>NC_092724.1:86476014-87080014 GCF_047496885.1 Scyliorhinus torazame
CACTCTGAACTCACCCATTACACCTCACTCTGAACTTACTCCATCACCCCTCACTCTGAACTTGTTCCATCACCCCTCACTCCATCATCCCTCACTCTGAACTCACTCCATCACCCCTCATTCTGAACTCACTCCACCACCTCCCACTCTGAACTCACTCCATCACCCCTCACTCTGAACTCACTCCATCACACCTCACTCTGAACTCACTCCATCACCCCTCACTTTGAACACATTTCATCACCCCTCACTCCATCAGCCCTCACTCTGAACTCACTCCATCACCCCTCACTCTGAACTCACTCCATCAGCCCTCACTCTGAACTCACTCCATCACCCCTCACTCTGAACTCACTCCATCTCCCCTCACTCTGAACTCATTCCATCACCCCTCACTCCATCACCCCTCACTCTGAATTCACTCCATCACCACTCACTCTGAAGTCACTCCATCACATCCCACTCTGAACTCACTCCATCACCCCTCACTCTGAACTCACTCCATCACCCCTCACTCTGAACTCACTCCATCACCCCTCACTCTGAACTCACTCCATCACCCCTCACTCTGAACTCACTCCATCACCCCTCACTCTGAACTCACTCCATCACCCCTCAATCTGAACTCACTCCATCACCCCTCACTCTGAACTCACTCCAGCACCCCTCACTCCACCACCCCTCACTCTGAACTCACTCCATCACCCCTCATTCTGAACTCACTCTATCACCCCTCACTCTGAACTCACTCCATCACACCTCACTCTGAACTTACTCCATCACCCCTCACTCTGAACTCATTCCATCACCCCACACTCCATCACACCTCACTCTGAACTCACTCCATCACCCCTCATTCTGAACTTACTCCACCACCTCCCTCTCTGAAATCACTCCATCACCCCTCTCTCTGAACTCACTCCATCACACCTCACTCTGAACTCACTCCATCACCCCTCACTCTGAACTCATTTTATCACCCCTCACTCCATCACCCCTCACTCTGAACTCACTCCATCACCCCTCACTTTGAACTCACTCCATCACCTCCCACTCTGAACTCACTCCATCACCCCTCACTCTGAACTCGCTCCATCACACCTCACTCTGAACTCACTCTGAACTCATTTCATCACCCCTCACTCCATCACCCTCACTCTGAACTCACTCCATCACCCCTCACTCTGAACTCACTCCATCACCCCTCAATCTGAACTCATTCCATCCCCCCTCACTCCATCACCTCTCACTCTGAACTCACTCCATCACCCCTCATTCTGAACTCACTCCATCACACCTCACTCTGAACTCACTCCATCACACCTCACTCTGAACTCATTTCATCACCCCGCACTCCATCACCACTCAATCTGAATTCACTCCATCACCCCTCATTCTGAACTATCTCCATCACCGCTCACTCTGAACTCACTCCATCACCCCTCACTCTGAACTCACTCCATCCCCTCCCACTATGAACTCACTCCATCATCCCTCACTCTGAACTCACTCCATCACCCCTCACTCTGAACTCATTCCATCACCCCTCACTCCATCACCCCTCACTCTGAACTCACTCCATCACCCCTCATTCTGAACTCACTCCACCACCTCCCACTCTGAACTAACTCCATCACCCCTCACTCTGAACTCACTCCATCACACCTCACTCTGAACTCATTCCATCACCCCTCACTCTGAACTCATTTAATCACCCCTCACTCCATCACCCTTCACTCTGAACTCACTCCATCACCCCTCACTCTGAACTCACTACATCACCCCTCACTCTGAACTCACTCCATCTCCCCTCATCCTGAACTCACTCCATCACCCCTTACTCTGAACTCATTCCATCACCCCTCACTCCATCACCCCTCACTCTGTACTCACTCCATCACCCCTCACTCTGAACTCACTCCATCACCTCCCACTCTGAACTCATTCCATCACCGCTCACTCTGAACTCACTCCATCACCCCTCACTCTGAACTCACTCCATCACCCCTCACTCTAAACTCACTGCATCACCCTTCACACTGAACTCACTCCATCACCCCTCACTCTGAACTCACTCCATCACCCCTCACTCTGAACTCACTCCATCACCCCTCACTCCACCGCCCCTCACTCTGAACTCACTCCATCACCCCTCACTCTGAACTCACTCCATCAGCCCTTACTCTGAACTCACTCCATCACACCTCACTCTGAACTTACTCCATCACCCCTCACTCTGAACTTGTTCCATCACCCCTCACTCCATCATCCCTCACTCTGAACTCACTCCATCACCCCTCATTCTGAACTCACTCCACCACCTCCCACTCTGAACTCAGTCCATCACCCCTCACTCTGAACTCACTCCATCACACCTCACTCTGAACTCACTCCATCACCCCTCACTTTGAACACATTTCATCACCCCTCACTCCATCAGCCCTCACTCTGAACTCACTCCATCACCCCTCACTCTGAACTCACTCCATCACCCCTCACTCTGAACTCACTCCATCACCCCTCACTCTGAACTCACTCCATCTCCCCTCACTCTGAACTCATTCCATCACCCCTCACTCCATCACCCCTCACTCTGAATTCACTCCATCACCACTCACTCTGAAGTCACTCCATCACATCCCACTCTGAACTCACTCCATCACCCCTCACTCTGAACTCACTCCATCACCCCTCACTCTGAACACACTCCATCACCCCTCACTCTGAACTCACTCCATCACCCCTCACTCTGAACTCACTCCATCACCCCTCACTCTGAACTCACTCCATCACCCCTCAATCTGAACTCACTCCATCACCCCTCACTCTGAACTCACTCCATCACCCCTCACTCCACCACCCCTCACTCTGAACTCACTCCATCACCCCTCATTCTGAACTCACTCTATCACCCCTCACTCTGAACTCACTCCATCACACCTCACTCTGAACTTACTCCATCACCCCTCACTCTGAACTCATTCCATCACCCCACACTCCATCACACCTCACTCTGAACTCACTCCATCACCCCTCTCTCTGAACTCACTCCATCACACCTCACTCTGAACTCACTCCATCACCCCTCACTCTGAACTCATTTTATCACCCCTCACTCCATCACCCCTCACTCTGAACTCACTCCATCACCCCTCACTTTGAATTAACTCCATCACCTCCCACTCTGAACTCACTCCATCACCCCTCACTCTGAACTCGCTCCATCACACCTCACTCTGAACTCACTCCATCACCCCTCACTCTGAACTCATTTCATCACCCCTCACTCCATCACCCCTCACTCTGAACTCACTCCATCACCCCTCACTCTGAACTCACTCCATCACCCCTCAATCTGAACTCATTCCATCCCCCCTCACTCCATCACCTCTCACTCTGAACTCACTCCATCACCCCTCATTCTGAACTCACTCCATCACACCTCACTCTGAACTCACTCCATCACACCTCACTCTGAACTCATTTCATCACCCCGCACTCCGTCACCACTCAATCTGAATTCACTCCATCACCCCTTTTCTGAACTATCTCCATCACCGCTCACTCTGAACTCACTCCATCACCCCTCACTCTGAACTCACTCCATCCCCTCCCACTATGAACTCACTCCATCATCCCTCACTCTGAACTCACTCCATCACCCCTCACTCTGAACTAACTCCATCACCCCTCACTCTGAACTCACTCCATCACCGCTCACTCTGAACTCACTCCATCACCCCTCACTCCATCACCCCTCACACTGAACTCACTCCATCACCTCCCACTCTGAACTCACTCCATCACCCCTCACTCTGAACTCACTCCATCACCCCTCACTCTGAACTCACTCCATCACCCCTCACTCTGATCTGACTCCATCACCCCTCACTCTGAGCTCACTCCATCACCCCTCACTCTGAACTCACTCCATCACCCCACACTCTGAACTCACTCCGTCACCCCTGACTCTGAACTTAGTCCATCATCCCAAACTCCACCACGCCTCACTCTGAACTCACTCCATCACCCCTCACTCTGAAATCATTCCATCACCCGTCACTCTCAACTCACTCCATCACACCTCACTCTGAACTTACTCCATCACCCCTCACTCTGAACTCATTCCATCACCCCTCACTCCATCACCCCTCACTCTGAACTCACTCCATCACCCCTCATTCTGAACTCACTCCACCACCTCCCACTCTGAACTCACTCCATCACCCCTCACTCTGAACTCACTCCATCACACCTCACTCTGAACGCATTCCATCACCCCTCACTCTGAACTCATTTAATCACCCCTCACTCCATCACCCCTCACTCTGAACTCACTCCATCACCCCTCACTCTGAACTCACTACATCACCCCTCACTCTGAACTCACTCCATCTCCCCTCATCCTGAACTCACTCCATCACCCCTTACTCTGAACTCATTCCATCACCCCTCACTCCATCACCCCTCACTCTGTACTCACTCCATCATCCCTCACTCTGAACTCACTCCATCACCTCCCACTCTGAACTCACTCCATCACCCCTCACTCTGAACTCACTCCATCACCCCTCACTCTGAACTCACTACATCACCCCTCACTCTGAACTCACTCCATCACCCCTCACTCTGACTCACTCCATCACCCCTCACTCTGAACTCACTCCATCACCCCTCACTCTGAACTCACTCCATCACCTCCCACTCTGAACTCACTCCATCACCCCTCACTCTGAACTCACTCCATCACCCCTCACTCTGAACTCACTCCATCACCTCCCACTCTGCACTCACTCCATCACCCCTCACTCTGAACTCACTCCATCACCCCTCACTCTGAAGTCACACCATCACCCCTCACTCTGAACTCACTCCATCACCCCTCCCTCTGAACTCACTCCGTCACCCCTCCTCTGAACTCACTCCATCATCCCTCACTCTGAACTCACACCATCACCCCTCACTCTGAACTCACTCCATCACGCCTCACTCCACCACCCCTCACTCTGAACTCACTCCATTTACCCTCACTCTGAACTCTCTCCATCACCCCTCACTCTGAACTCACTCCATCACCCCTCACTCTGAACTCATTCCATCACCCCTCACTCCTTCACCCCTCACTCTGAACTCACACCATCACCCCTCACTCTGAACTCACTCCATCACGCCTCACTCCACCACCCCTCACTCTGAACTCACTCCATTTACCCTCACTCTGAACTCTCTCCATCACCCCTCTCTCTGAACTCACTCCATCACACCTCACTCTGAACTCACTCCATCACCCCTCACTCTGAACTCATTTTATCACCCCTCACTCCATCACCCCTCACTCTGAACTCACTCCATCACCCCTCACTTTGAACTCACTCCATCACCTCCCACTCTGAACTCACTCCATCACCCCTCACTCTGAACTCGCTCCATCACACCTCACTCTGAACTCACTCCATCACCCCTCACTCTGAACTCATTTCATCACCCCTCACTCCATCACCCCTCACTCTGAACTCACTCCATCACCCCTCACTCTGAACTCACTCCATCACCCCTCAATCTGAACTCATTCCATCCCCCCTCACTCCATCACCTCTCACTCTGAACTCACTCCATCACCCCTCATTCTGAACTCACTCCATCACACCTCACTCTGAACTCACTCCATCACACCTCACTCTGAACTCATTTCATCACCCCGCACTCCATCACCACTCAATCTGAATTCACTCCATCACCCCTTTTCTGAACTATCTCCATCACCGCTCACTCTGAACTCACTCCATCACCCCTCACTCTGAACTCACTCCATCCCCTCCCACTATGAACTCACTCCATCATCCCTCACTCTGAACTCACTCCATCACCCCTCACTCTGAACTAACTCCATCACACCTCACTCTGAACTCACTCCATCACCGCTCACTCTGAACTCACTCCATCACCCCTCACTCCATCACCCCTCACACTGAACTCACTCCATCACCTCCCACTCTGAACTCACTCCATCACCCCTCACTCTGAACTCACTCCATCACCCCTCACTCTGAACTCACTCCATCACCCCTCACTCTGATCTCACTCCATCACCCCTCACTCTGAGCTCACTCCATCACCCCTCACTCTGAGCTCACTCCATCACCCCTCACTCTGAACTCACTCCATCACCCCTCAATCTGAACTCACTCCATCACCCCTCACTCTGAACTCACTCCATCACCCCTCACTCCACCACCCCTCACTCTGAACTCACTCCATCACCCCTCATTCTGAACTCACTCTATCACCCCTCACTCTGAACTCACTCCATCACACCTCACTCTGAACTTACTCCATCACCCCTCACTCTGAACTCATTCCATCACCCCACACTCCATCACACCTCACTCTGAACTCACTCCATCACCCCTCATTCTGAACTTACTCCACCACCTCCCTCTCTGAACTCACTCCATCACCCCTCTCTCTGAACTCACTCCATCACACCTCACTCTGAACTCACTCCATCACCCCTCACTCTGAACTCATTTTATCACCCCTCACTCCATCACCCCTCACTCTGAACTCACTCCATCACCCCTCACTTTGAACTCACTCCATCACCTCCCACTCTGAACTCACTCCATCACCCCTCACTCTGAACTCGCTCCATCACACCTCACTCTGAACTCACTCTGAACTCATTTCATCACCCCTCACTCCATCACCCCTCACTCTGAACTCACTCCATCACCCCTCACTCTGAACTCACTCCATCACCCCTCAATCTGAACTCATTCCATCCCCCCTCACTCCATCACCTCTCACTCTGAACTCACTCCATCACCACTCATTCTGAACTCACTCCATCACACCTCACTCTGAACTCACTCCATCACACCTCACTCTGAACTCATTTCATCACCCCGCACTCCATCACCACTCAATCTGAATTCACTCCATCACCCCTCATTCTGAACTATCTCCATCACCGCTCACTCTGAACTCACTCCATCACCCCTCACTCTGAACTCACTCCATCCCCTCCCACTATGAACTCACTCCATCATCCCTCACTCTGAACTCACTCCATCACCCCTCACTCTGAACTCATTCCATCACCCCTCACTCCATCACCCCTCACTCTGAACTCACTCCATCACCCCTCATTCTGAACTCACTCCACCACCTCCCACTCTGAACTCACTCCATCACCCCTCACTCTGAACTCACTCCATCTCCCCTCATCCTGAACTCACTCCATCACCCCTTACTCTGAACTCATTCCATCACCCCTCACTCCATCACCCCTCACTCTGAGCTCACTCCATCACCCCTCACTCTGAACTCACTCCATCACCCCACACTCTGAACTCACTCCGTCACCCCTGACTCTGAACTCACTCCATCATCCCAAACTCCACCACGCCTCACTCTGAACTCACTCCATCACCCCTCACTCTGAAATCATTCCATCACCCGTCACTCTCAACTCACTCCATCACACCTCACTCTGAACTTACTCCATCACCCCTCACTCTGAACTCATTCCATCACCCCTCACTCCATCACCCCTCACTCTGAACTCACTCCATCACCCCTCATTCTGAACTCACTCCACCACCTCCCACTCTGAACTCACTCCATCACCCCTCACTCTGAACTCACTCCATCACACCTCACTCTGAACGCATTCCATCACCCCTCACTCTGAACTCATTTAATCACCCCTCACTCCATCACCCCTCACTCTGAACTCACTCCATCACCCCTCACTCTGAACTCACTACATCACCCCTCACTCTGAACTCACTCCATCTCCCCTCATCCTGAACTCACTCCATCACCCCTTACTCTGAACTCATTCCATCACCCCTCACTCCATCACCCCTCACTCTGTACTCACTCCATCATCCCTCACTCTGAACTCACTCCATCACCTCCCACTCTGAACTCACTCCATCACCCCTCACTCTGAACTCACTCCATCACCCCTCACTCTGAACTCACTACATCACCCCTCACTCTGAACTCACTCCATCACCCCTCACTCTGAACTCACTCCATCACCCCTCACTCTGAACTCACTCCATCACCCCTCACTCTGAACTCACTCCATCACCTCCCACTCTGAACTCACTCCATCACCCCTCACTCTGAACTCACTCCATCACCCCTCACTCTGAACTCACTCCATCACCTCCCACTCTGCACTCACTCCATCACCCCTCACTCTGAACTCACTCCATCACCCCTCACTCTGAAGTCACACCATCACCCCTCACTCTGAACTCACTCCATCACCCCTCCCTCTGAACTCACTCCGTCACCCCTCCTCTGAACTCACTCCATCATCCCTCACTCTGAACTCACACCATCACCCCTCACTCTGAACTCACTCCATCACGCCTCACTCCACCACCCCTCACTCTGAACTCACTCCATTTACCCTCACTCTGAACTCTCTCCATCACCCCTCACTCTGAACTCACTCCATCACCCCTCACTCTGAACTCATTCCATCACCCCTCACTCCTTCACCCCTCACTCTGAACTCACACCATCACCCCTCACTCTGAACTCACTCCATCACGCCTCACTCCACCACCCCTCACTCTGAACTCACTCCATTTACCCTCACTCTGAACTCTCTCCATCACCCCTCTCTCTGAACTCACTCCATCACACCTCACTCTGAACTCACTCCATCACCCCTCACTCTGAACTCATTTTATCACCCCTCACTCCATCACCCCTCACTCTGAACTCACTCCATCACCCCTCACTTTGAACTCACTCCATCACCTCCCACTCTGAACTCACTCCATCACCCCTCACTCTGAACTCGCTCCATCACACCTCACTCTGAACTCACTCCATCACCCCTC
The DNA here is from genome assembly GCF_047496885.1 of Scyliorhinus torazame. Taxonomy (NCBI): domain Eukaryota; kingdom Metazoa; phylum Chordata; class Chondrichthyes; order Carcharhiniformes; family Scyliorhinidae; genus Scyliorhinus; species Scyliorhinus torazame. The sequence continues at coordinate 86,484,882 of NC_092724.1, forward strand.
ACTCTGAACTCATTTCATCACCCCTCACTCCATCACCCCTCACTCTGAACTCACTCCATCACCCCTCACTCTGAACTCACTCCATCACCCCTCAATCTGAACTCATTCCATCCCCCCTCACTCCATCACCTCTCACTCTGAACTCACTCCATCACCCCTCATTCTGAACTCACTCCATCACACCTCACTCTGAACTCACTCCATCACCCCTCACTCTGAACTCATTTCATCACCCCGCACTCCATCACCACTCAATCTGAATTCACTCCATCACCCCTTTTCTGAACTATCTCCATCACCGCTCACTCTGAACTCACTCCATCACCCCTCACTCTGAACTCACTCCATCCCCTCCCACTATGAACTCACTCCATCATCCCTCACTCTGAACTCACTCCATCACCCCTCACTCTGAACTAACTCCATCACCCCTCACTCTGAACTCACTCCATCACCGCTCACTCTGAACTCACTCCATCACCCCTCACTCCATCACCCCTCACACTGAACTCACTCCATCACCTCCCACTCTGAACTCACTCCATCACCCCTCACTCTGAACTCACTCCATCACCCCTCACTCTGAACTCACTCCATCACCCCTCACTCTGATCTCACTCCATCACCCCTCACTCTGAGCTCACTCCATCACCCCTCACTCTGAGCTCACTCCATCACCCCTCACTCTGAACTCACTCCATCACCCCTCAATCTGAACTCACTCCATCACCCCTCACTCTGAACTCACTCCATCACCCCTCACTCCACCACCCCTCACTCTGAACTCACTCCATCACCCCTCATTCTGAACTCACTCTATCACCCCTCACTCTGAACTCACTCCATCACACCTCACTCTGAACTTACTCCATCACCCCTCACTCTGAACTCATTCCATCACCCCACACTCCATCACACCTCACTCTGAACTCACTCCATCACCCCTCATTCTGAACTTACTCCACCACCTCCCTCTCTGAACTCACTCCATCACCCCTCTCTCTGAACTCACTCCATCACACCTCACTCTGAACTCACTCCATCACCCCTCACTCTGAACTCATTTTATCACCCCTCACTCCATCACCCCTCACTCTGAACTCACTCCATCACCCCTCACTTTGAACTCACTCCATCACCTCCCACTCTGAACTCACTCCATCACCCCTCACTCTGAACTCGCTCCATCACACCTCACTCTGAACTCACTCTGAACTCATTTCATCACCCCTCACTCCATCACCCCTCACTCTGAACTCACTCCATCACCCCTCACTCTGAACTCACTCCATCACCCCTCAATCTGAACTCAGTCCATCCCCCCTCACTCCATCACCTCTCACTCTGAACTCACTCCATCACCCCTCATTCTGAACTCACTCCATCACACCTCACTCTGAACTCACTCCATCACACCTCACTCTGAACTCATTTCATCACCCCGCACTCCATCACCACTCAATCTGAATTCACTCCATCACCCCTCATTCTGAACTATCTCCATCACCGCTCACTCTGAACTCACTCCATCACCCCTCACTCTGAACTCACTCCATCCCCTCCCACTATGAACTCACTCCATCATCCCTCACTCTGAACTCACTCCATCACCCCTCACTCTGAACTCATTCCATCACCCCTCACTCCATCACCCCTCACTCTGAACTCACTCCATCACCCCTCATTCTGAACTCACTCCACCACCTCCCACTCTGAACTCACTCCATCACCCCTCACTCTGAAGTCACTCCATCACACCTCACTCTGAACTCATTCCATCACCCCTCACTCTGAACTCATTTAATCACCCCTCACTCCATCACCCTTCACTCTGAACTCACTCCATCACCCCTCACTCTGAACTCACTACATCACCCCTCACTCTGAACTCACTCCATCTCCCCTCATCCTGAACTCACTCCATCACGCCTTACTCTGAACTCATTCCATCACCCCTCACTCCATCACCCCTCACTCTGTACTCACTCCATCACCCCTCACTCTGAACTCACTCCATCACCTCCCACTCTGAACTCACTCCATCACCGCTCACTCTGAACTCACTCCATCACCCCTCACTCTGAACTCACTCCATCACCCCTCACTCTAAACTCACTGCATCACCCTTCACACTGAACTCACTCCATCACCCCTCACTCTGAACTCACTCCATCACCCCTCACTCTGAACTCACTCCATCACCCCTCACTCCACCGCCCCTCACTCTGAACTCACTCCATCACCCCTCACTCTGAACTCACTCCATCAGCCCTTACTCTGAACTCACTCCATCACCCCTCACTCTGAACTCACTACATCACCCCTCACTCTGAACTCACTCCATCACCCCTCACTCTGAACTCACTCCATCACCCCTCACTCTGAACTCACTCCATCACCCCTCACTCTGAACTCACTCCATCACCTCCCACTCTGAACTCACTCCATCACCCCTCACTCTGAACTCACTCCATCACCCCTCACTCTGAACTCACTCCATCACCTCCCACTCTGCACTCACTCCATCACCCCTCACTCTGAACTCACTCCATCACCCCTCACTCTGAAGTCACACCATCACCCCCACTCTGAACTCACTCCATCACCCCTCCCTCTGAACTCACTCCGTCACCCCTCCTCTGAACTCACTCCATCATCCCTCACTCTGAACTCACACCATCACCGCTCACTCTGAACTCACTCCATCACGCCTCACTCCACCACCCCTCACTCTGAACTCACTCCATTTACCCTCACTCTGAACTCTCTCCATCACCCCTCACTCTGAACTCACTCCATCACCCCTCACTCTGAACTCATTCCATCACCCCTCACTCCTTCACCCCTCACTCTGAATTCACACCATCACCCCTCACTCTGAACTCACTCCATCACGCCTCACTACACCACCCCTCACTCTGAACTCACTCCATTTACCCTCACTCTGAACTCTCTCCATCACCCCTCTCTCTGAACTCACTCCATCACACCTCACTCTGAACTCACTCCATCACCCCTCACTCTGAACTCATTTTATCACCCCTCACTCCATCACCCCTCACTCTGAACTCACTCCATCACCCCTCACTTTGAACTCACTCCATCACCTCCCACTCTGAACTCACTCCATCACCCCTCACTCTGAAGTCGCTCCATCACACCTCACTCTGAACTCACTCCATCACCCCTCACTCTGAACTCATTTCATCACCCCTCACTCCATCACCCCTCACTCTGAACTCACTCCATCACCCCTCACTCTGAACTCACTCCATCACCCCTCAATCTGAACTCATTCCATCCCCCCTCACTCCATCACCTCTCACTCTGAACTCACTCCATCACCCCTCATTCTGAACTCACTCCATCACACCTCACTCTGAACTCACTCCATCACACCTCACTCTGAACTCATTTCATCACCCCGCACTCCATCACCACTCAATCTGAATTCACTCCATCCACCTTTTCTGAACTATCTCCATCACCGCTCACTCTGAACTCACTCCATCACCCCTCACTCTGAACTCACTCCATCCCCTCCCACTATGAACTCACTCCATCATCCCTCACTCTGAACTCACTCCATCACCCCTCACTCTGAACTAACTCCATCACCCCTCACTCTGAACTCACTCCATCACCGCTCACTCTGAACTCACTCCATCACCCCTCACTCCATCGCCCCTCACACTGAACTCACTCCATCACCTCCCACTCTGAACTCACTCCATCACCCCTCACTCTGAACTCACTCCATCACCCCTCACTCTGAACTCACTCCATCACCCCTCACTCTGATCTCACTCCATCACCCCTCACTCTGAGCTCAATCCATCACCCCTCACTCTGAGCTCACTCCATCACCCCTCACTCTGAACTCACTCCATCACCCCTCAATCTGAACTCACTCCATCACCCCTCACTCTGAACTCACTCCATCACCCCTCACTCCACCACCCCTCACTCTGAACTCACTCCATCACCCCTCATTCTGAACTCACTCTATCACCCCTCACTCTGAACTCACTCCATCACACCTCACTCTGAACTTACTCCATCACCCCTCACTCTGAACTCATTCCATCACCCCACACTCCATCACACCTCACTCTGAACTCACTCCATCACCCCTCATTCTGAACTTACTCCACCACCTCCCTCTCTGAACTCACTCCATCACCCCTCTCTCTGAACTCACTCCATCACACCTCACTCTGAACTCACTCCATCACCCCTCACTCTGAACTCATTTTATCACCCCTCACTCCATCACCCCTCACTCTGAACTCACTCCATCACCCCTCACTTTGAACTCACTCCATCACCTCCCACTCTGAACTCACTCCATCACCCCTCACTCTGAACTCGCTCCATCACACCTCACTCTGAACTCACTCTGAACTCATTTCATCACCCCTCACTCCATCACCCCTCACTCTGAACTCACTCCATCACCCCTCACTCTGAACTCACTCCATCACCCCTCAATCTGAACTCATTCCATCCCCCCTCACTCCATCACCTCTCACTCTGAACTCACTCCATCACCCCTCATTCTGAACTCACTCCATCACACCTCACTCTGAACTCACTCCATCACACCTCACTCTGAACTCATTTCATCACCCCGCACTCCATCACCACTCAATCTGAATTCACTCCATCACCCCTCATTCTGAACTATCTCCATCACCGCTCACTCTGAACTCACTCCATCACCCCTCACTCTGAACTCACTCCATCCCCTCCCACTATGAACTCACTCCATCATCCCTCACTCTGAACTCACTCCATCACCCCTCACTCTGAACTCATTCCATCACCCCTCACTCCATCACCCCTCACTCTGAACTCACTCCATCACCCCTCATTCTGAACTCACTCCACCACCTCCCACTCTGAACTCACTCCATCACCCCTCACTCTGAACTCACTCCATCACACCTCACTCTGAACTCATTCCATCACCCCTCACTCTGAACTCATTTAATCACCCCTCACTCCATCACCCTTCACTCTGAACTCACTCCATCACCCCTCACTCTGAACTCACTACATCACCCCTCACTCTGAACTCACTCCATCTCCCCTCATCCTGAACTCACTCCATCACCCCTTACTCTGAACTCATTCCATCACCCCTCACTCCATCACCCCTCACTCTGTACTCACTCCATCACCCCTCACTCTGAACTCACTCCATCACCTCCCACTCTGAACTCACTCCATCACCGCTCACTCTGAACTCACTCCATCACCCCTCACTCTGAACTCACTCCATCACCCCTCACTCTAAACTCACTGCATCACCCTTCACACTGAACTCACTCCATCACCCCTCACTCTGATCTCACTCCATCACCCCTCACTCTGAACTCACTCCATCACCCCTCACTCCACCGCCCCTCACTCTGAACTCACTCCATCACCCCTCACTCAGAACTCACTCCATCAGCCCTTACTCTGAACTCACTCCATCACACCTCACTCTGAACTTACTCCATCACCCCTCACTCTGAACTTGTTCCATCACCCCTCACTCCATCATCCCTCACTCTGAACTCACTCCATCACCCCTCATTCTGAACTCACTCCACCACCTCCCACTCTGAACTCAGTCCATCACCCCTCACTCTGAACTCACTCCATCACACCTCACTCTGAACTCACTCCATCACCCCTCACTTTGAACACATTTCATCACCCCTCACTCCATCAGCCCTCACTCTGAACTCACTCCATCACCCCTCACTCTGAACTCACTCCATCACCCCTCACTCTGAACTCACTCCATCACCCCTCACTCTGAACTCACTCCATCTCCCCTCACTCTGAACTCATTCCATCACCCCTCACTCCATCACCCCTCACTCTGAATTCACTCCATCACCACTTACTCTGAAGTCACTCCATCACATCCCACTCTGAACTCACTCCATCACCCCTCACTCTGAACTCACTCCATCACCCCTCACTCTGAACTCACTCCATCACCCCTCACTCTGAACTCACTCCATCACCCCTCACTCTGAACTCACTCCATCACCCCTCACTCTGAACTCACTCCATCACCCCTCAATCTGAACTCACTCCATCACCCCTCACTCTGAACTCACTCCATCACCCCTCACTCCACCACCCCTCACTCTGAACTCACTCCATCACCCCTCATTCTGAACTCACTCTATCACCCCTCACTCTGAACTCACTCCATCACACCTCACTCTGAACTTACTCCATCACCCCTCACTCTGAACTCATTCCATCACCCCACACTCCATCACACCTCACTCTGAACTCACTCCATCACCCCTCTCTCTGAACTCACTCCATCACACCTCACTCTGAACTCACTCCATCACCCCTCACTCTGAACTCATTTTATCACCCCTCACTCCATCACCCCTCACTCTGAACTCACTCCATCACCCCTCACTTTGAACTCACTCCATCACCTCCCACTCTGAACTCACTCCATCACCCCTCACTCTGAACTCGCTCCATCACACCTCACTCTGAACTCACTCCATCACCCCTCACTCTGAACTCATTTCATCACCCCTCACTCCATCACCCCTCACTCTGAACTCACTCCATCACCCCTCCCTCTGAACTCACTCCATCACCCCTCAATCTGAACTCATTCCATCCCCCCTCACTCCATCACCTCTCACTCTGAACTCACTCCATCACCCCTCATTCTGAACTCACTCCATCACACCTCACTCTGAACTCACTCCATCACACCTCACTCTGAACTCATTTCATCACCCCGCACTCCATCACCACTCAATCTGAATTCACTCCATCACCCCTTTTCTGAACTATCTCCATCACCGCTCACTCTGAACTCACTCCATCACCCCTCACTCTGAACTCACTCCATCCCCTCCCACTATGAACTCACTCCATCATCCCTCACTCTGAACTCACTCCATCACCCCTCACTCTGAACTAACTCCATCACCCCTCACTCTGAACTCACTCCATCACCGCTCACTCTGAACTCACTCCATCACCCCTCACTCCATCACCCCTCACACTGAACTCACTCCATCACCTCCCACTCTGAACTCACTCCATCACCCCTCACTCTGAACTCACTCCATCACCCCTCACTCTGAACTCACTCCATCACCCCTCACTCTGATCTGACTCCATCACCCCTCACTCTGAGCTCACTCCATCACCCCTCACTCTGAACTCACTCCATCACCCCACACTCTGAACTCACTCCGTCACCCCTGACTCTGAACTCACTCCATCATCCCAAACTCCATCACGCCTCACTCTGAACTCACTCCATCACCCCTCACTCTGAAATCATTCCATCACCCGTCACTCTCAACTCACTCCATCACACCTCACTCTGAACTTACTCCATCACCCCTCACTCTGAACTCATTCCATCACCCCTCACTCCATCACCCCTCACTCTGAACTCACTCCATCACCCCTCATTCTGAACTCACTCCACCACCTCCCACTCTGAACTCACTCCATCACCCCTCACTCTGAACTCACTCCATCACACCTCACTCTGAACTCATTCCATCACCCCTCACTCTGAACTCATTTAATCACCCCTCACTCCATCACCCTTCACTCTGAACTCACTCCATCACCCCTCACTCTGAACTCACTACATCACCCCTCACTCTGAACTCACTCCATCTCCCCTCATCCTGAACTCACTCCATCACCCCTTACTCTGAACTCATTCCATCACCCCTCACTCCATCACCCCTCACTCTGTACTCACTCCATCACCCCTCACTCTGAACTCACTCCATCACGTCCCACTCTGAACTCACTCCATCACCCCTCACTCTGAACTCACTCCATCACCCCTCACTCTGAACTCACTACATCACCCCTCACTCTGAACTCACTCCAACACCCCTCACTCTGAACTCACTCCATCACCCCTCACTCTGAACTCACTCCATCACCCCTCACTCTGAACTCACTCCATCACCTCCCACTCTGAACTCACTCCATCACCCCTCACTCTGAACTCACCCCATCACCCCTCACTCTGAACTCACTCCATCACCTCCCACTCTGCACTCACTCCATCACCCCTCACTCTGAACTCACTCCATCACCCCTCACTCTGAAGTCACACCATCACCCCTCACTCTGAACTCACTCCATCACCCCTCCCTCTGAACTCACTCCGTCACCCCTCCTCTGAACTCACTCCATCATCCCTCAATCTGAACTCACACCATCACCCCTCACTCTGAACTCACTCCATCACACCTCACTCCACCACCCCTCACTCTGAACTCACTCCATTTACCCTCACTCTGAACTCTCTCCATCACCCCTCACTCTGAACTCACTCCATCACCCCTCACTCTGAACTCATTCCATCACCCCTCACTCCTTCACCCCTCACTCTGAACTCACACCATCACCCCTCACTCTGAACTCACTCCATCACGCCTCACTCCACCACCCCTCACTCTGAACTCACTCCATTTACCCTCACTCTGAACTCTCTCCATCACCCCTCTCTCTGAACTCACTCCATCACACCTCACTCTGAACTCACTCCATCACCCCTCACTCTGAACTCATTTTATCACCCCTCACTCCATCACCCCTCACTCTGAACTCACTCCATCACCCCTCACTTTGAACTCACTCCATCACCTCCCACTCTGAACTCACTCCATCACCCCTCACTCTGAACTCGCTCCATCACACCTCACTCTGAACTCACTCCATCACCCCTCACTCTGAACTCATTTCATCACCCCTCACTCCATCACCCCTCACTCTGAACTCACTCCATCACCCCTCACTCTGAACTCACTCCATCACCCCTCAATCTGAACTCATTCCATCCCCCCTCACTCCATCACCTCTCACTCTGAACTCACTCCATCACCCCTCATTCTGAACTCACTCCATCACACCTCACTCTGAACTCACTCCATCACACCTCACTCTGAACTCATTTCATCACCCCGCACTCCATCACCACTCAATCTGAATTCACTCCATCACCCCTTTTCTGAACTATCTCCATCACCGCTCACTCTGAACTCACTCCATCACCCCTCACTCTGAACTCACTCCATCCCCTCCCACTATGAACTCACTCCATCATCCCTCACTCTGAACTCACTCCATCACCCCTCACTCTGAACTAACTCCATCACCCCTCACTCTGAACTCACTCCATCACCGCTCACTCTGAACTCACTCCATCACCCCTCACTCCATCACCCCTCACACTGAACTCACTCCATCACCTCCCACTCTGAACTCACTCCATCACCCCTCACTCTGAACTCACTCCATCACCCCTCACTCTGAACTCACTCCATCACCCCTCACTCTGATCTCACTCCATCACCCCTCACTCTGAGCTCACTCCATCACCCCTCACTCTGAACTCACTCCATCACCCCACACTCTGAACTCACTCCGTCACCCCTGACTCTGAACTCACTCCATCATCCCAAACTCCACCACGCCTCACTCTGAACTCACTCCATCACCCCTCACTCTGAAATCATTCCATCACCCGTCACTCTCAACTCACTCCATCACACCTCACTCTGAACTTACTCCATCACCCCTCACTCTGAACTCATTCCATCACCCCTCACTCCATCACCCCTCACTCTGAACTCACTCCATCACCCCTCATTCTGAACTCACTCCACCACCTCCCACTCTGAACTCACTCCATCACCCCTCACTCTGAACTCACTCCATCACACCTCACTCTGAACTCATTCCATCACCCCTCACTCTGAACTCATTTAATCACCCCTCACTCCATCACCCTTCACTCTGAACTCACTCCATCACCCCTCACTCTGAACTCACTACATCACCCCTCACTCTGAACTCACTCCATCTCCCCTCATCCTGAACTCACTCCATCACCCCTTACTCTGAACTCATTCCATCACCCCTCACTCCATCACCCCTCACTCTGTACTCACTCCATCACCCCTCACTCTGAACTCACTCCATCACCTCCCACTCTGAACTCACTCCATCACCCCTCACTCTGAACTCACTCCATCACCCCTCACTCTGAACTCACTACATCACCCCTCACTCTGAACTCACTCCATCACCCCTCACTCTGAACTCACTCCATCACCCCTCACTCTGAACTCACTCCATCACCCCTCACTCTGAACTCACTCCATCACCTCCCACTCTGAACTCACTCCATCACCCCTCACTCTGAAATCACTCCATCACCCCTCACTCTGAACTCACTCCATCACCTCCCACTCTGCACTCACTCCATCACCCCTCACTCTGAACTCACTCCATCACCCCTCACTCTGAAGTCACACCATCACCCCTCACTCTGAACTCACTCCATCACCCCTCCCTCTGAACTCACTCCATCACCCCTCCTCTGAACTCACTCCATCATCCCTCACTCTGAACTCACACCATCACCCCTCACTCTGAACTAACTCCATCACGCCTCACTCCACCACCCCTCACTCTGAACTCACTCCATTTACCCTCACTCTGAACTCTCTCCATCACCCCTCACTCTGAACTCACTCCATCACCCCTCACTCTGAACTCATTCCATCACCCCTCACTCCTTCACCCCTCACTCTGAACTCACTCCATCACCCCTCATTCTGAACTAACTCCACCACCTCCTACTCTGAACTCACTCCAGCACCCCTCACTCTGAACTCACTCCATCACACCTCACTCAGAACTCACTCCATCACCCCTCACTCTGAACTCATTTCATCACCCCTCACTCCATCACCCCTCACTCTGAACTCACTCCATCACCTCCCACTCTGAACTGACTCCAACACCCCTCACTCTGAACTCACTCCATCACCCCTCACTCTGAACTCACTCCATCACCCCTCACTCTGAACTCACTCCATCACCCCTCTCTCCATCACCACTCAATTTGAACTCACTCCATCACCCCTCACTCTGAACTCACTCCATCACCTCCCACTCTGAACTCACTCCCTCATCCCTCACTCTGAACTCACTCCATCACCCCTCACTCTGAACTCACTCCATCACACCTCACTCTGAACTCATTCCATCACCCCTCACTCTGAACTCATTTAATCACCCCTCACTCCATCACCCTTCACTCTGAACTCACTCCATCACCCCTCACTCTGAACTCACTACATCACCCCTCACTCTGAACTCACTCCATCTCCCCTCATCCTGAACTCACTCCATCACCCCTTACTCTGAACTCATTCCATCACCCCTCACTCCATCACCCCTCACTCTGTACTCACTCCATCACCCCTCACTCTGAACTCACTCCATCACCTCCCACTCTGAACTCACTCCATCACCCCTCACTCTGAACTCACTCCATCACCCCTCACTCTGAACTCACTACATCACCCCTCACTCTGAACTCACTCCATCACCCCTCACTCTGAACTCACTCCATTACCCCTCACTCTGAACTCACTCCATCACCCCTCACTCTGAACTCACTCCATCACCTCCCACTCTGAACTCACTCCATCACCCCTCACTCTGAACTCACTCCATCACCCCTCACTCTGAACTCACTCCATCACCTCCCACTCTGCACTCACTCCATCACCCCTCACTCTGAACTCACTCCATCACCCCTCACTCTGAAGTCACACCATCACCCCTCACTCTGAACTCACTCCATCACCCCTCCCTCTGAACTCATTCCGTCACCCCTCCTCTGAACTCACTCCATCATCCCTCACTCTGAACTCACACCATCACCCCTCACTCTGAACTAACTCCATCACGCCTCACTCCACCACCCCTCACTCTGAACTCACTCCATTTACCCTCACTCTGAACTCTCTCCATCACCCCTCACTCTGAACTCACTCCATCACCCCTCACTCTGAACTCATTCCATCACCCCTCACTCCTTCACCCCTCACTCTGAACTCACTCCATCACCCCTCATTCTGAACTCACTCCACCACCTCCTACTCTGAACTCACTCCAGCACCCCTCACTCTGAACTCACTCCATCACACCTCACTCAGAACTCACTCCATCACCCCTCACTCTGAACTCATTTCATCACCCCTCACTCCATCACCCCTCACTCTGAACTCACTCCATCACCTCCCACTCTGAACTGACTCCAACACCCCTCACTCTGAACTCACTCCATCACCCCTCACTCTGAACTCACTCCATCACCCCTCACTCTGAACTCACTCCATCACCCCTCTCTCCATCACCACTCAATTTGAACTCACTCCATCACCCCTCACTCTGAACTCACTCCATCACCTCCCACTCTGAACTCACTCCCTCATCCCTCACTCTGAACTCACTCCGTCACCCCTCACTCTGAACTCACTCCATCACCTCCTACTCTGAAAGCACTCCATCACCCCTCACTCTGAACTCACTCCATCACCCCTCACTCTGAACTCACTCCATCACCCCACACTCTGAACTCATTCCATCACCCCTCACTCCATCACCCATCACTCTGAACTCACTCCATCACCCCTCACTCTGAACACACTCCATCACCCCTCACTCTGAACACACTCCATCGCACCTCAGTCTGAACTCACTCCATCTACCCTCACTCTGAACACACTCCATCACCCCTCACTCTGAACTCACTCCATCACCCCTCACTCTGAACTCACTCCATCACCCCTCTCTCCATCACCACTCAATTTGAACTCACTCCATCACCCCTCACTCTGAACTCACTCCATCACCTCCCACTCTGAACTCACTCTCTCATCCCTCACTCTGAACTCACTCCGTCACCCCTCACTCTGAACTCACTCCATCACCTCCTACTCTGAAAGCACTCCATCACCCCTCACTCTGAACTCACTCCATTACCCCTCACTCTGAACTCACTCCATCACCCCTCACTCTGAACTCACTCCATCACCTCCCACTCTGAACTCACTCCATCACCCCTCACTCTGAACTCACTCCATCACCCCTCACTCTGAACTCACTCCATCACCTCCCACTCTGCACTCACTCCATCACCCCTCACTCTGAACTCACTCCATCACCCCTCACTCTGAAGTCACACCATCACCCCTCACTCTGAACTCACTCCATCACCCCTCCCTCTGAACTCACTCCGTCACCCCTCCTCTGAACTCACTCCATCATCCCTCACTCTGAACTCACACCATCACCCCTCACTCTGAACTGACTCCATCACGCCTCACTCCACCACCCCTCACTCTGAACTCACTCCATTTACCCTCACTCTGAACTCTCTCCATCACCCCTCACTCTGAACTCACTCCATCACCCCTCACTCTGAACTCATTCCATCACCCCTCACTCCTTCACCCCTCACTCTGAACTCACTCCATCACCCCTCATTCTGAACTCACTCCACCACCTCCTACTCTGAACTCACTCCAGCACCCCTCACTCTGAACTCACTCCATCACACCTCACTCAGAACTCACTCCATCACCCCTCACTCTGAACTCATTTCATCACCCCTCACTCCATCACCCCTCACTCTGAACTCACTCCATCACCTCCCACTCTGAACTGACTCCAACACCCCTCACTCTGAACTCACTCCATCACCCCTCACTCTGAACTCACTCCATCACCCCTCACTCTGAACTCACTCCATCACCCCTCTCTCCATCACCACTCAATTTGAACTCACTCCATCACCCCTCACTCTGAACTCACTCCATCACCTCCCACTCTGAACTCACTCCCTCATCCCTCACTCTGAACTCACTCCATCACCTCCTACTCTGAAAGCACTCCATCACCCCTCACTCTGAACTCACTCCATCACCCCTCACTCTGAACTCACTCCATCACCCCACACTCTGAACTCATTCCATCACCCCTCACTCCATCACCCATCACTCTGAACTCACTCCATCACCCCTCACTCTGAACACACTCCATCACCCCTCACTCTGAACACACTCCATCACACCTCAGTCTGAACTCACTCCATCTACCCTCACTCTGAACACACTCCATCACCCCTCACTCTGAACTCACTCCATCACCCCTCACTCTGAACTCACTCCATCACCCCTCTCTCCATCACCACTCAATTTGAACTCACTCCATCACCCCTCACTCTGAACTCACTCCATCACCTCCCACTCTGAACTCACTCCCTCATCCCTCACTCTGAACTCACTCCGTCACCCCTCACTCTGAACTCACTCCATCACCTCCTACTCTGAAAGCACTCCATCACCCCTCACTCTGAACTCACTCCATCACCCCTCACTCTGAACTCACTCCATCACCCCACACTCTGAACTCATTCCATCACCCCTCACTCCATCACCCATCACTCTGAACTCACTCCATCACCCCTCACTCTGAACACACTCCATCACCCCTTACTCTGAACTCATTCCATCACCCCTCACTCCATCACCCCTCACTCTGTACTCACTCCATCACCCCTCACTCTGAACTCACTCCATCACCTCCCACTCTGAACTCACTCCATCACCCCTCACTCTGAACTCACTCCATCACCCCTCACTCTGAACTCACTACATCACCCCTCACTCTGAACTCACTCCATCACCCCTCACTCTGAACTCACTCCATCACCCCTCACTCTGAACTCACTCCATCACCCCTCACTCTGAACTCACTCCATCACCTCCCACTCTGAACTCACTCCATCACCCCTCACTCTGAACTCACTCCATCACCCCTCACTCTGAACTCACTCCATCACCTCCCACTCTGCACTCACTCCATCACCCCTCACTCTGAACTCACTCCATCACCCCTCACTCTGAAGTCACACCATCACCCCTCACTCTGAACTCACTCCATCACCCCTCCCTCTGAACTCACTCCGTCACCCCTCCTCTGAACTCACTCCATCATCCCTCACTCTGAACTCACACCATCACCCCTCACTCTGAACTAACTCCATCACGCCTCACTCCACCACCCCTCACTCTGAACTCACTCCATTTACCCTCACTCTGAACTCTCTCCATCACCCCTCACTCTGAACTCACTCCATCACCCCTCACTCTGAACTCATTCCATCACCCCTCACTCCTTCACCCCTCACTCTGAACTCACTCCATCACCCCTCATTCTGAACTCACTCCACCACCTCCTACTCTGAACTCACTCCAGCACCCCTCACTCTGAACTCACTCCATCACACCTCACTCAGAACTCACTCCATCACCCCTCACTCTGAACTCATTTCATCACCCCTCACTCCATCACCCCTCACTCTGAACTCACTCCATCACCTCCCACTCTGAACTGACTCCAACACCCCTCACTCTGAACTCACTCCATCACCCCTCACTCTGAACTCACTCCATCACCCCTCACTCTGAACTCACTCCATCACCCCTCTCTCCATCACCACTCAATTTGAACTCACTCCATCACCCCTCACTCTGAACTCACTCCATCACCTCCCACTCTGAACTCACTCCCTCATCCCTCACTCTGAACTCACTCCGTCACCCCTCACTCTGAACTCACTCCATCACCTCCTACTCTGAAAGCACTCCATCACCCCTCACTCTGAACTCACTCCATCACCCCTCACTCTGAACTCACTCCATCACCCCACACTCTGAACTCATTCCATCACCCCTCACTCCATCACCCATCACTCTGAACTCACTCCATCACCCCTCACTCTGAACACACTCCATCACCCCTCACTCTGAACACACTCCATCACACCTCAGTCTGAACTCACTCCATCTACCCTCACTCTGAACTCACTCCATCACCCCACACTCTGAACTCACTCCATCACACCTCACCCTGAACTCACTCCATCACCCCTCACTCTGAACTCATTTCATCACACCTCACTCCATCACCCCTCAATCTGAACTCACTACATCACACCTCACTCTGAACTCACTCCATCACCCCTCACTCTGAACTCACTCCATCACCCCTCATTCTGAACTCACTCCACCACCCCTCACTCTGAACTCAATCCATCACCCCTCACTCTGAACTCACTCCATCACACCTCACTCTGAACTCACTCCATCACCCCTCACTCTGAACTCACTCAATCACCACCCACTCTGAACTCACTCCATCACCCCTCACTCTGAACTCACTCCATCACCCCTCACTCTGAACTCCCTCCATCACCCCTCACTCTGTACTCACTCCATCACACCTCACACTGAACTCATTCCATCACCCCTCACTCCATCACCCCTCACTCTGAACTCACTCCATCACCCCTCACTCTGAACTCACTCCATCACCCCTCACTCTGAACTCACTCCATCACCCCTCACTCTGATCTCACTCCATCACTCCTCACTCTGAACTCACTCCATGACCCCTCACTCTGTACTCACTCCATCACCCCTCATTCTGAACTCACTCCACCACCCATCACTCAGAACTCACTCCATCACCCCTCACTCTGAACTCACTCCATCACATCTCACTCTGAACTCACTCCATCACTCCTCACTCTGAAGTCATTTCATCACCCTCACTCCATCACCCCTCAATCTGAACTCACTCCATCACACCTCACTCTGAACTCACTTCATCACCCCTCACTCTGAACTCACTCCGTCACCTCCCACTCTGAACTCACTCCATCACCCCTCACTCTGAACTCACTCCATCACGCCTCACTCTGAACTCATTCCATCACCCCTCACTCCATCATCCCTCACTCTGAACTCACTCCATCACTCCTCACTCTGAACTCACTCCATCACCCCTCACTCTGAACTCACAACACCACCCCTCACTCTGATCTCACTCCATCACTCCTCACTCTGAACTCACTCCATCACCCCTCACTCTGAACTCACTCCATCACCCCTCACTCTGAACTCACTCCATCACCCCTCACTCCACCACCACTCACTCTGAACTCACTCCATCACCCCTCATTCTGAACTCACTCCAACACCTCCCACTCTGAACTCACTCCATCACCCCTCACTCTGAACTCACTCCATCACACCTCACTCTGAACTCACTCCATCACCCCTCACTCTGAACTCACTCCATCACCCCTCACTCTGAACTCACTCCGTCACCGCTGACTCTGAACTCACTCCGTCACCGCTCACTCTGAACTCACTCCATCACCCCTCACTCCACCATCACTAAATCTGAACTCACTCCATCACCCCTCACTCTGAACTCACTCCATCACCCCTCACTCTGAACTCACTCCATCACACCTCACTCTGAACATACTCCATCACCCCTCACTCTGAACTCATTCCATCACCCCTCATTCCATCACCCCTCACTCTGAACTCACTCCATCACCCCTCATTCTGAACTCACTCCACCACCTCCCACTCTGAACTCACTCCATCACCCCTCACTCTGAACTCACTCCATCACACCTCACTCTGAACTCACTCCATCACCCCTCACTCTGAACTCATTTCATCACCCCTCACTTCATCACCCCTCACTCTGAACTCACTCCATCACCCCTCACTCTGAACTCACTCCATCACCCCTCACACAGAACTCACTCCATCACCCCTCACCCTGAACTCACTCCATCACCCCTCACTCTGAACTCACTCCATCACCCCTCACCCCACCACCCCTCACTCTGAACTCACTCCATCACCCCTCACTCTGAACTCACTCCATCACCCCTCACTCTGAACTCACTCCATCACACCTCACTCTGAACTTACTCCATCACCCCTCACTCTGAACTCATTCCATCACCCCTCACTCCATCACACCTCACTCTGAACTCACTCCATCACCCCTCATTCTGAACTCACTCCACCACCTCCCACTCGGAACTCACTCCATCACCCCTCACTTTGAACTGACTCCATCACCCCTCCCTCTGAACTCACTCCATCACCCCTCACTCTGAACTCACTCCATCACCCCTCACTCTGAACTCACTCCATCACCCCTCACTCCATCAGCCCTCACTCTGAACTCACTCCATCACCCCTCACTCTGAATTCACTCCATCACCACTCACTCCATCACCCCTCACTCTGAACTCACTCCATCACCCCTCTCTCTGAACTCACTGCATCACCCCTCACTCTGAAGTCACTCCATCACCCCTCATTCTGAACTCACTCCACCTCATCCCACTCTGAACTCACTCCATCACCCCTCACTCTGAACTCACTCCATCACACCTCACTCAGAACTCACTCCATCACCCCTCACTCTGAACTCATTTCATCACCCCTCACTCCATCACCCCTCACTCTGAACTCACTCCATCACCTCCCATACTGAACTCACTCCAGCACCCCTCACTCTGAACTCACTCCATCACCCCTACTCTGAACTCACTCCATCACCCCTCACTCCATCACCACTCAATTTGAACTCACTCCATCACGCCTCACTCTGAACTCTCTCCATCACCTCCCACTCTGAACTCACTCCCTCATCCCTCACTCTGAACTCACTCCATCACCCCTCACTCTGAACTCACTCCATCACCTCCCACTCTGAAAGCACTCCATCATCCCTCACTCTGAACTCACTCCATCACCCCTCACTCTGAACTCACTCCATCACCCCTCACTCTGAACTCATTCCATCACCCCTCACTCCATCACCCGTCACTATGAACTCACTCCATCACCCCTCACTCTGAACTCACTCCATCACCCCTCACTCTGAACTCACTCCATCACACCTCAGTCTGAACTCACTCCATCACACCTCACTCTGAACTCACTCCATCACCCCTCACTCTGAACTCATTTCATCACCCCTCACTCCATCACCCCTCACTCTGAACTCACTCCATCACCCCTCATTCTGAACTCACTCCACCACCTCCCACTCTGAACTCACTCCATCACCCCTCACTCTGAACTCACTCCATCACACCTCACTCTGAACTCACTCCATCACCCCTCACTCTGAACTCATTTCATCACCCCTCACTTCATCACCCCTCACTCTGAACTCACTCCATCACCCCTCACTCTGAACTCACTCCATCACCCCTCACACAGAACTCACTCCATCAACCCTCACCCTGAACTCACTACATCACCCCTCACTCTGAACTCACTGCATCACCCCTCACTCCATCACCCCTCACTCTGAATTCACTCCATCACCTCCCACTCTGAACTCACTCCAGCACCCCTCACTCTGAACTCACTCCATCACCCCTCACTCTGAACTCACTCCATCACCCCTCACTCTGAACTCACTCCATCACCCCTCACTCCATCACCACGGAATTTGAACTCACTCCATCAAGCCTCACTCTGAACTCACTCCATCACCTCCCACTCTGAAAGCACTCCATCACCCCTCACCCTGAACTCACTCCATCACCCCTCACTCTGAACTCACTCCATCACACCTCACTCTGAACTCACTCCATCACCCCTCACTCTGAAGTCACTCCATCACCCCTCATTCTGAACTCACTCCACCACATCCCACGCTGAACTCACTCCATCACCCCTCACTCTGAACTCACTCCATCACACCTCACTCAGAACTCACTCCATCACCCCTCACTCTGAACTCATTTCATCACCCCTCACTCCATCACCCCTCACTCTGAACTCACTCCATCACCTCCCACTCTGAACTCACTCCAGCACCCCTCACTCTGAACTCACTCCATCACACCTCAGTCTGAACTCACTCCATCACACCTCACTCTGAACTCACTCCATCACCCCTCACTCTGAACTCATTTCATCACCCCTCACTCCATCACCCCTCACTCTGAACTCACTCCATCACCCCTCATTCTGAACTCACTCCACCACCTCCCACTCTGAACTCACTCCATCACCCCTCACTCTGAACTCACTCCATCACACCTCACTCTGAACTCACTCCATCACCCCTCACTCTGAACTCATTTCATCACCCCTCACTTCATCACCCCTCACTCTGAACTCACTCCATCACCCCTCACTCTGAACTCACTCCATCACCCCTCACTCTGAACTCACTCCATCACCCCTCACTCCATCACCCCTCACTATGAACTCACTCCATCACCCCTCACTCTGAACTCACTCCATCACACCTCACTCAGAACTCACTCCATCACCCCTCACTCTGAACTCATTCCATCACCCCTCACTCCATCACCCGTCACTATGAACTCACTCCATCACCCCTCACTCTGAACTCACTCCATCACCCCTCACTCTGAACTCACTCCATCACACCTCAGTCTGAACTCACTCCATCACACCTCACTCTGAACATACTCCATCACCCCTCACTCTAAACTCATTCCATCACCCCTCATTCCATCACCCCTCACTCTGAACTCACTCCATCACCCCTCATTCTGAACTCACTCCACCACCTCCCACTCTGAACTCACTCCATCACCCCTCACTCTGAACTCACTCCATCACACCTCACTCTGAACTCACTCCATCACCCCTCACTCTGAACTCATTTCATCACCCCTCACTTCATCACCCTTCACTCTGAACTCACTCCATCACCCCTCACTCTGAACTCACTCCATCACCCCTCACACAGAACTCACTCCATCACCCCTCACCCTGAACTCACTCCATCACCCCTCACTCTGAACTCACTCCATCACCCCTCACTCCACCACCCCTCACTCTGAACTCACTCCATCACCCCTCACTCTGAACTCACTCCATCACCCCTCACTCTGAACTCACTCCATCACACCTCACTCTGAACTTAATCCATCACCCCTCACTCTGAACTCATTCCATCACCCCTCACTCCATCACACCTCACTCTGAACTCACTCCATCACCCCTCATTCTGAACTGACTCCACCACCTCCCACTCTGAACTCACTCCATCACCTCTCACTCTGAAATCACTCCATCACCTCCCACTCTGAACTCACTCCATCACCCCTCACTTTGAACTCACTTCATCACCCCTCACTCTGAACTCACTCCATCACCCCTCACTTTGAACTGACTCCATCACCCCTCCCTCTGAACACACTCCATCACCCCTCACTCTGAACTCACTCCATCACCCCTCACTCCATCACCCCTCACTCTGAATTCACTCCATCACCTCCCACTCTGAACTCACTCCAGCACCCCTCACTCTGAACTCACTCCATCACCCCTCACTCTGAACTCACTCCATCACCCCTCACTCTGAACTCACTCCATCACCCCTCACTCCATCACCACTCAATTTGAACTCACTCCATCACGCCTCACTCTGAACTCACTCCATCACCTCCCACTCTGAAAGCACTCCATCACCCCTCACTCTGAACTCACTCCATCACCCCTCACTCTGAACTCACTCCATCACCCCTCACTCTGAACTCATTCCATCACCCCTCACTCCATCACCCGTCACTATGAACTCACTCCATCACCCCTCACTCTGAACTCACTCCATCACACCTCACTCAGAACTCACTCCATCACCCCTCACTCTGAACTCATTCCATCACCACTCACTCCATCAACCGTCACTATGAACTCACTCCATCACCCCTCACTCTGAACTCACTCCATCACCCCTCACTCTGAACTCACTCCATCACACCTCAGTCTGAACTCACTCCATCACACCTCACTCTGAACATACTCCATCACCCCTCACTCTAAACTCATTCCTTCACCCCTCATTCCATCACCCCTCACTCTGAACTCACTCCATCACCCCTCATTCTGAACTCACTCCACCACCTCCCACTCTGAACTCACTCCATCACCCCTCACTCTGAACTCACTCCATCACACCTCACTCTGAACTCACTCCATCACCCCTCACTCTGAACTCATTTCATCACCCCTCACTTCATCACCCTTCACTCTGAACTCACTCCATCACCCCTCACTCTGAACTCACTCCATCACCCCTCACACAGAACTCACTCCATCACCCCTCACCCTGAACTCACTCCATCACCCCTCACTCTGAACTCACTCCATCACCCCTCACTCCACCACCCCTCACTCTGAACTCACTCCATCACCCCTCACTCTGAACTCACTCCATCAGCCCTCACTCTGAACTCACTCCATCACACCTCACTCTGAACTTAATCCATCACCCCTCACTCTGAACTCATTCCATCACCCCTCACTCCATCACACCTCACTCTGAACTCACTCCATCACACCTCATTCTGAACTGACTCCACCACCTCCCACTCTGAACTCACTCCATCACCTCTCACTCTGAAATCACTCCATCACCTCCCACTCTGAACTCACTCCATCACCCCTCACTTTGAACTCTCTCCATCACCCCTCACTCTGAACTCACTCCATCACCCCTCACTTTGAACTGACTCCATCACCCCTCCCTCTGAACACACTCCATCACCCCTCACTCTGAACTCACTCCATCACCCCTCACTCTGAACTCACTCCATCACCCCACACTCCATCAGCCCTCACTCTGAACTCACTCCATCACCCCTCACTCTGAATTCACTCCATCACCACTCACTCCATCACCCCTCACTCTGAACTCACTCCATCACCCCTCACTCTGAACTCACTCCATCACACCTCACTCTGAACTCACTCCATCACCCCTCACTCTGAACTCATTTCATCACCCCTCACTTCATCACCCCTCACTTCATCACCCCTCACTCTGAACTCACTCCATCACCCCTCACTCTGAACTCACTCCATCACCCCTCACTCTGAACTCACTCCATCACCCCTCACTCCATCACCCCTCACTCTGAATTCACTCCATCACCTCCCACTCTGAACTCACTCCAGCACCCCTCACTCTGAACTCACTCCATCACCCCTCACTCTGAACTCACTCCATCACCCCTCACTCTGAACTCACTCCATCACCCCTCACTCCATCACCACTCAATTTGAACTCACTCCATCACGCCTCACTCTGAACTCACTCCATCACCTCCCACTCTGAAAGCACTCCATCACCCCTCACTCTGAACTCACTCCATCACCCCTCACTCTGAACTCACTCCATCACCCCTCACTCTGAACTCATTCCATCACCCCTCTCTCCATCACCCGTCACTATGAACTCACTCCATCAGCCCTCACTCTGAACTCACTCCATCACACCTCACTCAGAACTCACTCCATCACCCCTCACTCTGAACTCATTCCATCACCCCTCACTCCATCACCCGTCACTATGAACTCACTCCATCACCCCTCACTCTGAACTCACTCCATCACCCCTCACTCTGAACTCACTCCATCACACCTCAGTCTGAACTCACTCCATCACACCTCACTCTGAACATACTCCATCACCCCTCACTCTAAACTCATTCCATCACCCCTCATTCCATCACCCCTCACTCTGAACTCACTCCATCACCCCTCATTCTGAACTCACTCCACCACCTCCCACTCTGAACTCACTCCATCACCCCTCACTCTGAACTCACTCCATCACACCTCACTCTGAACTCACTCCATCACCCCTCACTCTGAACTCATTTCATCACCACTCACTTCATCACCCTTCACTCTGAACTCACTCCATCACCCCTCACTCTGAACTCACTCCATCACCCCTCACACAGAACTCACTCCATCACCCCTCACCCTGAACTCACTCCATCACCCCTCACTCTGAACTCACTCCATCACCCCTCACTCCACCACCCCTCGCTCTGAACTCACTCCATCACCCCTCACTCTGAACTCACTCCATCACCCCTCACTCTGAACTCACTCCATCACACCTCACTCTGAACTTAATCCATCACCCCTCACTCTGAACTCATTCCATCACCCCTCACTCCATCACACCTCACTCTGAACTCACTCCATCACCCCTCATTCTGAACTGACTCCACCACCTCCCACTCTGAACTCACTCCATCACCTCTCACTCTGAAATCACTCCATCACCTCCCACTCTGAACTCACTCCATCACCCCTCACTTTGAACTGACTCCATCACCCCTCCCTCTGAACTCACTCCATCACCCCTCACTCTGAACTCACTCCATCACCCCTCACTCTGAACTCACTCCATCACCCCTCACTCCATCAGCCCTCACTCTGAACTCACTCCATCACCCCTCACTCTGAATTCACTCCATCACCACTCACTCCATCACCCCTCACTCTGAACTCACTCCATCACCCCTCACTCTGAACTCACTCCATCACACCTCAATCTGAACTCACTCCATCGCCCCTCACTCTGAACTCATTCCATCACCCCTCACTCTGAACTCACTCCATCACCCCTCACTCTGAAGTCACTCCATCACCCCTCATTCTGAACTCACTCCACCACATCCCACGCTGAACTCACTCCATCACCCCTCACTCTGAACTCACTCCATCACCCCTCACTCCACCACCCCTCACTCTGAACTCACTCCATCACCCCTCACTCTGAACTCACTCCATCACCCCTCACTCTGAACTCACTCCATCACACCTCAGTCTGAACTCACTCCATCACACCTCACTCTGAACATACTCCATCACCCCTCACTCTAAACTCATTCCATCACCCCTCATTCCATCACCCCTCACTCTGAACTCACTCCATCACCCCTCATTCTGAACTCACTCCACCACCTCCCACTCTGAACTCACTCCATCACCCCTCACTCTGAACTCACTCCATCACACCTCACTCTGAACTCACTCCATCACCCCTCACTCTGAACTCATTTCATCACCACTCACTTCATCACCCTTCACTCTGAACTCACTCCATCACCCCTCACTCTGAACTCACTCCATCACCCCTCACACAGAACTCACTCCATCACCCCTCACCCTGAACTCACTCCATCACCCCTCACTCTGAACTCACTCCATCACCCCTCACTCCACCACCCCTCGCTCTGAACTCACTCCATCACCCCTCACTCTGAACTCACTCCATCACCCCTCACTCTGAACTCACTCCATCACACCTCACTCTGAACTTAATCCATCACCCCTCACTCTGAACTCATTCCATCACCCCTCACTCCATCACACCTCACTCTGAACTCACTCCATCACCCCTCATTCTGAACTGACTCCACCACCTCCCACTCTGAACTCACTCCATCACCTCTCACTCTGAAATCACTCCATCACCTCCCACTCTGAACTCACTCCATCACCCCTCACTTTGAACTGACTCCATCACCCCTCCCTCTGAACTCACTCCATCACCCCTCACTCTGAACTCACTCCATCACCCCTCACTCTGAACTCACTCCATCACCCCTCACTCCATCAGCCCTCACTCTGAACTCACTCCATCACCCCTCACTCTGAATTCACTCCATCACCACTCACTCCATCACCCCTCACTCTGAACTCACTCCATCACCCCTCACTCTGAACTCACTCCATCACACCTCAATCTGAACTCACTCCATCGCCCCTCACTCTGAACTCATTCCATCACCCCTCACTCTGAACTCACTCCATCACCCCTCACTCTGAAGTCACTCCATCACCCCTCATTCTGAACTCACTCCACCACATCCCACGCTGAACTCACTCCATCACCCCTCACTCTGAACTCACTCCATCACCCCTCACTCCACCACCCCTCACTCTGAACTCACTCCATCACCCCTCACTCTGAACTCACTCCATCACCCCTCACTCTGAACTCACTCCATCACACCTCACTCTGAACTTAATCCATCACCCCTCACTCTGAACTCATTCCATCACCCCTCACTCCATCACACCTCACTCTGAACTCACTCCATCACCCCTCATTCTGAACTGACTCCACCACCTCCCACTCTGAACTCACTCCATCACCTCTCACTCTGAAATCACTCCATCACCTCCCACTCTGAACTCACTCCATCACCCCTCACTTTGAACTCTCTCCATCACCCCTCACTCTGAACTCACTCCATCACCCCTCACTTTGAACTGACTCCATCACCCCTCCCTCTGAACTCACTCCATCACCCCTCACTCTGAACTCACTCCATCACCCCACACTCCATCAGCCCTCACTCTGAACTCACTCCATCACCCCTCACTCTGAATTCACTCCATCACCACTCACTCCATCACCCCTCACTCTGAACTCACTCCATCACCCCTCACTCTGAACTCACTCCATCACACCTCACTCTGAACTCACTCCATCACCCCTCACTCTGAACTCATTTCATCACCCCTCACTTCATCACCCCTCACTCTGAACTCACTCCATCACCCCTCACTCTGAACTCACTCCATCACCCCTCACTCTGAACTCACTCCATCACCCCTCACTCCATCACCCCTCACTCTGAATTCACTCCATCACCTCCCACTCTGAACTCACTCCAGCACCCCTCACTCTGAACTCACTCCATCACCCCTCACTCTGAACTCACTCCATCACCCCTCACTCTGAACTCACTCCATCACCCCTCACTCCATCACCACTCAATTTGAACTCACTCCATCACGCCTCACTCTGAACTCACTCCATCACCTCCCACTCTGAAAGCACTCCATCACCCCTCACTCTGAACTCACTCCATCACCCCTCACTCTGAACTCACTCCATCACCCCTCACTCTGAACTCATTCCATCACCCCTCTCTCCATCACCCGTCACTATGAACTCACTCCATCAGCCCTCACTCTGAACTCACTCCATCACACCTCACTCAGAACTCACTCCATCACCCCTCACTCTGAACTCATTCCATCACCCCTCACTCCATCACCCGTCACTATGAACTCACTCCATCACCCCTCACTCTGAACTCACTCCATCACCCCTCACTCTGAACTCACTCCATCACACCTCAGTCTGATCTCACTCCATCACACCTCACTCTGAACATACTCCATCACCCCTCACTCTAAACTCATTCCATCACCCCTCATTCCATCACCCCTCACTCTGAACTCACTCCATCACCCCTCATTCTGAACTCACTCCACCACCTCCCACTCTGAACTCACTCCGTCACCCCTCACCCTGAACTCACTCCATCACCCCTCACTCTGAACTCACTCCATCACCCCTCACTCCACCACCCCTCGCTCTGAACTCACTCCATCACCCCTCACTCTGAACTCACTCCATCACCCCTCACTCTGAACTCACTCCATCACACCTCACTCTGAACTTAATCCATCACCCCTCACTCTGAACTCATTCCATCACCCCTCACTCCATCACACCTCACTCTGAACTCACTCCATCACCCCTCATTCTGAACTGACTCCACCACCTCCCACTCTGAACTCACTCCATCACCTCTCACTCTGAAATCACTCCATCACCTCCCACTCTGAACTCACTCCATCACCCCTCACTTTGAACTGACTCCATCACCCCTCACTCTGAACTCACTCCATCACCTCCCACTCTGAACTCACTCCATCACCCCTCACTCTGAACTCACTCCATCACCCCTCACTCTGAACTCACTCCATCACCCCTCACTCTGTACTCACTCCATCACCCCTCACTCTGAACTCATTCCATCACCCCTCACTCCATCACCCCTCACTCTGAACTCACTCCATCACACCTCACTCTGAACTCACTCCATCACCCCTCACTCTGTACTCACTCCATCACCCCTCACTCTGAACTCATTCCATCACCCCTCACTCCATCACCCCTCACTCTGAACTCACTCCATCACACCTCACTCTGAACTCACTCCATCACCCCTCACTCTGAACTCACTCCATCACCCCTCACTCTGTACTCACTCCATCACCCCTCACTCTGAACTCATTCCATCACCCCTCACTCCATCACCCCTCACTCTGAACTCACTCCATCACCCCTCACTCTGAACTCACTCCATCACCCCTTACTCTGAACTCACTCCATCACCCCTCACTCTGATCTCACTCCATCACTCCTCAATCTGAACTCACTCCATCACCCCTCACTCTGTACTCACTCCATCACCCCTCATTCTGAACTCACTCCACCACCCCTCACTCTGAAGTCACTCCATCACCCCTCACTCTGAACTCACTCCATCACACCTCACTCTGAACTCACTCCATCACCCCTCACTCTGAACTCATTTCATCACCCCTCACTCCATCACCCCTCAATCTGAACTCACTCCATCACACCTCACTCTGAACTCACTCCATCATCCCTCACTCTGAACTCACTCCATCACCTCCCACTCTGAACTCACTCCATCACCCCTCACTCTGAACTCACTCCATCACCCCTCACTCTGAACTCACTCCATCACCCCTCACTCTGTACTCACTCCATCACTCCTCACTCTGAACTCATTCCATCACCCCTCACTCCATCATCCCTCACACTGAACTCACTCCATCACCCCTCACTCTGAACTCACTCCATCACCCCTCACTCTGAACTCACTCCATCACCCCTCACTCTGATCTCACTCCATCACTCCTCACTCTGAACTCACTCCATCACCCCTCACTCTGAACTCACTCTATCACCCCTCACTCTGAACTCACTCCATCACCCCTCACTCCACCACCACTCACTCTGAACTCACTCCATCACCCCTCATTCTGAACTCACTCCAACACCTCCCACTCTGAACTCACTCCATCACCCCTCACTCTGAACTCACTCCATCACACCTCACTCTGAACTCACTCCATCACCCCTCACTCTGAACTCACTCCATCACCCCTCACTCTGAACTCACTCCGTCACCGCTCACTCTGAACTCACTCCGTCACCGCTCACTCTGAACTCACTCGATCACCCCTCACTCGACCACCACTAACTCTGAACTCACTCCATCACCCCTCACTCTGAACTCACTCCATCACCCCTCACTCTGAACTCGCTCCATCACACCTTACTCTGAACATACTCCATCACCCCTCACTCCATCATCCCTCACACTGAACTCACTCCATCACCCCTCACTCTGAACTCACTCCATCACCCCTCACTCTGACCTCACTCCATCACCCCTCACTCTGATCTCACTCCATCACACCTCACTCTGAAGTCACTCCATCACCCCTCACTCTGAACTCACTCCATCACCCCTCATTCTGAACTCACTCCACCACCCCTCACACTGAACTCAATCCATCACCCCTCACTCTGAACTCACTCCATCACACCTCACTCTGAAATCAGTCCATCACCCCTCACTCTGAACTCATTTCATCACCCCTCACTCCATCACCCCTCAATCTGAACTCACTCCATCACACCTCACTCTGAACTCACTCCATCACCCCTCACTCTGAACTCACTCCATCACCTCCCACTCTGAACTCACTCCATCACCCCTCACTCTGAACTCACTCCATCACCCCTCACTCTGAACTCACTCCATCACCCCTCACTCTGTACTCACTCCATCACCCCTCACTCTGAACTCATTCCATCACCCCTCACTCCATCACCCCTCACTCTGAACTCACTCCATCACCCCTCACTCTGAACTCACTCCATCACCCCTTACTCTGAACTCACTCCATCACCCCTCACTCTGATCTCACTCCATCACTGCTCAATCTGAACTCACTCCATCACCCCTCACTCTGTACTCACTCCATCACCCCTCATTTTGAACTCACTCCACCACCCCTCACTCTGAACTCACTCCATCACCCCTCACTCTGAACTCACTCCATCACACCTCCCTCTGAACTCACTCCATCACCCCTCACTCTGAACTCATTTCATCACCCCTCACTCCATCACCCCTCAATCTGAACTCACTCCATCACATCTCACTCTGAACTCACTCCATCACCCCTCACTCTGAACTCACTCCATCACCTCCCACTCTGAACTCACTCCATCACCCCTCACTCTGAACTCACTCCATCACCTCTCACTCTGAACTCACTCCATCACCCCTCACTCTGTACTCACTCCATTACCCCTCACTCTGAACTCATTCCATCACCCCTCACTCCATCATCCCTCACACTGAACTCACTCCATCACCCCTCACTCTGAACTCACTCCATCACCCCTCACTCTGAATTCACTCCATCACCCCTCACTCTGATCTCACTCCATCACTCCTCACTCTGAACTCACTCCATCACCCCTCACTCTGAACTCACTCCATCACCCCTCACTCTGAACTCATTCCATCACCCCTCACTCCATCACCCATCACTCTGAACTCACTCCATCACCCCTCACTCTGAACTCACTCCATCACCCCTCACTCTGAACTCACTCCATCACACCTCATCTGAACTCACTCCATCACACCTCACTCTGAACTCACTCCATCACCCCTCACTCTGAACTCATTTCATCACCCCTCACTCCATCACCCCTCAATCTGAACTCACTACATCACACCTCACTCTGAAGTCACTCCATCACCCCTCACTCTGAACTCACTCCATCACCCCTCATTCTGAACTCACTCCACCACCCCTCACTCTGAACTCAATCCATCACCCCTCACTCTGAACTCACTCCATCACACCTCACTCTGAACTCACTCCATCACCCCTCACTCTGAACTCATTTCATCACCCCTCACTCGATCACCCCTCAATCTGAACTCACTCCATCACACCTCACTCTGAACTCACTCCATCACCCCTCACTCTGAACTCACTCCATCACCTCCCACTCTGAACTCACTCCATCACCCCTCACTCTGAACTCACTCCATCACCCCTCACTCTGAACTCACTCCATCACCCCTCACTCTGTACTCACTCCATCACCCCTCACTCTGAACTCATTCCATCACCCCTCACTCCATCACCCCTCACTCTGAACTCACTCCATCACCCCTCACTCTGAACTCACTCCATCACCCCTTACTCTGAACTCACTCCATCACCCCTCAGTCTGATCTCACTCCATCACTCCTCAATCTGAACTCACTCCATCAACCCTCACTCTGTACTCACTCCATCACCCCTCATTCTGAACTCACTCCACCACCCCTCACTCTGAAGTCACTCCATCACCCCTCACTCTGAACTCACTCCATCACACCTCACTCTGAACTCACTCCATCACCCCTCACTCTGAACTCATTTCATCACCCCTCACTCCATCACCCCTCAATCTGAACTCACTCCATCACACCTCACTCTGAACTCACTCCATCACCCCTCACTCTGAACTCACTCCATCACCTCCCACTCTGAACTCACTCCATCACCCCTCACTCTGAACTCACTCCATCACCCCTCACTCTGAACTCACTCCATCACCCCTCACTCTGTACTCACTCCATCACCCCTCACTCTGAACTCATTCCATCACCCCTCACTCCATCATCCCTCACACTGAACTCACTCCATCACCCCTCACTCTGAACTCACTCCATCACCCCTCACTCTGAACTCACTCCATCACCCCTCACTCTGATCTCACTCCATCACTCCTCACTCTGAACTCACTCCATCACCCCTCACTCTGAACTCACTCTATCACCCCTCACCCTGAACTCACTCCATCACCCCTCACTCCACCACCACTCACTCTGAACTCACTCCATCACCCCTCATTCTGAACTCACTCCAACACCTCCCACTCTGAACTCACTCCATCACCCCTCACTCTGAACTTACTCCATCACCCCTCACTCTGAACTCACTCCGTCACCGCTCACTCTGAACTCACTCCGTCACCGCTCACTCTGAACTCACTCGATCACCCCTCACTCCACCACCACTAACTCTGAACTCACTACATCACCCCTCACTCTGAACTCACTCCATCACCCCTCACTCTGAACTCGCTCCATCACACCTTACTCTGAACATACTCCATCAACCCTCACTCCATCATCCCTCACACTGAACTCACTCCATCACCCCTCACTCTGAACTCACTCCATCACCCCTCACTCTGACCTCACTCCATCACCCCTCACTCTGATCTCACTCCATCACTCCTCACTCTGAACTCACTCCATCACCCCTCACTCTGAACTCACTCCATCACCCCTCACTCTGAACTCATTCCATCACCCCTCACTCCATCACCCATCACTCTGAACTCACTCCATCACCCCTCACTCTGAACTCACTCCATCACCCCTCACTCTGAACTCACTCCATCACACCTCACTCTGAACTCACTCCATCACACCTCACTCTGAACTCACTCCATCACCCCTCACTCTGAACTCATTTCATCACCCCTCACTCCATCACCCCTCAATCTGAACTCACTACATCACACCTCACTCTGAAGTCACTCCATCACCCCTCACTCTGAACTCACTCCATCACCCCTCATTCTGAACTCACTCCACCACCCCTCACTCTGAACTCAATCCATCACCCCTCACTCTGAACTCACTCCATCACACCTCACTCTGAACTCACTCCATCACCCCTCACTCTGAACTCATTTCATCACCCCTCACTCGATCACCCCTCAATCTGAACTCACTCCATCACACCTCACTCTGAACTCACTCCATCACCCCTCACTCTGAAATCACTCCATCACCTCCCACTCTGAACTCACTCCATCACCCCCACTCTGAACTCACTCCATCACCCCTCACTCTGAACTCACTCCATCACCCCTCATTCTGTACTCACTCCATCACCCCTCACTCTGAACTCATTCCATCACCCCTCACTCCATCACCCCTCACTCTGAACTCACTCCATCACCCCTCACTCTGAACTCACTCCATCACCCCTTACTCTGAACTCACTCCATCACCCCTCACTCTGATCTCACTCCATCACTCCTCAATCTGAACTCACTCCATCACCCCTCACTCTGTACTCACTCCATCACCCCTCATTCTGAACTCACTCCACCACCCCTCACTCTGAACTCACTCCATCACCCCTCACTCTGAACTCACTCCATCACACCTCACTCTGAACTCACTCCATCACCCCTCACTCTGAACTCATTTCATCACCCCTCACTCCATCACCCCTCAATGTGAACTCACTCCATCACACCTCACTCTGAACTCACTCCATCACCCCTCACTCTGAACTCACTCCATCAACTCCCACTCTGAACTCATTCCATCACCCCTCAATCTGAAATCACTCCATCACCCCTCACTCTGAACTCACTCCATCACCCCTCACTCTGTACTCACTCCATCACCCCTCACTCTGAACTCATTCCATCACCCCTCACTCCATCATCCCTCACACTGAACTCACTCCATCACCCCTCACTCTGAACTCACTCCATCACCCCTCACTCTGAACTCACTCCATCACCCCTCACTCTGATCTCACTCCATCACTCGGAACTCACTCCATCACCCCTCACTCTGAACTCACTCTATCACCCCTCACTCAGAACTCACTCCATCACCCCTCACTCCACCACCACTCACTCTGAACTCACTCCATCACCCCTCATTCTGAACTCACTCCAACACCTCCCACTCTGAACTCACTCCATCACGCCTCACTCTGAACTCACTCCATCACGCCTCACTCTGAACTCACTCCATCACCCCTCACTCTGAACTCACTCCATCACCCCTCACTCTGAACTCACTCCGTCATCGCTCACTCTGAACTCACTCCGTCACCGCTCACTCTGAACTCACTCGATCACCCCTCACTCCACCACCACTAACTGAACTCACTCCATCACCCCTCACTCTGAACTCACTCCATCACCCCTCACTCTGAACTCGCTCCATCACACCTTACTCTGAACATACTCCATCACCCCTCACTCTGAACTCATTCCATCACCCCTCATTCCATCACCCCTCACTCTGAACTCACTGCATCACCCCTCATTCTGAACTCACTCCACCACCTCCCACTCTGAACTCACTCCATCACCCCTCACTCTGAACTCATTTCATCACCCCTCACTTCATCACCCTTCACTCTGAACTCCCTCCATCACCCCTCACTCTGAACTCACTCCATCACCCCTCACACAGAACTCACTCCATCACCCCTCACCCTGAACTCACTCCATCACCCCTCACTCTGAACTCACTCCATCACCCCTCACTGCACCACCCCTCACTCTGAACTCACTCCATCACCCCTCACTCTGAACTCACTCCATCACCCCTCACTCTGAACTCACTCCATCACACCTCACTCTGAACTCACTCCATCACACCTCTCTCTGAACTCACTCCATCACCCCTCACTCTGAACTCATTTCACCACCCCTCACTCCATCACCCCTCAATCTGAACTCACTACATCACACCTCACTCTGAAGTCACTCCATCACCCCTCACTCTGAACTCACTCCATCACCCCTCATTCTGAACTCACTCCACCACCCCTCACTCTGAACTCAATCCATCACCCCTCACTCTGAACTCACTCCATCACACCTCACTCTGAACTCACTCCATCACCCCTCACTCTGAACTCATTTCATCACCTCTCACTCGATCACCCCTCAATCTGAACTCACTCCATCACACCTCACTCTGAACTCACTCCATCACCCCTCACTCTGAACTCACTCCATCACCTCCCACTCTGAACTCACTCCATCACCCCTCACTCTGAACTCACTCCATCACCCCTCACTCTGAACTCACTCCATCACCCCTCACTCTGTACTCACTCCATCACCCCTCACTCTGAACTCATTCCATCACCCCTCACTCCATCACCCCTCACTCTGAACTCACTCCATCACCCCTCACTCTGAACTCACTCCATCACCCCTTACTCTGAACTCACTCCATCACCCCTCACTCTGATCTCACTCCATCACTCCTCAATCTGAACTCACTCCATCACCCCTCACTCTGTACTCACTCCATCACCCCTCATTCTGAACTCACTCCACCACCCCTCACTCTGAAGTCACTCCATCACCCCTCACTCTGAACTCACTCCATCACACCTCACTCTGAACTCACTCCATCACCCCTCACTCTGAACTCATTTCATCACCCCTCACTCCATCACCCCTCAATCTGAACTCACTCCATCACACCTCACTCTGAACTCACTCCATCACCCCTCACTCTGAACTCACTCCATCACCTCCCACTCTGAACTCACTCCATCACCCCTCACTCTGAACTCACTCCATCACCCCTCACTCTGAACTCACTCCATCACCCCTCACTCTGTACTCACTCCATCACTCCTCACTCTGAAATCATTCCATCACCCCTCACTCCATCATCCCTCACACTGAACTCACTCCATCACCCCTCACTCTGAACTCACTCCATCACCCCTCACTCTGAACTCACTCCATCACCCCTCACTCTGATCTCACTCCATCACTCCTCACTCTGAACTCACTCCATCACCCCTCACTCTGAACTCACTCTATCACCCCTCACTCTGAACTCACTCCATCACCCCTCACTCCACCACCACTCACTCTGAACTCACTCCATCACCCCTCATTCTGAACTCACTCCAACACCTCCCACTCTGAACTCACTCCATCACCCCTCACTCTGAACTCACTCCATCACACCTCACTCTGAACTCACTCCATCACCCCTCACTCTGAACTCACTCCATCACCCCTCACTCTGAACTCACTCCGTCACCGCTCACTCTGAACTCACTCCGTCACCGCTCACTCTGATCTCACTCGATCACCCCTCACTCCACCACCACTAACTCTGAACTCACTCCATCACCCCTCACTCTGAACTCACTCCATCACCCCTCACTCTGAACTCGCTCCATCACACCTTACTCTGAACATACTCCATCACCACTCACTCCATCATCCCTCACACTGAACTCACTCCATCACCCCTCACTCTGAACTCACTCCATCACCCCTCACTCTGACCTCACTCCATCACCCCTCACTCTGATCTCACTCCATCACTCCTCACTCTGAACTCACTCCATCACCCCTCACTCTGAACTCACTCCATCACCCCTCACTCTGAACTCATTCCATCACCCCTCACTCCATCACCCATCACTCTGAACTCACTCCATCACCCCTCACTCTGAACTCACTCCATCACCCCTCACTCTGAACTCACTCCATCACACCTCACTCTGAACTCACTCCATCACACCTCACTCTGAACTCACTCCATCACCCCTCACTCTGAACTCATTTCATCACCCCTCACTCCATCACCCCTCAATCTGAACTCACTACATCACACCTCACTCTGAAGTCACTCCATCACCCCTCACTCTGAACTCACTCCATCACCCCTCATTCTGAACTCACTCCACCACCCCTCACTCTGAACTCAATCCATCACCCCTCACTCTGAACTCACTCCATCACACCTCACTCTGAACTCACTCCATCACCCCTCACTCTGAACTCATTTCATCACCCCTCACTCGATCACCCCTCAATCTGAACTCACTCCATCACACCTCACTCTGAACTCACTCCATCACCCCTCACTCTGAACTCACTCCATCACCTCCCACTCTGAACTCACTCCATCACCCCTCACTCTGAACTCACTCCATCACCCCTCACTCTGAACTCACTCCATCACCCCTCACTCTGTACTCACTCCATCACCCCTCACTCTGAACTCATTCCATCACCCCTCACTCCATCACCCCTCACTCTGAACTCACTCC
Organism: Scyliorhinus torazame; assembly: GCF_047496885.1. Lineage (NCBI taxonomy): Eukaryota > Metazoa > Chordata > Chondrichthyes > Carcharhiniformes > Scyliorhinidae > Scyliorhinus > Scyliorhinus torazame. The sequence continues at coordinate 86,521,271 of NC_092724.1, forward strand.
ATCACCCCTCACTCTGAACTCACTCCATCACCCCTTACTCTGAACTCACTCCATCACCCCTCACTCTGATCTCACTCCATCACTCCTCAATCTGAACTCACTCCATCACCCCTCACTCTGTACTCACTCCATCACCCCTCATTCTGAACTCACTCCACCACCCCTCACTCTGAACTCACTCCATCACCCCTCACTCTGAACTCACTCCATCACACCTCACTCTGAACTCACTCCATCACCCCTCACTCTGAACTCATTTCATCACCCCTCACTCCATCACCCCTCAATCTGAACTCACTCCATCACACCTCACTCTGAACTCACTCCATCACCCCTCACTCTGAACTCACTCCATCACCTCCCACTCTGAACTCACTCCATCACCCCTCACTCTGAAATCACTCCATCACCCCTCACTCTGAACTCACTCCATCACCCCTCACTCTGTACTCACTCCATCACCCCTCACTCTGAACTCATTCCATCACCCCTCACTCCATCATCCCTCACACTGAACTCACTCCATCACCCCTCACTCTGAACTCACTCCATCACCCCTCACTCTGAACTCACTCCATCACCCCTCACTCTGATCTCACTCCATCACTCCTCACTCTGAACTCACTCCATCACCCCTCACTCTGAACTCACTCTATCACCCCTCACTCAGAACTCACTCCGTCACCCCTCACTCCACCACCACTCACTCTGAACTCACTCCATCACCCCTCATTCTGAACTCACTCCAACACCTCCCACTCTGAACTCACTCCATCACGCCTCACTCTGAACTCACTCCATCACACCTCACTCTGAACTCACTCCATCACCCCTCACTCTGAACTCACTCCATCACCCCTCACTCTGAACTCACTCCGTCATCGCTCACTCTGAACTCACTCCGTCACCGCTCACTCTGAACTCACTCGATCACCCCTCACTCCAGCACCACCACCTCTGAACTCACTCCATCACCCCTCACTCTGAACTCACTCCATCACCCCTCACTCTGAACTCGCTCCATCACACCTTACTCTGAACATACTCCATCACCCCTCACTCTGAACTCATTCCATCACCCCTCATTCCATCACCCCTCACTCTGAACTCACTGCATCACCCCTCATTCTGAACTCACTCCACCACCTCCCACTCTGAACTCACTCCATCACCCCTCACTCTGAACTCACTCCATCACACCTCACTCTGAACTCACTCCATCACCCCTCACTCTGAACTCATTTCATCACCCCTCACTTCATCACCCCTCACTCTGAACTCCCTCCATCACCCCTCACTCTGAACTCACTCCATCACCCCTCACACAGAACTCACTCCATCACCCCTCACCCTGAACTCACTCCATCACCCCTCACTCTGAACTCACTCCATCACCCCTCACTCCACCGCCCCTCACTCTGAACTCACTCCATCACCCCTCACTCTGAACTCACTCCATCACCCCTCACTCTGAACTCACTCCATCACACCTCACTCTGAACTTACTCCATCACCCCTCACTCTGAACTCATTCCATCACCCCTCACTCCATCACACCTCACTCTGAACTCACTCCATCACCCCTCATTCTGAACTCACTCCACCACCTCCCACTCTGAACTCACTCCATCACCCCTCACTCTGAACTCACTCCATCACCTCCCACTCTGAACTCACTCCATCACCCCTCACTTTGAACTCACTCCATCACCCCTCACTCTGAACTCACTCCATCACCCCTCACTTTGAACTCACTCCATCACCCCTCACTCTGAACTCACTCCATCACCCCTCACTCTGAACTCACTCCATCACCCCTCACTCTGAACTCATTCCATCACCCCTCACTCCATCAGCCCTCACTCTGAACTCACTCCATCACCCCTCACTCTGAATTCACTCCATCACCACTCACTCCATCACCCCTCACTCTGAACTCACTCCATCACCCCTCACTCTGAACTCACTCCATCACACCTCAGTCTGAACTCACTCCATCACCCCTCACTCTGAACTCATTCCATCACCCCTCACTCTGAACTCACTCCATCACCCCTCACTCTGAAGTCACTCCACCACCCCTCATTCTGAACTCACTCCACCACATCCCACTCTGAACTCACTCCATCACCCCTCACTCTGAACTCACTCCATCACACCTCACTCAGAACTCACTCCATCACGCCTCACTCTGAACTCATTTCATCACCCCTCACTCCATCACCCCTCACTCTGAACTCACTCCATCACCGCTCACTCTGAACTCACTCCATCACCTCCCACTCTGAACTCACTCCAGCACCCTTCACTCTGAACTCACTCCATCACCCCTCACTCTGAACTCACTCCATCACCCCTCACTCTGAACTCACTCCATTACCCAGAGAGTAGTGGGGGCATGGAATGCACTGCCTGTGGAAGTAGTTGAGTCGGAAACATGAGGGACCTTCAAGCAGCTGTTGGATAGGTACATGGATTACGGGAAAATGATATAGTGTAGATTTATTTGCTCTTAAGGGCAGCACGGTAGCCTTGTGGATAGCACAATTGCTTCACAGATCCATGGTCTCAGGTTCGATTCCCCCTTGGGTCATTGTCTGTGCGGAGTCTGCACGTCCTCCCCGTGTGTGCGTGGGTTTCCTCCGGGTGCTTTGGTTTCCTCCCACAGTCCAAAGATGTGCGGGTTAGGTGAATTGGCCAATGATAAATTGCCCTTAATGTCCAAATTGCCCTTGGTGTTGGGTGGAGGTGTTGAGTTTGGGTAGGGTGCTCTTTCCAAGAGCTGGTGCAGACTCAAAGGGCCGAATGGCCTCCTTCTGCACTGTAAATTCAATGATAATCTATGATTAATCAAGGACAAAGGTTCGGCACAACATCGTGGGCCGAAGGGCCTGTTCTGTGCTGTATTTTCTATGTTCTATGTTCTATCACCCCTCACACAATCACCCCTCACTCTGAACTCACTCCTTCACCCCTCACTCCATCACCCCTCAATCTGAACTCACTCCATCACCCCTCACTCTGAACTCACTCCATCACCTCCCACTCTGTACTCACTCCATCACCCCTCACTCTGAACTCACTCCATCACCCCTCACTCTGAACTCACTCCATCACCCCTCACTCTGAACTCACACCATCACCCCTCACTCTGAACTCATTCCATCACCCCTCACTCCATCACCCCTCACTCTGAACTCTCTCCATCACCCCTCACTCTGAACTCACTCCATCACCCCTCACTCTGAACTCACTCCATCACCCCTTACTCTGAACTCACTCCATCACCCCTCACTCTGATCTCACTCCATCACTCCTCAATCTGAACTCACTCCATCACCCCTCACTCTGTACTCACTCCATCACCCCTCATTCTGAACTCACTCCACCACCCCTCACTCTGAAGTCACTCCATCACCCCTCACTCTGAACTCACTCCATCACACCGCACTCTGAACTCACTCCATCACCCCTCACTCTGAACTCATTTCATCACCCCTCACTCCATCACCCCTCAATCTGAACTCACTCCATCACACCTCACTCTGAACTCACTCCATCACCCCTCACTCTGAACTCACTCCATCACCTCCCACTCTGAACTCACTCCATCACCCCTCACTCTGAACTCACTCCATCACCCCTCACTCTGAACTCACTCCATCACCCCTCACTCTGTACTCACTCCATCACTCCTCACTCTGAAATCATTCCATCACCCCTCACTCCATCATCCCTCACACTGAACTCACTCCATCACCCCTCACTCTGAACTCACTCCATCACCCCTCACTCTGAACTCACTCCATCACCCCTCACTCTGATCTCACTCCATCACTCCTCACTCTGAACTCACTCCATCACCCCTCACTCTGAACTCACTCTATCACCCCTCACTCTGAACTCACTCCATCACCCCTCACTCCACCACCACTCACTCTGAACTCACTCCATCACCCCTCATTCTGAACTCACTCCAACACCTCCCACTCTGAACTCACTCCATCACCCCTCACTCTGAACTCACTCCATCACACCTCACTCTGAACTCACTCCATCACCCCTCACTCTGAACTCACTCCATCACCCCTCACTCTGAACTCACTCCGTCACCGCTCACTCTGAACTCACTCCGTCACCGCTCACTCTGAACTCACTCGATCACCCCTCACTCCACCACGACTAACTCTGAACTCACTCCATCACCCCTCACTCTGAACTCACTCCATCACCCCTCACTCTGAACTCGCTCCATCACACCTTACTCTGAACATACTCCATCACCCCTCACTCCATCATCCCTCACACTGAACTCACTCCATCACCCCTCACTCTGAACTCACTCCATCACCCCTCACTCTGACCTCACTCCATCACCCCTCACTCTGATCTCACTCCATCACTCCTCACTCTGAACTCACTCCATCACCCCTCACTCTGAACTCACTCCATCACCCCTCACTCTGAACTCATTCCATCACCCCTCACTCCATCACCCATCACTCTGAACTCACTCCATCACCCCTCACTCTGAACTCACTCCATCACCCCTCACTCTGAACTCACTCCATCACACCTCACTCTGAACTCACTCCATCACACCTCACTCTGAACTCACTCCATCACCCCTCACTCTGAACTCATTTCATCACCCCTCACTCCATCACCCCTCAATCTGAACTCACTACATCACACCTCACTCTGAAGTCACTCCATCACCCCTCACTCTGAACTCACTCCATCACCCCTCATTCTGAACTCACTCCACCACCCCTCACTCTGAACTCACTCGATCACCCCTCACTCTGAACTCACTCCATCACCCCTCAATCTGAACTCACTCCATCACACCTCACTCTGAACTCACTCCATCACCCCTCACTCTGAACTCACTCCATCACCTCCCACTCTGAACTCACTCCATCACCCCTCACTCTGAACTCACTCCATCACCCCTCACTCTGAACTCACTCCATCACCCCTCACTCTGTACTCACTCCATCACCCCTCACTCTGAACTCATTCCATCACCCCTCACTCCATCACCCCTCACTCTGAACTCACTCCATCACCCCTCACTCTGAACTCACTCCATCACCCCTTACTCTGAACTCACTCCATCACCCCTCACTCTGATCTCACTCCATCACTCCTCAATCTGAACTCACTCCATCACCCCTCACTCTGTACTCACTCTATCACCCCTCATTCTGAACTCACTCCACCACCCCTCACTCTGAACTCACTCCATCACCCCTCACTCTGAACTCACTCCATCACACCTCACTCTGAACTCACTCCATCACCCCTCACTCTGAACTCATTTCATCACCCCTCACTCCATCACCCCTCAATCTGAACTCACTCCATCACACCTCACTCTGAACTCACTCCATCACCCCTCACTCTGAACTCACTCCATCACCTCCCACTCTGAACTCACTCCATCACCCCTCACTCTGAAATCACTCCATCACCCCTCACTCTGAACTCACTCCATCACCCCTCACTCTGTACTCACTCCATCACCCCTCACTCTGAACTCATTCCATCACCCCTCACTCCATCATCCCTCACACTGAACTCACTCAATCACCCCTCACTCTGAACTCACTCCATCACCCCTCACTCTGAACTCACTCCATCACCCCTCACTCTGATCTCACTCCATCACTCCTCACTCTGAACTCACTCCATCACCCCTCACTCTGAACTCACTCTATCACCCCTCACTCAGAACTCACTCCGTCACCCCTCACTCCACCACCACTCACTCTGAACTCACTCCATCACCCCTCATTCTGAACTCACTCCAACACCTCCCACTCTGAACTCACTCCATCACGCCTCACTCTGAACTCACTCCATCACACCTCACTCTGAACTCACTCCATCACCCCTCACTCTGAACTCACTCCATCACCCCTCACTCTGAACTCACTCCGTCATCGCTCACTCTGAACTCACTCCGTCACCGCTCACTCTGAACTCACTCGATCACCCCTCACTCCAGCACCACCACCTCTGAACTCACTCCATCACCCCTCACTCTGAACTCACTCCATCACCCCTCACTCTGAACTCGCTCCATCACACCTTACTCTGAACTCACTCCATCACCCCTCACTCTGAACTCACTCCATCACCCCTCACTCTGAACTCATTCCATCACCCCTCATTCCATCACCCCTCACTCTGAACTCACTGCATCACCCCTCATTCTGAACTCACTCCACCACCTCCCACTCTGAACTCACTCCATCACCCCTCACTCTGAACTCACTCCATCACACCTCACTCTGAACTCACTCCATCACCCCTCACTCTGAACTCATTTCATCACCCCTCACTTCATCACCCCTCACTCTGAACTCCCTCCATCACCCCTCACTCTGAACTCACTCCATCACCCCTCACACAGAACTCACTCCATCACCCCTCACCCTGAACTCACTCCATCACCCCTCACTCTGAACTCACTCCATCACCCCTCACTCCACCGCCCCTCACTCTGAACTCACTCCATCACCCCTCACTCTGAACTCACTCCATCACCCCTCACTCTGAACTCACTCCATCACACCTCACTCTGAACTTACTCCATCACCCCTCACTCTGAACTCATTCCATCACCCCTCACTCCATCACACCTCACTCTGAACTCACTCCATCACCCCTCATTCTGAACTCACTCCACCACCTCCCACTCTGAACTCACTCCATCACCCCTCACTCTGAACTCACTCCATCACCTCCCACTCTGAACTCACTCCATCACCCCTCACTTTGAACTCACTCCATCACCCCTCACTCTGAACTCACTCCATCACCCCTCACTTTGAACTCACTCCATCACCCCTCACTCTGAACTCACTCCATCACCCCTCACTCTGAACTCACTCCATCACCCCTCACTCTGAACTCATTCCATCACCCCTCACTCCATCAGCCCTCACTCTGAACTCACTCCATCACCCCTCACTCTGAATTCACTCCATCACCACTCACTCCATCACCCCTCACTCTGAACTCACTCCATCACCCCTCACTCTGAACTCACTCCATCACACCTCAGTCTGAACTCACTCCATCACCCCTCACTCTGAACTCATTCCATCACCCCTCACTCTGAACTCACTCCATCACCCCTCACTCTGAAGTCACTCCACCACCCCTCATTCTGAACTCACTCCACCACATCCCACTCTGAACTCACTCCATCACCCCTCACTCTGAACTCACTCCATCACACCTCACTCAGAACTCACTCCATCACGCCTCACTCTGAACTCATTTCATCACCCCTCACTCCATCACCCCTCACTCTGAACTCACTCCATCACCGCTCACTCTGAACTCACTCCATCACCTCCCACTCTGAACTCACTCCAGCACCCTTCACTCTGAACTCACTCCATCACCCCTCACTCTGAACTCACTCCATCACCCCTCACTCTGAACTCACTCCATTACCCAGAGAGTAGTGGGGGCATGGAATGCACTGCCTGTGGAAGTAGTTGAGTCGGAAACATGAGGGACCTTCAAGCAGCTGTTGGATAGGTACATGGATTACGGGAAAATGATATAGTGTAGATTTATTTGCTCTTAAGGGCAGCACGGTAGCCTTGTGGATAGCACAATTGCTTCACAGATCCATGGTCTCAGGTTCGATTCCCCCTTGGGTCATTGTCTGTGCGGAGTCTGCACGTCCTCCCCGTGTGTGCGTGGGTTTCCTCCGGGTGCTTTGGTTTCCTCCCACAGTCCAAAGATGTGCGGGTTAGGTGAATTGGCCAATGATAAATTGCCCTTAATGTCCAAATTGCCCTTGGTGTTGGGTGGAGGTGTTGAGTTTGGGTAGGGTGCTCTTTCCAAGAGCTGGTGCAGACTCAAAGGGCCGAATGGCCTCCTTCTGCACTGTAAATTCAATGATAATCTATGATTAATCAAGGACAAAGGTTCGGCACAACATCGTGGGCCGAAGGGCCTGTTCTGTGCTGTATTTTCTATGTTCTATGTTCTATCACCCCTCACACATTCACCCCTCACTCTGAACTCACTCCTTCACCCCTCACTCCATCACCCCTCAATCTGAACTCACTCCATCACCCCTCACTCTGAACTCACTCCATCACCTCCCACTCTGTACTCACTCCATCACCCCTCACTCTGAACTCACTCCATCACCCCTCACTCTGAACTCACTCCATCACCCCTCACTCTGAACTCACACCATCACCCCTCACTCTGAACTCATTCCATCACCCCTCACTCCATCACCCCTCACTCTGAACTCTCTCCATCACCCCTCACTCTGAACTCACTCCATCACCCCTCACTCTGAACGCACTCCATCACCCCTCACTCTGAACTCACTCCATCACACCTCACTCTGAACTCACTCCATCACCCCTCACTCTGAACTCATTCCATCATCCCTCACTCCATCACCCCTCACTCTGAACTCACTCCATCACACCTCTCTCAGAACTCACTCCATCACCCCTCACTCTGAACTCATTTCATCACCCCTCACTCCATCACCCCTCACTCTGAACTCACACCATCACCCCTCATCCTGAACTCACTCCATCACATCCCACTCTGAACTCACTCCTCACCCCTCACTCTGAACACACTCCATCACCCCTGACTCTGAAATCACTCCATCACACCTCACTCTGAACTCACTCCTTCACCCCTCACTCCATCACCCCTCAATCTGAACTCACTCCATTACCCCTCACTCTGAACTCACTCCATCACCCCTCACTCTGAACTCACTCCATCACCTCCCACTCTGAACTCACTCCATCACCCCTCACTCTGAACTCACTCCATCACCCCTCACTCTGAACTCACTCCATCACTCCTCACTCTGAACTCACACCATCACCCCTCACTCTGAACTCATTCCATCACCCCTCACTCCATCACCCCTCACTCTGAACTCTCTCCATCACCCCTCACTCTGAACTCACTCCATCACCCCTCACACCATCACCCCTCACTCTGAACTCACTCCTTCACCCCTCACTCCATCACCTCTCAATCTGAACTCACTCCATCACCCCTCACTCTGAACTCACTCCATCACCCCTCACTCTGAACTCACTCCATCACACCTCTCTCAGGACTCACTCCATCACCCCTCACTCTGAACTCATTTCATCACCCCTCACTCCATCACCCCTGACTCTGAACTCACACCATCACCCCTCATCCTGAACTCACTCCATCACCTACCACTCTGAACTCACTTCTCACCCCTCACTCTGAACTCACTCCATAACCCCTCACTCTGAACTCACTCCATCACCCCTCACTCTGAACTCACTCCATCACCCCTCACTCCATCACCCCTCAATCTGAACACACTCCATCACCCCTCACTCTGAACTCACTCCATCACCCCTCACTCTGAACTCACTCCATCACCTCCCACTCTGAACTCACTCCATCACCCCTCACTCTGATCTCACTCCATCACCCCTCACTCTGAACTCACTCCATCACCCCTCACTCTGAACTCACACCATCACCCCTCACTCTGAACTCATTCCATCACCCCTCACTCCATCACCCCTCACTCTGAACTCACTCCATCAGCCCTCACTCTGAACTCTCTCCATCACTCCTCACTCTGAACTCACTCCATCATCCCTCACTCCATCACCCCTCACTCTGATCTCACTCCATCACCCCTCACTCTGAACTCACTCCATCACCCCTCACTCTGAACTCACTCCATCACCCCCCACTCTGAACTCACTCCATCACCCCTCACTCTGAACTCATTCCATCACCCCTCACTCCATCACCGATCACTCTGAACTCACTCCATCACCCCTCACTCTGAACTCACTCCATCACCCCTCACTCTGAACTCACTCCATCACACCTCACTCTGAACTCACTCCATCACACCTCACTCGGAACTCACTCCATCACCCCTCACTCTGAACTCATTTCATCACCCCTCACTCCATCACCCCTCAATCTGAACTCACTACATCACACCTCACTCTGAAGTCACTCCATCACCCCTCACTCTGAACTCACTCCATCACCCCTCATTCTGAACTCACTCCACCACCCCTCACTCTGAACTCACTCCATCACACCTCACTCTGAACTCACTCCATCACCCCTCACTCTGAACTCATTTCATCACCCCTCACTCGATCACCCCTCAATCTGAACTCACTCCATCACACCTCACTCTGAAGTCACTCCATCACCCCTCACTCTGAACTCACTCCATCACCCCTCATTCTGAACTCACTCCACCACCCCTCACTCTGTACTCAATCCATCACCCCTCACTCTGAACTCACTCCATCACACCTCACTCTGAACTCACTCCATCACCCCTCACTCTGAACTCATTTCATCACCCCTCACTCGATCACCCCTCAATCTGAACTCACTCCATCACACCTCACTCTGAACTCACTCCATCACCCCTACTCTGAACTCACTCCATCACCTCCCACTCTGAACTCACTCCATCACCCCTCACTCTGAACTCACTCCATCACCCCTCACTCTGAACTCACTCCATCACCCCTCACTCTGTACTCACTCCATCACCCCTCACTCTGAACTCATTCCATCACCCCTCACTCCATCACCCCTCACTCTGAACTCACTCCATCACCCCGCACTCTGAACTCACTCCATCACCCCTTACTCTGAACTCACTCCATCACCCCTCACTCTGATCTCACTCCATCACTCCTCAATCTGAACTCACTCCATCACCCCTCACTCTGTACTCACTCCATCACCCCTCATTCTGAACTCACTCCACCACCCCTCACTCTGAACTCACTCCATCACCCCTCACTCTGAACTCACTCCATCACACCTCACTCTGAACTCACTCCATCACCCCTCACTCTGAACTCATTTCATCACCCCTCACTCCATCACCCCTCAATCTGAACTCACTCCATCACACCTCACTCTGAACTCACTCCATCACCCCTCACTCTGAACTCACTCCATCACCTCCCACTCTGAACTCACTCCATCACCCCTCACTCTGAACTCACTCCATCACCCCTCACTCTGAACTCACTCCATCACCCCTCACTCTGTACTCACTCCATCACCCCTCACTCTGAACTCATTCCATCACCCCTCACTCCATCATCCCTCACACTGAACTCACTCCATCACCCCTCACTCTGAACTCACTCCATCACCCCTCACTCTGAACTCACTCCATCACCCCTCACTCTGATCTCACTCCATCACTCCTCACTCTGAACTCACTCCATCACCCCTCACTCTGAACTCACTCTATCACCCCTCACTCTAAACTCACTCCATCACCCCTCACTCCACCACCACTCACTCTGAACTCACTCCATCACCCCTCATTCTGAACTCACTCCAACACCTCCCACTCTGAACTCACTCCATCACCCCTCACTCTGAACTCACTCCATCACACCTCACTCTGAACTCACTCCATCACCCCTCACTCTGAACTCACTCCATCACCGCTCACTCTGAACTCACTCCGTCACCGCTCACTCTGAACTCACTCCATCACCCCTCACTCCACCACCACTAACTCTGAACTCACTCCATCACCCCTCACTCTGAACTCACTCCATCACCCCTCACTCTGAACTCGCTCCATCACACCTTACTCTGAACATACTCCATCACCCCTCACTCTGAACTCATTCCATCACCCCTCATTCCATCACCCCTCACTCTGAACTCACTGCATCACCCCTCATTCTGAACTCACTCCACCACCTCCCACTCTGAACTCACTCCATCACCCCTCACTCTGAACTCACTCCATCACACCTCACTCTGAACTCACTCCATCACCCCTCACTCTGAACTCATTTCATCACCCCTCACTTCATCACCCCTCACTATGAACTCCCTCCATCACCCCTCACTCTGAACTCACTCCATCACCCCTCACACAGAACTCACTCCATCACCCCTCACCCTGAACTCACTCCATCACCCCTCACTCTGAACTCACTCCATCACCCCTCACTCTGAACTCACTCCATCACCCCTCACTCTGATCTCACTCCATCACTCCTCACTCTGAACTCACTCCATCACCCCTCACTCTGAACTCACTCTATCACCCCTCACTCTAAACTCACTCCATCACCCCTCACTCCACCATCACTCACTCTGAACTCACTCCATCACCCCTCATTCTGAACTCACTCCAACACCTCCCACTCTGAACTCACTCCATCACCCCTCACTCTGAACTCACTCCATCACACCTCACTCTGAACTCACTCCATCACCCCTCACTCTGAACTCACTCCGTTACCGCTCACTCTGAACTCACTCCGTCACCGCTCACTCTGAACTCACTCCATCACCCCTCACTCCACCACCACTAACTCTGAACTCACTCCATCACCCCTCACTCTGAACTCACTCCATCACCCCTCACTCTGAACTCGCTCCATCACACCTTACTCTGAACATACTCCATCACCCCTCACTCTGAACTCATTCCATCACCCCTCACTCCATCACACCTCACTCTGAACTCACTCCATCACCCCTCACTCTGAACTCACTCCATCACCTCCCACTATGAACTCACTCCATCACCCCTCACTTTGAACTCACTCCATCACCCCTCACTCTGAACTCACTCCATCACCCCTCACTTTGAACTCACTCCATCACCCCTCACTCTGAACTCACTCCATCACCCCTCACTCTGAACTCACTCCATCACCCCTCACTCTGAACTCATTCCATCACCCCTCACTCCATCAGCCCTCACTCTGAACTCACTCCATCACCCCTCACTCTGAATTCACTCCATCACCACTCACTCCATCACCCCTCACTCTGAACTCACTCCATCACCCCTCACTCTGAACTCACTCCATCACACCTCAGTCTGAACTCACTCCATCACCCCTCACTCTGAACTCATTCCATCACCCCTCACTCTGAACTCACTCCATCACCCCTCACTCTGAAGTCACTCCATCACCCCTCATTCTGAACTCACTCCACCACATCCCACTCTGAACTCACTCCATCACCCCTCACTCTGAACTCACTCCATCACACCTCACTCAGAACTCACTCCATCACGCCTCACTCTGAACTCATTTCATCACCCCTCACTCCATCACGCCTCACTCTGAACTCACTCCATCACACCTCACTCTGAACTCACTCCATCACCCCTCACTCTGAACTCACTCCATCACTCCTCACTCTGAACTCACTCCGTCACCGCTCACTCTGAACTCACTCCGTCACCGCTCACTCTGAACTCACTCGATCACCCCTCACTCCACCACCACTAACTCTGAACTCACTCCATCACCCCTCACTCTGAACTCACTCCATCACCCCTCACTCTGAACTCGCTCCATCACACCTTACTCTGAACATACTCCATCACCCCTCACTCTGAACTCATTCCATCACCCCTCATTCCATCACCCCTCACTCTGAACTCACTGCATCACCCCTCATTCTGAACTCACTCCACCACCTCCCACTCTGAACTCACTCCATCACCCCTCACTCTGAACTCACTCCATCACACCTCACTCTGAACTTACTCCATCACCCCTCACTCTTAACTCATTTCATCACCCCTCACTTCATCACCCCTCACTCTGAACTCCCTCCATCACCCCTCACTCTGAACTCACTCCATCACCCCTCACACAGAACTCACTCCATCACCCCTCACCCTGAACTCACTCCATCACCCTTCACTCTGAACTCACTCCATCACCCCTCACTCCACCACCCCTCACTCTGAACTCACTCCATCACCCCTCACTCTGAACTCACTCCATCACCCCTCACTCCACCACCCCTCACTCTGAACTCACTCCATCACCCCTCACTCTGAACTCACTCCATCACCCCTCACTCTGAACTCACTCCATCACACCTCACTCTGAACTTACTCCATCACCCCTCACTCTGAACTCATTCCATCACCCCTCACTCCATCACACCTCACTCTGAACTCACGCCATCACCCCTCACTCTGAACTCACTCCATCACCTCCCACTCTGAACTCACTCCATCACCCCTCACTTTGAACTCACTCCATCACCCCTCACTCTGAACTCACTCCATCACCCCTCACTTTGAACTCACTCCATCACCCCTCACTCTGAACTCACTCCATCACCCCTCACTCTGAACTCACTCCATCACCCCTCACTCTGAACTCATTCCATCACCCCTCACTCCATCAGCCCTCACTCTGAACTCACTCCATCACCCCTCACTCTGAATTCACTCCATCACCACTCACTCCATCACCCCTCACTCTGAACTCACTCCATCACCCCTCACTCTGAACTCACTCCATCACACCTCAGTCTGAACTCACTCCATCACCCCTCACTCTGAACTCATTCCATCACCCCTCACTCTGAACTCACTCCATCACCCCTCACTCTGAAGTCACTCCATCACCCCTCATTCTGAACTCACTCCACCACATCCCACTCTGAACTCACTCCATCACCCCTCACTCTGAACTCACTCCATCACACCTCACTCAGAACTCACTCCATCACGCCTCACTCTGAACTCATTTCATCACCCCTCACTCCATCACGCCTCACTCTGAACTCACTCCATCACACCTCACTCTGAACTCACTCCATCACCCCTCACTCTGAACTCACTCCATCACCCCTCACTCTGAACTCACTCCGTCACCGCTCACTCTGAACTCACTCCGTCACCGCTCACTCTGAACTCACTCGATCACCCCTCACTCCACCACCACTAACTCTGAACTCACTCCATCACCCCTCACTCTGAACTCACTCCATCACCCCTCACTCTGAACTCGCTCCATCACACCTTACTCTGAACATACTCCATCACCCCTCACTCTGAACTCATTCCATCACCCCTCATTCCATCACCCCTCACTCTGAACTCACTGCATCACCCCTCATTCTGAACTCACTCCACCACCTCCCACTCTGAACTCACTCCATCACCCCTCACTCTGAACTCACTCCATCACACCTCACTCTGAACTTACTCCATCACCCCTCACTCTTAACTCATTTCATCACCCCTCACTTCATCACCCCTCACTCTGAACTCCCTCCATCACCCCTCACTCTGAACTCACTCCATCACCCCTCACACAGAACTCACTCCATCACCCCTCACCCTGAACTCACTCCATCACCCCTCACTCTGAACTCACTCCATCACCCCTCACTCCACCACCCCTCACTCTGAACTCACTCCATCACCCCTCACTCTGAACTCACTCCATCACCCCTCACTCTGAACTCACTCCATCACACCTCATTCTGAACTTACTCCATCACCCCTCACTCTGAACTCATTCCATCACCCCTCACTCCATCACACCTCACTCTGAACTCACTCCATCACCCCTCATTCTGAACTCACTCCACCACCTCCCACTCTGAACTCACTCCATCACCCCTCACTCTGAACTCACTCCATCACCTCCCACTCTGAACTCACTCCATCACCCCTCACTTTGAACTCACTCCATCACCCCTCACTCTGAACTCACTCCATCACCCCTCACTTTGAACTCACTCCATCACCCCTCACTCTGAACTCACTCCATCACCCCTCACTCTGAACTCACTCCATCACCCCTCACTCTGAACTCATTCCATCACCCCTCACTCCATCAGCCCTCACTCTGAACTCACTCCATCACCCCTCACTCTGAATTCACTCCATCACCACTCACTCCATCACCCCTCACTCTGAACTCACTCCATCACCCCTCACTCTGAACTCACTCCATCACACCTCAGTCTGAACTCACTCCATCACCCCTCACTCTGAACTCATTCCATCACCCCTCACTCTGAACTCACTCCATCACCCCTCACTCTGAAGTCACTCCACCACCCCTCATTCTGAACTCACTCCACCACATCCCACTCTGAACTCACTCCATCACCCCTCACTCTGAACTCACTCCATCACACCTCACTCAGAACTCACTCCATCACGCCTCACTCTGAACTCATTTCATCACCCCTCACTCCATCACCCCTCACTCTGAACTCACTCCATCACCGCTCACTCTGAACTCACTCCATCACCTCCCACTCTGAACTCACTCCAGCACCCTTCACTCTGAACTCACTCCATCACCCCTCACTCTGAACTCACTCCATCACCCCTCACTCTGAACTCACTCCATTACCCAGAGAGTAGTGGGGGCATGGAATGCACTGCCTGTGGAAGTAGTTGAGTCGGAAACATGAGGGACCTTCAAGCAGCTGTTGGATAGGTACATGGATTACGGGAAAATGATATAGTGTAGATTTATTTGCTCTTAAGGGCAGCACGGTAGCCTTGTGGATAGCACAATTGCTTCACAGATCCATGGTCTCAGGTTCGATTCCGGCTTGGGTCATTGTCTGTGCGGAGTCTGCACGTCCTCCCCGTGTGTGCGTGGGTTTCCTCCGGGTGCTTTGGTTTCCTCCCACAGTCCAAAGATGTGCGGGTTAGGTGAATTGGCCAATGATAAATTGCCCTTAATGTCCAAATTGCCCTTGGTGTTGGGTGGAGGTGTTGAGTTTGGGTAGGGTGCTCTTTCCAAGAGCTGGTGCAGACTCAAAGGGCCGAATGGCCTCCTTCTGCACTGTAAATTCAATGTTAATCTATGATTAATCAAGGACAAAGGTTCGGCACAACATCGTGGGCCGAAGGGCCTGTTCTGTGCTGTATTTTCTATGTTCTATGTTCTATCACCCCTCACACAATCACCCCTCACTCTGAACTCACTCCTTCACCCCTCACTCCATCACCCCTCAATCTGAACTCACTCCATCACCACTCACTCTGAACTCACTCCATCACCTCCCACTCTGTACTCACTCCATCACCCCTCACTCTGAACTCACTCCATCACCCCTCACTCTGAACTCACACCATCACCCCTCACTCTGAACTCATTCCATCACCCCTCACTCCATCACCCCTCACTCTGAACTCTCTCCATCACCCCTCACTCTGAACTCACTCCATCACACCTCACTCCATCACCCCTCACTCTGAACGCACTCCATCACCCCTCACTCTGAACTCACTCCATCACACCTCACTCTGAACTCACTCCATCATCCCTCACTCTGAACTCATTCCATCATCCCTCACTCCATCACCCCTCAATCTGAACTCACTCCATCACAACTCTCTCAGAACTCACTCCATCACCCCTCACTCTGAACGCACTCCATCACCCCTCACTCTGAACTCACTCCATCACACCTCACTCTGAACTCACTCCATCATCCCTCACTCTGAACTCATTTCATCACCCCTCACTCCATCACCCCTCACTCTGAACTCACATCATCACCCCTCATCCTGAACTCACTCCATCACACCTCACTCTGAACTCACTCCTTCACCCCTCACTCCATCACCCCTCAATCTGAACTCACTCCATCACCCCTCACTCTGAACTCACTCCATCACCCCTCACTCTGAACTCACTCCATCACCTCCCACTCTGAACTCACTCCTCACCCCTCACTCTGAACACACTCCATCACCCCTCACTCTGAAATCACTCCATCACACCTCACTCTGAACTCACTCCTTCACCCCTCACTCCATCACCCCTCAATCTGAACTCACTCCATCACCCCTCACTCTGAACTCACTCCATCACCCCTCACTCTGAACTCACTCCATCACCTCCCACTCTGAACTCACTCCATCACCCCTCACTCTGAACTCACTCCATCACCCCTCACTCTGAACTCACTCCATTACTCCTCACTCTGAACTCACACCATCACCCCTCACTCTGAACTCATTCCATCACCCCACACTCCATCACCCCTCACTCTGAACTCTCTCCATCACCCCTCACTCTGAACTCACTCCATCACCCCTCACACCATCACCCCTCACTCTGAACTCACTCCTTCACCCCTCACTCTGAACTCACTCCATCACCCCTCACTCTGAACTCACTCCATCACCCCTCACTCTGAACTCACTCCATCACACCTCTCTCAGAACTCACTCCATCACCCCTCACTCTGAACTCATTTCATCACCCCTCACTCCATCACCCCTCACTCTGAACTCACACCATCACCCCTCATCCTGAACTCACTCCATCACCTACCACTCTGAACTCACTCCTCACCCCTCACTCTGAACTCACTCCATCACCCCTCACTCTGAACTCACTCCATCACCCCTCACTCTGAACTCACTCCATCACCCCTCACTCCATCACCCCTCAATCTGAACTCTCTCCATCACCCCTCACTCTGAACTCACTCCATCACCCCTCACTCTGAACTCACTCCATCACCTCCCACTCTGAACTCACTCCATCACCCCTCACTCTGATCTCACTCCATCACCCCTCACTCTGAACTCACTCCATCACCCCTCACTCTGAACTCACACCATCACCCCTCACTCTGAACTCATTCCATCACCCCTCACTCCATCACCCCTCACTCTGAACTCACTCCATCAGCCCTCACTCTGAACTCTCTCCATCACCCCTCACTCTGAACTCACTCCATCATCCCTCACTCCATCACCCCTCACTCTGATCTCACTCCATCACCCCTCACTCTGAACTCACTCCATCACCCCTCACTCTGAACTCACTCCATCACCCCTCACTCTGAACTCACTCCATTACCCCTCACTCTGAACTCATTCCATCACCCCTCACTCCATCACCGATCACTCTGAACTCACTCCATCACCCCTCACTCTGAACTCACTCCATCACCCCTCACTCTGAACTCACTCCATCACACCTCACTCTGAACTCACTCCATCACACCTCACTCTGAACTCACTCCATCACCCCTCACTCTGAACTCATTTCATCACCCCTCACTCCATCACCCCTCAATCTGAACTCACTACATCACACCTCACTCTGAAGTCACTCCATCACCCCTCACTCTGAACTCACTCCATCACCCCTCATTCTGAACTCACTCCACCTCCCCTCACTCTGAACTCAATCCATCACCCCTCACTCTGAACTCACTCCATCACACCTCACTCTGAACTCACTCCATCACCCCTCACTCTGAACTCATTTCATCACCCCTCACTCGATCACCCCTCAATCTGAACTCACTCCATCACACCTCACTCTGAAGTCACTCCATCACCCCTCACTCTGAACTCACTCCATCACCCCTCATTCTGAACTCACTCCACCACCCCTCACTCTGTACTCAATCCATCACCCCTCACTCTGAACTCACTCCATCACACCTCACTCTGAACTCACTCCATCACCCCTCACTCTGAACTCATTTCATCACCCCTCACTCGATCACCCCTCAATCTGAACTCACTCCATCACACCTCACTCTGAACTCACTCCATCACCCCTACTCTGAACTCACTCCATCACCTCCCACTCTGAACTCACTCCATCACCCCTCACTCTGAACTCATTCCATCACCCCTCACTCTGAACTCACTCCATCACCCCTCACTCTGTACTCACTCCATCACCCCTCACTCTGAACTCATTCCATCACCCCTCACTCCATCACCCCTCACTCTGAACTCACTCCATCACCCCTCACTCTGAACTCACTCCATCACCCCTTACTCTGAACTCACTCCATCACCCCTCACTCTGATCTCACTCCATCACTCCTCAATCTGAACTCACTCCATCACCCCTCACTCTGTACTCACTCCATCACCCCTCATTCTGAACTCACTCCACCACCCCTCACTCTGAACTCACTCCATCACCCCTCACTCTGAACTCACTCCATCACACCTCACTCTGAACTCACTCCATCACCCCTCACTCTGAACTCATTTCATCACCCCTCACTCCATCACCCCTCAATCTGAACTCACTCCATCACACCTCACTCTGAACTCACTCCATCACCCCTCACTCTGAACTCACTCCATCACCCCTCACTCTGAACTCACTCCATCACCTCCCACTCTGAACTCACTCCATCACCCCTCACTCTGAACTCACTCCATCACCCCTCACTCTGAACTCACTCCATCACCCCTCACTCTGTACTCACTCCATCACCCCTACTCTGAACTCATTCCATCACCCCTCACTCCATCATCCCTCACACTGAACTCACTCCGTCACCCCTCACTCTGAACTCACTCCATCGCCCCTCACTCTGAACTCACTCCATCACCCCTCACTCTGATCTCACTCCATCACTCCTCACTCTGAACTCACTCCATCACCCCTCACTCTGAACTCACTCTATCACCCCTCACTCTGAACTCACTCCATCACCCCTTACTCCACCACCACTCACTCTGAACTCACTCCATCACCCCTCATTCTGAACTCACTCCAACACCTCCCACTCTGAACTCACTCCATCACCCCTCACTCTGAACTCACTCCATCACACCTCACTCTGAACTCACTCCATCACCCCTCACTCTGAACTCACTCCATCACCCCTCACTCTGAACTCACTCCGTCACCGCTCACTCTGAACTCACTCCGTCACCGCTCACTCTGAACTCACTCGATCACCCCTCACTCCACCACCACTAACTCTGAACTCACTCCATCACCCCTCACTCTGAACTCACTCCATCACCCCTCACTCTGAACTCGCTCCATCACACCTTACTCTGAACATACTCCATCACCCCTCACTCTGAACTCATTCCATCACCCCTCATTCCATCACCCCTCACTCTGAACTCACTGCATCACCCCTCATTCTGAACTCACTCCACCACCTCCCACTCTGAACTCACTCCATCACCCCTCACTCTGAACTCACTCCATCACACCTCACTCTGAACTCACTCCATCACCCCTCACTCTGAACTCATTTCATCACCCCTCACTTCATCACCCCTCACTCTGAACTCCCTCCATCACCCCTCACTCTGATCTCACTCCATCACCCCTCACACAGAACTCACTCCATCACCCCTCACCCTGAACTCACTCCATCACCCCTCACTCTGAACTCACTCCATCACCCCTCACTCCACCACCCCTCACTCTGAACTCACTCCATCACCCCTCACTCTGAACTCACTCCATCACCCCTCACTCTGAACTCACTCCATCACACCTCACTCTGAACTTACTCCATCACCCCTCACTCTGAACTCATTCCATCACCCCTCACTCCATCACACCTCACTCTGAACTCACTCCATCACCCCTCATTCTGAACTCACTCCACCACCTCCCACTCTGAACTCACTCCATCACCCCTCACTCTGAACTCACTCCATCACCTCCCACTCTGAACTCACTCCATCACCCCTCACTTTGAACTCACTCCATCACCCCTCACTCTGAACTCACTCCATCACCCCTCACTCTGAACTCACACCATCACCCCTCATCCTGAACTCACTCCATCACCTGCCACTCTGAACTCACTCCTCACCCCTCACTCTGAACTCACTCCATCACCCCTCACTCTGAACTCACTCCATCACCCCTCACTCTGAACTCACTCCATCACCCCTCACTCCATCACCCCTTAATCTGAACTCACTTCATCACCCCTCACTCTGAACTCACTCCATCACCCCTCACTCTGAACTCACTCCATCACCTCCCACTCTGAACTCACTCCATCACCCCTCACTCTGATCTCACTCCATCACCCCTCACTCTGAACTCACTCCATCACCCCTCACTCTGAACTCACACCATCACCCCTCACTCTGAACTCATTCCATCACCCCTCACTCCATCACCCCTCACTCTGAACTCTCTCCATCACCCCTCACTCTGAACTCACTCCATCATCCCTCACTCCATCACCCCTCACTCTGAACTCACTCCATCACCCCTCACTCTGAACTCACTCCATCACACCTCAGTCTGAACTCACTCCATCACCCCTCACTCTGAACTCATTCCATCACCCCTCACTCTGAACTCACTCCATCACCCCTCACTCTGAAGTCACTCCATCACCCCTCATTCTGAACTCACTCCACCACATCCCACTCTGAACTCACTCCATCACCCCTCACTCTGAACTCACTCCATCACACCTCACTCAGAACTCACTCCATCACGCCTCACTCTGAACTCATTTCATCACCCCTCACTCCATCACCCCTCACTCTGAACTCACTCCATCACCGCTCACTCTGAACTCACTCCATCACCTCCCACTCTGAACTCACTCCAGCACCCTTCACTCTGAACTCACTCCATCACCCCTCACTCTGAACTCACTCCATCACCCCTCACTCTGAATTCACTCCATCACCACTCACTCCATCACCCCTCACTCTGAACTCACTCCATCACCCCTCACTCTGAACTCACTCCATCACACCTCAGTCTGAACTCACTCCATCACCCCTCACTCTGAACTCATTCCATCACCCCTCACTCTGAACTCACTCCATCACCCCTCACTCTGAAGTCACTCCATCACCCCTCATTCTGAACTCACTCTACCACATCCCACTCTGAACTCACTCCATCACCCCTCACTCTGAACTCACTCCATCACACCTCACTCAGAACTCACTCCATCACGCCTCACTCTGAACTCATTTCATCACCCCTCACTCCATCACCCCTCACTCTGAACTCACTCCATCACCGCTCACTCTGAACTCACTCCATCACCTCCCACTCTGAACTCACTCCAGCACCCCTCACTCTGAACTCACTCCATCACCCCTCACTCTGAACTCACTCCATCACCCCTCACTCTGAACTCACTCCATTACCCAGAGAGTAGTGGGGGCATGGAATGCACTGCCTGTGGAAGTAGTTGAGTCGGAAACATGAGGGACCTTCAAGCAGCTGTTGGATAGGTACATGGATTCCGGGAAAATGATATAGTGTAGATTTATTTGCTCTTAAGGGCAGCACGGTAGCCTTGTGGATAGCACAATTGCTTCACAGATCCATGGTCTCAGGTTCGATTCCGGCTTGTGTCATTGTCTGTGCGGAGTCTGCACGTCCTCCCCGTGTCTGCGTGGGTTTCCTCCGGGTGCTTTGGTTTCCTCCCACAGTCCAAAGATGTGCGGGTTAGGTGAATTGGCCAATGATAAATTGCCCTTAATGTCCAAATTGCCCTTGGTGTTGGGTGGAGGTGTTGAGTTTCGGTAGGGTGCTCTTTCCAAGAGCTGGTGCAGGCTCAAAGGGCCGAATGGCCTCCTTCTGCACTGTAAATTCAATGATAATCTATGATTAATCAAGGACAAAGGTTCGGCACAACATCGTGGTCCGAAGGGCCAGTTCTGTGCTGTATTTTCTATGTTCTATGTTCTATCACCCCTCACACAATCACCCCTCACTCTGAACTCACTCCTTCACCCCTCACTCCATCACCCCTCAATCTGAACTCACTCCATCACCCCTCACTCTGAACTCACTCCATCACCTCCCACTCTGAACTCACTCCATCACCCCTCACTCTGAACTCACTCCATCACCCCTCACTCTGAACTCACTCCATCACCCCTCACTCCATCACCCCTCACTCTGAACTCTACCCATCACCCCTCACTCTGAACTCACTCCATCACCCCTCACTCCATCACCCCTCACTCTGAACGCACTCCATCACCCCTCACTCTGAACTCACTCCATCACACCTCACTCTGAACTCACTCCATCACCCCTCACTCTGAACTCATTCCATCATCCCTCACTCCATCACCCCTCACTCTGAACTCACTCCATCACCCCTCATTCTGAACTCACTCCACCACCTCCCACTCTGAACTCACTCCATCACCCCTCACTCTGAACTCACTCCATCACACCTCTCTCAGAACTCACTCCATCACCCCTCACTCTGAACTCATTTCATCACCCCTCACTCCATCACCCCTCACTCTGAACTCACACCATCACCCCTCATCCTGAACTCACTCCATCACATCCCACTCTGAACTCACTCCTCACCCCTCACTCTGAACACACTCCATCACCCCTCACTCTGAAATCACTCCATCACACCTCACTCTGAACTCACTCCTTCACCCCTCACTCCATCACCCCTCAATCTGAACTCACTCCATCACCCCTCACTCTGAACTCACTCCATCACCCCTCACTCTGAACTCACTCCATCACCTCCCACTCTGAACTCACTCCATCACCCCTCACTCTGAACTCACTCCATCACCCCTCACTCTGAACTCACTCCATCACTCCTCACTCTGAACTCACACCATCACCCCTCACTCTGAACTCATTCCATCACCCCTCACTCCATCACCCCTCACTCTGAACTCTCTCCATCACCCCTCACTCTGAACTCACTCCATCACCCCTCACACCATCACCCCTCACTCTGAACTCACTCCTTCACCCCTCACTCCATCACCCCTCAATCTGAACTCACTCCATCACCCCTCACTCTGAACTCACTCCATCACCCCTCACTCTGAACTCACTCCATCACACCTCTCTCAGAACTCACTCCATCACCCCTCACTCTGAACTCAATTCATCACCCCTCACTCCCTCACCCCTCACTCTGAACTCACACCATCACCCCTCATCCTGAACTCACTCCATCACCTGCCACTCTGAACTCACTCCTCACCCCTCACTCTGAACTCACTCCATCACCCCTCACTCTGAACTCACTCCATCACCCCTCACTCTGAACTCACTCCATCACCCCTCACTCCATCACCCCTCAATCTGAACTCACTCCATCACCCCTCACTCTGAACTCACTCCATCACCCCTCACTCTGAACTCACTCCATCACCTCCCACTCTGAACTCACTCCATCACCCCTCACTCTGATCTCACTCCATCACCCCTCACTCTGAACTCACTCCATCACCCCTCACTCTGAACTCACACCATCACCCCTCACTCTGAACTCATTCCATCACCCCTCACTCCATCACCCCTCACTCTGAACTCTCTCCATCACCCCTCACTCTGAACTCACTCCATCATCCCTCACACCATCACCCCTCACTCTGAACTCACTCCATCACCCCTCACTCTGAACTCACTCCATCACACCTCAGTCTGAACTCACTCCATCACCCCTCACTCTGAACTCACTCCACCACCTCCCACTTTGGTCTCACTCCATCACCCCTCACTCTGAACTCACTCCATCACCTCCTACTCTGAAGTCACTCCATTACGCCTCACTCCATCACCGCACACACTGACCTCACTCCATCACCCCTCACTCCATCACCCCTCAATCCATCACCACTCACTCTGAACTCACACTATCACCCCCTCACTTCATCACCCCTCTCTCCAGCACCCCTCACTCCATCACCGCACACACTGACCTCACTCCATCACCCCCACTCCATCACCCCTCACTCCATCACCTCTCACTCTCAGCTCACTTCATCACCCCTCACTCCATCACCCCCGACTCCATCACCCCTCACTCTGAACTCACTTCATCACCCCCCACTCCATCACCCCTCACTCTGAACTCACTTCATCACCCCCCACTCCATCGCCCCTCGCTCCATCACCCCACACTCTGAACTCACTCCATCACCCCTCACTCTGAACTCTCTCCATCACCCCTCACTCTGAACTCACTCCATCACCCCTCACACCATCACCCCTCACTCTGAACTTACTCCTTCACCCCTCACTCCATCACCCCTCAATCTGAACTCACTCCATCACCCCTCACTCTGAACTCACTCCATCACCCCTCACTCTGAACTCACTCCATCACACCTCTCTCAGAACTCACTCCATCACCCCTCACTCTGAACTCATTTCATCACCCCTCACTCCATCACCCCTCACTCTGAACTCACACCATCACCCCTCATCCTGAACTCACTCCATCACCTGCCACTCTGAACTCACTCCTCACCCCTCACTCTGAACTCACTCCATCACCCCTCACTCTGAACTCACTCCATCACCCCTCACTCTGAACTCACTCCATCACCCCTCACTCCATCACCCCTTAATCTGAACTCACTCCATCACCCCTCACTCTGAACTCACTCCATCACCCCTCACTCTGAACTCACTCCATCACCTCCCACTCTGAACTCACTCCATCACCCCTCACTCTGATCTCACTCCATCACCCCTCACTCTGAACTCACTCCATCACCCCTCACTCTGAACTCACACCATCACCCCTCACTCTGAACTCATTCCATCACCCCTCACTCCATCACCCCTCACTCTGAACTCTCTCCATCACCCCTCACTCTGAACTCACTCCATCATCCCTCACTCCATCACCCTTCACTCTGAACTCACTCCATCACCCCTCACTCTGAACTCACTCCATCACACCTCAGTCTGAACTCACTCCATCACCCCTCACTCTGAACTCATTCCATCACCCCTCACTCTGAACTCACTCCATCACCCCTCACTCTGAAGTCACTCCATCACCCCTCATTCTGAACTCACTCCACCACATCCCACTCTGAACTCACTCCATCACCCCTCACTCTGAACTCACTCCATCACACCTCACTCAGAACTCACTCCATCACGCCTCACTCTGAACTCATTTCATCACCCCTCACTCCATCACCCCTCACTCTGAACTCACTCCATCACCGCTCACTCTGAACTCACTCCATCACCTCCCACTCTGAACTCACTCCAGCACCCTTCACTCTGAACTCACTCCATCACCCCTCACTCTGAACTCAATCCATCACCCCTCACTCTGAACTCACTCCATCACCCCTCACTCTGAACTCACTCCATTACCCAGAGAGTAGTGGGGGCATGGAATGCACTGCCTGTGGAAGTAGTTGAGTCGGAAACATGAGGGACCTTCAAGCAGCTGTTGGATAGGTACATGGATTACGGGAAAATGATATAGTGTAGATTTATTTGCTCTTAAGGGCAGCACGGTAGCCTTGTGGATAGCACAATTGCTTCACAGATCCATGGTCTCAGGTTCGATTCCGGCTTGGGTCATTGTCTGTGCGGAGTCTGCACGTCCTCCCCGTGTCTGCGTGGGTTTCCTCCGGGTGCTTTGGTTTCCTCCCACAGTCCAAAGATGTGCGGGTTAGGTGAATTGGCCAATGATAAATTGCCCTTAATGTCCAAATTGCCCTTGGTGTTGGGTGGAGGTGTTGAGTTTGGGTAGGGTGCTCTTTCCAAGAGCTGGTGCAGACTCAAAGGGCCGAATGGCATCCTTCTGCACTGTAAATTCAATGATAATCTATGATTAATCAAGGACAAAGTTTCGGCACAACATCGTGGGCCGAAGGGCCTGTTCTGTGCTGTATTTTCTATGTTCTATGTTCTATCAACCCTCACACAATCACCCCTCACTCTGAACTCACTCCTTCACCCCTCACTCCATCACCCCTCAATCTGAACTCACTCCATCACCCCTCACTCTGAACTCACTCCATCACCTCCCACTCTGTACTCACTCCATCACCCCTCACTCTGAACTCACTCCATCACCCCTCACTCTGAACTCACTCCATCACCCCTCACTCTGAACTCACTCCATCACACCTCAGTCTGAACTCACTCCATCACCCCTCACTCTGAACTCATTCCATCACCCCTCACTCTGAACTCACTCCATCACCCCTCACTCTGAAGTCACTCCATCACCCCTCATTCTGAACTCACTCCACCACATCCCACTCTGAACTCACTCCATCACCCCTCACTCTGAACTCACTCCATCACACCTCACTCAGAACTCACTCCATCACGCCTCACTCTGAACTCATTTCATCACCCCTCACTCCATCACCCCTCACTCTGAACTCACTCCATCACCGCTCACTCTGAACTCACTCCATCACCTCCCACTCTGAACTCACTCCAGCACCCTTCACTCTGAACTCACTCCATCACCCCTCACTCTGAACTCACTCCATCACCCCTCACTCTGAACTCACTCCATCACCCCTCACTCCATCACCCCTCACTCTGAACTCTACCCATCACCCCTCACTCTGAACTCACTCCATTAACCCTCACTCCATCACCCCTCACTCTGAACGCACTCCATCACCCCTCACTCTGAACTCACTTCATCACACCTCACTCTGAACTCACTCCATCACCCCTCACTCTGAACTCATTCCATCATCCCTCACTCCATCACCCCTCACTCTGAACTCACTCCATCACCCCTCATTCTGAACTCACTCCACCACCTCCCACTCTGAACTCACTCCATCACCCCTCACTCTGAACTCACTCCATCACACCTCTCTCAGAACTCACTCCATCACCCCTCACTCTGAACTCATTTCATCACCCCTCACTCCATCACCCCTCACTCTGAACTCACACCATCACCCCTCATCCTGAACTCACTCCATCACATCCCACTCTGAACTCACTCCTCACCCCTCACTCTGAACACACTCCATCACCCCTCACTCTGAAATCACTCCATCACACCTCACTCTGAACTCACTCCTTCACCCCTCACTCCATCACCCCTCAATCTGAACTCACTCCATCACCCCTCACTCTGAACTCACTCCATCACCCCTCACTCTGAACTCACTCCATCACCTCCCACTCTGAACTCACTCCATCACCCCTCACTCTGAACTCACTCCATCACCCCTCACTCTGAACTCACTCCATCACTCCTCACTCTGAACTCACACCATCACCCCTCACTCTGAACTCATTCCATCACCCCTCACTCCATCACCCCTCACTCTGAACTCTCTCCATCACCCCTCACTCTGAACTCACTCCATCACCCCTCACACCATCACCCCTCACTCTGAACTCACTCCTTCACCCCTCACTCCATCACCCCTCAATCTGAACTCACTCCATCACCCCTCACTCTGAACTCACTCCATCACCCCTCACTCTAAACTCACTCCATCACACCTCTCTCAGAACTCACTCCATCACCCCTCACTCTGAACTCATTTCATCACCCCTCACTCCCTCACCCCTCACTCTGAACTCACACCATCACCCCTCATCCTGAACTCACTCCATCACCTGCCACTCTGAACTCACTCCTCACCCCTCACTCTGAACTCACTCCATCACCCCTCACTCTGAACTCACTCCATCACCCCTCACTCTGAACTCACTCCATCACCCCTCACTCCATCACCCCTCAATCTGAACTCACTCCATCACCCCTCACTCTGAACTCACTCCATCACCCCTCACTCTGAACTCACTCCATCACCTCCCACTCTGAACTCACTCCATCACCCCTCACTCTGATCTCACTCCATCACCCCTCACTCTGAACTCACTCCATCACCCCTCACTCTGAACTCACACCATCACCCCTCACTCTGAACTCATTCCATCACCCCTCACTCCATCACCCCTCACTCTGAACTCTCTCCATCACCCCTCACTCTGAACTCACTCCATCATCCCTCACACCATCACCCCTCACTCTGAACTCACTCCATCACCCCTCACTCTGAACTCACTCCATCACACCTCAGTCTGAACTCACTCCATCACCCCTCACTCTGAACTCACTCCACCACCTCCCACTTTGGTCTCACTCCATCACCCCTCACTCTGAACTCACTCCATCACCTCCTACTCTGAAGTCACTCCATTACGCCTCACTCCATCACCGCACACACTGACCTCACTCCATCACCCCTCACTCCATCACCCCTCAATCCATCACCACTCACTCTGAACTCACACTATCACCCCCTCACTTCATCACCCCTCTCTCCAGCACCCCTCACTCCATCACCGCACACACTGACCTCACTCCATCACCCCCACTCCATCACCCCTCACTCCATCACCTCTCACTCTCAGCTCACTTCATCACCCCTCACTCCATCACCCCCGACTCCATCACCCCTCACTCTGAACTCACTTCATCACCCCCCACTCCATCACCCCTCACTCTGAACTCACTTCATCACCCCCCACTCCATCGCCCCTCGCTCCATCACCCCACACTCTGAACTCACTCCATCACCCCTCACTCTGAACTCACTTCATCACCCCCCACTCCATCGCCCCTCGCTCCATCACCCCACACTCTGAACTCACTCCATCACCCCTCACTCTGAATTCACTTCATCACCCCCCACTCCATCACCCCTCGCTCCATCACCCCACACTCTGAACTCA
This sequence comes from Scyliorhinus torazame, assembly GCF_047496885.1. Lineage (NCBI taxonomy): Eukaryota > Metazoa > Chordata > Chondrichthyes > Carcharhiniformes > Scyliorhinidae > Scyliorhinus > Scyliorhinus torazame. The sequence goes on from NC_092724.1 coordinate 86,551,342, forward strand.
CTCCATCACCGCTCACTCTGAACTCACTCCATCACCCCACACTCTGAACTCACTCCATCACCGCTCACTCTGAACTCACTCTATCACCCCCTCAATTTATCACCCCTCACTCCATCACCCCTCATTCCATCACCCCACTGAACTCACTCCATCACCCCTCACTCTGAACTCACTCCCATCACCCCTCACTCTGAACTCACTCCTTCCCCCATCACTCTGAACTCACTCCATCACCCCTCACTCTGAACTCACTCCATCACCCCTCACTCCAACACCTCTCACTCTGAACTCACTCCATTACCCCTCACTCCATCACCACTCACTCCATCACCTTTCACTCCATCACCCCTCAGTCCATCACCTCTCACTCTGCACTCACTCCATCACCCCTCACTCCATTACCCCTCACTCCAACACCCTAACTCTGAACTCAGTCCATCACCCCTCACTATGAACTCACTCCATCACCCCTCACTCTGAACTCACTCCATCACCCCTCACTCTGAACATACTCCAACACCCCTCACTCTGAACTCACTGCATCACCCCTCATTCTGAACTCACTCCACCACCTCCCACTCTGAACTCACTCCATCACCCCTCACTCTGAACTCACTCCATCACCCCTCACTCTGAACTCACTCCATCACCCCTCACTCTGAACTCACTTCATCACCCCTCACTCTGAACATACTCCATCACCCCTCACTCTGAAAATACTCCATCACCCCTCACTCTGAACTCACTGCATCACCCCTCATTCTGAACTCACTCCACCACCTCCCACTCTGAACTCACTCCATCACCCCTCACTCTGAACTCACTCCATCACCTCCCACTCTGAACTCACTCCATCACCCCTCACTCTGAACTCACTCCATCACCCCTCACTCTGAACTCACTCCATCACTCCTCACTCTGAACTCACACCATCACCCCTCACTCTGAACTCATTCCATCACCCCTCACTCCATCACCCCTCACTCTGAACTCTCTCCATCACCCCTCACTCTGAACTCACTCCATCACCCCTCACACCATCACCCCTCACTCTGAACTCACTCCTTCACCCCTCACTCCATCACCCCTCACTCTGAACTCACACCATCACCCCTCACTCTGAACTCATTCCATCACCCCTCACTCCATCACCCCTCACTCTGAACTCTCTCCATCACCCCTCACTCTGAACTCACTCCATCATCCCTCACACCATCACCCCTCACTCTGAACTCACTCCATCACCCCTCACTCTGAACTCACTCCATCACACCTCAGTCTGAACTCACTCCATCACCCCTCACTCTGAACTCACTCCACCACCTCCCACTTTGGTCTCACTCCATCACCCCTCACTCTGAACTCACTCCATCACCTCCTACTCTGAAGTCACTCCATTACGCCTCACTCCATCACCGCACACACTGACCTCACTCCATCACCCCTCACTCCATCACCCCTCAATCCATCACCACTCACTCTGAACTCACACTATCACCCCCTCACTTCATCACCCCTCTCTCCAGCACCCCTCACTCCATCACCGCACACACTGACCTCACTCCATCACCCCCACTCCATCACCCCTCACTCCATCACCTCTCACTCTCAGCTCACTTCATCACCCCTCACTCCATCACCCCCGACTCCATCACCCCTCACTCTGAACTCACTTCATCACCCCCCACTCCATCACCCCTCACTCTGAACTCACTTCATCACCCCCCACTCCATCGCCCCTCGCTCCATCACCCCACACTCTGAACTCACTCCATCACCCCTCACTCTGAACTCACTTCATCACCCCCCACTCCATCGCCCCTCGCTCCATCACCCCACACTCTGAACTCACTCCATCACCCCTCACTCTGAATTCACTTCATCACCCCCCACTCCATCACCCCTCGCTCCATCACCCCACACTCTGAACTCACTCCATCACCGCTCACTCTGAACTCACTCCATCACCCCACACTCTGAACTCACTCCATCACCGCTCACTCTGAACTCACTCTATCACCCCCTCAATTTATCACCCCTCACTCCATCACCCCTCACTCCATCACCCCACTGAACTCACTCCATCACCCCTCACTCTGAACTCACTCCCATCACCCCTCACTCTGAACTCACTCCTTCCCCCATCACTCTGAACTCACTCCATCACCCCTCACTCTGAACTCACTCCATCACCCCTCACTCCAACACCTCTCACTCTGAACTCACTCCATTACCCCTCACTCCATCACCACTCACTCCATCACCTTTCACTCCATCACCCCTCAGTCCATCACCTCTCACTCTGCACTCACTCCATCACCCCTCACTCCATTACCCCTCACTCCAACACCCTAACTCTGAACTCAGTCCATCACCCCTCACTATGAACTCACTCCATCACCCCTCACTCTGAACTCACTCCATCACCCCTCACTCTGAACATACTCCAACACCCCTCACTCTGAACTCACTGCATCACCCCTCATTCTGAACTCACTCCACCACCTCCCACTCTGAACTCACTCCATCACCCCTCACTCTGAACTCACTCCATCACCCCTCACTCTGAACTCACTCCATCACCCCTCACTCTGAACTCACTTCATCACCCCTCACTCTGAACATACTCCATCACCCCTCACTCTGAAAATACTCCATCACCCCTCACTCTGAACTCACTGCATCACCCCTCATTCTGAACTCACTCCACCACCTCCCACTCTGAACTCACTCCATCACCCCTCACTCTGAACTCACTCCATCACCTCCCACTCTGAACTCACTCCATCACCCCTCACTCTGAACTCACTCCATCACCCCTCACTCTGAACTCACTCCATCACTCCTCACTCTGAACTCACACCATCACCCCTCACTCTGAACTCATTCCATCACCCCTCACTCCATCACCCCTCACTCTGAACTCTCTCCATCACCCCTCACTCTGAACTCACTCCATCACCCCTCACACCATCACCCCTCACTCTGAACTCACTCCTTCACCCCTCACTCCATCACCCCTCAATCTGAACTCACTCCATCACCCCTCACTCTGAACTCACTCCATCACCCCTCACTCTGAACTCACTCCATCACACCTCTCTCAGAACTCACTCCATCACCCCTCACTCTGAACTCATTTCATCACCCCTCACTCCCTCACCCCTCACTCTGAACTCACACCATCACCCCTCATCCTGAACTCACTCCATCACCTGCCACTCTGAACTCACTCCTCACCCCTCACTCTGAACTCACTCCATCACCCCTCACTCTGAACTCACTCCATCACCCCTCACTCTGAACTCACTCCATCACCCCTCACTCCATCACCCCTCAATCTGAACTCACTCCATCACCCCTCACTCTGAACTCACTCCATCACCCCTCACTCTGAACTCACTCCATCACCTCCCACTCTGAACTCACTCCATCACCCCTCACTCTGATCTCACTCCATCACCCCTCACTCTGAACTCACTCCATCACCCCTCACTCTGAACTCACACCATCACCCCTCACTCTGAACTCATTCCATCACCCCTCACTCCATCACCCCTCACTCTGAACTCTCTCCATCACCCCTCACTCTGAACTCACTCCATCATCCCTCACACCATCACCCCTCACTCTGAACTCACTCCATCACCACTCACTCTGAACTCACTCCATCACACCTCAGTCTGAACTCACTCCATCACCCCTCACTCTGAACTCACTCCACCACCTCCCACTTTGGTCTCACTCCATCACCCCTCACTCTGAACTCACTCCATCACCTCCTACTCTGAAGTCACTCCATTACGCCTCACTCCATCACCGCACACACTGACCTCACTCCATCACCCCTCACTCCATCACCCCTCAATCCATCACCACTCACTCTGAACTCACACTATCACCCCCTCACTTCATCACCCCTCTCTCCAGCACCCCTCACTCCATCACCGCACACACTGACCTCACTCCATCACCCCCACTCCATCACCCCTCACTCCATCACCTCTCACTCTCAGCTCACTTCATCACCCCTCACTCCATCACCCCCGACTCCATCACCCCTCACTCTGAACTCACTTCATCACCCCCCACTCCATCACCCCTCACTCTGAACTCACTTCATCACCCCCCACTCCATCGCCCCTCGCTCCATCACCCCACACTCTGAACTCACTCCATCACCCCTCACTCTGAATTCACTTCATCACCCCCCACTCCATCACCCCTCGCTCCATCACCCCACACTCTGAACTCACTCCATCACCGCTCACTCTGAACTCACTCCATCACCCCACACTCTGAACTCACTCCATCACCGCTCACTCTGAACTCACTCTATCACCCCCTCAATTTATCACCCCTCATTCCATCACCCCTCACTCCATCACCCCACTGAACTCACTCCATCACCCCTCACTCTGAACTCACTCCCATCACCCCTCACTCTGAACTCACTCCTTCCCCCATCACTCTGAACTCACTCCATCACCCCTCACTCTGAACTCACTCCATCACCCCTCACTCCAACACCTCTCACTCTGAACTCACTCCATTACCCCTCACTCCATCACCACTCACTCCATCACCTTTCACTCCATCACCCCTCAGTCCATCACCTCTCACTCTGCAATCACTCCATCACCCCTCACTCCATTACCCCTCACTCCAACACCCTAACTCTGAACTCAGTCCATCACCCCTCACTATGAACTCACTCCATCACCCCCACTCTGAACTCACTCCATCACCCCTCACTCTGAACATACTCCAACACCCCTCACTCTGAACTCACTGCATCACCCCTCATTCTGAACTCACTCCACCACCTCCCACTCTGAACTCACTCCATCACCCCTCACTCTGAACTCACTCCATCACCCCTCACTCTGAACTCACTCCATCACCCCTCACTCTGAACTCACTTCATCACCCCTCACTCTGAACATACTCCATCACCCCTCACTCTGAAAATACTCCATCACCCCTCACTCTGAACTCACTGCATCACCCCTCATTCTGAACTCACTCCACCACCTCCCACTCTGAACTCACTCCATCACCCCTCACTCTGAACTCACTCCATCACCTCCCACTCTGAACTCACTCCATCACCCCTCACTCTGAACTCACTCCATCACCCCTCACTCTGAACTCACTCCATCACTCCTCACTCTGAACTCACACCATCACCCCTCACTCTGAACTCATTCCATCACCCCTCACTCCATCACCCCTCACTCTGAACTCTCTCCATCACCCCTCACTCTGAACTCACTCCATCACCCCTCACACCATCACCCCTCACTCTGAACTCACTCCTTCACCCCTCACTCCATCACCCCTCAATCTGAACTCACTCCATCACCCCTCACTCTGAACTCACTCCATCACCCCTCACTCTGAACTCACTCCATCACACCTCTCTCAGAACTCACTCCATCACCCCTCACTCTGAACTCATTTCATCACCCCTCACTCCCTCACCCCTCACTCTGAACTCACACCATCACCCCTCATCCTGAACTCACTCCATCACCTGCCACTCTGAACTCACTCCTCACCCCTCACTCTGAACTCACTCCATCACCCCTCACTCTGAACTCACTCCATCACCCCTCACTCTGAACTCACTCCATCACCCCTCACTCCATCACCCCTCAATCTGAACTCACTCCATCACCCCTCACTCTGAACTCACTCCATCACCCCTCACTCTGAACTCACTCCATCACCTCCCACTCTGAACTCACTCCATCACCCCTCACTCTGATCTCACTCCATCACCCCTCACTCTGAACTCACTCCATCACCCCTCACTCTGAACTCACACCATCACCCCTCACTCTGAACTCATTCCATCACCCCTCACTCCATCACCCCTCACTCTGAACTCTCTCCATCACCCCTCACTCTGAACTCACTCCATCATCCCTCACACCATCACCCCTCACTCTGAACTCACTCCATCACCACTCACTCTGAACTCACTCCATCACACCTCAGTCTGAACTCACTCCATCACCCCTCACTCTGAACTCACTCCACCACCTCCCACTTTGGTCTCACTCCATCACCCCTCACTCTGAACTCACTCCATCACCTCCTACTCTGAAGTCACTCCATTACGCCTCACTCCATCACCGCACACACTGACCTCACTCCATCACCCCTCACTCCATCACCCCTCAATCCATCACCACTCACTCTGAACTCACACTATCACCCCCTCACTTCATCACCCCTCTCTCCAGCACCCCTCACTCCATCACCGCACACACTGACCTCACTCCATCACCCCCACTCCATCACCCCTCACTCCATCACCTCTCACTCTCAGCTCACTTCATCACCCCTCACTCCATCACCCCCGACTCCATCACCCCTCACTCTGAACTCACTTCATCACCCCCCACTCCATCACCCCTCACTCTGAACTCACTTCATCACCCCCCACTCCATCGCCCCTCGCTCCATCACCCCACACTCTGAACTCACTCCATCACCCCTCACTCTGAACTCACTTCATCACCCCCCACTCCATCGCCCCTCGCTCCATCACCCCACACTCTGAACTCACTCCATCACCCCTCACTCTGAATTCACTTCATCACCCCCCACTCCATCACCCCTCGCTCCATCACCCCACACTCTGAACTCACTCCATCACCGCTCACTCTGAACTCACTCCATCACCCCACACTCTGAACTCACTCCATCACCGCTCACTCTGAACTCACTCTATCACCCCCTCAATTTATCACCCCTCACTCCATCACCCCTCACTCCATCACCCCACTGAACTCACTCCATCACCCCTCACTCTGAACTCACTCCCATCACCCCTCACTCTGAACTCACTCCTTCCCCCATCACTCTGAACTCACTCCATCACCCCTCACTCTGAACTCACTCCATCACCCCTCACTCCAACACCTCTCACTCTGAACTCACTCCATTACCCCTCACTCCATCACCACTCACTCCATCACCTTTCACTCCATCACCCCTCAGTCCATCACCTCTCACTCTGCACTCACTCCATCACCCCTCACTCCATTACCCCTCACTCCAACACCCTAACTCTGAACTCAGTCCATCACCCCTCACTATGAACTCACTCCATCACCCCTCACTCTGAACTCACTCCATCACCCCTCACTCTGAACATACTCCAACACCCCTCACTCTGAACTCACTGCATCACCCCTCATTCTGAACTCACTCCACCACCTCCCACTCTGAACTCACTCCATCACCCCTCACTCTGAACTCACTCCATCACCCCTCACTCTGAACTCACTCCATCACCCCTCACTCTGAACTCACTTCATCACCCCTCACTCTGAACATACTCCATCACCCCTCACTCTGAAAATACTCCATCACCCCTCACTCTGAACTCACTGCATCACCCCTCATTCTGAACTCACTCCACCACCTCCCACTCTGAACTCACTCCATCACCCCTCACTCTGAACTCATTTCATCACCCCTCACTCTGAACTCACTTCATCACCCCTCACTCTGAACTCCCTCCATCACCCCTCACTCTGAACTCACTCCATCACCCCTCACAAAGAACTCACTCCATCACCCCTCACCCTGAACTCACTCCATCACCCCTCACTCCACCACCCCTCACTCTGAACTCACTCCATCACCCCTCACTCTGAACTCACTCCATCACCCCTCACTCTGAACTTACTCCATCACCCCTCACTCTGAACTCATTCCATCACCCCTCACTCCATCACCCCTCACTCTGAACTCACTCCATCACCCCTCACTCCACCACCCCTCACTCTGAACTCACTCCATCACCCCTCACTCTGAACTCACTCCATCACCTCCCACTCTGAACTCACTCCATCACCCCTCACTCTGAACTCACTCCATCACCCCTCATTCTGAACTCACTCCACCACCTCCCACTCTGAACTCACTCCATCACCCCTCACTCTGAACTCACTCCATCACCCCTCACTCTGAACTCACTCCATCACACCTCACTCTGAACTTACTCCATCACCCCTCACTCTGAACTCATTCCATCACCCCTCACTCCATCACCCCTCACTCTGAACTCACTCCATCACCCCTCACTCCACCACCCCTCACTCTGAACTCACTCCATCACCCCTCACTCTGAACTCACTCCATCACCCCTCATTCTGAACTCACTCCACCACCTCCCACTCTGAACTCACTCCATCACCCCTCACTCTGAACTCACTCCATCACCTCCCACTCTGAACTCACTCCATCACCCCTCACTTTGAACTCACTCCATCACCCCTCACTCTGAACTCACTCCATCACCCCTCACTTTGAACTCACTCCATCACCCCTCACTCTGAACTCACTCCATCACCCCTCACTCTGAACTCACTCCATCACCCCTCACTCTGAACTCATTCCATCACCCCTCACTCCATCAGCCCTCACTCTGAACTCACTCCATCACCCCTCACTCTGAATTCACTCCATCACCACTCACTCCATCACCCCTCACTCTGAACTCACTCCATCACCCCTCACTCTGAACTCACTCCATCACACCTCAGTCTGAACTCACTCCATCACCCCTCACTCTGAACTCATTCCATCACCCCTCACTCTGAACTCACTCCATCACCCCTCACTCTGAAGTCACTCCATCACCCCTCATTCTGAACTCACTCTACCACATCCCACTCTGAACTCACTCCATCACCCCTCACTCTGAACTCACTCCATCACACCTCACTCAGAACTCACTCCATCACGCCTCACTCTGAACTCATTTCATCACCCCTCACTCCATCACCCCTCACTCTGAACTCACTCCATCACCGCTCACTCTGAACTCACTCCATCACCTCCCACTCTGAACTCACTCCAGCACCCCTCACTCTGAACTCACTCCATCACCCCTCACTCTGAACTCACTCCATCACCCCTCACTCTGAACTCACTCCATTACCCAGAGAGTAGTGGGGGCATGGAATGCACTGCCTGTGGAAGTAGTTGAGTCGGAAACATGAGGGACCTTCAAGCAGCTGTTGGATAGGTACATGGATTCCGGGAAAATGATATAGTGTAGATTTATTTGCTCTTAAGGGCAGCACGGTAGCCTTGTGGATAGCACAATTGCTTCACAGATCCATGGTCTCAGGTTCGATTCCGGCTTGGGTCATTGTCTGTGCGGAGTCTGCACGTCCTCCCCGTGCCTGCGTGGGTTTCCTCCGGGTGCTTTGGTTTCCTCCCACAGTCCAAAGATGTGCGGGTTAGGTGAATTGGCCAATGATAAATTGCCCTTAATGTCCAAATTGCCCTTGGTGTTGGGTGGAGGTGTTGAGTTTGGGTCGGGTGCTCTTTCCAAGAGCTGGTGCAGACTCAAAGGGCCGAATGGCCTCCTTCTGCACTGTAAATTCAATGATAATCTATGATTAATCAAGTACAAAGGTTCGGCACAACATCGTGGGCCGAAGGGCCTGTTCTGTGCTGTATTTTCTATGTTCTATGTTCTATCACCCCTCACACAATCACCCCTCACTCTGAACTCACTCCTTCACCCCTCACTCCATCACCCCTCAATCTGAACTCACTCCATCACCCCTCACTCTGAACTCACTCCATCATCTCCCACTCTGAACTCACTCCATCACCCCTCACTCTGAACTCACTCCATCACCCCTCACTCTGAACTCACACCATCACCCCTCACTCTGAACTCATTCCATCACCCCTCACTCCATCACCCCTCACTCTGAACTCTCTCCATCACCCCTCACTCTGAACTCACTCCATCACCCCTCACTCCATCACCTGCCACTCTGAACTCACTCCTCACCGCTCACTCTGAACTCACTCCATCACCCCACACTCTGAACTCACTCCATCACCCCTCACTCTGAACTCACTCCATCACCCCTCACACCATCACCCCTCACTCTGAACTCACTCCTTCACCCCTCACTCCATCACCCCTCAATCTGAACTCACTCCATCACCCCTCACTCTGAACTCACTCCATCACCCCTCACTCTGAACTCACTCCATCACACCTCTCTCAGAACTCACTCCATCACCCCTCACTCTGAACTCATTTCATCACCCCTCACTCCATCACCCCTCACTCTGAACTCACACCATCACCCCTCACTCTGAACTTACTCCATCACCTGCCACTCTGAACTCACTCCATCACCCCTCACTCTGAACTCACTCCATCATCCCTCACTCTGAACTCACTCCATCACCCCTCACTCTGAACTCACTCCATCACCCCTCACTCTGAACTCACTCCATCACCCCTCACTCCATCACCCCTCAATCTGAACTCACTCCATCACCCCTCACTCTGAACTCACTCCATCACCCCTCACTCCATCACCCCTCAATCTGAACTCACTCCATCACCCCTCACTCTGAACTCACTCCATCACCCCTCACTCTGAACTCACTCCATCACCCCTCACTCTGAACTCACTCCATCACCCCTCACTCCATCACCCCTCAATCTGAACTCACTCCATCACCCCTCACTCTGAACTCACTCCATCACCCCTCACTCTGAACTCACTCCATCACCTCCCACTCTGAACTCACTCCATCACCCCTCACTCTGATCTCACTCCATCACCCCTCACTCTGAACTCACTCCATCACCCCTCACTCTGAACTCACTCCATCACCCCTCACTCCACCACCCCTCACTCTGAACTCACTCCATCACCCCTCACTCTGAACTCACTCCATCACCCCTCATTCTGAACTCACTCCACCACCTCCCACTCTGAACTCACTCCATCACCCCTCACTCTGAACTCACTCCATCACCTCCCACTCTGAACTCACTCCATCACCCCTCACTTTGAACTCACTCCATCACCCCTCACTCTGAACTCACTCCATCACCCCTCACTTTGAACTCACTCCATCACCCCTGACTCTGAACTCACTCCATCACCCCTCACTCTGAACTCACTCCATCACCCCTCACTCTGAACTCATTCCATCACCCCTCACTCCATCAGCCCTCACTCTGAACTCACTCCATCACCCCTCACTCTGAATTCACTCCATCACCACTCACTCCATCACCCCTCACTCTGAACTCACTCCATCACCCATCACTCTGAACTCACTCCATCACACCTCAGTCTGAACTCACTCCATCACCCCTCACTCTGAACTCATTCCATCACCCCTCACTCTGAACTCACTCCATCACCCCTCACTCTGAAGTCACTCCATCACCCCTCATTCTGAACTCACTCTACCACATCCCACTCTGAACTCACTCCATCACCCCTCACTCTGAACTCACTCCATCACACCTCACTCAGAACTCACTCCATCACGCCTCACTCTGAACTCATTTCATCACCCCTCACTTCATCACCCCTCACTCTGAACATACTCCATCACCCCTCACTCTGAAAATACTCCATCACCCCTCACTCTGAACTCACTGCATCACCCCTCATTCTGAACTCACTCCACCACCTCCCACTCTGAACTCACTCCATCACCCCTCACTCTGAACTCATTTCATCACCCCTCACTCTGAACTCACTTCATCACCCCATACTCTGAACTCCCTCCATCACCCCTCACTCTGAACTCACTCCATCACCCCTCACAAAGAACTCACTCCATCACCCATCACCCTGAACTCACTCCATCACCCCTCACTCCACCACCCCTCACTCTGAACTCACTCCATCACCCCTCACTCTGAACTCACTCCATCACCCCTCACTTGGAACTTACTCCATCACCCCTCACTCTGAACTCATTCCATCACCCCTCACTCCATCACCCCTCACTCTGAACTCACTCCATCACCCCTCACTCCACCAACCCTCACTCTGAACTCACTCCATCACCCCTCACTCTGAACTCACTCCATCACCTCCCACTCTGAACTCACTCCATCACCCCTCACTCTGAACTCACTCCATCACCCCTCATTCTGAACTCACTCCACCACCTCCCACTCTGAACTCACTCCATCACCCCTCACTCTGAACTCACTCCATCACCCCTCACTCTGAACTCACTCCATCACACCTCACTCTGAACTTACTCCATCACCCCTCACTCTGAACTCACTCCATCACCCCTCAATCCATCACCACTCACTCTGAACTCACACTATCACCCCCTCACTTCATCACCCCTCTCTCCAGCACCCCTCACTCCATCACCGCACACACTGACCTCACTCCATCACCCCCACTCCATCACCCCTCACTCCATCACCTCTCACTCTCAGCTCACTTCATCACCCCTCACTCCATCACCCCCGACTCCATCACCCCTCACTCTGAACTCACTTCATCACCCCCCACTCCATCACCCCTCACTCTGAACTCACTTCATCACCCCCCACTCCATCGCCCCTCGCTCCATCACCCCACACTCTGAACTCACTCCATCACCCCTCACTCTGAACTCTCTCCATCACCCCTCACTCTGAACTCACTCCATCACCCCTCACACCATCACCCCTCACTCTGAACTTACTCCTTCACCCCTCACTCCATCACCCCTCAATCTGAACTCACTCCATCACCCCTCACTCTGAACTCACTCCATCACCCCTCACTCTGAACTCACTCCATCACACCTCTCTCAGAACTCACTCCATCACCCCTCACTCTGAACTCATTTCATCACCCCTCACTCCATCACCCCTCACTCTGAACTCACACCATCACCCCTCATCCTGAACTCACTCCATCACCTGCCACTCTGAACTCACTCCTCACCCCTCACTCTGAACTCACTCCATCACCCCTCACTCTGAACTCACTCCATCACCCCTCACTCTGAACTCACTCCATCACCCCTCACTCCATCACCCCTTAATCTGAACTCACTCCATCACCCCTCACTCTGAACTCACTCCATCACCCCTCACTCTGAACTCACTCCATCACCTCCCACTCTGAACTCACTCCATCACCCCTCACTCTGATCTCACTCCATCACCCCTCACTCTGAACTCACTCCATCACCCCTCACTCTGAACTCACACCATCACCCCTCACTCTGAACTCATTCCATCACCCCTCACTCCATCACCCCTCACTCTGAACTCTCTCCATCACCCCTCACTCTGAACTCACTCCATCATCCCTCACTCCATCACCCCTCACTCTGAACTCACTCCATCACCCCTCACTCTGAACTCACTCCATCACACCTCAGTCTGAACTCACTCCATCACCCCTCACTCTGAACTCATTCCATCACCCCTCACTCTGAACTCACTCCATCACCCCTCACTCTGAAGTCACTCCATCACCCCTCATTCTGAACTCACTCCACCACATCCCACTCTGAACTCACTCCATCACCCCTCACTCTGAACTCACTCCATCACACCTCACTCAGAACTCACTCCATCACGCCTCACTCTGAACTCATTTCATCACCCCTCACTCCATCACCCCTCACTCTGAACTCACTCCATCACCGCTCACTCTGAACTCACTCCATCACCTCCCACTCTGAACTCACTCCAGCACCCTTCACTCTGAACTCACTCCATCACCCCTCACTCTGAACTCAATCCATCACCCCTCACTCTGAACTCACTCCATCACCCCTCACTCTGAACTCACTCCATTACCCAGAGAGTAGTGGGGGCATGGAATGCACTGCCTGTGGAAGTAGTTGAGTCGGAAACATGAGGGACCTTCAAGCAGCTGTTGGATAGGTACATGGATTACGGGAAAATGATATAGTGTAGATTTATTTGCTCTTAAGGGCAGCACGGTAGCCTTGTGGATAGCACAATTGCTTCACAGATCCATGGTCTCAGGTTCGATTCCGGCTTGGGTCATTGTCTGTGCGGAGTCTGCACGTCCTCCCCGTGTCTGCGTGGGTTTCCTCCGGGTGCTTTGGTTTCCTCCCACAGTCCAAAGATGTGCGGGTTAGGTGAATTGGCCAATGATAAATTGCCCTTAATGTCCAAATTGCCCTTGGTGTTGGGTGGAGGTGTTGAGTTTGGGTAGGGTGCTCTTTCCAAGAGCTGGTGCAGACTCAAAGGGCCGAATGGCCTCCTTCTGCACTGTAAATTCAATGATAATCTATGATTAATCAAGGACAAAGTTTCGGCACAACATCGTGGGCCGAAGGGCCTGTTCTGTGCTGTATTTTCTATGTTCTATGTTCTATCAACCCTCACACAATCACCCCTCACTCTGAACTCACTCCTTCACCCCTCACTCCATCACCCCTCAATCTGAACTCACTCCATCACCCCTCACTCTGAACTCACTCCATCACCTCCCACTCTGTACTCACTCCATCACCCCTCACTCTGAACTCACTCCATCACCCCTCACTCTGAACTCACTCCATCACCCCTCACTCTGAACTCACTCCATCACACCTCAGTCTGAACTCACTCCATCACCCCTCACTCTGAACTCATTCCATCACCCCTCACTCTGAACTCACTCCATCACCCCTCACTCTGAAGTCACTCCATCACCCCTCATTCTGAACTCACTCCACCACATCCCACTCTGAACTCACTCCATCACCCCTCACTCTGAACTCACTCCATCACACCTCACTCAGAACTCACTCCATCACGCCTCACTCTGAACTCATTTCATCACCCCTCACTCCATCACCCCTCACTCTGAACTCACTCCATCACCGCTCACTCTGAACTCACTCCATCACCTCCCACTCTGAACTCACTCCAGCACCCTTCACTCTGAACTCACTCCATCACCCCTCACTCTGAACTCACTCCATCACCCCTCACTCTGAACTCACTCCATCACCCCTCACTCCATCACCCCTCACTCTGAACTCTACCCATCACCCCTCACTCTGAACTCACTCCATTAACCCTCACTCCATCACCCCTCACTCTGAACGCACTCCATCACCCCTCACTCTGAACTCACTTCATCACACCTCACTCTGAACTCACTCCATCACCCCTCACTCTGAACTCATTCCATCATCCCTCACTCCATCACCCCTCACTCTGAACTCACTCCATCACCCCTCATTCTGAACTCACTCCACCACCTCCCACTCTGAACTCACTCCATCACCCCTCACTCTGAACTCACTCCATCACACCTCTCTCAGAACTCACTCCATCACCCCTCACTCTGAACTCATTTCATCACCCCTCACTCCATCACCCCTCACTCTGAACTCACACCATCACCCCTCATCCTGAACTCACTCCATCACATCCCACTCTGAACTCACTCCTCACCCCTCACTCTGAACACACTCCATCACCCCTCACTCTGAAATCACTCCATCACACCTCACTCTGAACTCACTCCTTCACCCCTCACTCCATCACCCCTCAATCTGAACTCACTCCATCACCCCTCACTCTGAACTCACTCCATCACCCCTCACTCTGAACTCACTCCATCACCTCCCACTCTGAACTCACTCCATCACCCCTCACTCTGAACTCACTCCATCACCCCTCACTCTGAACTCACTCCATCACTCCTCACTCTGAACTCACACCATCACCCCTCACTCTGAACTCATTCCATCACCCCTCACTCCATCACCCCTCACTCTGAACTCTCTCCATCACCCCTCACTCTGAACTCACTCCATCACCCCTCACACCATCACCCCTCACTCTGAACTCACTCCTTCACCCCTCACTCCATCACCCCTCAATCTGAACTCACTCCATCACCCCTCACTCTGAACTCACTCCATCACCCCTCACTCTAAACTCACTCCATCACACCTCTCTCAGAACTCACTCCATCACCCCTCACTCTGAACTCATTTCATCACCCCTCACTCCCTCACCCCTCACTCTGAACTCACACCATCACCCCTCATCCTGAACTCACTCCATCACCTGCCACTCTGAACTCACTCCTCACCCCTCACTCTGAACTCACTCCATCACCCCTCACTCTGAACTCACTCCATCACCCCTCACTCTGAACTCACTCCATCACCCCTCACTCCATCACCCCTCAATCTGAACTCACTCCATCACCCCTCACTCTGAACTCACTCCATCACCCCTCACTCTGAACTCACTCCATCACCTCCCACTCTGAACTCACTCCATCACCCCTCACTCTGATCTCACTCCATCACCCCTCACTCTGAACTCACTCCATCACCCCTCACTCTGAACTCACACCATCACCCCTCACTCTGAACTCATTCCATCACCCCTCACTCCATCACCCCTCACTCTGAACTCTCTCCATCACCCCTCACTCTGAACTCACTCCATCATCCCTCACACCATCACCCCTCACTCTGAACTCACTCCATCACCCCTCACTCTGAACTCACTCCATCACACCTCAGTCTGAACTCACTCCATCACCCCTCACTCTGAACTCACTCCACCACCTCCCACTTTGGTCTCACTCCATCACCCCTCACTCTGAACTCACTCCATCACCTCCTACTCTGAAGTCACTCCATTACGCCTCACTCCATCACCGCACACACTGACCTCACTCCATCACCCCTCACTCCATCACCCCTCAATCCATCACCACTCACTCTGAACTCACACTATCACCCCCTCACTTCATCACCCCTCTCTCCAGCACCCCTCACTCCATCACCGCACACACTGACCTCACTCCATCACCCCCACTCCATCACCCCTCACTCCATCACCTCTCACTCTCAGCTCACTTCATCACCCCTCACTCCATCACCCCCGACTCCATCACCCCTCACTCTGAACTCACTTCATCACCCCCCACTCCATCACCCCTCACTCTGAACTCACTTCATCACCCCCCACTCCATCGCCCCTCGCTCCATCACCCCACACTCTGAACTCACTCCATCACCCCTCACTCTGAACTCACTTCATCACCCCCCACTCCATCGCCCCTCGCTCCATCACCCCACACTCTGAACTCACTCCATCACCCCTCACTCTGAATTCACTTCATCACCCCCCACTCCATCACCCCTCGCTCCATCACCCCACACTCTGAACTCACTCCATCACCGCTCACTCTGAACTCACTCCATCACCCCACACTCTGAACTCACTCCATCACCGCTCACTCTGAACTCACTCTATCACCCCCTCAATTTATCACCCCTCACTCCATCACCCCTCATTCCATCACCCCACTGAACTCACTCCATCACCCCTCACTCTGAACTCACTCCCATCACCCCTCACTCTGAACTCACTCCTTCCCCCATCACTCTGAACTCACTCCATCACCCCTCACTCTGAACTCACTCCATCACCCCTCACTCCAACACCTCTCACTCTGAACTCACTCCATTACCCCTCACTCCATCACCACTCACTCCATCACCTTTCACTCCATCACCCCTCAGTCCATCACCTCTCACTCTGCACTCACTCCATCACCCCTCACTCCATTACCCCTCACTCCAACACCCTAACTCTGAACTCAGTCCATCACCCCTCACTATGAACTCACTCCATCACCCCTCACTCTGAACTCACTCCATCACCCCTCACTCTGAACATACTCCAACACCCCTCACTCTGAACTCACTGCATCACCCCTCATTCTGAACTCACTCCACCACCTCCCACTCTGAACTCACTCCATCACCCCTCACTCTGAACTCACTCCATCACCCCTCACTCTGAACTCACTCCATCACCCCTCACTCTGAACTCACTTCATCACCCCTCACTCTGAACATACTCCATCACCCCTCACTCTGAAAATACTCCATCACCCCTCACTCTGAACTCACTGCATCACCCCTCATTCTGAACTCACTCCACCACCTCCCACTCTGAACTCACTCCATCACCCCTCACTCTGAACTCACTCCATCACCTCCCACTCTGAACTCACTCCATCACCCCTCACTCTGAACTCACTCCATCACCCCTCACTCTGAACTCACTCCATCACTCCTCACTCTGAACTCACACCATCACCCCTCACTCTGAACTCATTCCATCACCCCTCACTCCATCACCCCTCACTCTGAACTCTCTCCATCACCCCTCACTCTGAACTCACACCATCACCCCTCACACCATCACCCCTCACTCTGAACTCACTCCTTCACCCCTCACTCCATCACCCCTCACTCTGAACTCACACCATCACCCCTCACTCTGAACTCATTCCATCACCCCTCACTCCATCACCCCTCACTCTGAACTCTCTCCATCACCCCTCACTCTGAACTCACTCCATCATCCCTCACACCATCACCCCTCACTCTGAACTCACTCCATCACCCCTCACTCTGAACTCACTCCATCACACCTCAGTCTGAACTCACTCCATCACCCCTCACTCTGAACTCACTCCACCACCTCCCACTTTGGTCTCACTCCATCACCCCTCACTCTGAACTCACTCCATCACCTCCTACTCTGAAGTCACTCCATTACGCCTCACTCCATCACCGCACACACTGACCTCACTCCATCACCCCTCACTCCATCACCCCTCAATCCATCACCACTCACTCTGAACTCACACTATCACCCCCTCACTTCATCACCCCTCTCTCCAGCACCCCTCACTCCATCACCGCACACACTGACCTCACTCCATCACCCCCACTCCATCACCCCTCACTCCATCACCTCTCACTCTCAGCTCACTTCATCACCCCTCACTCCATCACCCCCGACTCCATCACCCCTCACTCTGAACTCACTTCATCACCCCCCACTCCATCACCCCTCACTCTGAACTCACTTCATCACCCCCCACTCCATCGCCCCTCGCTCCATCACCCCACACTCTGAACTCACTCCATCACCCCTCACTCTGAACTCACTTCATCACCCCCCACTCCATCGCCCCTCGCTCCATCACCCCACACTCTGAACTCACTCCATCACCCCTCACTCTGAATTCACTTCATCACCCCCCACTCCATCACCCCTCGCTCCATCACCCCACACTCTGAACTCACTCCATCACCGCTCACTCTGAACTCACTCCATCACCCCACACTCTGAACTCACTCCATCACCGCTCACTCTGAACTCACTCTATCACCCCCTCAATTTATCACCCCTCACTCCATCACCCCTCACTCCATCACCCCACTGAACTCACTCCATCACCCCTCACTCTGAACTCACTCCCATCACCCCTCACTCTGAACTCACTCCTTCCCCCATCACTCTGAACTCACTCCATCACCCCTCACTCTGAACTCACTCCATCACCCCTCACTCCAACACCTCTCACTCTGAACTCACTCCATTACCCCTCACTCCATCACCACTCACTCCATCACCTTTCACTCCATCACCCCTCAGTCCATCACCTCTCACTCTGCACTCACTCCATCACCCCTCACTCCATTACCCCTCACTCCAACACCCTAACTCTGAACTCAGTCCATCACCCCTCACTATGAACTCACTCCATCACCCCTCACTCTGAACTCACTCCATCACCCCTCACTCTGAACATACTCCAACACCCCTCACTCTGAACTCACTGCATCACCCCTCATTCTGAACTCACTCCACCACCTCCCACTCTGAACTCACTCCATCACCCCTCACTCTGAACTCACTCCATCACCCCTCACTCTGAACTCACTCCATCACCCCTCACTCTGAACTCACTTCATCACCCCTCACTCTGAACATACTCCATCACCCCTCACTCTGAAAATACTCCATCACCCCTCACTCTGAACTCACTGCATCACCCCTCATTCTGAACTCACTCCACCACCTCCCACTCTGAACTCACTCCATCACCCCTCACTCTGAACTCACTCCATCACCTCCCACTCTGAACTCACTCCATCACCCCTCACTCTGAACTCACTCCATCACCCCTCACTCTGAACTCACTCCATCACTCCTCACTCTGAACTCACACCATCACCCCTCACTCTGAACTCATTCCATCACCCCTCACTCCATCACCCCTCACTCTGAACTCTCTCCATCACCCCTCACTCTGAACTCACTCCATCACCCCTCACACCATCACCCCTCACTCTGAACTCACTCCTTCACCCCTCACTCCATCACCCCTCAATCTGAACTCACTCCATCACCCCTCACTCTGAACTCACTCCATCACCCCTCACTCTGAACTCACTCCATCACACCTCTCTCAGAACTCACTCCATCACCCCTCACTCTGAACTCATTTCATCACCCCTCACTCTGAACTCACACCATCACCCCTCATCCTGAACTCACTCCATCACCTGCCACTCTGAACTCACTCCTCACCCCTCACTCTGAACTCACTCCATCACCCCTCACTCTGAACTCACTCCATCACCCCTCACTCTGAACTCACTCCATCACCCCTCACTCCATCACCCCTCAATCTGAACTCACTCCATCACCCCTCACTCTGAACTCACTCCATCACCCCTCACTCTGAACTCACTCCATCACCTCCCACTCTGAACTCACTCCATCACCCCTCACTCTGATCTCACTCCATCACCCCTCACTCTGAACTCACTCCATCACCCCTCACTCTGAACTCACACCATCACCCCTCACTCTGAACTCATTCCATCACCCCTCACTCCATCACCCCTCACTCTGAACTCTCTCCATCACCCCTCACTCTGAACTCACTCCATCATCCCTCACACCATCACCCCTCACTCTGAACTCACTCCATCACCACTCACTCTGAACTCACTCCATCACACCTCAGTCTGAACTCACTCCATCACCCCTCACTCTGAACTCACTCCACCACCTCCCACTTTGGTCTCACTCCATCACCCCTCACTCTGAACTCACTCCATCACCTCCTACTCTGAAGTCACTCCATTACGCCTCACTCCATCACCGCACACACTGACCTCACTCCATCACCCCTCACTCCATCACCCCTCAATCCATCACCACTCACTCTGAACTCACACTATCACCCCCTCACTTCATCACCCCTCTCTCCAGCACCCCTCACTCCATCACCGCACACACTGACCTCACTCCATCACCCCCACTCCATCACCCCTCACTCCATCACCTCTCACTCTCAGCTCACTTCATCACCCCTCACTCCATCACCCCCGACTCCATCACCCCTCACTCTGAACTCACTTCATCACCCCCCACTCCATCACCCCTCACTCTGAACTCACTTCATCACCCCCCACTCCATCGCCCCTCGCTCCATCACCCCACACTCTGAACTCACTCCATCACCCCTCACTCTGAATTCACTTCATCACCCCCCACTCCATCACCCCTCGCTCCATCACCCCACACTCTGAACTCACTCCATCACCGCTCACTCTGAACTCACTCCATCACCCCACACTCTGAACTCACTCCATCACCGCTCACTCTGAACTCACTCTATCACCCCCTCAATTTATCACCCCTCATTCCATCACCCCTCACTCCATCACCCCACTGAACTCACTCCATCACCCCTCACTCTGAACTCACTCCCATCACCCCTCACTCTGAACTCACTCCTTCCCCCATCACTCTGAACTCACTCCATCACCCCTCACTCTGAACTCACTCCATCACCCCTCACTCCAACACCTCTCACTCTGAACTCACTCCATTACCCCTCACTCCATCACCACTCACTCCATCACCTTTCACTCCATCACCCCTCAGTCCATCACCTCTCACTCTGCACTCACTCCATCACCCCTCACTCCATTACCCCTCACTCCAACACCCTAACTCTGAACTCAGTCCATCACCCCTCACTATGAACTCACTCCATCACCCCCACTCTGAACTCACTCCATCACCCCTCACTCTGAACATACTCCAACACCCCTCACTCTGAACTCACTGCATCACCCCTCATTCTGAACTCACTCCACCACCTCCCACTCTGAACTCACTCCATCACCCCTCACTCTGAACTCACTCCATCACCCCTCACTCTGAACTCACTCCATCACCCCTCACTCTGAACTCACTTCATCACCCCTCACTCTGAACATACTCCATCACCCCTCACTCTGAAAATACTCCATCACCCCTCACTCTGAACTCACTGCATCACCCCTCATTCTGAACTCACTCCACCACCTCCCACTCTGAACTCACTCCATCACCCCTCACTCTGAACTCACTCCATCACCTCCCACTCTGAACTCACTCCATCACCCCTCACTCTGAACTCACTCCATCACCCCTCACTCTGAACTCACTCCATCACTCCTCACTCTGAACTCACACCATCACCCCTCACTCTGAACTCATTCCATCACCCCTCACTCCATCACCCCTCACTCTGAACTCTCTCCATCACCCCTCACTCTGAACTCACTCCATCACCCCTCACACCATCACCCCTCACTCTGAACTCACTCCTTCACCCCTCACTCCATCACCCCTCAATCTGAACTCACTCCATCACCCCTCACTCTGAACTCACTCCATCACCCCTCACTCTGAACTCACTCCATCACACCTCTCTCAGAACTCACTCCATCACCCCTCACTCTGAACTCATTTCATCACCCCTCACTCCCTCACCCCTCACTCTGAACTCACACCATCACCCCTCATCCTGAACTCACTCCATCACCTGCCACTCTGAACTCACTCCTCACCCCTCACTCTGAACTCACTCCATCACCCCTCACTCTGAACTCACTCCATCACCCCTCACTCTGAACTCACTCCATCACCCCTCACTCCATCACCCCTCAATCTGAACTCACTCCATCACCCCTCACTCTGAACTCACTCCATCACCCCTCACTCTGAACTCACTCCATCACCTCCCACTCTGAACTCACTCCATCACCCCTCACTCTGATCTCACTCCATCACCCCTCACTCTGAACTCACTCCATCACCCCTCACTCTGAACTCACACCATCACCCCTCACTCTGAACTCATTCCATCACCCCTCACTCCATCACCCCACTGAACTCACTCCATCACCCCTCACTCTGAACTCACTCCCATCACCCCTCACTCTGAACTCACTCCTTCCCCCATCACTCTGAACTCACTCCATCACCCCTCACTCTGAACTCACTCCATCACCCCTCACTCCAACACCTCTCACTCTGAACTCACTCCATTACCCCTCACTCCATCACCACTCACTCCATCACCTTTCACTCCATCACCCCTCAGTCCATCACCTCTCACTCTGCACTCACTCCATCACCCCTCACTCCATTACCCCTCACTCCAACACCCTAACTCTGAACTCAGTCCATCACCCCTCACTATGAACTCACTCCATCACCCCCACTCTGAACTCACTCCATCACCCCTCACTCTGAACATACTCCAACACCCCTCACTCTGAACTCACTGCATCACCCCTCATTCTGAACTCACTCCACCACCTCCCACTCTGAACTCACTCCATCACCCCTCACTCTGAACTCACTCCATCACCCCTCACTCTGAACTCACTCCATCACCCCTCACTCTGAACTCACTTCATCACCCCTCACTCTGAACATACTCCATCACCCCTCACTCTGAAAATACTCCATCACCCCTCACTCTGAACTCACTGCATCACCCCTCATTCTGAACTCACTCCACCACCTCCCACTCTGAACTCACTCCATCACCCCTCACTCTGAACTCACTCCATCACCTCCCACTCTGAACTCACTCCATCACCCCTCACTCTGAACTCACTCCATCACCCCTCACTCTGAACTCACTCCATCACTCCTCACTCTGAACTCACACCATCACCCCTCACTCTGAACTCATTCCATCACCCCTCACTCCATCACCCCTCACTCTGAACTCTCTCCATCACCCCTCACTCTGAACTCACTCCATCACCCCTCACACCATCACCCCTCACTCTGAACTCACTCCTTCACCCCTCACTCCATCACCCCTCAATCTGAACTCACTCCATCACCCCTCACTCTGAACTCACTCCATCACCCCTCACTCTGAACTCACTCCATCACACCTCTCTCAGAACTCACTCCATCACCCCTCACTCTGAACTCATTTCATCACCCCTCACTCCCTCACCCCTCACTCTGAACTCACACCATCACCCCTCATCCTGAACTCACTCCATCACCTGCCACTCTGAACTCACTCCTCACCCCTCACTCTGAACTCACTCCATCACCCCTCACTCTGAACTCACTCCATCACCCCTCACTCTGAACTCACTCCATCACCCCTCACTCCATCACCCCTCAATCTGAACTCACTCCATCACCCCTCACTCTGAACTCACTCCATCACCCCTCACTCTGAACTCACTCCATCACCTCCCACTCTGAACTCACTCCATCACCCCTCACTCTGATCTCACTCCATCACCCCTCACTCTGAACTCACTCCATCACCCCTCACTCTGAACTCACACCATCACCCCTCACTCTGAACTCATTCCATCACCCCTCACTCCATCACCCCTCACTCTGAACTCTCTCCATCACCCCTCACTCTGAACTCACTCCATCATCCCTCACACCATCACCCCTCACTCTGAACTCACTCCATCACCACTCACTCTGAACTCACTCCATCACACCTCAGTCTGAACTCACTCCATCACCCCTCACTCTGAACTCACTCCACCACCTCCCACTTTGGTCTCACTCCATCACCCCTCACTCTGAACTCACTCCATCACCTCCTACTCTGAAGTCACTCCATTACGCCTCACTCCATCACCGCACACACTGACCTCACTCCATCACCCCTCACTCCATCACCCCTCAATCCATCACCACTCACTCTGAACTCACACTATCACCCCCTCACTTCATCACCCCTCTCTCCAGCACCCCTCACTCCATCACCGCACACACTGACCTCACTCCATCACCCCCACTCCATCACCCCTCACTCCATCACCTCTCACTCTCAGCTCACTTCATCACCCCTCACTCCATCACCCCCGACTCCATCACCCCTCACTCTGAACTCACTTCATCACCCCCCACTCCATCACCCCTCACTCTGAACTCACTTCATCACCCCCCACTCCATCGCCCCTCGCTCCATCACCCCACACTCTGAACTCACTCCATCACCCCTCACTCTGAACTCACTTCATCACCCCCCACTCCATCGCCCCTCGCTCCATCACCCCACACTCTGAACTCACTCCATCACCCCTCACTCTGAATTCACTTCATCACCCCCCACTCCATCACCCCTCGCTCCATCACCCCACACTCTGAACTCACTCCATCACCGCTCACTCTGAACTCACTCCATCACCCCACACTCTGAACTCACTCCATCACCGCTCACTCTGAACTCACTCTATCACCCCCTCAATTTATCACCCCTCACTCCATCACCCCTCACTCCATCACCCCACTGAACTCACTCCATCACCCCTCACTCTGAACTCACTCCCATCACCCCTCACTCTGAACTCACTCCTTCCCCCATCACTCTGAACTCACTCCATCACCCCTCACTCTGAACTCACTCCATCACCCCTCACTCCAACACCTCTCACTCTGAACTCACTCCATTACCCCTCACTCCATCACCACTCACTCCATCACCTTTCACTCCATCACCCCTCAGTCCATCACCTCTCACTCTGCACTCACTCCATCACCCCTCACTCCATTACCCCTCACTCCAACACCCTAACTCTGAACTCAGTCCATCACCCCTCACTATGAACTCACTCCATCACCCCTCACTCTGAACTCACTCCATCACCCCTCACTCTGAACATACTCCAACACCCCTCACTCTGAACTCACTGCATCACCCCTCATTCTGAACTCACTCCACCACCTCCCACTCTGAACTCACTCCATCACCCCTCACTCTGAACTCACTCCATCACCCCTCACTCTGAACTCACTCCATCACCCCTCACTCTGAACTCACTTCATCACCCCTCACTCTGAACATACTCCATCACCCCTCACTCTGAAAATACTCCATCACCCCTCACTCTGAACTCACTGCATCACCCCTCATTCTGAACTCACTCCACCACCTCCCACTCTGAACTCACTCCATCACCCCTCACTCTGAACTCATTTCATCACCCCTCACTCTGAACTCACTTCATCACCCCTCACTCTGAACTCCCTCCATCACCCCTCACTCTGAACTCACTCCATCACCCCTCACAAAGAACTCACTCCATCACCCCTCACCCTGAACTCACTCCATCACCCCTCACTCCACCACCCCTCACTCTGAACTCACTCCATCACCCCTCACTCTGAACTCACTCCATCACCCCTCACTCTGAACTTACTCCATCACCCCTCACTCTGAACTCATTCCATCACCCCTCACTCCATCACCCCTCACTCTGAACTCACTCCATCACCCCTCACTCCACCACCCCTCACTCTGAACTCACTCCATCACCCCTCACTCTGAACTCACTCCATCACCTCCCACTCTGAACTCACTCCATCACCCCTCACTCTGAACTCACTCCATCACCCCTCATTCTGAACTCACTCCACCACCTCCCACTCTGAACTCACTCCATCACCCCTCACTCTGAACTCACTCCATCACCCCTCACTCTGAACTCACTCCATCACACCTCACTCTGAACTTACTCCATCACCCCTCACTCTGAACTCATTCCATCACCCCTCACTCCATCACCCCTCACTCTGAACTCACTCCATCACCCCTCACTCCACCACCCCTCACTCTGAACTCACTCCATCACCCCTCACTCTGAACTCACTCCATCACCCCTCATTCTGAACTCACTCCACCACCTCCCACTCTGAACTCACTCCATCACCCCTCACTCTGAACTCACTCCATCACCTCCCACTCTGAACTCACTCCATCACCCCTCACTTTGAACTCACTCCATCACCCCTCACTCTGAACTCACTCCATCACCCCTCACTTTGAACTCACTCCATCACCCCTCACTCTGAACTCACTCCATCACCCCTCACTCTGAACTCACTCCATCACCCCTCACTCTGAACTCATTCCATCACCCCTCACTCCATCAGCCCTCACTCTGAACTCACTCCATCACCCCTCACTCTGAATTCACTCCATCACCACTCACTCCATCACCCCTCACTCTGAACTCACTCCATCACCCCTCACTCTGAACTCACTCCATCACACCTCAGTCTGAACTCACTCCATCACCCCTCACTCTGAACTCATTCCATCACCCCTCACTCTGAACTCACTCCATCACCCCTCACTCTGAAGTCACTCCATCACCCCTCATTCTGAACTCACTCTACCACATCCCACTCTGAACTCACTCCATCACCCCTCACTCTGAACTCACTCCATCACACCTCACTCAGAACTCACTCCATCACGCCTCACTCTGAACTCATTTCATCACCCCTCACTCCATCACCCCTCACTCTGAACTCACTCCATCACCGCTCACTCTGAACTCACTCCATCACCTCCCACTCTGAACTCACTCCAGCACCCCTCACTCTGAACTCACTCCATCACCCCTCACTCTGAACTCACTCCATCACCCCTCACTCTGAACTCACTCCATTACCCAGAGAGTAGTGGGGGCATGGAATGCACTGCCTGTGGAAGTAGTTGAGTCGGAAACATGAGGGACCTTCAAGCAGCTGTTGGATAGGTACATGGATTCCGGGAAAATGATATAGTGTAGATTTATTTGCTCTTAAGGGCAGCACGGTAGCCTTGTGGATAGCACAATTGCTTCACAGATCCATGGTCTCAGGTTCGATTCCGGCTTGGGTCATTGTCTGTGCGGAGTCTGCACGTCCTCCCCGTGCCTGCGTGGGTTTCCTCCGGGTGCTTTGGTTTCCTCCCACAGTCCAAAGATGTGCGGGTTAGGTGAATTGGCCAATGATAAATTGCCCTTAATGTCCAAATTGCCCTTGGTGTTGGGTGGAGGTGTTGAGTTTGGGTCGGGTGCTCTTTCCAAGAGCTGGTGCAGACTCAAAGGGCCGAATGGCCTCCTTCTGCACTGTAAATTCAATGATAATCTATGATTAATCAAGGACAAAGGTTCGGCACAACATCGTGGGCCGAAGGGCCTGTTCTGTGCTGTATTTTCTATGTTCTATGTTCTATCACCCCTCACACAATCACCCCTCACTCTGAACTCACTCCTTCACCCCTCACTCCATCACCCCTCAATCTGAACTCACTCCATCACCCCTCACTCTGAACTCACTCCATCATCTCCCACTCTGAACTCACTCCATCACCCCTCACTCTGAACTCACTCCATCACCCCTCACTCTGAACTCACTCCATCACCCCTCACTCTGAACTCACACCATCACCCCTCACTCTGAACTCATTCCATCACCCCTCACTCCATCACCCCTCACTCTGAACTCTCTCCATCACCCCTCACTCTGAACTCACTCCATCACCCCTCACTCCATCACCTGCCACTCTGAACTCACTCCTCACCGCTCACTCTGAACTCACTCCATCACCCCACACTCTGAACTCACTCCATCACCCCTCACTCTGAACTCACTCCATCACCCCTCACACCATCACCCCTCACTCTGAACTCACTCCTTCACCCCTCACTCCATCACCCCTCAATCTGAACTCACTCCATCACCCCTCACTCTGAACTCACTCCATCACCCCTCACTCTGAACTCACTCCATCACACCTCTCTCAGAACTCACTCCATCACCCCTCACTCTGAACTCATTTCATCACCCCTCACTCCATCACCCCTCACTCTGAACTCACACCATCACCCCTCACTCTGAACTTACTCCATCACCTGCCACTCTGAACTCACTCCATCACCCCTCACTCTGAACTCACTCCATCATCCCTCACTCTGAACTCACTCCATCACCCCTCACTCTGAACTCACTCCATCACCCCTCACTCTGAACTCACTCCATCACCCCTCACTCCATCACCCCTCAATCTGAACTCACTCCATCACCCCTCACTCTGAACTCACTCCATCACCCCTCACTCCATCACCCCTCAATCTGAACTCACTCCATCACCCCTCACTCTGAACTCACTCCATCACCCCTCACTCTGAACTCACTCCATCACCCCTCACTCTGAACTCACTCCATCACCCCTCACTCCATCACCCCTCAATCTGAACTCACTCCATCACCCCTCACTCTGAACTCACTCCATCACCCCTCACTCTGAACTCACTCCATCACCTCCCACTCTGAACTCACTCCATCACCCCTCACTCTGATCTCACTCCATCACCCCTCACTCTGAACTCACTCCATCACCCCTCACTCTGAACTCACTCCATCACCCCTCACTCCACCACCCCTCACTCTGAACTCACTCCATCACCCCTCACTCTGAACTCACTCCATCACCCCTCATTCTGAACTCACTCCACCACCTCCCACTCTGAACTCACTCCATCACCCCTCACTCTGAACTCACTCCATCACCTCCCACTCTGAACTCACTCCATCACCCCTCACTTTGAACTCACTCCATCACCCCTCACTCTGAACTCACTCCATCACCCCTCACTTTGAACTCACTCCATCACCCCTGACTCTGAACTCACTCCATCACCCCTCACTCTGAACTCACTCCATCACCCCTCACTCTGAACTCATTCCATCACCCCTCACTCCATCAGCCCTCACTCTGAACTCACTCCATCACCCCTCACTCTGAATTCACTCCATCACCACTCACTCCATCACCCCTCACTCTGAACTCACTCCATCACCCATCACTCTGAACTCACTCCATCACACCTCAGTCTGAACTCACTCCATCACCCCTCACTCTGAACTCATTCCATCACCCCTCACTCTGAACTCACTCCATCACCCCTCACTCTGAAGTCACTCCATCACCCCTCATTCTGAACTCACTCTACCACATCCCACTCTGAACTCACTCCATCACCCCTCACTCTGAACTCACTCCATCACACCTCACTCAGAACTCACTCCATCACGCCTCACTCTGAACTCATTTCATCACCCCTCACTTCATCACCCCTCACTCTGAACATACTCCATCACCCCTCACTCTGAAAATACTCCATCACCCCTCACTCTGAACTCACTGCATCACCCCTCATTCTGAACTCACTCCACCACCTCCCACTCTGAACTCACTCCATCACCCCTCACTCTGAACTCATTTCATCACCCCTCACTCTGAACTCACTTCATCACCCCATACTCTGAACTCCCTCCATCACCCCTCACTCTGAACTCACTCCATCACCCCTCACAAAGAACTCACTCCATCACCCATCACCCTGAACTCACTCCATCACCCCTCACTCCACCACCCCTCACTCTGAACTCACTCCATCACCCCTCACTCTGAACTCACTCCATCACCCCTCACTTGGAACTTACTCCATCACCCCTCACTCTGAACTCATTCCATCACCCCTCACTCCATCACCCCTCACTCTGAACTCACTCCATCACCCCTCACTCCACCAACCCTCACTCTGAACTCACTCCATCACCCCTCACTCTGAACTCACTCCATCACCTCCCACTCTGAACTCACTCCATCACCCCTCACTCTGAACTCACTCCATCACCCCTCATTCTGAACTCACTCCACCACCTCCCACTCTGAACTCACTCCATCACCCCTCACTCTGAACTCACTCCATCACCCCTCACTCTGAACTCACTCCATCACACCTCACTCTGAACTTACTCCATCACCCCTCACTCTGAACTCATTCCATCACCCCTCACTCCATCACCCCTCACTCTGAACTCACTCCATCACCCCTCACTCCACCACCCCTCACTCTGAACTCACTCCATCACCCCTCACTCTGAACTCACTCCATCACCCCTCATTCTGAACTCACTCCACCACCTCCCACTCTGAACTCACTCCATCACCCCTCACTCTGAACTCACTCCATCACCTCCCACTCTGAACTCACTCCATCACCCCTCACTTTGAACTCACTCCATCACCCCTCACTCTGAACTCACTCCATCACCCCTCACTTTGAACTCACTCCATCACCCCTCACTCTGAACTCACTCCATCACCCCTCACTCTGAACTCACTCCATCACCCCTCACTCTGAACTCATTCCATCACCCCTCACTCCATCAGCCCTCACTCTGAACTCACTCCATCACCCCTCACTCTGAATTCACTCCATCACCACTCACTCCATCACCCCTCACTCTGAACTCACTCCATCACCCCTCACTCTGAACTCACTCCATCACACCTCAGTCTGAACTCACTCCATCACCCCTGACTCTGAACTCATTCCATCACCCCTCACTCTGAACTCACTCCATCACCCCTCACTCTGAAGTCACTCCATCACCCCTCATTCTGAACTCACTCTACCACATCCCACTCTGAACTCACTCCATCACCCCTCACTCTGAACTCACTCCATCACACCTCACTCAGAACTCACTCCATCACGCCTCACTCTGAACTCATTTCATCACCCCTCACTCTGAACTCACTCCATCACCGCTCACTCTGAACTCACTCCATCACCTCCCACTCTGAACTCACTCCAGCACCCCTCACTCTGAGCTCACTCCATCACCCCTCACTCTGAACTCACTCCATCACCCCTCACTCTGAACTCACTCCATTACCCAGAGAGTAGTGGGGGCATGGAATGCACTGCCTGTGGAAGTAGTTGAGTCGGAAACATGAGGGACCTTCAAGCAGCTGTTGGATAGGTACATGGATTCCGGGAAAATGATATAGTGTAGATTTATTTGCTCTTAAGGGCAGCACGGTAGCCTTGTGGATAGCACAATTGCTTCACAGATCCATGGTCTCAGGTTCGATTCCGGCTTGGGTCATTGTCTGTGCGGAGTCTGCACGTCCTCCCCGTGCCTGCGTGGGTTTCCTCCGGGTGCTTTGGTTTCCTCCCACAGTCCAAAGATGTGCGGGTTCGGTGAATTGGCCAATGATAAATTGCCCTTAATGTCCAAATTGCCCTTGGTGTTGGGTGGAGGTGTTGAGTTTGGGTCGGGTGCTCTTTCCAAGAGCTGGTGCAGACTCAAAGGGCCGAATGGCCTCCTTCTGCACTGTAAATTCAATGATAATCTATGATTAATCAAGGACAAAGGTTCGGCACAACATCGTGGGCCGAAGGGCCTGTTCTGTGCTGTATTTTCTATGTTCTATGTTCTATCACCCCTCACACAATCACCCCTCACTCTGAACTCACTCCTTCACCCCTCACTCCATCACCCCTCAATCTGAACTCACTCCATCACCCCTCACTCTGAACTCACTCCATCATCTCCCACTCTGAACTCACTCCATCGCCCCTCACTCTGAACTCACTCCATCACCCCTCACTCTGAACTCACTCCATCACCCCTCACTCTGAACTCACACCATCACCCCTCACTCTGAACTCATTCCATCACCCCTCACTCCATCACCCCTCACTCTGAACTCTCTCCATCACCCCTCACTCTGAACTCACTCCATCACCCCTCACTCCATCACCCCTCACTCTGAACGCACTCCATCACCCCTCACTCTGAACTCACTCCATCACCCCTCACTCTGAACTCACTCCATCACCCCTCACTCTGAACTCATTCCATCATCCCTCACTCCATCACCCCTCACTCTGAACTCACTCCATCACCCCTCATTCTGAACTCGCTCCACCACCTCCCACTCTGAACTCACTCCATCACCCCTCACTCTGAACTCACTCCATCACACCTCTCTCAGAACTCACTCCATCACCCCTCACTCTGAACTCATTTCATCACCCCTCACTCCATCACCCCTCACTCTGAACTCACTCCATCACCCCTCATCCTGAACTCACTCCATCACCTGCCACTCTGAACTCACTCCTCACCCCTCACTCTGAACACACTCCATCACCCCTCACTCTGAACTCACTCCATCACCCCTCAATCTGAACTCACTCCATCACCCCTCACTCTGAACTCACTCCATCACCCCTCACTCTGAACTCACTCCATCACCTCCCACTCTGAACTCACTCCATCACCCCTCACTCTGAACTCACTCCATCACCCCTCACTCTGAACTCACTCCATCACTCCTCACTCTGAACTCACACCATCACCCCTCACTCTGAACTCATTCCATCACCCCTCACTCCATCACCCCTCACTCTGAACTCTCTCCATCACCCCTCACTCTGAACTCACTCCATCACCCCTCACACCATCACCCCTCACTCTCAGCTCACTTCATCACCCCTCACTCCATCACCCCTCACTCTGAACTCACTTCATCACACCCCACTCCATCGCCCCTCGCTCCATCACACCACTCTCTGAACTCAATCCATCACCGCTCACTCTGAACTCACACTATCACCCCCTCACTTCATCACCCCTCGCTCCATCACCCCTCACTCTGAACTCACTTCCTCACCGCTCACTCTGAACTCACTCCATCACCCCACACTCTGAACTCACTCCATCACCCCTCACTCTGAACTCACTCCATCACCCCTCACACCATCACCCCTCACTCTGAACTCACTCCTTCACCCCTCACTCCATCACCCCTCAATCTGAACTCACTCCATCACCCCTCTCTCAGAACTCACTCCATCACCCCTCACTCTGAACTCATTTCATCACCCCTCACTCCATCACCCCTCACTCTGAACTCACACCATCACCCCTCACTCTGAACTTACTCCATCACCTGCCACTCTGAACTCACTCCATCACCCCTCACTCTGAACTCACTCCATCATCCCTCACTCTGAACTCACTCCATCACCCCTCACTCTGAACTCACTTCATCACCCCCCACTCCATCACCCCTCACTCTGAATTCACTCCATCACCACTCACTCCATCACCCCTCACTCTGAACTCACTCCATCACCCCTCACTCTGAACTCACTCCATCACACCTCAGTCTGAACTCACTCCATCACCCCTGACTCTGAACTCATTCCATCACCCCTCACTCTGAACTCACTCCATCACCCCTCACTCTGAAGTCACTCCATCACCCCTCATTCTGAACTCACTCTACCACATCCCACTCTGAACTCACTCCATCACCCCTCACTCTGAACTCACTCCATCACACCTCACTCAGAACTCACTCCATCACGCCTCACTCTGAACTCATTTCATCACCCCTCACTCTGAACTCACTCCATCACCGCTCACTCTGAACTCACTCCATCACCTCCCACTCTGAACTCACTCCAGCACCCCTCACTCTGAGCTCACTCCATCACCCCTCACTCTGAACTCACTCCATCACCCCTCACTCTGAACTCACTCCATTACCCAGAGAGTAGTGGGGGCATGGAATGCACTGCCTGTGGAAGTAGTTGAGTCGGAAACATGAGGGACCTTCAAGCAGCTGTTGGATAGGTACATGGATTCCGGGAAAATGATATAGTGTAGATTTATTTGCTCTTAAGGGCAGCACGGTAGCCTTGTGGATAGCACAATTGCTTCACAGATCCATGGTCTCAGGTTCGATTCCGGCTTGGGTCATTGTCTGTGCGGAGTCTGCACGTCCTCCCCGTGCCTGCGTGGGTTTCCTCCGGGTGCTTTGGTTTCCTCCCACAGTCCAAAGATGTGCGGGTTCGGTGAATTGGCCAATGATAAATTGCCCTTAATGTCCAAATTGCCCTTGGTGTTGGGTGGAGGTGTTGAGTTTGGGTCGGGTGCTCTTTCCAAGAGCTGGTGCAGACTCAAAGGGCCGAATGGCCTCCTTCTGCACTGTAAATTCAATGATAATCTATGATTAATCAAGGACAAAGGTTCGGCACAACATCGTGGGCCGAAGGGCCTGTTCTGTGCTGTATTTTCTATGTTCTATGTTCTATCACCCCTCACACAATCACCCCTCACTCTGAACTCACTCCTTCACCCCTCACTCCATCACCCCTCAATCTGAACTCACTCCATCACCCCTCACTCTGAACTCACTCCATCATCTCCCACTCTGAACTCACTCCATCGCCCCTCACTCTGAACTCACTCCATCACCCCTCACTCTGAACTCACTCCATCACCCCTCACTCTGAACTCACACCATCACCCCTCACTCTGAACTCATTCCATCACCCCTCACTCCATCACCCCTCACTCTGAACTCTCTCCATCACCCCTCACTCTGAACTCACTCCATCACCCCTCACTCCATCACCCCTCACTCTGAACGCACTCCATCACCCCTCACTCTGAACTCACTCCATCACCCCTCACTCTGAACTCACTCCATCACCCCTCACTCTGAACTCATTCCATCATCCCTCACTCCATCACCCCTCACTCTGAACTCACTCCATCACCCCTCATTCTGAACTCGCTCCACCACCTCCCACTCTGAACTCACTCCATCACCCCTCACTCTGAACTCACTCCATCACACCTCTCTCAGAACTCACTCCATCACCCCTCACTCTGAACTCATTTCATCACCCCTCACTCCATCACCCCTCACTCTGAACTCACTCCATCACCCCTCATCCTGAACTCACTCCATCACCTGCCACTCTGAACTCACTCCTCACCCCTCACTCTGAACACACTCCATCACCCCTCACTCTGAACTCACTCCATCACCCCTCAATCTGAACTCACTCCATCACCCCTCACTCTGAACTCACTCCATCACCCCTCACTCTGAACTCACTCCATCACCTCCCACTCTGAACTCACTCCATCACCCCTCACTCTGAACTCACTCCATCACCCCTCACTCTGAACTCACTCCATCACTCCTCACTCTGAACTCACACCATCACCCCTCACTCTGAACTCATTCCATCACCCCTCACTCCATCACCCCTCACTCTGAACTCTCTCCATCACCCCTCACTCTGAACTCACTCCATCACCCCTCACACCATCACCCCTCACTCTCAGCTCACTTCATCACCCCTCACTCCATCACCCCTCACTCTGAACTCACTTCATCACACCCCACTCCATCGCCCCTCGCTCCATCACACCACTCTCTGAACTCAATCCATCACCGCTCACTCTGAACTCACACTATCACCCCCTCACTTCATCACCCCTCGCTCCATCACCCCTCACTCTGAACTCACTTCCTCACCGCTCACTCTGAACTCACTCCATCACCCCACACTCTGAACTCACTCCATCACCCCTCACTCTGAACTCACTCCATCACCCCTCACACCATCACCCCTCACTCTGAACTCACTCCTTCACCCCTCACTCCATCACCCCTCAATCTGAACTCACTCCATCACCCCTCTCTCAGAACTCACTCCATCACCCCTCACTCTGAACTCATTTCATCACCCCTCACTCCATCACCCCTCACTCTGAACTCACACCATCACCCCTCACTCTGAACTTACTCCATCACCTGCCACTCTGAACTCACTCCATCACCCCTCACTCTGAACTCACTCCATCATCCCTCACTCTGAACTCACTCCATCACCCCTCACTCTGAACTCACTTCATCACCCCCCACTCCATCGCCCCTCGCTCCATCACACCACACTCTGAACTCAATCCATCACCGCTCACTCTGAACTCACACTATCACCCCCTCACTTCATCGCCCCTCGCTCCATCACACCACACTCTGAACTCACTCCATCACCTGCCACTCTGAACTCACTCCTCACCGCTCACTCTGAACTCACTCCATCACCCCACACTCTGAACTCACTCCATCACCCCTCACTCTGAACTCACTCCATCACCCCTCACACCATCACCCCTCACTCTGAACTCACTCCTTCACCCCTCACTCCATCACCCCTCAATCTGAACTCACTCCATCACCCCTCACTCTGAACTCACTCCATCACCCCTCACTCTGAACTCACTCCATCACACCTCTCTCAGAACTCACTCCATCACCCCTCACTCTGAACTCATTTCATCACCCCTCACTCCATCACCCCTCACTCTGAACTCACACCATCACCCCTCACTCTGAACTTACTCCATCACCTGCCACTCTGAACTCACTCCATCACCCCTCACTCTGAACTCACTCCATCATCCCTCACTCTGAACTCACTCCATCACCCCTCACTCTGAACTCACTCCATCACCCCTCACTCTGAACTCACTCCATCACCCCTCACTCTGAACTCACTCCATCACCCCTCACTCCATCACCCCTCAATCTGAACTCACTCCATCATCCCTCACTCTGAACTCACTCCATCACCCCTCACTCCATCACCCCTCAATCTGAACTCACTCCATCACCCCTCACTCTGAACTCACTCCATCACCCCTCACTCTGAACTCACTCCATCACCCCTCACTCTGAACTCACTCCATCACCCCTCACTCCATCACCCCTCAATCTGAACTCACTCCATCACCCCTCACTCTGAACTCACTCCATCACCCCTCACTCTGAACTCACTCCATCACCTCCCACTCTGAACTCACTCCATCACCCCTCACTCTGATCTCACTCCATCACCCCTCACTCTGAACTCACTCCATCACCCCTCACTCTGAACTCACTCCATCACCCCTCACTCCACCACCCCTCACTCTGAACTCACTCCATCACCCCTCACTCTGAACTCACTCCATCACCCCTCATTCTGAACTCACTCCACCACCTCCCACTCTGAACTCACTCCATCACCCCTCACTCTGAACTCACTCCATCACCTCCCACTCTGAACTCACTCCATCACCCCTCACTTTGAACTCACTCCATCACCCCTCACTCTGAACTCACTCCATCACCCCTCACTTTGAACTCACTCCATCACCCCTCACTCTGAACTCACTCCATCACCCCTCACTCTGAACTCACTCCATCACCCCTCACTCTGAACTCATTCCATCACCCCTCACTCCATCAGCCCTCACTCTGAACTCACTCCATCACCCCTCACTCTGAATTCACTCCATCACCACTCACTCCATCACCCCTCACTCTGAACTCACTCCATCACCCATCACTCTGAACTCACTCCATCACACCTCAGTCTGAACTCACTCCATCACCCCTCACTCTGAACTCATTCCATCACCCCTCACTCTGAACTCACTCCATCACCCCTCACTCTGAAGTCACTCCATCACCCCTCATTCTGAACTCACTCTACCACATCCCACTCTGAACTCACTCCATCACCCCTCACTCTGAACTCACTCCATCACCTCCCACTCTGAACTCACTCCATCACCCCTCACTCTGAATTCACTCCATCACCACTCACTCCATCACCCCTCACTCTGAACTCACTCCATCACCCATCACTCTGAACTCACTCCATCACACCTCAGTCTGAACTCACTCCATCACTCCTCACTCTGAACTCATTCCATCACCCCTCACTCTGAACTCACTCCATCACCCCTCACTCTGAAGTCACTCCATCACCCCTCATTCTGAACTCACTCTACCACATCCCACTCTGAACTCACTCCATCACCTCCCACTCTGAACTCACTCCATCACCCCTCACTCTGATCTCACTCCATCACCCCTCACTCTGAACTCACTCCATCACCCCTCACTCTGAACTCACTCCATCACCCCTCACTCCACCACCCCTCACTCTGAACTCACTCCATCACCCCTCACTCTGAACTCACTCCATCACCCCTCATTCTGAACTCACTCCACCACCTCCCACTCTGAACTCACTCCATCACCCCTCACTCTGAACTCACTCCATCACCTCCCACTCTGAACTCACTCCATCACCCCTCACTTTGAACTCACTCCATCACCCCTCACTCTGAACTCACTCCATCACCCCTCACTTTGAACTCACTCCATCACCCCTCACTCTGAACTCACTCCATCACCCCTCACTCTGAACTCACTCCATCACCCCTCACTCTGAACTCATTCCATCACCCCTCACTCCATCAGCCCTCACTCTGAACTCACTCCATCACCCCTCACTCTGAATTCACTCCATCACCACTCACTCCATCACCCCTCACTCTGAACTCACTCCATCACCCATCACTCTGAACTCACTCCATCACACCTCAGTCTGAACTCACTCCATCACCCCTCACTCTGAACTCATTCCATCACCCCTCACTCTGAACTCACTCCATCACCCCTCACTCTGAAGTCACTCCATCACCCCTCATTCTGAACTCACTCTACCACATCCCACTCTGAACTCACTCCATCACCCCTCACTCTGAACTCACTCCATCACACCTCACTCAGAACTCACTCCATCACGCCTCACTCTGAACTCATTTCATCACCCCTCACTCCATCACCCCTCACTCTGAACTCACTCCATCACCGCTCACTCTGAACTCACTCCATCACCTCCCACTCTGAACTCACTCCATCACCCCTCACTCTGAACTCACTCCATCACCCCTCACTCTGAACTCACTCCATCACCGCTCACTCTGAACTCACTCCATCACCTCTCACTCTGAACTCACTCCATCACCCCTCACTCTGAACTCACTCCATCACCCCTCACTCTGAACTCACTCCATTACCCAGAGAGTAGTGGGGGCATGGAATGCACTGCCTGTGGAAGTAGTTGAGTCGGAAACATGAGGGACCTTCAAGCAGCTGTTGGATAGGTACATGGATTACGGGAAAATGATATAGTGTAGATTTATTTGCTCTTAAGGGCAGCACGGTAGCCTTGTGGATAGCACAATTGCTTCACAGGTCCATGGTCCCAGGTTCGATTCCGGCTAGGGTCATTGTCTGTGCGGAGTCTGCACGTCCTCCCCGTGTCTGCGTGGGTTTCCTCCGGGTGCTTTGGTTTCCTCCCACAGTCCAAAGATGTGCGGGTTAGGTGAATTGGCCAATGATAAATTGCCCTTAATGTCCAAATTGCCCTTGGTGTTGGGTGGAGGTGTTGAGTTTGGGTCGGGTGCTCTTTCCAAGAGCTGGTGCAGACTCAAAGGGCCGAATGGCCTCCTTCTGCACTGTAAATTCAATGATAATCTATGATTAATCAAGGACAAAGGTTCGGCACAACATCGTGGGCCGAAGGGCCTGTGCTGTGCTGTATTTTCTATGTTCTATGTTCTATCACCCCTCACACAATCACCCCTCACTCTGAACTCACTCCTTCACCCCTCACTCCATCACCCCTCAATCTGAACTCACTCCATCACCCCTCACTCTGAACTCACTCCATCATCTCCCACTCTGAACTCACTCCATCACCCCTCACTCTGAACTCACTCCATCACCCCTCACTCTGAACTCACTCCATCACCCCTCACTCTGAACTCACACCATCACCCCTCACTCTGAACTCATTCCATCACCCCTCACTCCATCACCCCTCACTCTGAACTCTCTCCATCACCCCTCACTCTGAACTCACTCCATCACCCCTCACTCCATCACCCCTCACTCTGAACGCACTCCATCACCCCTCACTCTGAACTCACTCCATCACCCCTCACTCTGAACTCACTCCATCACCCCTCACTCTGAACTCATTCCATCATCCCTCACTCCATCACCCCTCACTCTGAACTCACTCCATCACCCCTCATTCTGAACTCACTCCACCACCTCCCACTCTGAACTCACTCCATCACCCCTCACTCTGAACTCACTCCATCACACCTCTCTCAGAACTCACTCCATCACCCCTCACTCTGAACTCATTTCATCACCCCTCACTCCATCACCCCTCACTCTGAACTCACTCCATCACCCCTCATCCTGAACTCACTCCATCACCTGCCACTCTGAACTCACTCCTCACCCCTCACTCTGAACACACTCCATCACCCCTCACTCTGAACTCACTCCATCACCCCTCAATCTGAACTCACTCCATCACCCCTCACTCTGAACTCACTCCATCACCCCTCACTCTGAACTCACTCCATCACCTCCCACTCTGAACTCACTCCATCACCCCTCACTCTGAACTCACTCCATCACCCCTCACTCTGAACTCACTCCATCACTCCTCACTCTGAACTCACACCATCACCCCTCACTCTGAACTCATTCCATCACCCCTCACTCCATCACCCCTCACTCTGAACTCTCTCCATCACCCCTCACTCTGAACTCACTCCATCACCCCTCACACCATCACCCCTCACTCTCAGCTCACTTCATCACCCCTCACTCCATCACCCCTCACTCTGAACTCACTTCATCACACCCCACTCCATCGCCCCTCGCTCCATCACACCACACTCTGAACTCAATCCATCACCGCTCACTCTGAACTCACACTATCACCCCCTCACTTCA
The DNA here is from genome assembly GCF_047496885.1 of Scyliorhinus torazame. NCBI lineage: Eukaryota > Metazoa > Chordata > Chondrichthyes > Carcharhiniformes > Scyliorhinidae > Scyliorhinus > Scyliorhinus torazame. The sequence goes on from NC_092724.1 coordinate 86,592,402, forward strand.
TCACCCCTCGCTCCATCACCCCTCACTCTGAACTCACTTCCTCACCGCTCACTCTGAACTCACTCCATCACCCCACACTCTGAACTCACTCCATCACCCCTCACTCTGAACTCACTCCATCACCCCTCACACCATCACCCCTCACTCTGAACTCACTCCTTCACCCCTCACTCCATCACCCCTCAATCTGAACTCACTCCATCACCCCTCTCTCAGAACTCACTCCATCACCCCTCACTCTGAACTCACTCCTTCACCCCTCACTCCATCACCCCTCACTCTGAACTCACACCATCACCCCTCACTCTGAACTTACTCCATCACCTGCCACTCTGAACTCACTCCATCACCCCTCACTCTGAACTCACTCCATCATCCCTCACTCTGAACTCACTCCATCACCCCTCACTCTGAACTCACTTCATCACCCCCCACTCCATCGCCCCTCGCTCCATCACACCACACTCTGAACTCAATCCATCACCGCTCACTCTGAACTCACACTATCACCCCCTCACTTCATCGCCCCTCGCTCCATCACACCACACTCTGAACTCACTCCATCACCTGCCACTCTGAACTCACTCCTCACCGCTCACTCTGAACTCACTCCATCACCCCACACTCTGAACTCACTCCATCACCCCTCACTCTGAACTCACTCCATCACCCCTCACACCATCACCCCTCACTCTGAACTCACTCCTTCACCCCTCACTCCATCACCCCTCAATCTGAACTCACTCCATCACCCCTCACTCTGAACTCACTCCATCACCCCTCACTCTGAACTCACTCCATCACACCTCTCTCAGAACTCACTCCATCACCCCTCACTCTGAACTCATTTCATCACCCCTCACTCCATCACCCCTCACTCTGAACTCACACCATCACCCCTCACTCTGAACTTACTCCATCACCTGCCACTCTGAACTCACTCCATCACCCCTCACTCTGAACTCACTCCATCATCCCTCACTCTGAACTCACTCCATCACCCCTCACTCTGAACTCACTCCATCACCCCTCACTCTGAACTCACTCCATCACCCCTCACTCCATCACCCCTCAATCTGAACTCACTCCATCACCCCTCACTCTGAACTCACTCCATCACCCCTCACTCCATCACCCCTCAATCTGAACTCACTCCATCACCCCTCACTCTGAACTCACTCCATCACCCCTCACTCTGAACTCACTCCATCACCCCTCACTCTGAACTCACTCCATCACCCCTCACTCCATCACCCCTCAATCTGAACTCACTCCATCACCCCTCACTCTGAACTCACTCCATCACCCCTCACTCTGAACTCACTCCATCACCTCCCACTCTGAACTCACTCCATCACCCCTCACTCTGATCTCACTCCATCACCCCTCACTCTGAACTCACTCCATCACCCCTCACTCTGAACTCACACCATCACCCCTCACTCTGAACTCATTCCATCACCCCTCACTCCATCACCCCTCACTCTGAACTCTCTCCATCACCCCTCACTCTGAACTCACTCCATCACCCCTCACACCATCACCCCTCACTCTGAACTCACTCCATCACCCCTCACTCTGAACTCACTCCATCACACCTCAGTCTGAACTCACTCCATCACCCCTCACTCTTAACTCATTCCATCACCCCCACTCCATCACCCCTCACTCTGAACTCACTCCACCACCTCCCACTTTGGTCTCACTCCATCACCCCTCACTCTGAACTCACTCCATCACCTCCTACTCTGAAGTCACTCCATTACACCTCACTCCATCACCGCACACATTGACCTCACTCCATCACCCCTCACTCCATCACCCCTCAATCCATCACCGCTCACTCTGAACTCACACTATCACCCCCTCACTTCATCACCCCTCTCTCCAGCACCCCTCACTCCATCACCCCACACTCCGAACTCACTCCATCAACCGAACTCTGAAATCACTTCATCACCCCTCACTCCATCACCCCTCGCTCCATCACACCACACTCTGAACTCAATCCATCACCTCTCACTCTGAACTCACACTATCACCCCCTCACTTCATCACCCCTCACTCCATCACCCCTCGCTCCATCACCCCTCACTCTAAACTCACTTCCTCACCGCTCACTCTGAACTCACTCCATCACCCCACACTCTGAACTCACTCCAGCACCGCTCACTCTGAACTCACTCCATCACCCCTCACTCTGAACTCACTCCAGCACCGCTCACTCTGAACTCACTCCATCACCCCTCACTCTGAACTCGCTCCATCACCCCTCACTCTGAGCTCACTCCATCACCGCTCACTCTGAACTCACTCTATCACCCCCTCACTCCATCACCCCACTGAACTCACTCCATCACCCCTCACTCTGAACTCACTCCATCACCCCTCACTCCAACACCTCTCACTCTGAACTCACTCCATCACCACTCACTCCAACACCTCTCATTCTGAACTCACTCCATCACCACTCACTCCAACACCTCTCACTCTGAACTCACTCCATTACCCCTCACTCCATCACCACTCACTCCATCACCTCTCACTCCATCACCTCTCACTCCATCATCTCTCACTCTGAACACACTTCATCACCCCTCACTCTGAACTCACTCCTTCACCCCTCACTCTGAACTCACTCCATCACCCCTCACTCTGAACTCACTCCATCACCCCTCACTCTGAACTCACTCCATCACCCCTCACTCTGAACATACTCCATCACCTCTCACTCTGCACTCACTCCATCACCCCTCACTCTGAACTCACTCCATCACCTCCCACTCTGAACTCACTCCATCACCCCTCACTCCTTTACCCCTCACTCCATCACCCTAACTCTGAACTCACTCCATCACCCCTCATTCTGAACTCACTCCATCACACCTCACTCTGAACTCACTCCATCACCTCTCACTCTGAACTTACTCCATCACTGATGGGGAAAATTGATGTACAGAGAGATCTGCGATTTCAAGTCCATTGTACCCTGAAGGTGGCAACGCAGGTCGATAGAGTGGTCAAGAAGGCATACAGCATGCTTGCCTTCATCGGACGGGGTATTGAGTACAAGAGTCGGCAGGTCATGTTACAGTTGTATAGGAATTTGGTTAGGCCACATTTGGAATACTGCGTGCAGTTCTGGTCGCCACATTACCAGAAGGATGTGGATGCTTTAGAGAGGGTGCAGAGGAGGTTCACCAGGATGTTGCCTGGTATGGAGAGTGCTAGCTATGAAGAAAGGTTGAGTAGATTAGGATTGTTTTGTTGGAAAGACGGAGGTTGAGTGGGGACCTGATTGAGGTCTACAAAATTATGAGAGGTATGGACAGGGTGGATAGCAACCAGCTTTTTCCAAGAGTGGGGGTGTCAATTACAAGGGGTCACGATTTCAAGGTGAGAGGGGGAAAGTTTAAGGGAGATGTGCGTGAAAAGTTTTTTACGCAGAGGGTGGTGGGTGCCTGGAACGCTTTGCCAGTGGGGGTGGTAGAGGTGGGCACGATAGCATCATTTAAGATGCATCTAGACAGATATATAAATGGGCGGGGAACAGAGGGAAGTCGATCCTTGGAAAATAGGCAACAGGTTTAGATAAAGGATCTGGATCGGCACAGGCTGGGAGGGCCGAAGGGCCTGTTCCTGTGCTGTAATTTTCTTTGTTCTTTGGTTATCAACCTCACTCTCAACTCACTCCATCACCCCAATTTGAACTCACTCCATCACTCCTCACTTCGAACTAACTCCATCATCCCCAGTCTTATCTCATTCCATCACCCCTCACTCTCAACTAACTCCATCATCCCCAATCTTAACTTATTCTATCCCCCTCACTCTGAACTTATTCTTACCTCAATCCATGACTCCAATCTTAACTCACCCCATCGCCCTTCACTCTGAACTCCTCCATCACCCGCTGAAAACTCTATCATCCCTCAATCTTAACTCACTCTATCACCCCATACTTAACTCACTCTACCACCCCTCACTCTCAACTCACTCCATTAACCCACTCTTATCTCAATCCATCACCCCTCACTCTCAACTCACTCCATCATCCCAATCTTAACTCACTCCATCACCCCTCACTCACAACTAACTCCATCACCCTCACTATTAACTCACTCCATCACCTCTCACTCTCAACTAACTCGATCACCCTCACTCTGAACTCACTCTTCCCTCAATCAATCACTCCACTCTTAACTCACCCCATCCCCCCAATCTTAACTCACCCAATCACCCTTCACTCTGAACTCCTCCATCACCAACCAAACAGAACACACCATCACCCCTCACTCTTAACTCACTCCATCACCCCTCACTCTTAACTCACTCCATCACCCCTCACTCTTAACTCACCCCATCACCCCTCACTCTTAACTGACTCCATCACCCCTCACTCTTAACTGACTCCATCTCCCCTCACTGTGATCTCATTCCATCCCCCTTATTCTTAATTCATTGCATTGCCCATCACTCTTAATTCACTCCAACACCCTTCACTCTTTACTCATTCCATCACCCACCAAACATAACTCACTCCATCACCACTCACTCTGGACTCACTCCATCACCCTTCACTCCATCACCACTCACTCTGGACTCACTCCATCACCCCTCACTCTTTTTCACTCTCAAATCACTTTTCTTCCTACAATTTTCAACTTTGCAGTTTACGAAAACAAATTAATTATTTGCTGGATTTCCTAATCGCTACCACTCTCAGTTTATTCTACATTCGATTCTTTTCCCATTCCCCGGGGATTTCCAATGATATTTAACCATTCCAACTACAAAACTTTTCAAAAACAGATTAAGATCTCTGGTCAAAGCGGTGATAATTCTCATGCAATCGTGCGTATTATCATACAATGATGTAATCATGACAATTAAGTAAAGCTGTGTAAAACATATTGAGCAAAGTCACAGGACTCCATCGCCCCCCATCTCACTTTCTGTTACAGAAATATTTAATTGTGTCAGAGATTGGGACCGGAGAAGACCAGGGAGCACACTCGCACTCTCCGTGCATTTAGAAGTCGAGTGTTCTTCATAATAATTCCATTTACGCACTTTGGCTCCAAACCCTTAAAAACCTCAATCGACAAGATCTGTTGATCTCAGTTCTAAAATTTTCAATTGACTCCAAGTCGTCAGAGCATTTTGGGGGATAGATTTCCATTCCCATTTAGATAAAGAATTGATTCTTATCATGACTCCTAATGGGCCTATCTCTAATGTCAAGATGATCACCCTAACTCCAAAGGAGCTGGTTTCTCAACATACCCCATTGAATCCTTCAATCCCGAAAAACAAATGTTTTAGTACAGCATAGTTTCACATCCAGATGTCTCGAATCCACTGTAAACACCAAGTCACACTTCTGTGTTAGGTGTTAGATTATTAAAGAGTTTTTAAAATTATTTTTCAAAGCATATTGGGTTGGCGATGTTCTCTCCTATGAAGAAGCCAAAGCGAATCTACCAGATGGCGTATGGAGTGTTAAACCTGCCACGGAACATGCTGCTAGATTGGACGTTTGGGCACTCACTCATCAACTGCCATGTGGAGCATCATCTGTTCCCCAAATTGTCCGACAACATGTGTCTGAAGGTAGACTGATAGGAGAGTTACTGTGTGGGAGTGATGGGAGAGTTACTGTGTGCGCAGGACTGATGGGAGAGTTAGAATGTGGGAGTGATGGGAGAGTTAGACTGTGGGACTGATGGGAGAGTTAGAATGTGGGAGTGATGGGAGAGTTAGACTGTGGGAGTGATGGGAGAGTTAGACTGAGGGAGTGATGGGAGAGTTAGAATGTGGGAGTGATGGGAGAGTTAGACTGTGGGAGTGATGGGAGAGTTAGACTGTGGGAGTGATGGGAGAGTTAGACTGGGAGTGATGGGAGAGTTAGACTGTGGGAGTGATGGGAGAGTTAGTGTGTGGGAGTGATGGGAGAGTTAGAATGTGGGAGTGATGGGAGAGTTAGACTGTGGGAGTGATGGGAGAGTTAGACTGCGGGAGTGATGGGAGAGTTAGACTGGGAGTGATGGGAGAGTTAGACTGTGGGAGTAATGGGAGAGTTAGTGTGTGGGAGTGATGGGAGAGTTAGACTGGGAGTGATGGGAGAGTTAGACTGTGGGAGTGATGGGAGAGTTAGACTGTGGGACTGATGGGAGAGTTAGACTGTGGGAGTGATGGGAGAGTTAGACTGCGGGAGTGATGGGAGAGTTAGACTGGGAGTGATGGGAGAGTAAGACTGGGAGTGATGGGAGAGTTAGACTGTGGGAGTGATGGGAGAGTTAGACTGCGGGAGTAATGGGAGAGTTAGTGTGTGGGAGTGATGGGAGAGTTAGGCTGCGGGAGTGATGGGAGAGTTAGACTGTGGGAGTGATGGGAGAGTTAGACTGTGGGAGTGATGGGAGAGTTAGACTGCGGGAGTGATGGGAGAGTTAGACTGGGAGTGATGGGAGAGTAAGACTGGGAGTGATGGGAGAGTTAGACTGTGGGACTGATGGGAGAGTTAGTGTGTGGGAGCGATGGGAGAGTTAGACTGGGAGTGATGGGAGAGTTAGACTGTGGGAGTGATGGGAGAGTTAGACTGTGGGAGTAATGGGAGAGTTAGTGTGTGGGAGTGATGGGAGAGTTAGACTGGGAGTGATGGGAGAGTTAGACTGTGGGAGTGATGGGAGAGTTAGACTGTGGGAGTAATGGGAGAGTTAGTGTGTGGGAGTGATGGGAGAGTTAGGCTGCGGGAGTGATGGGAGAGTGAGGCTGTGGAAGTGATGGGAGAGTTAGACTGTGGGAGTGATGGGAGAGTTAGACTGTGGGAGTAATGGGAGAGTTAGTGTGTGGGAGTGATGGGAGAGTTAGACTGTGGGAGTGATGGTAGAGTTAGACTGTGGGAGTGATGGGAGAGTTAGACTGTGGGAGTAATGGGAGAGTTAGTGTGTGGGAGTGATGGGAGAGTTAGACTGTGGGAGTGATGGGAGAGTTAGTGTGTGGGAGTGATGGGAGAGTTAGACTGCGGGAGCGATGGGAGAGTTAGTGTGTGGGAGTGATGGGAGAGTTAGACTGTGGGAGTAATGGGAGATTTAGACTGTGGGAGTGATGGGAGAGTTAGACTGCGGGAGTGATGGGAGAGTTAGTGTGTGGGAGTGATGGGAGAGTTAGACTGGGAGTGATGGGAGAGTTAGACTGCGGGAGTGATGGGAGAGTTAGATTGAGAGTGATGGGAGAGTTAGTGTGGGGGAGTAATGGGAGAATTAGACTGTGGGAGCGATGGGAGAGTTAGACTGTTGGAGTGATGGGAGAGTTAGTGTGGGGGAGTAATGGGAGAATTAGACTGTGGGAGCGATGGGAGAGTTAGACTGTTGGAGTGATGGGAGAGTTAGTGTTTGGGAGTGATGGGAGAGTTAGACTGTGGGAGTGATGGGAGAGTTAGTGTGTGGGAGTGATGGGAGAGTTAGACTGTGGGAGTGATGGGAGAGTTAGTGTGTGGGAGTGATGGGAGAGTTAGACTGCGGGAGTGATGGGAGCGTTAGTGTGTGGGAGTGATGGGAGAGTTAGACTGTGGGAGTGATGGGAGAGTTAGTGTGTGGGAGTGATGGGAAAGTTAGACTGTGGGAGTAATGGGAGAGTTAGACTGCGGGAGTGATGGGAGAGTTAGTGTGTGGGAGCGATGGGAGAGTTAGACTGGGAGTGATGGGAGAGTTAGGCTGCGGGAGTGATGGGAGAGTGAGGCTGTGGAAGTGATGGGAGAGTTAGACTGTGGGAGTGATGGGAGAGTTAGACTGTGGGAGTGATGGGAGAGTTAGACTGTGGGAGTGATGGGAGAGTTAGACTGTGGGAGTAATGGGAGAGTTAGTGTGTGGGAGTGATGGGAGAGTTAGACTGTGGGAGTGATGGGAGAGTTAGACTGTGGGAGTGATGGGAGAGTTAGTGTGTGGGAGTGATGGGAGAGTTAGACTGCGGGAGCGATGGGAGAGTTAGTGTGTGGGAGTGATGGGAGAGTTAGACTGTGGGAGTAATGGGAGATTTAGACTGTGGGAGTGATGGGAGAGTTAGACTGCGGGAGTGATGGGAGAGTTAGTGTGTGGGAGTGATGGGAGAGTTAGACTGCGGGAGTGATGGGAGAGTTAGACTGCGGGAGTGATGGGAGAGTTAGATTGAGAGTGATGGGAGAGTTAGTGTGGGGGAGTAATGGGAGAATTAGACTGTGGGAGCGATGGGAGAGTTAGACTGTGGGAGTGATGGGAGAGTTAGTGTGTGGGAGTGATGGGAGCGTTAGTGTGTGGGAGTGATGGGAGAGTTAGACTGTGGGAGTGATGGGAGAGTTAGTGTGTGGGAGTGATGGGAAAGTTAGACTGTGGGAGTGATGGGAGAGTTAGACTGCGGGAGTGATGGGAGATTTAGACTGTGGGAGTGATGGGAGAGTTAGACTGTGGGAGTGATGGGAGAGTTAGACTGCGGGAGTGATGGGAGATTTAGACTGTGGGAGTGATGGGAGAGTTAGTGTGTGGGAGTGATGGGAGAGTTAGACTGCGGGAGTGATGGGAGAGTTAGACTGTGGGAGTGATGGGAGAGTTAGTGTGTGGGAGTGATGGGAGAGTTAGACTGTGGGAGTGATGGGAGAGTTAGACTGCGGGAGTGATGGGAGATTTAGACTGTGGGAGTGATGGGAGAGTTAGTGTGTGGGAGTGATGGGAGAGTTAGACTGCGGGAGTGATGGGAGAGTTAGACTGCGGGAGTGGTGGGAGAGTCAGACTGCGGGAGTGATGGGAGAGTTAGACTGTGGGAGTGATGGGAGAGTTAGACTGTGAGAGTGATGGGAGAGATAGACTGTGGGAGTGATGGGCGAGTTAGACTGTGGGAGTGATGGGAGAGTTAGACTGCGGGACTGATGGGAGAGTCAGACTGCGGCAGTGATGGGAGAGTTAGACTGTTGAAGTGATTGGAGTGTTAGTGTGTGGGAGTGACGGGAGCGTTAGTGTGTGGGAATGATGGGAGAGTAAGACTGTGAGAGTGATGGGAGAGTTAGACTGTGGGAATGATGGGAGAGTTAGACTGCGGGACTGATGGGAGAGTCAGACTGCGGGAGTGATGGGAGAGTTAGACTGTTGAAGTGATTGGAGTGTTAGTGTGTGGGAGTGACGGGAGCGTTAGTGTGTGGGAGTGATGGGAGAGTTAACTGCGGGAGTGATGGGAGAGTTAGACTGTGGGAGTGATGGGAGAGTTAGACTGTGGAAGTGATGGGATAGTTAGACTGTGGAAGTGATGGGAGAGTTAGTGTGTGGGAGTGATGGGAGAGTTAGTGTGTGGGAGTGATGGGAGAGTTAGAGTGTGGAAGTGATGGGAGAGTTAGTCTGTGGAAGCGATGTGAGAGTTAGACTGTGGGAGCGATGGGAGAGTTAGTGTGTGGGAGTGATGGGAGAGTTAGTGTGTGGGAGTGATGGGAGAGTTAGACTGTGGGAGCGATGGGAGAGTTAGTGTGTGGGAGTGATGGGAGATTTAGACTGTGGGAGCGACGAGAGAGTTAGTGTGTGGAAATGATGGGAGAGTTAGACTGCGGGAGTGATGGGAGAGTTAGACTGCGGGAGTGATGGGAGAGTTAGACTGCGGGAGTGATGGGAGAGTTAGAGTGGGAGTGATGGGAGAGTTAGTCTGTGGGAGTGATGGGAGAGTTAGACTCAGGGAGTGATGGGAGAGTTAGACTCTGGGAGAGTTAGACTGTGGGGGTGATGGGAGAGTTAGACTGTGGGAGTGATGGGAGAGTTAGACTGTGGGAGTGATGGGAGAGTTAGACTGTGGGAGTGATGGGAGAGTTAGATTGTGGAAGTGATGGGAGAGTTAGTGTGTGAGAGTGATGGGAGAGTTAGTCTGTGGGAGTGATGGGAGAGTTAGACTCAGGGAGTGATGGGAGAGTTAGACTGTGGGAGAGTTAGACTGTGGGGGTGATGGGAGAGTTAGACTGTGGGAGTAATGGGAGAGTTAGACTCAGGGAGTGATGGGAGAGTTAGACTGTGGGAGAGTTAGACTGTGGGAGTGATGGGAGAGTTAGTCTGTGGGAGTGATGGGAGAGTTAGACTCAGGGAGTGATGGGAGAGTTAGACTGGGAGTGATGGGAGAGTAAGACTGGGAGTGATGGGAGAGTTAGACTGGGAGTGATGGGAGAGTTAGACTGTGGGAGTGATGGGAGAGTTAGACTGTGGGAGAGTTAGACTGTGGGAGTGATGGGAGAGTTAGACTGTGGGAGTGATGGGAGAGTTAGTGTGTGGGTGTAATGGGAGAGTCAGACTGGGAGTGATGGGAGAGTAAGACTGGGAGTGATGGGAGAGTTAGACTGGGAGTGATGGGAGAGTTAGACTGTGGGAGTGATGGGAGAGTTAGACTGTGGGAGAGTTAGACTGTGGGAGTGATGGGAGAGTAAGACTGGGAGTGATGGGAGAGTTAGACTGTGGGAGTGATGGGAGATTCAGACTGGGAGCGATGGGAGAGTTAGACTGTGGGAGTGATGGGAGAGTTAGTCTGTGGGAGTGATGGGAGAGTCAGACTCAGGGAGTGATGGGAGAGTTAGACTGCGGGAGTGATGGGAGAGTTAGACTGGGAGCGATGGGAGAGTTAGACTGTGGGAGTGATGGGAGAGTTAGTCTGTGGGAGTGATGGGAGAGTTAGACTCAGGGAATGATGGGAGAGTTAGACTGTGGGAGTGATGGGAGAGTTAGACTGCAGGAGTGATGGGAGATTCAGACTGGGAGCGATGGGAGAGTTAGACTGCGGGAGTGATGGGAGAGTTAGACTCAGGGAGTGATGGGAGAGGTAGACTGCGGGAGTGATGGGAGAGTTAGACTGTGGGAGTGATGGGAGAGTTTGTGTGTGGGAGTGATGGGAGAGTTAGACTGCGAGTGATGGGCGAATTAGTGTGTGGGAATGATGGGAGAGTTAGACTGTGGGAGTGATGGGAAAGTTAGACTGTGGGAGTGATGTGAGAGTTAGACTGCGGGAGTGATGGGAAAGTTAGACTGTGGGAGTGATGTGAGAGTTAGACTGCGGGAGTGATGGGAAAGTTAGACTGCGGGAGTGATGGTAGAGTTAGACTGCGAGTGATGGGGGAGATTGACTGTGGGAGTGATGGGAGAGTTAGACTGTGGGAGTGATGGGAGAGTAAGACTGGGAGTGATGGGAGAGTTAGACTGTGGGAGTGATGGGTGAGTTAGACTGCGAGTGATGGGGGAGATTGACTGTGGGAGTGATGGGAGAGTTAGACTGTGGGAGTGATGGGAGAGTTAGACTGTGGAAGTGATGGGATAGTTAGACTGTGGAAGTGATGGGAGAGTTAGTGTGTGGGAGTGATGGGAGAGTTAGTGTGTGGGAGTGATGGGAGAGTTAGAGTGTGGAAGTGATGGGAGAGTTAGTCTGTGGAAGCGATGTGAGAGTTAGACTGTGGGAGCGATGGGAGAGTTAGTGTGTGGGAGTGATGGGAGAGTTAGTGTGTGGGAGTGATGGGAGTGTTAGACTGTGGGAGCGATGGGAGAGTTAGTGTGTGGGAGTGATGGGAGATTTAGACTGTGGGAGCGACGAGAGAGTTAGTGTGTGGAAATGATGGGAGAGTTAGACTGCGGGAGTGATGGGAGAGTTAGACTGCGGGAGTGATGGGAGAGTTAGACTGCGGGAGTGATGGGAGAGTTAGAGTGGGAGTGATGGGAGAGTTAGTCTGTGGGAGTGATGGGAGAGTTAGACTCAGGGAGTGATGGGAGAGTTAGACTCTGGGAGAGTTAGACTGTGGGGGTGATGGGAGAGTTAGACTGTGGGAGTGATGGGAGAGTTAGACTGTGGGAGTGATGGGAGAGTTAGACTGTGGGAGTGATGGGAGAGTTAGATTGTGGAAGTGATGGGAGAGTTAGTGTGTGAGAGTGATGGGAGAGTTAGTCTGTGGGAGTGATGGGAGAGTTAGACTCAGGGAGTGATGGGAGAGTTAGACTGTGGGAGAGTTAGACTGTGGGGGTGATGGGAGAGTTAGACTGTGGGAGTAATGGGAGAGTTAGACTCAGGGAGTGATGGGAGAGTTAGACTGTGGGAGAGTTAGACTGTGGGAGTGATGGGAGAGTTAGTCTGTGGGAGTGATGGGAGAGTTAGACTCAGGGAGTGATGGGAGAGTTAGACTGGGAGTGATGGGAGAGTAAGACTGGGAGTGATGGGAGAGTTAGACTGGGAGTGATGGGAGAGTTAGACTGTGGGAGTGATGGGAGAGTTAGACTGTGGGAGAGTTAGACTGTGGGAGTGATGGGAGAGTTAGACTGTGGGAGTGATGGGAGAGTTAGTGTGTGGGTGTAATGGGAGAGTCAGACTGGGAGTGATGGGAGAGTAAGACTGGGAGTGATGGGAGAGTTAGACTGGGAGTGATGGGAGAGTTAGACTGTGGGAGTGATGGGAGAGTTAGACTGTGGGAGAGTTAGACTGTGGGAGTGATGGGAGAGTAAGACTGGGAGTGATGGGAGAGTTAGACTGTGGGAGTGATGGGAGATTCAGACTGGGAGCGATGGGAGAGTTAGACTGTGGGAGTGATGGGAGAGTTAGTCTGTGGGAGTGATGGGAGAGTCAGACTCAGGGAGTGATGGGAGAGTTAGACTGCGGGAGTGATGGGAGAGTTAGACTGGGAGCGATGGGAGAGTTAGACTGTGGGAGTGATGGGAGAGTTAGTCTGTGGGAGTGATGGGAGAGTTAGACTCAGGGAATGATGGGAGAGTTAGACTGTGGGAGTGATGGGAGAGTTAGACTGCAGGAGTGATGGGAGATTCAGACTGGGAGCGATGGGAGAGTTAGACTGCGGGAGTGATGGGAGAGTTAGACTCAGGGAGTGATGGGAGAGGTAGACTGCGGGAGTGATGGGAGAGTTAGACTGTGGGAGTGATGGGAGAGTTTGTGTGTGGGAGTGATGGGAGAGTTAGACTGCGAGTGATGGGCGAATTAGTGTGTGGGAATGATGGGAGAGTTAGACTGTGGGAGTGATGGGAAAGTTAGACTGTGGGAGTGATGTGAGAGTTAGACTGCGGGAGTGATGGGAAAGTTAGACTGTGGGAGTGATGTGAGAGTTAGACTGCGGGAGTGATGGGAAAGTTAGACTGCGGGAGTGATGGTAGAGTTAGACTGCGAGTGATGGGGGAGATTGACTGTGGGAGTGATGGGAGAGTTAGACTGTGGGAGTGATGGGAGAGTAAGACTGGGAGTGATGGGAGAGTTAGACTGTGGGAGTGATGGGAGAGTTAGACTGTGGGAGAGATGGGAGAGTTAGACTGCGAGTGATGGGCGAATTAGTGTGTGGGAATGATGGGAGAGTTAGACTGCGGGAGTGATGGGTGAGTTAGACTGCGGGAGTGATGGGAAAGTTAGACTGTGGGAGTGATGTGAGAGTTAGACTGCGTGAGTGATGGGAAAGTTAGACTGCGGGAGTGATGGTAGAGTTAGACTGTGGGAGTGATGGGAAAGTTAGATTGCGGGAGTGATGGGAGAGTTGGACTGTGGGAGTGATGGGAGAGTTAGTGTGTGGGAGTGATGGGAGAGTTAGACTGTGGGAGTGATGGGAGAGTTAGACTGTGGGAGTGATGGTAGAGTTAGACTGTGGGAGTGATGGGAAAGTTAGACTGCGGGAGTGATGGGAGAGTTGGACTGTGGGAGTGATGGGAGAGTTAGTGTGTGGGAGTGATGGGAGAGTTCGACTGTGGGAGTGATGAGAGAGTTAGACTGTGGGAGTGATGGGTGAGTTAGACTGGGGGTGATGGGAGTGTTAGTGTGTGGGAGTGATGAGAGAGTTAGACTGTGGGAGAGATGGGAGATTCAGACTGGGAGCGATGGGAGAGTTAGACTGTGGGAGTGATGGGAGAGTTAGACTGCGGGAGTGATGGGAGAGTTAGACTGTGGGAGGGATGGGAGAGTTAGACTGTGGGAGTGATGGGAGAGTTTGTGTGTGGGAGTGATGGGAGAGTTAGACTGTGGGAGTAATGGGAGAGTTAGACTGGGAGTGATGGGAGAGTAAGACTGGGAGTGATGGGAGAGTTAGACTGTGGGAATGATGGGAGAGTTAGACTCAGGGAGTGATGGCAGAGTTAGACTGCGGGAGTGATGGGAGAGTTAGACTGTGGGAGTGATGGGAGAGTTTGTGTGTGGGAGTGATGGGAGAGTTAGACTGTGGGAGTAATGGGAGAGGTAGACTGGGAGTGATGGGAGAGTAAGACTGGGAGTGATGGGAGAGTTAGACTGTGGGAGTGATGGGAGAGTTAGACTGTGGGAGTGATGGGAGAGTTAGACTGTGGGAGTGATGGGAGAGTTCATGTGTGGGAGTGATGGGAGAGTTAGTGTGTGGGAATGATGGGAGAGTTAGACTGTGGGAGAGTTAGACTGTGGGACTGATGGGAGAGTTAGTGTGTGGGAGTGTTGGGACAGTTAGACTGCGGGAGTGTTGGGAGAGTTAGACTGCGGGAGTGATGGGAGAGTTAGACTGCGGGAGTGATGGGAAAGTTAGTGTGTGGGAGTGATGGGAGAGTTAGACTGCGGGAGTGATGGGAGAGTTAGACTGCGGGAGTGATGGGAAAGTTAGTGTGTGGGAGTGATGGGAGAGTTAGACTGCGGGAGTGATGGGAGAGTTAGACTGCGGGAGTGATGGGAAAGTTAGTGTGTGGGAGTGATGGGAGAGTTAGACTGCGGGAGTGATGGGAGAGTTAGACTGTGGGAGTGATGGGAGAGTTAGACTGTGGGAGTGATGGGAGTGTTAGACTGTGGGAGAGTAAGACTGTGGGAGTGATTGGAGAGTTAGACTGGGGGTGATGGGCGAGTTAGTGTGTGGGAGTGATGGGAGAGTTAGACTGCGGGACTGATGGGAGAGTTAGACTGCGGGAGTGGTGGGAGAGTCAGACTGCGGGAGTGATGGGAGAGTTAGACTGTGGGAGTGATGGGAGAGTTAGACTGTGAGAGTGATGGGAGAGTTAGACTGTGGGAGTGATGGGAGAGTTAGACTGCGGGACTGATGGGAGAGTCAGACTGTTGAAGTGATTGGAGTGTTAGTGTGTGGGAGTGACGGGAGCGTTAGTGTGTGGGAATGATGGGAGAGTTAACTGCGGGACTGATGGGAGAGTTAGTGTGTGGGAGTGATGGGAGAGTTAGACTGTGGAAGCGATGGGAGAGTTAGTGTGTGGGAGTGATGGGAGAGTTAGTGTGCGGGAGTGATGGGAGAGTTAGACGGTGGGAGTGATGGGAAAGTTATACTGTGGGAGTGATGGGAGAGTTAGTGTGTGGGAGTGATGGGAGAGTTAGACTGTGGAAGCGATGGGAGAGTTAGTGTGTGGGAATGATGGGAGAGTTAGACTGTGGGAGCGACGAGTGAGTTAGTGTGTGGGAGTGATGGGAGAGTTAGACTGTGGGAGTGATGGGAGAGACAGATTGCGGGAGTGATGGGAGAGTTAGACTGTGGGAGTGATGAGGGATTTAGACTGTGGGAGAGTTAGACTGTGGGAGTGATGGGAGAGTTAGACTGTGAGACTGATGGGAGAGAAAAACTGTGGGGGTGATGGGAGAGTTAGACTGGGAGTAATGGGAGAGTTAGACTGCAGGAGTGATGGGAGATTCAGACTGGGAGCGATGGGAGAGTTAGACTGTGGGAGTGATGGGAGAGTTAGTCTGTGGGAGTGATGGGAGAGTAAGACTGGGAGTGATGGGAGAGTTAGACTGTGGGAGTGATGGGAGAGTTAGACTGTGGCAGTGATGGGAGAGTTAGTCTGTGGGAGTGATGGGAGAGTTAGACTCAGGGAGTGATGGGAGAGTTAGACTGCGGGAGTGATGGGAGAGTTAGACTGTGGGATTGATGGGAGAGTTAGACTGTGGGAGTGACGGGAGAGTTTGTGTGTGGGAGTGATGGGAGAGTAAGACTGGGAGTGATGGGAGAGTTAGACTGTGGGAGTGATGGGAGAGTTAGACTGCGGGAGTGATGGGAGAGTTAGTGTGTGGGAGTGATGGGAGAGTTAGACTGCGGGAGTGATGGGAGAGTTAGACTGTGGGAGTGACGGGAGAGTTTGTGTGTGGGAGTGATGGGAGAGTAAGACTGGGAGTGATGGGAGAGTTAGACTGTGGGAGTGATGGGAGAGTTAGACTGTGGGAGTGATGGGAGAGTTAGACTGTTGAAGTGATTGGAGTGTTAGTGTGTGGGAGTGACGGGAGCGTTAGTGTGTGGGAGTGATGGGAGAGTTAACTGCGGGAGTGATGGGAGAGTTAGACTGTGGAAGTGATGGGAGAGTTAGACTGTGGAAGTGATGGGAGAGTTAGTGTGTGGGAGTGATGGGAGAGTTAGTGTGTGGGAGTGATGGGAGAGTTAGACTGTGGAAGTGATGGGAGAGTTAGACTGTGGAAGCGATGTGAGAGTTAGACTGTGGGAGTGATGGGAGAGTTAGACTGCGGGAGCGATGGGAGAGTTAGTGTGTGGGAGTGATGGGAGATTTAGACTGTGGGAGCGATGGGAGAGTTAGTGTGTGGGAGTGATGGGAGAGTTAGACTGTGGGAATGATGGGAGAGTTAGACTGTGGAAATGATGGGAGAGTCAGACTGCGGGACTGATGGGAGAGTTAGACTGCGGGAGTGATGGGAGAGTAAGACTGCGGGAGTGATGGGAGAGTTAGACTCAGGGAGTGATGGGAGAGTTAGTGTGTGGGAATGATGGGAGAGTTAGACTGTGGAAATGATGGGAGAGTCAGACTGCGGGACTGATGGGAGAGTTAGACTGCGGGAGTGATGGGAGAGTTAGAGTGGGAGTGATGGGAGAGTTAGTCTGTGGGAGTGATGGGAGAGTTAGACTCAGGGAGTGATGGGAGAGTTAGTGTGTGGGAATGATGGGAGAGTTAGACTGTGGAAATGATGGGAGAGTCAGACTGCGGGACTGATGGGAGAGTTAGACTGCGGGAATGATGGGAGAGTTAGACTGTTGGAGTGATGGGAGAGTTAGACTCAGGGAGTGATGGGAGAGTTAGACTGTGGGAGAGTTAGACTGTGGGGGTGATGGGAGAGTTAGACTGTGGGAGTGATGGGAGAGTTAGACTGTGGGAGTGATGGGAGAGTTAGACTGTGGGAGTGATGGGAGAGTTAGACTGCGGGAGTGATGGGAGAGTTAGATTGTGGAAGTGATGGGAGAGTTAGTGTGTGGGAGTGATGGGAGAGTTAGTCTGTGGGAGTGATGGGAGAGTTAGACTCAGGGAGTGATGGGAGAGTTAGACTGTGGGAGAGTTAGACTGTGGGGGTGATGGGAGAGTTAGACTGTGGGAGTAATGGGAGAGTTAGACTCAGGGAGTGATGGGAGAGTTAGACTGTGGGAGAGTTAGACTGTGGGAGTGATGGGAGAGTTAGTCTGTGGGAGTGATGGGAGAGTTAGACTCAGGGAGTGATGGGAGAGTTAGACTGTGGGAGAGTTAAACTGTGGGGGTGATGGGAGAGTTAGACTGTGGGAGTAATGGGAGAGTTAGACTGCAGGAGTGATGGGAGATTCAGACTGGGAGCGATGGGAGAGTTAGACTGTGGGAGTGATGGGAGAGTTAGTCTGTGGGAGTGACGGGAGAGTTTGTGTGTGGGAGTGATGGGAGAGTTAGACTGGGAGTGATGGGAGAGTTAGACTGTGGGAGTGATGGGAGAGTTAGACTGTGGGAGTGACGGGAGAGTTTGTGTGTGGGAGTGATGGGAGAGTTAGACTGTGGGAGTGATGGGAGTGTTAGACTGTGGGAGTGATGGGAGAGTTAGACTGTGGGAGTGACGGGAGAGTTTGTGTGTGGGAGTGATGGGAGATTCAGACTGGGAGCGATGGGAGAGTTAGACTGTGGGAGTGATGGGAGAGTTAGTCTGTGGGAGTGATGGGAGAGTTAGACTGTGGGAGTGATGGGAGAGTTGGACTGTGGGAGTGATGGGAGAGTTAGACTGTGGGAGTGACGGGAGAGTTTGTGTGTGGGAGTGATGGGAGATTCAGACTGGGAGCGATGGGAGAGTTAGACTGTGGGAGTGATGGGAGAGTTAGACTGTGGGAGTGATGGGAGAGTTAGACTGTGGGAGTGACGGGAGAGTTTGTGTGTGGGAGTGATGGGAGATTCAGACTGGGAGCGATGGGAGAGTTAGACTGTGGGAGTGATGGGAGAGTTAGTCTGTGGGAGTGATGGGAGAGTTAGACTGTGGAAGTGATGGGAGAGTTAGACTGTGGGAGTGATGGGAGAGTTAGACTGTGGGAGTGATGGGAGAGTTAGACTGTGGGAGTGATGGGAGAGTTAGACTGTGGGAGTGATGGGAGAGTAAGACTGGGAGTGATGGGAGAGTTAGTGTGTGGGAGTGATGGGAGATTCACACTGGGAGCGATGGGAGAGTTAGACTGTGGGAGTGATGGGAGAGTTAGTCTGTGGGAGTAATGGGAGAGTTAGACTGTGGGAGTGATGGGAGAGTTAGACTGTGGGAGTGATGGGAGAGTTAGACTGTGGGAGTGATGGGAGAGTTAGACTGTGGGAGTAATGGGAGAGTCAGACTGGGAGTGATGGGAGAGTAAGACTGGGAGTGATGGGAGAGTTAGACTGGGAGTGATGGGAGAGTTAGACTGTGGGAGTGATGGGAGAGTTAGACTGTGGGAGAGTTAGACTGTGGGAGTGATGGGAGAGTAAGACTGGGAGTGATGGGAGAGTTAGACTGTGGGAGTGATGGGAGATTCAGACTGGGAGCGATGGGAGAGTTAGACTGTGGGAGTGATGGGAGAGTTAGTCTGTGGGAGTGATGGGAGAGTTAGACTCAGGGACTGATGGGAGAGTTAGACTGTGGGAGTGATGGGAGAGTTAGACTGCAGGAGTGATGGGAGATTCAGACTGGGAGCGATGGGAGAGTTAGATTGCGGGAGTGAATGGAGAGTTAGACTCAGGGATTGATGGGAGAGTTAGACTGCGGGAGTGATGGGAGAGTTAGACTGTGGGAGTGATGGGAGAGTTTGTGTGTGGGAGTGATGGGAGAGTTAGACTGCGAGTGATGGGCGAATTAGTGTGTGGGAATGATGGGAGAGTTAGACTGTGGGAGTGATGGGAAAGTTAGACTGTGGGAGTGATGTGAGAGTTAGACTGCGGGAGTGATGGGAAAGTTAGACTGTGGGAGTGATGTGAGAGTTAGACTGCGGGAGTGATGGGAAAGTTAGACTGCGGGAGTGATGGTAGAGTTAGACTGCGAGTGATGGGGGAGATTGACTGTGGGAGTGATGGGAGAGTTAGACTGTGGGAGTGATGGGAGAGTAAGACTGGGAGTGATGGGAGAGTTAGACTGTGGGAGTGATGGGAGAGTTAGACTGCGAGTGATGGGGGAGATTGACTGTGGGAGTGATGGGAGAGTTAGACTGTGGGAGTGATGGGAGAGTAAGACTGGGAGTGATGGGAGAGTTAGACTGTGGGAGTGATGGGAGAGTTAGACAGTGGGAGAGATGGGAGAGTTAGACTGCGAGTGATGGGCGAATTAGTGTATGGGAATGATGGGAGAGTTAGACTGCGGTACTGATGGGTGAGTTAGACTGCGGGAGTGATGGGAAAGTTAGACTGTGGGAGTGATGTGAGAGTTAGACTGCGGGAGTGATGGGAAAGTTAGACTGCGGGAGTGATGGTAGAGTTAGACTGTGGGAGTGATGGGAAAGTTAGACTGCGGGAGTGATGGGAGAGTTGGACTGTGGGAGTGATGGGAGAGTTAGTGTGTGGGAGTGATGGGAGAGTTAGACTGTGGGAGTGATGGGAGAGTTAGACTGTGGGAGTGATGGTAGAGTTAGACTGTGGGAGTGATGGGAAAGTTAGACTGCGGGAGTGATGGGAGAGTTGGACTGTGGGAGTGATGGGAGAGTTAGTGTGTGGGAGTGATGGGAGAGTTCGACTGTGGGAGTGATGAGAGAGTTAGACTGTGGGAGTGATGGGTGAGTTAGACTGGGGGTGATGGGAGTGTTAGTGTGTGGGAGTGATGAGAGAGTTAGACTGTGGGAGAGATGGGAGATTCAGACTGGGAGCGATGGGAGAGTTAGACTGTGGGAGTGATGGGAGAGTTAGACTGCGGGAGTGATGGGAGAGTTAGACTGTGGGAGGGATGGGAGAGTTAGACTGTGGGAGTGATGGGAGAGTTTGTGTGTGGGAGTGATGGGAGAGTTAGACTGTGGGAGTAATGGGAGAGTTAGACTGGGAGTGATGGGAGAGTAAGACTGGGAGTGATGGGAGAGTTAGACTGTGGGAATGATGGGAGAGTTAGACTCAGGGAGTGATGGGAGAGTTAGACTGCGGGAGTGATGGGAGAGTTAGACTGTGGGAGTGATGGGAGAGTTTGTGTGTGGGAGTGATGGGAGAGTTAGACTGTGGGAGTAATGGGAGAGGTAGACTGGGAGTGATGGGTGAGTAAGACTGGGAGTGATGGGAGAGTTAGACTGTGGGAGTGATGGGAGAGTTAGACTGTGGGAGTGATGGGAGAGTTAGACTGTGGGAGTGATGGGAGAGTTCATGTGTGGGAGTGATGGGAGAGTTAGTGTGTGGGAATGATGGGAGAGTTAGACTGTGGGAGAGTTAGACTGTGGGACTGATGGGAGAGTTAGTGTGTGGGAGTGTTGGGACAGTTAGACTGCGGGAGGGATGGGAGAGTTAGACTGGGAGTGATGGGAGAGTTAGACTTCGGGAGTGTTGGGAGAGTTAGACTGCGGGAGTGATGGGAGAGTTAGACTGCGGGAGTGATGGGAAAGTTAGTGTGTGGGAGTGATGGGAGAGTTAGACTGCGGGAGTGATGGGAGAGTTAGACTGCGGGAGTGATGGGAAAGTTAGTGTGTGGGAGTGATGGGAGAGTTAGACTGCGGGAGTGATGGGAGAGTTAGACTGTGGGAGTGATGGGAGAGTTAGTGTGTGGGAGTGATGGGAGAGTTAGACTGTGGGAGTGATGGGAGAGTTAGACTGTGGGAGAGTAAGACTGTGGGAGTGATTGGAGAGTTAGACTGGGGGTGATGGGCGAGTTAGTGTGTGGGAGTGATGGGAGAGTTAGACTGCGGGACTGATGGGAGAGTTAGACTGCGGGAGTGGTGGGAGAGTCAGACTGCGGGAGTGATGGGAGAGTTAGACTGTGGGAGTGATGGGAGAGTTAGACTGTGAGAGTGATGGGAGAGTTAGACTGTGGGAGTGATGGGAGAGTTAGACTGCGGGACTGATGGGAGAGTCAGACTGTTGAAGTGATTGGAGTGTTAGTGTGTGGGAGTGACGGGAGCGTTAGTGTGTGGGAATGATGGGAGAGTTAACTGCGGGACTGATGGGAGAGTTAGTGTGTGGGAGTGATGGGAGAGTTAGACTGTGGAAGCGATGGGAGAGTTAGTGTGTGGGAGTGATGGGAGAGTTAGTGTGCGGGAGTAATGGGAGAGTTAGTGTGTGGGAATGATGGGAGAGTTAGACTGTGGAAGCGATGGGAGAGTTAGTGTGTGGGAATGATGGGAGAGTTAGACTGTGGGAGCGACGAGTGAGTTAGTGTGTGGGAGTGATGGGAGAGTTAGACTGTGGGAGTGATGGGAGAGTTAGACTGTGGGAGTGATGGGAGAGACAGATTGCGGGAGTGATGGGAGAGTTAGACTGTGGGAGTGATGAGGGATTTAGACTGTGGGAGAGTTAGACTGTGAGACTGATGGGAGAGAAAAACTGTGGGGGTGATGGGAGAGTTAGACTGTGAGACTGATGGGAGAGAAAAACTGTGGGGGTGATGGGAGAGTTAGACTGGGAGTAATGGGAGAGTTAGACTGTGGGAGTGATGGGAGAGTTAGTCTGTGGGAGTGATGGGAGAGTAAGACTGGGAGTGATGGGAGAGTTAGACTGTGGGAGTGATGGGAGAGTTAGACTGTGGCAGTGATGGGAGAGTTAGTCTGTGGGAGTGATGGGAGAGTTAGACTCAGGGAGTGATGGGAGAGTTAGACTGCGGGAGTGATGGGAGAGTTAGACTGCGGGAGTGATGGGAGAGTTAGACTGTGGGAGTGACGGGAGAGTTTGTGTGTGGGAGTGATGGGAGAGTAAGACTGGGAGTGATGGGAGAGTTAGACTGTGGGAGTGATGGGAGAGTTAGCCTGTGGGAGTGATGGGAGAGTTAGACTGTGGGAGTGATGGGAGAGTTAGACTGTGGGAGGGATGGGAGAGTTAGTGTGTGGGAGTGATGGGAGAGTTAGCCTGTGGGAGTGATGGGAGAGTTAGACTGTGGGAGTGATGGGAGAGTTAGACTGTGGGAGTGATGGGAGAGTTAGACTGTGGGAGTGTTGGGAGGGTTAGTGTGTGGGAGTGATGGGAGAGTTAGACTGTGGGAGTGATGGGAGTGTTAGACTGTGGGAGTGATGGGAGTGTTAGTGTGTGGAAGTGATGGGAGATTTAGATTGTGGGAGAGTTAGACTGTGGGAGTAATGGCAGATTAGACTGCGAGTGATGGGAGAGTTAGACTGCGGGACTGATGGGAGAGTTAAACTGCGGGAGTGATGGGAGAGTCAGACTGCGGGAGTGATGGGAGAGTTAGACTGTGGGAGTGATGGGAGAGTTAGACTGTGGAAGTGATGGGAGTGTTAGTGTGTGGGAGTGATGGGAGAGTCAGACTGTGGGAGTGATGGGAGAGTTAGACTGTGGGAGTGATGGGAGAGTTAGACTGTGGGGGTGATGGGAGAGTTAGACTCAGGGAGTGATGGGAGAGTTAGACTGCGGGAGTGATGGGAGAGTTAGACTGTGGGAGTGATGGGAGAGTTAGTCTGTGGGAGTGATGGGAGAGTTAGACTGTGGGAGTGATGGAAGAGTTAGTCTGTGGGAGTGATGGGAGAGTTAGAGTGTGGCAGTGATGGGAGAGTTAGACTGTGGGAGTGATGGGAGAGTTAGTCTGTGGGAGTGATGGGAGAGTAAGACTGGGAGTGATGGGAGAGTTAGACTGTGGGACTGATGGGAGAGTTAGACTGTGGGAGTGATGGGAGAGTTAGACTGTGGGAGTGATGGGAGAGTTAGACTGTGGGAGTGATGGGAGAGTTAGTCTGTGGGAGTGATGGGAGAGTTAGACTCAGGGAGTGATGGGAGAGTTAGACTGCGGGAGTGATGGGAGAGTTAGACTGTGGGAGTGATGGGAGAGTTAGACTGCGAGTGATGGGGGAGATTGACTGTGGGAGTGATGGGAGAGTTAGACTGTGGGAGTGATGGGAGAGTAAGACTGGGAGTGATGGGAGAGTTAGACTGCGGTACTGATGGGTGAGTTAGACTGCGGGAGTGATGGGAAAGTTAGACTGTGGGAGTGATGTGAGAGTTAGACTGCGGGAGTGATGGGAAAGTTAGACTGCGGGAGTGATGGTAGAGTTAGACTGTGGGAGTGATGGGAAAGTTAGACTGCGGGAGTGATGGTAGAGTTAGACTGTGGGAGTGATGGGAAAGGTAGACTGCGGGAGTGATGGGAAAGTTAGACTGTGGGAGTGATGGGAGAGTTAGACTGTGGGAGTGATGAGAGAGTTAGACTGTGGGAGTGATGGGTGAGTTAGACTGGGAGCGATGGGAGAGTTAGACTTTGGGAGTGATGGGAGAGTTAGACTCAGGGAGTGATGGGAGAGTTAGACTGCGGGAGTGATGGGAGAGTTAGACTGTGGGAGTGATGGGAGAGTTTGTGTGTGGGAGTGATGGGAGAGTTAGACTGTGGGAGTAATGGGAGAGTTAGTCTGGGAGTGATGGGAGAGTAAGACTGGGAGTGATGGGAGAGTTAGACTGTGGGAGTGATGGGAGAGTTAGACTGTGGGAGTGATGGGAGAGTTCATGTGTGGCAGTGATGGGATAGTTAGACTGTGGGAGTGATGGGTGAGTTAGTGTGTGGGAGTGATGGGAGAGTTAGTGGGTAGGAATGATGGGAGAGTTAGACTGTGGGAGTGATGGGAGAGTTAGACTGTGGGAGTGATGGGAGAGTTAGTGTGTGGGAGTGATGGGAGAGTTAGTGGGTGGGAATGATGGGAGAGTTAGACTGTGGGAGTGATGGGAGAGTTAGACTGTGGGAGTGATGGGAGAGTTAGACTGGGAGTGATGGGAGAGTGAGACTGGGAGTGATGGGAGAGTTAGACTGTGGGAGTGATGGGAGAGTTCATGTGTGGGAGTGATGGGAGAGTTAGACTGTGGGAATGATGGGAGAGTTAGACTGTGGGAGGGATCGGAGAGTTAGACTGTGGGTGTGATGGGAGAGTTAGACTGGGAGTGATGAGAGAGTTAGACTTCGGGAGTGTTGGCAGAGTTAGTGTGTGGGAATGATGGGAGAGTTAGACTGTGGGACTGATGGGAGAGTTAGTGTGTGGGAGTGTTGGGACAGTTAGACTGCGGGAGGGATGGGAGAGTTAGACTGCGGGAGGGATGGGAGAGTTAGACTTCGGGAGTGTTGGGAGAGTTAGTGTGTGGGAGTGATGGGAGAGTTAGTGTGTGGGAATGATGGGAGAGTTAGACTGTGGGAGGGATGGGAGAGTTAGACTGTGGGAGGGATGGGAGAGTTAGACTGTGGGAGGGATGGAAGAGTTAGACTTCGGGAGTGTTGGGAGAGTTAGTGTGTGGGAATGATGGGAGATTTAGACTGTGGGAGAGTTAGACTGTGGGAGTGATGGGAGAGTTAGACTGTGGGAGTGATTGGAGAGTTAGACTGTGGGAGTGATGGTAGAGTTAGACTGTGGGAGTGATGGGAGAGTTAGACTGTGGGGGTAATGCGAGACTTAGACTGCGGGATTGATGGGAGAGTTAGACTGGGGGACTGATGGGAGAATTAGACTGCGGGAGTGATGGGAGAGTTAGACTGTGGGAGTGATGGTAGAGTTAGACTGTGGGAGTGATGGGAAAGTTAGACTGCGGGAGTGATGGGAGAGTTGGACTGTGGGAGTTATGGGAGAGTTAGACTGTGGTACTGATGTGAGAGTTAGACTGCGGGAGTGATGGGAAAGTTAGACTGCGGGAGTGATGGGAGAGTTAGACTGTGGGAGTGATGGTAGAGTTAGACTGTGGGAGTGATGGGAAAGTTAGACTGCGGGAGTGATGGGAGAGTTGGACTGTGGGAGTGATGGGACAGTTAGTGTGTGGGAGTGATGGGAGAGTTAGACTGTGGGAGTGATGGGTGAGTTAGACTGGGGGTGATGGGAGATTCAGACTGGGAGCGATGGGAGAGTTAGACTGTGGGAGTGATGGGAGAGTTAGTCTGTGGGAGTAATGGGAGAGTTAGACTCAGGGAGTGATGGGAGAGTTAGACTGCATGAGTGATGGGAGAGTTAGACTGTGGGAGTGATGGGAGAGTTTGTGTGTGGGAGTGATGGGAGAGTTAGACTGTGGGAGTGATGGGAGAGTTAGACTGGGAGTGATGGGAGAGTAAGACTGGGAGTGATGGGAGAGTTAGACTGTGGGAGTGCTGGGAGAGTAGGACTGGGAGTGATGGGAGAGTTAGACTGTGGGAGTGATGGGAGAGTTAGACTGTGGGAGTGATGGGAGAGTTAGACTGTGGGAGTGATGGGAGAGTTCATGTGTGGCAGTGATGGGAGAGTTAGACTGTGGGAGTGATGGGAGAGTTAGACTGTGGGAGTGATGGGAGAGTTAGACTGAGGGACCGATGGTAGAGTTAGTGTGTGGGAGTGATGGGAGAGTTAGACTGTGGGAGTGATGGGAGAGTTAGTGTGTGGGAGTGATGGGAGAGTTACTGTGTCGGAGTGATGGGAGAGTTTGACTGTGGGAGTGATGGGAGAGTTAGACTGGGAGTAATGGGAGAGTTGGACTGGGAGTGATGGGAGAGTTAGACTGTGGGAGTGATGGGAGAGTTAGACTGTGGGATTGATGGGAGAGTTAGTGTGTGGGAATGATGGGAGAATTAGTGTGTGGGAGTGATGGGACAGTTAGACTGGGAGCGATGGTAGAGTTAGTGTGTGGGAGTGATGAGAGAGTTAGTGTGTGGGAGTGATGGGACAGTTAGACTGTGGGAGTGATGGGAGAGTTAGACAGCGGGAGTGATGGGAGAGTTAGACTGTGGGATTGATGGGAGAGTTAGTGTGTGGGAGTGATGGGAGAGGTAAACTGTGGGAGTGATGGTAGAGTTAGTACCTGGAAGTGATGGGAGAGTTAGACTGTGGGAGTGATGGGACAGTTAGACTGGGAGCGATGGGAGAGTTAGACTGTGGGAGTGATGGGACAGTTAGACTGTGGGACTGATCGGAGAGTTAGACTGTGGGAGTGATGGGAGAGTTAGACTGCGGGAGTGATGGGAGAGTTAGACTGTGGGATTGATGGGAGAGTTAGTGTGTGGGAATGATGGGAGAATTAGTGTGTGGGAGTGATGGGAGAGACAGACTGTGGGAGTGATGGGAGAGTTAGACTGTGGGAGTGATGGGAGAGTTAGTGTGTGGGAGTGATGGGAGAGCTAGACTTTGGGAGTGATGGGAGAGTTAGACTGTGGGAGTGATGGGAGAGTTAGACTGTTGGAGTGATGGGAGAGTTAGACTGTGGGAGTGATGGGAGAGTTGGACTGTGGGAGTGATGGGAGAGTTAGTGTGTGGGAGTGATGGGAGAGTTGGACTGTGGGAGTGATGGGAGAGTTAGACTGGGGGTGATGGGAGATTCAGACTGGGAGTGATGGGAGAGTTAGACTCAGGGAGTGATGGGAGAGTTAGACTGTGGGAGTAAGGGGAGAGTTAGACTCAGGGAGTGATGGGAGAGTTAGACTGCGGGAGTGATGGGAGAGTTAGACTGTGGGAGTGATGGGAGAGTTTGTGTGTGGGAGTGATGGGAGAGTTAGACTGTGGGAGTGATGGGAGAGTTAGACTGGGAGTGATGGGAGAGTAAGACTGGGAGTGATGGGAGAGTTAGACTGTGGGAGTGATGGGAGAGTAAGACTGGGAGTGATGGGAGAGTTAGACTGTGGGAGTGATGGGAGAGTTAGACTGTGGGAGTGATGGGAGAGTTAGACTGTGGGAGTGATGGGAGAGTTCATGTGTGGCAGTGATGGGAGAGTTAGACTGTGGGAGTGATGTGAGAGTTAGACTGCGGGAGTGATGGGAAAGTTAGACTGCGGGAGTGATGGTAGAGTTAGACTGCGAGTGATGGGGGAGATTGACTGTGGGAGTGATGGGAGAGTTAGACTGTGGGAGTGATGGGAGAGTAAGACTGGGAGTGATGGGAGAGTTAGACTGTGGGAGTGATGGGAGAGTTAGACTGCGAGTGATGGGGGAGATTGACTGTGGGAGTGATGGGAGAGTTAGACTGTGGGAGTGATGGGAGAGTAAGACTGGGAGTGATGGGAGAGTTAGACTGTGGGAGTGATGGGAGAGTTAGACTGTGGGAGAGATGGGAGAGTTAGACTGCGAGTGATGGGCGAATTAGTGTGTGGGAATGATGGGAGAGTTAGACTGCGGTACTGATGGGTGAGTTAGACTGCGGGAGTGATGGGAAAGTTAGACTGTGGGAGTGATGTGAGAGTTAGACTGCGGGAGTGATGGGAAAGTTAGACTGCGGGAGTGATGGTAGAGTTAGACTGTGGGAGTGATGGGAAAGTTAGACTGCGGGAGTGATGGGAGAGTTGGACTGTGGGAGTGATGGGAGAGTTAGTGTGTGGGAGTGATGGGAGAGTTAGACTGTGGGAGTGATGGGAGAGTTAGACTGTGGGAGTGATGGTAGAGTTAGACTGTGGGAGTGATGGGAAAGTTAGACTGCGGGAGTGATGGGAGAGTTGGACTGTGGGAGTGATGGGAGAGTTAGTGTGTGGGAGTGATGGGAGAGTTCGACTGTGGGAGTGATGAGAGAGTTAGACTGTGGGAGTGATGGGTGAGTTAGACTGGGGGTGATGGGAGTGTTAGTGTGTGGGAGTGATGAGAGAGTTAGACTGTGGGAGAGATGGGAGATTCAGACTGGGAGCGATGGGAGAGTTAGACTGTGGGAGTGATGGGAGAGTTAGACTGCGGGAGTGATGGGAGAGTTGGACTGTGGGAGGGATGGGAGAGTTAGACTGTGGGAGTGATGGGAGAGTTTGTGTGTGGGAGTGATGGGATAGTTAGACTGTGGGAGTAATGGGAGAGTTAGACTGGGAGTGATGGGAGAGTAGGACTGGGAGTGATGGGAGAGTTAGACTGTGGGAATGATGGGAGAGTTAGACTCAGGGAGTGATGGGAGAGTTAGACTGCGGGAGTGATGGGAGAGTTAGACTGTGGGAGTGATGGGAGAGTTTGTGTGTGGGAGTGATGGGAGAGTTAGACTGTGGGAGTAATGGGAGAGGTAGACTGGGAGTGATGGGAGAGTAAGACTGGGAGTGATGGGAGAGTTAGACTGTGGGAGTGATGGGAGAGTTAGACTGTGGGAGTGATGGGAGAGTTAGACTGTGGGAGTGATGGGAGAGTTCATGTGTGGGAGTGATGAAAGAGTTAGTTTGTGGGAATGATGGGAGAGTTAGACTGTGGGAGAGTTAGACTGTGGGACTGATGGGAGAGTTAGTGTGTGGGAGTGTTGGGACAGTTAGACTGCGGGAGGGATGGGAGAGTTAGACTGGGAGTGATGGGAGAGTTAGACTTCGGGAGTGTTGGGAGAGTTAGACTGCGGGAGTGATGGGAGAGTTAGACTGCGGGAGTGATGGGAAAGTTAGTGTGTGGGAGTGATGGTAGAGTTAGACTGTGGGAGTGATGGGAAAGTTAGACTGCGGGAGTGATGGTAGAGTTAGACTGTGGGAGTGATGGGAAAGGTAGACTGCGGGAGTGATGGGAAAGTTAGACTGTGGGAGTGATGGGAGAGTTAGACTGTGGGAGTGATGAGAGAGTTAGACTGTGGGAGTGATGGGTGAGTTAGACTGGGAGCGATGGGAGAGTTAGACTTTGGGAGTGATGGGAGAGTTAGACTCAGGGAGTGATGGGAGAGTTAGACTGCGGGAGTGATGGGAGAGTTAGACTGTGGGAGTGATGGGAGAGTTTGTGTGTGGGAGTGATGGGAGAGTTAGACTGTGGGAGTAATGGGAGAGTTAGACTGGGAGTGATGGGAGAGTAAGACTGGGAGTGATGGGAGAGTTAGACTGTGGGAGTGATGGGAGAGTTAGACTGTGGGAGTGATGGGAGAGTTCATGTGTGGCAGTGATGGGATAGTTAGACTGTGGGAGTGATGGGTGAGTTAGTGTGTGGGAGTGATGGGAGAGTTAGTGGGTAGGAATGATGGGAGAGTTAGACTGTGGGAGTGATGGGACAGTTAGACTGTGGGAGTGATGGGAGAGTTAGTGTGTGGGAGTGATGGGAGAGTTAGTGGGTGGGAATGATGGGAGAGTTAGACTGTGGGAGTGATGGGAGAGTTAGACTGTGGGAGTGATGGGAGAGTTAGACTGGGAGTGATGGGAGAGTGAGACTGGGAGTGATGGGAGAGTTAGACTGTGGGAGTGATGGGAGAGTTCATGTGTGGGAGTGATGGGAGAGTTAGACTGTGGGAATGATGGGAGAGTTAGACTGTGGGAGGGATCGGAGAGTTAGACTGTGGGTGTGATGGGAGAGTTAGACTGGGAGTGATGAGAGAGTTAGACTTCGGGAGTGTTGGCAGAGTTAGTGTGTGGGAATGATGGGAGAGTTAGACTGTGGGACTGATGGGAGAGTTAGTGTGTGGGAGTGTTGGGACAGTTAGACTGCGGGAGGGATGGGAGAGTTAGACTGCGGGAGGGATGGGAGAGTTAGACTTCGGGAGTGTTGGGAGAGTTAGTGTGTGGGAGTGATGGGAGAGTTAGTGTGTGGGAATGATGGGAGAGTAAGACTGGGAGTGATGGGAGAGTTAGACTGTGGGAGTGATGGGAGAGTTAGACTGCGAGTGATGGGGGAGATTGACTGTGGGAGTGATGGGAGAGTTAGACTGTGGGAGTGATGGGAGAGTAAGACTGGGAGTGATGGGAGAGTTAGACTGTGGGAGTGATGGGAGAGTTAGACTGTGGGAGAGATGGGAGAGTTAGACTGCGAGTGATGGGCGAATTAGTGTGTGGGAATGATGGGAGAGTTAGACTGCGGTACTGATGGGTGAGTTAGACTGCGGGAGTGATGGGAAAGTTAGACTGTGGGAGTGATGTGAGAGTTAGACTGCGGGAGTGATGGGAAAGTTAGACTGCGGGAGTGATGGTAGAGTTAGACTGTGGGAGTGATGGGAAAGTTAGACTGCGGGAGTGATGGGAGAGTTGGACTGTGGGAGTGATGGGAGAGTTAGTGTGTGGGAGTGATGGGAGAGTTAGACTGTGGGAGTGATGGGAGAGTTAGACTGTGGGAGTGATGGTAGAGTTAGACTGTGGGAGTGATGGGAAAGTTAGACTGCGGGAGTGATGGGAGAGTTGGACTGTGGGAGTGATGGGAGAGTTAGTGTGTGGGAGTGATGGGAGAGTTCGACTGTGGGAGTGATGAGAGAGTTAGACTGTGGGAGTGATGGGTGAGTTAGACTGGGGGTGATGGGAGTGTTAGTGTGTGGGAGTGATGAGAGAGTTAGACTGTGGGAGAGATGGGAGATTCAGACTGGGAGCGATGGGAGAGTTAGACTGTGGGAGTGATGGGAGAGTTAGACTGCGGGAGTGATGGGAGAGTTGGACTGTGGGAGGGATGGGAGAGTTAGACTGTGGGAGTGATGGGAGAGTTTGTGTGTGGGAGTGATGGGATAGTTAGACTGTGGGAGTAATGGGAGAGTTAGACTGGGAGTGATGGGAGAGTAGGACTGGGAGTGATGGGAGAGTTAGACTGTGGGAATGATGGGAGAGTTAGACTCAGGGAGTGATGGGAGAGTTAGACTGCGGGAGTGATGGGAGAGTTAGACTGTGGGAGTGGTGGGAGAGTTTGTGTGTGGGAGTGATGGGAGAGTTAGACTGTGGGAGTAATGGGAGAGGTAGACTGGGAGTGATGGGAGAGTAAGACTGGGAGTGATGGGAGAGTTAGACTGTGGGAGTGATGGGAGAGTTAGACTGTGGGAGTGATGGGAGAGTTAGACTGTGGGAGTGATGGGAGAGTTCATGTGTGGGAGTGATGAAAGAGTTAGTTTGTGGGAATGATGGGAGAGTTAGACTGTGGGAGAGTTAGACTGTGGGACTGATGGGAGAGTTAGTGTGTGGGAGTGTTGGGACAGTTAGACTGCGGGAGGGATGGGAGAGTTAGACTGGGAGTGATGGGAGAGTTAGACTTCGGGAGTGTTGGGAGAGTTAGACTGCGGGAGTGATGGGAGAGTTAGACTGCGGGAGTGATGGGAAAGTTAGTGTGTGGGAGTGATGGTAGAGTTAGACTGTGGGAGTGATGGGAAAGTTAGACTGCGGGAGTGATGGTCGAGTTAGACTGTGGGAGTGATGGGAAAGGTAGACTGCGGGAGTGATGGGAAAGTTAGACTGTGGGAGTGATGGGAGAGTTAGACTGTGGGAGTGATGAGAGAGTTAGACTGTGGGAGTGATGGGTGAGTTAGACTGGGAGCGATGGGAGAGTTAGACTTTGGGAGTGATGGGAGAGTTAGACTCAGGGAGTGATGGGAGAGTTAGACTGGGAGTGATGGGAGAGTTAGACTGTGGGAGTGATGGGAGAGTTAGACTGTGGGAGTGATGGGAGAGTTCATGTGTGGCAGTGATGGGATAGTTAGACTGTGGGAGTGATGGGTGAGTTAGTGTGTGGGAGTGATGGGAGAGTTAGTGGGTAGGAATGATGGGAGAGTTAGACTGTGGGAGTGATGGGAGAGTTAGACTGTGGGAGTGATGGGAGAGTTAGTGTGTGGGAGTGATGGGAGAGTTAGTGGGTGGGAATGATGGGAGAGTTAGACTGTGGGAGTGATGGGAGAGTTAGACTGTGGGAGTGATGGGAGAGTTAGACTGGGAGTGATGGGAGAGTGAGACTGGGAGTGATGGGAGAGTTAGACTGTGGGAGTGATGGGAGAGTTCATGTGTGGGAGTGATGGGAGAGTTAGACTGTGGGAATGATGGGAGAGTTAGACTGTGGGAGGGATCGGAGAGTTAGACTGTGGGTGTGATGGGAGAGTTAGACTGGGAGTGATGAGAGAGTTAGACTTCGGGAGTGTTGGCAGAGTTAGTGTGTGGGAATGATGGGAGAGTTAGACTGTGGGACTGATGGGAGAGTTAGTGTGTGGGAGTGTTGGGACAGTTAGACTGCGGGAGGGATGGGAGAGTTAGACTGCGGGAGGGATGGGAGAGTTAGACTTCGGGAGTGTTGGGAGAGTTAGTGTGTGGGAGTGATGGGAGAGTTAGTGTGTGGGAATGATGGGAGAGTTAGACTGTGGGAGGGATGGGAGAGTTAGACTGTGGGAGGGATGGGAGAGTTAGACTGTGGGAGGGATGGAAGAGTTAGACTTCGGGAGTGTTGGGAGAGTTAGTGTGTGGGAATGATGGGAGATTTAGACTGTGGGAGAGTTAGACTGTGGGAGTGATGGGAGAGTTAGACTGTGGGAGTGATTGGAGAGTTAGACTGTGGGAGTGATGGTAGAGTTAGACTGTGGGAGTGATGGGAGAGTTAGACTGTGGGGGTAATGCGAGACTTAGACTGCGGGATTGATGGGAGAGTTAGACTGGGGGACTGATGGGAGAATTAGACTGCGGGAGTGATGGGAGAGTTAGACTGTGGGAGTGATGGTAGAGTTAGACTGTGGGAGTGATGGGAAAGTTAGACTGCGGGAGTGATGGGAGAGTTGGACTGTGGGAGTGATGGGAGAGTTAGACTGTGGTACTGATGTGAGAGTTAGACTGCGGGAGTGATGGGAAGGTTAGACTGCGGGAGTGATGGGAGAGTTAGACTGTGGGAGTGATGGTAGAGTTAGACTGTGGGAGTGATGGGAAAGTTAGACTGCGGGAGTGATGGGAGAGTTGGACTGTGGGAGTGATGGGACAGTTAGTGTGTGGGAGTGATGGGAGAGTTAGACTGTGGGAGTGATGGGTGAGTTAGACTGGGGGTGATGGGAGATTCAGACTGGGAGCGATGGGAGAGTTAGACTGTGGGAGTGATGGGAGAGTTAGTCTGTGGGAGTAATGGGAGAGTTAGACTCAGGGAGTGATGGGAGAGTTAGACTGCATGAGTGATGGGAGAGTTAGACTGTGGGAGTGATGGGAGAGTTTGTGTGTGGGAGTGATGGGAGAGTTAGACTGTGGGAGTGATGGGAGAGTTAGACTGGGAGTGATGGGAGAGTAAGACTGGGAGTGATGGGAGAGTTAGACTGTGGGAGTGCTGGGAGAGTAGGACTGGGAGTGATGGGAGAGTTAGACTGTGGGAGTGATGGGAGAGTTAGACTGTGGGAGTGATGGGAGAGTTAGACTGTGGGAGTGATGGGAGAGTTCATGTGTGGCAGTGATGGGAGAGTTAGACTGTGGGAGTGATGGGAGAGTTAGACTGTGGGAGTGATGGGAGAGTTAGACTGAGGGACCGATGGTAGAGTTAGTGTGTGGGAGTGATGGGAGAGTTAGACTGTGGGAGTGATGGGAGAGTTAGTGTGTGGGAGTGATGGGAGAGTTACTGTGTCGGAGTGATGGGAGAGTTTGACTGTGGGAGTGATGGGAGAGTTAGACTGGGAGTAATGGGAGAGTTGGACTGGGAGTGATGGGAGAGTTAGACTGTGGGAGTGATGGGAGAGTTAGACTGTGGGATTGATGGGAGAGTTAGTGTGTGGGAATGATGGGAGAATTAGTGTGTGGGAGTGATGGGACAGTTAGACTGGGAGCGATGGTAGAGTTAGTGTGTGGGAGTGATGAGAGAGTTAGTGTGTGGGAGTGATGGGACAGTTAGACTGTGGGAGTGATGGGAGAGTTAGACAGCGGGAGTGATGGGAGAGTTAGACTGTGGGATTGATGGGAGAGTTAGTGTGTGGGAGTGATGGGAGAGGTAAACTGTGGGAGTGATGGTAGAGTTAGTACCTGGAAGTGATGGGAGAGTTAGACTGTGGGAGTGATGGGACAGTTAGACTGGGAGCGATGGGAGAGTTAGACTGTGGGAGTGATGGGACAGTTAGACTGTGGGACTGATCGGAGAGTTAGACTGTGGGAGTGATGGGAGAGTTAGACTGCGGGAGTGATGGGAGAGTTAGACTGTGGGATTGATGGGAGAGTTAGTGTGTGGGAATGATGGGAGAATTAGTGTGTGGGAGTGATGGGAGAGACAGACTGTGGGAGTGATGGGAGAGTTAGACTGTGGGAGTGATGGGAGAGTTAGTGTGTGGGAGTGATGGGAGAGCTAGACTTTGGGAGTGATGGGAGAGTTAGACTGTGGGAGTGATGGGAGAGTTAGACTGTTGGAGTGATGGGAGAGTTAGACTGTGGGAGTGATGGGAGAGTTGGACTGTGGGAGTGATGGGAGAGTTAGTGTGTGGGAGTGATGGGAGAGTTGGACTGTGGGAGTGATGGGAGAGTTAGACTGGGGGTGATGGGAGATTCAGACTGGGAGTGATGGGAGAGTTAGACTCAGGGAGTGATGGGAGAGTTAGACTGTGGGAGTAAGGGGAGAGTTAGACTCAGGGAGTGATGGGAGAGTTAGACTGCGGGAGTGATGGGAGAGTTAGACTGTGGGAGTGATGGGAGAGTTTGTGTGTGGGAGTGATGGGAGAGTTAGACTGTGGGAGTGATGGGAGAGTTAGACTGGGAGTGATGGGAGAGTAAGACTGGGAGTGATGGGAGAGTTAGACTGTGGGAGTGATGGGAGAGTAAGACTGGGAGTGATGGGAGAGTTAGACTGTGGGAGTGATGGGAGAGTTAGACTGTGGGAGTGATGGGAGAGTTAGACTGTGGGAGTGATGGGAGAGTTCATGTGTGGCAGTGATGGGAGAGTTAGACTGTGGGAGTGATGTGAGAGTTAGACTGCGGGAGTGATGGGAAAGTTAGACTGCGGGAGTGATGGTAGAGTTAGACTGCGAGTGATGGGGGAGATTGACTGTGGGAGTGATGGGAGAGTTAGACTGTGGGAGTGATGGGAGAGTAAGACTGGGAGTGATGGGAGAGTTAGACTGTGGGAGTGATGGGAGAGTTAGACTGCGAGTGATGGGGGAGATTGACTGTGGGAGTGATGGGAGAGTTAGACTGTGGGAGTGATGGGAGAGTAAGACTGGGAGTGATGGGAGAGTTAGACTGTGGGAGTGATGGGAGAGTTAGACTGTGGGAGAGATGGGAGAGTTAGACTGCGAGTGATGGGCGAATTAGTGTGTGGGAATGATGGGAGAGTTAGACTGCGGTACTGATGGGTGAGTTAGACTGCGGGAGTGATGGGAAAGTTAGACTGTGGGAGTGATGTGAGAGTTAGACTGCGGGAGTGATGGGAAAGTTAGACTGCGGGAGTGATGGTAGAGTTAGACTGTGGGAGTGATGGGAAAGTTAGACTGCGGGAGTGATGGGAGAGTTGGACTGTGGGAGTGATGGGAGAGTTAGTGTGTGGGAGTGATGGGAGAGTTAGACTGTGGGAGTGATGGGAGAGTTAGACTGTGGGAGTGATGGTAGAGTTAGACTGTGGGAGTGATGGGAAAGTTAGACTGCGGGAGTGATGGGAGAGTTGGACTGTGGGAGTGATGGGAGAGTTCGTGTGTGGGAGTGATGGGAGAGTTCGACTGTGGGAGTGATGAGAGAGTTAGACTGTGGGAGTGATGGGTGAGTTAGACTGGGGGTGATGGGAGTGTTAGTGTGTGGGAGTGATGAGAGAGTTAGACTGTGGGAGAGATGGGAGATTCAGACTGGGAGCGATGGGAGAGTTAGACTGTGGGAGTGATGGGAGAGTTAGACTGCGGGAGTGATGGGAGAGTTGGACTGTGGGAGGGATGGGAGAGTTAGACTGTGGGAGTGATGGGAGAGTTTGTGTGTGGGAGTGATGGGAGAGTTAGACTGTGGGAGTAATGGGAGAGTTAGACTGGGAGTGATGGGAGAGTAGGACTGGGAGTGATGGGAGAGTTAGACTGTGGGAATGATGGGAGAGTTAGACTCAGGGAGTGATGGGAGAGTTAGACTGCGGGAGTGATGGGAGAGTTAGACTGTGGGAGTGATGGGAGAGTTTGTGTGTGGGAGTGATGGGAGAGTTAGACTGTGGGAGTAATGGGAGAGGTAGACTGGGAGTGATGGGAGAGTAAGACTGGGAGTGATGGGAGAGTTAGACTGTGGGAGTGATGGGAGAGTTAGACTGTGGGAGTGATGGGAGAGTTAGACTGTGGGAGTGATGGGAGAGTTCATGTGTGGGAGTGATGGGAGAGTTAGTTTGTGGGAATGATGGGAGAGTTAGACTGTGGGAGAGTTAGACTGTGGGACTGATGGGAGAGTTAGTGTGTGGGAGTGTTGGGACAGTTAGACTGCGGGAGGGATGGGAGAGTTAGACTGGGAGTGATGGGAGAGTTAGACTTCGGGAGTGTTGGGAGAGTTAGACTGCGGGAGTGATGGGAGAGTTAGACTGCGGGAGTGATGGGAAAGTTAGTGTGTGGGAGTGATGGGAGAGTTAGACTGCGGGAGTGATGGGAGTGTTAGACTGCGGGAGTGATGGGAAAGTTAGTGTGTGGGAGTGATGGGAGAGTTAGACTGCGGGAGTGATGGGAGAGTTAGACTGCGGGAGTGATGGGAAAGCTAGTGTGTGGGAGTGATGGGAGAGTTAGACTGCGGGAGTGATGGGAGAGTTAGACTGTGGGAGTGATGGGAGAGTTAGTGTGTGGGAGTGATGGGAGAGTTAGTCTGTGGGAGTGATGGGCGAGTTAGTGTGTGGGAGTGATGGGAGAGTTAGACTGCGGGACTGATGGGAGAGTTAGACTGCGGGAGTGGTGGGAGAGTCAGACTGCGGGAGTGATGGGAGAGTTAGACTGTGGGAGTGATGGGAGAGTTAGACTGTGAGAGTGATGGGAGAGTTAGACTGTGGGAGTGATGGGAGAGTTAGACTGCGGGAGTGATTGGAGAGTTAGACTGGGGGTGATGGGAGAGTTAGACTGTGGGGGTGATGGGAGAGTTAGACTGTGGGAGTGATGGGCGAGTTAGTGTGTGGGAGTGATGGGAGAGTTAGACTGCGGGACTGATGGGAGAGTTAGACTGCGGGAGTGGTGGGAGAGTCAGACTGCGGGAGTGATGGGAGAGTTAGACTGTGGGAGTGATGGGAGAGTTAGACTGTGAGAGTGATGGGAGAGTTAGACTGTGGGAGTGATGGGAGAGTTAGACTGCGGGACTGATGGGAGAGTCAGACTGTTGAAGTGATTGGAGTGTTAGTGTGTGGGAGTGACGGGAGCGTTAGTGTGTGGGAATGATGGGAGAGTTAACTGCGGGACTGATGGGAGAGTTAGTGTGTGGGAGTGATGGGAGAGTTAGACTGTGGAAGCGATGGGAGAGTTAGTGTGTGGGAGTGATGGGAGAGTTAGTGTGCGGGAGTAATGGGAAAGTTATACTGTGGGAGTGATGGGAGAGTTAGTGTGTGGGAGTGATGGGAGAGTTAGACTGTGGAAGCGATGGGAGAGTTAGTGTGTGGGAGTGATGGGAAAGTTATACTGTGGGAGTGATGGGAGAGTTAGTGTGTGGGAATGATGGGAGAGTTAGACTGTGGGAGCGACGAGTGAGTTAGTGTGTGGGAGTGATGGGAGAGTTAGACTGTGGGAGTGATGGGAGAGTTAGACTGTGGGAGTGATGGGAGAGACAGATTGCGGGAGTGATGGGAGAGTTAGACTGTGGGAGTGATGAGGGATTTAGACTGTGGGAGAGTTAGACTGTGGGAGTGATGGGAGAGTTAGACTGTGAGACTGATGGGAGAGAAAAACTGTGGGGGTGATGGGAGAGTTAGACTGGGAGTAATGGGAGAGTTAGACTGTGGGAGTGATGGGAGAGTTAGTCTGTGGGAGTGATGGGAGAGTAAGACTGGGAGTGATGGGAGAGTTAGACTGTGGGAGTGATGGGAGAGTTAGACTGTGGCAGTGATGGGAGAGTTAGTCTGTGGGAGTGATGGGAGAGTTAGACTCAGGGAGTGATGGGAGAGTAAGACTGCGGGAGTGATGGGAGAGTTAGACTGCGGGAGTGATGGGAGAGTTAGACTGTGGGAGTGACGGGAGAGTTTGTGTGTGGGAGTGATGGGAGAGTAAGACTGGGAGTGATGGGAGAGTTAGACTGTGGGAGTGATGGGAGAGTTAGACTGTGGGAGTGATGG
Organism: Scyliorhinus torazame; assembly: GCF_047496885.1. Taxonomy (NCBI): domain Eukaryota; kingdom Metazoa; phylum Chordata; class Chondrichthyes; order Carcharhiniformes; family Scyliorhinidae; genus Scyliorhinus; species Scyliorhinus torazame. Next base: position 86,630,500 of record NC_092724.1, read on the forward strand.
GAGAGTTAGACTGTGGGAGTGATGGGAGAGTTAGACTGTGGGAGGGATGGGAGAGTTAGTGTGTGGGAGTGATGGGAGAGGTAAACTGTGGGAGTGATGGGAGAGTTAGACTGTGGGAGTGATGGGAGAGTTAGACTGTGGGAGTGTTGGGAGAGTTAGTGTGTGGGAGTGATGGGAGAGTTAGACTGTGGGAGTGTTGGGAGAGTTAGTGTGTGGGAGTGATGGGAGAGTTAGACTGTGGGAGTGATGGGAGTGTTAGTGTGTGGAAGTGATGGGAGATTTAGACTGTGGGAGAGTTAGACTGTGGGAGTAATGGCAGATTAGACTGCGAGTGATGGGAGAGTTAGACTGCGGGACTGATGGGAGAGTTAAACTGCGGGAGTGATGGGAGAGTCAGACTGCGGGAGTGATGGGAGAGTTAGACTGTGGGAGTGATGGGAGAGTTAGACTGCGGGAGTGATGGGAGAGTTAGACTGCGGGAGTGATGGGAAAGTTAGTGTGTGGGAGTGATGGGAGAGTTAGACTGCGGGAGTGATGGGAGAGTTAGACTGCGGGAGTGATGGGAAAGTTAGTGTGTGGGAGTGATGGGAGAGTTAGACTGCGGGAGTGATGGGAGAGTTAGACTGTGGGAGTGATGGGAGAGTTAGTGTGTGGGAGTGATGGGAGAGTTAGTCTGTGGGAGTGATGGGAGAGTTAGACTGTGGGAGAGTAAGACTGTGGGAGTGATTGGAGAGTTAGACTGGGGGTGATGGGCGAGTTAGTGTGTGGGAGTGATGGGAGAGTTAGACTGCGGGACTGATGGGAGAGTTAGACTGCGGGAGTGGTGGGAGAGTCAGACTGCGGGAGTGATGGGAGAGTTAGACTGTGGGAGTGATGGGAGAGTTAGACTGTGAGAGTGATGGGAGAGTTAGACTGTGGGAGTGATGGGAGAGTTAGACTGCGGGACTGATGGGAGAGTCAGACTGTTGAAGTGATTGGAGTGTTAGTGTGTGGGAGTGACGGGAGCGTTAGTGTGTGGGAATGATGGGAGAGTTAACTGCGGGACTGATGGGAGAGTTAGTGTTTGGGAGTGATGGGAGTGTTAGACTGTGGAAGCGATGGGAGAGTTAGTGTGTGGGAGTAATGGGAAAGTTATACTGTGGGAGTGATGGGAGAGTTAGTGTGTGGGAGTGATGGGAGAGTTAGACTGTGGAAGCGATGGGAGAGTTAGTGTGTGGGAATGATGGGAGAGTTAGACTGTGGGAGCGACGAGTGAGTTAGTGTGTGGGAGTGATGGGAGAGTTAGACTGTGGGAGTGATGGGAGAGTTAGACTGTGGGAGTGATGGGAGAGACAGATTGCGGGAGTGATGGGAGAGTTAGACTGTGGGAGTGATGAGGGATTTAGACTGTGGGAGAGTTAGACTGTGGGAGAGTTAGACTGTGAGACTGATGGGAGAGAAAAACTGTGGGGGTGATGGGAGAGTTAGACTGTGGGAGTGATGGGAGAGTTAGTCTGTGGGAGTGATGGGAGAGTAAGACTGGGAGTGATGGGAGAGTTAGACTGTGGGAGTGATGGGAGAGTTAGACTGTGGCAGTGATGGGAGAGTTAGTCTGTGGGAGTGATGGGAGAGTTAGACTCAGGGAGTGATGGGAGAGTTAGACTGCGGGAGTGATGGGAGAGTTAGACTGCGGGAGTGATGGGAGAGTTAGACTGTGGGAGTGACGGGAGAGTTTGTGTGTGGGAGTGATGGGAGAGTAAGACTGGGAGTGATGGGAGAGTTAGACTGTGGGAGTGATGGGAGAGTTAGACTGTGGGAGTGATGGGAGAGTTAGACTGTGGGAGTGTTGGGAGAGTTAGTGTGTGGGAGTGATGGGAGAGTTAGTGTGTGGGAGTGATGGGAGAGGTAAACTGTGGGAGTGATGGGAGAGTTAGACTGTGGGAGTGATGGGAGAGTTAGACTGTGGGAGTGTTGGGAGAGTTAGTGTGTGGGAGTGATGGGAGAGTTAGACTGTGGGAGTGTTGGGAGAGTTAGTGTGTGGGAGTGATGGGAGAGTTAGACTGTGGGAGTGATGGGAGTGTTAGACTGTGGGAGTGATGGGAGTGTTAGTGTGTGGAAGTGATGGGAGATTTAGACTGTGGGAGAGTTAGACTGTGGGAGTAATGGCAGATTAGACTGCGAGTGATGGGAGAGTTAGACTGCGGGACTGATGGGAGAGTTAAACTGCGGGAGTGATGGGAGAGTCAGACTGCGGGAGTGATGGGAGAGTTAGACTGTGGGAGTGATGGGAGAGTTAGACTGTGGAAGTGATGGGAGTGTTAGTGTGTGGGAGTGATGGGAGAGTTAGACTGTGGGGGTGATGGGAGAGTTAGACTCAGGGAGTGATGGGAGAGTTAGACTGCGGGAGTGATGGGAGAGTTAGACTGTGGGAGTGATGGGAGAGTTAGTCTGTGGGAGTGATGGGAGAGTTAGACTGTGGGAGTGATGGAAGAGTTAGTCTGTGGGAGTGATGGGAGAGTTAGAGTGTGGGAGTGATGGGAGAGTTAGACTGTGGGAGTGATGGGAGAGTTAGTCTGTGGGAGTGATGGGAGAGTAAGACTGGGAGTGATGGGAGAGTTAGACTGTGGGGGTGATGGGATAGTTAGACAGCAGGACTGATGGGAGAGTTAGACTGTGGGAGTGATGGGAGAGTTAGACTGTGGGAGTGATGGGAGAGTTAGACTGTGGGAGTGATGGGAGAGTTAGACTGCGAGTGATGGGGGAGATTGACTGTGGGAGTGATGGGAGAGTTAGACTGTGGGAGTGATGGGAGAGTAAGACTGGGAGTGATGGGAGAGTTAGACTGTGGGAGTGATGGGAGAGTTAGACTGTGGGAGAGATGGGAGAGTTAGACTGCGAGTGATGGGCGAATTAGTGTGTGGGAGTGATGGGAGAGTTAGACTGTGGGAGTGATGGGAGAGTTAGACTGTGGGAGTGATGGGAAAGGTAGACTGCGGGAGTGATGGGAAAGTTAGACTGTGGGAGTGATGGGAGAGTTAGTGTGTGGGAGTGATGGGAGAGTTAGACTGTGGGAGTGATGGGAGAGTTAGACTGTGGGAGCGACGAGTGAGTTAGTGTGTGGGAGTGATGGGAGAGTTAGACTGTGGGAGTGATGGGAGAGTTAGACTGTGGGAGTGATGGGAGAGACAGATTGCGGGAGTGATGGGAGAGTTAGACTGTGGGAGTGATGAGGGATTTAGACTGTGGGAGAGTTAGACTGTGGGAGAGTTAGACTGTGAGACTGATGGGAGAGAAAAACTGTGGGGGTGATGGGAGAGTTAGACTGTGGGAGTGATGGGAGAGTTAGTCTGTGGGAGTGATGGGAGAGTAAGACTGGGAGTGATGGGAGAGTTAGACTGTGGGAGTGATGGGAGAGTTAGACTGTGGCAGTGATGGGAGAGTTAGTCTGTGGGAGTGATGGGAGAGTTAGACTCAGGGAGTGATGGGAGAGTTAGACTGCGGGAGTGATGGGAGAGTTAGACTGCGGGAGTGATGGGAGAGTTAGACTGTGGGAGTGACGGGAGAGTTTGTGTGTGGGAGTGATGGGAGAGTAAGACTGGGAGTGATGGGAGAGTTAGACTGTGGGAGTGATGGGAGAGTTAGACTGTGGGAGTGATGGGAGAGTTAGACTGTGGGAGTGTTGGGAGAGTTAGTGTGTGGGAGTGATGGGAGAGTTAGTGTGTGGGAGTGATGGGAGAGGTAAACTGTGGGAGTGATGGGAGAGTTAGACTGTGGGAGTGATGGGAGAGTTAGACTGTGGGAGTGTTGGGAGAGTTAGTGTGTGGGAGTGATGGGAGAGTTAGACTGTGGGAGTGTTGGGAGAGTTAGTGTGTGGGAGTGATGGGAGAGTTAGACTGTGGGAGTGATGGGAGTGTTAGACTGTGGGAGTGATGGGAGTGTTAGTGTGTGGAAGTGATGGGAGATTTAGACTGTGGGAGAGTTAGACTGTGGGAGTAATGGCAGATTAGACTGCGAGTGATGGGAGAGTTAGACTGCGGGACTGATGGGAGAGTTAAACTGCGGGAGTGATGGGAGAGTCAGACTGCGGGAGTGATGGGAGAGTTAGACTGTGGGAGTGATGGGAGAGTTAGACTGTGGAAGTGATGGGAGTGTTAGTGTGTGGGAGTGATGGGAGAGTTAGACTGTGGGGGTGATGGGAGAGTTAGACTCAGGGAGTGATGGGAGAGTTAGACTGCGGGAGTGATGGGAGAGTTAGACTGTGGGAGTGATGGGAGAGTTAGTCTGTGGGAGTGATGGGAGAGTTAGACTGTGGGAGTGATGGAAGAGTTAGTCTGTGGGAGTGATGGGAGAGTTAGAGTGTGGGAGTGATGGGAGAGTTAGACTGTGGGAGTGATGGGAGAGTTAGTCTGTGGGAGTGATGGGAGAGTAAGACTGGGAGTGATGGGAGAGTTAGACTGTGGGGGTGATGGGATAGTTAGACAGCAGGACTGATGGGAGAGTTAGACTGTGGGAGTGATGGGAGAGTTAGACTGTGGGAGTGATGGGAGAGTTAGACTGTGGGAGTGATGGGAGAGTTAGACTGCGAGTGATGGGGGAGATTGACTGTGGGAGTGATGGGAGAGTTAGACTGTGGGAGTGATGGGAGAGTAAGACTGGGAGTGATGGGAGAGTTAGACTGTGGGAGTGATGGGAGAGTTAGACTGTGGGAGAGATGGGAGAGTTAGACTGCGAGTGATGGGCGAATTAGTGTGTGGGAGTGATGGGAGAGTTAGACTGTGGGAGTGATGGGAGAGTTAGACTGTGGGAGTGATGGGAAAGGTAGACTGCGGGAGTGATGGGAAAGTTAGACTGTGGGAGTGATGGGAGAGTTAGTGTGTGGGAGTGATGGGAGAGTTAGACTGTGGGAGTGATGGGAGAGTTAGACTGTGGGAGTGATGAGGCAGTTAGACTGTGGGAGTGATGGGTGAGTTAGACTGGGGGTGATGGGAGTGTTAGACTGTGGGAGAGATGGGAGATTCAGACTGGGAGCGATGGGAGAGTTAGACTGTGGGAGTGATGGGAGAGTTAGACTCAGGGAGTGATGGGAGAGTTAGACTGCGGGAGTGATGGGAGAGTTAGACTGTGGGAGTGATGGGAGAGTTTGTGTGTGGGAGTGATGGGAGAGTTAGACTGTGGGAGTAATGGGAGAGTTAGACTGGGAGTGATGGGAGAGTAAGACTGGGAGTGATGGGAGAGTTAGACTGTGGGAGTGATGGGAGAGTTAGACTGTGGGAGTGATGGGAGAGTTCATGTGTGGCAGTGATGGGAGAGTTAGACTGTGGGAGTGATGGGTGAGTTAGTGTGTGGGAGTGATGGGAGAGTTAGTGGGTGGGAATGATGGGAGAGTTAGACTGTGGGAGTGATGGGAGAGTTAGACTGTGGGAGTGATGGGAGAGTTAGACTGGGAGTGATGGGGGAGTGAGACTGGGAGTGATGGGAGAGTTAGACTGTGGGAGTGATGGGAGAGTTCATGTGTGGGAGTGATGGGAGAGTTAGACTGTGGGAATGATGGGAGAGTTAGACTGTGGGAGGGATCGGAGAGTTAGACTGTGGGTGTGATGGGAGAGTTAGACTGGGAGTGATGAGAGAGTTAGACTTCGGGAGTGTTGGCAGAGTTAGTGTGTGGGAATGATGGGAGAGTTAGACTGTGGGACTGATGGGAGAGTTAGTGTGTGGGAGTGTTGGGACAGTTAGACTGCGGGAGGGATGGGAGAGTTAGACTGCGCGAGGGATGGGAGAGTTAGACTTCGGGAGTGTTGGGAGAGTTAGTGTGTGGGAGTGATGGGAGAGTTAGTGTGTGGGAATGATGGGAAAGTTAGACTGTGGGAGGGATGGGAGAGTTAGACTGTGGGAGTGATGGGAGAGTTAGACTTCGGGAGTGTTGGGAGAGTTAGTGTGTGGGAATGATGGGAGATTTAGACTGTGGGAGAGTTAGACTGTGGGAGTGATGGGAGAGTTAGACTGTGGGAGTGATTGGAGAGTTAGACTGTGGGAGTGATGGTAGAGTTAGACTGTGGGAGTGATGGGAGTGTTAGACTGTGGGGGTAATGCGAGACTTAGACTGCGGGATTGATGGGAGAGTTAGACTGGGGGACTGATGGGAGAATTAGACTGCGGGAGTGATGGGAGAGTTAGACTGTGGGAGTAATGGTAGAGTTAGACTGTGGGAGTGATGGGAAAGTTAGACTGCGGGAGTGATGGGGGAGTTGGACTGTGGGAGTGATGGGAGAGTTAGACTGTGGTACTGATGTGAGAGTTAGACTGCGGGAGTGATGGGAAAGTTAGACTGCGGGAGTGATGGGAGAGTTAGACTGTGGGAGTGATGGTAGAGTTAGACTGTGGGAGTGATGGGAAAGTTAGACTGCGGGAGTGATGGGAGAGTTGGACTGTGGGAGTGATGGGACAGTTAGTGTGTGGGAGTGATGGGAGAGTTAGAATGTGGGAGTGATGGGTGAGTTAGACTGGGGGTGATGGGAGATTCAGACTGGGAGCGATGGGAGAGTTAGACTGTGGGAGTGATGGGAGAGTTAGTCTGTGGGAGTAATGGGAGAGTTAGACTCAGGGAGTGATGGGAGAGTTAGACTGCATGAGTGATGGGAGAGTTAGACTGTGGGAGTGATGGGAGAGTTTGTGTGTGGGAGTGATGGGAGAGTTAGACTGTGGGAGTGATGGGAGAGTTAGACTGGGAGTGATGGGAGAGTAAGACTGGGAGTGATGGGAGAGTTAGACTGTGGGAGTGATGGGAGAGTAGGACTGGGAGTGATGGGAGAGTTAGACTGTGGGAGTGATGGGAGAGTTAGACTGTGGGAGTGATGGGAGAGTTAGACTGTGGGAGTGATGGGAGAGTTCATGTGTGGCAGTGATGGGAGAGTTAGACTGTGGGAGTGATGGGAGAGTTAGACTGTGGGAGTGATGGGAGAGTTAGACTGAGGGACCGATGGTAGAGTTAGTGTGTGGGAGTGATGGGAGAGTTAGACTGTGGGAGTGATGGGAGAGTTAGTGTGTGGGAGTGATGGGAGAGTTACTGTGTCGGAGTGATGGGAGAGTTTGACTGTGGGAGTGATGGGAGAGTTAGACTGGGAGTAATGGGAGAGTTGGACTGGGAGTGATGGGAGAGTTAGACTGTGGGAGTGATGGGAGAGTTAGACTGTGGGATTGATGGGAGAGTTAGTGTGTGGGAATGATGGGAGAATTAGTGTGTGGGAGTGATGGGACAGTTAGACTGGGAGCGATGGTAGAGTTAATGTGTGGGAGTGATGAGAGAGTTAGTGTGTGGGAGTGATGGGACAGTTAGACTGTGGGAGTGATGGGAGAGTTAGACAGCGGGAGTGATGGGAGAGTTAGACTGTGGGATTGATGGGAGAGTTAGTGTGTGGGAGTGATGGGAGAGGTAAACTGTGGGAGTGATGGTAGAGTTAGTACCTGGAAGTGATGGGAGAGTTAGACTGTGGGAGTGATGGGACAGTTAGACTGGGAGCGATGGGAGAGTTAGACTGTGGGAGTGATGGGACAGTTAGACTGTGGGACTGATGGGAGAGTTAGACTGTGGGAGTGATGGGAGAGTTAGACTGCGGGAGTGATGGGAGAGTTAGACTGTTGGAGTGATGGGAGAGTTAGTGTGTGGGAATGATGGGAGAATTAGTGTGTGGGAGTGATGTGAGAGATAGACTGTGGGAGTGATGGGAGAGTTAGACTGTGGGAGTGATGGGAGAGTTAGTGTGTGGGAGTGATGGGAGAGCTAGACTGTGGGAGTGATGGGAGAGTTAGACTGTGGGAGTGATGGGAGAGTTAGACTGTTGGAGTGATGGGAGAGTTAGACTGTGGGAGTGATGGGAGAGTTGGACTGTGGGAGTGATGGGAGAGTTAGTGTGTGGGAGTGATGGGTGAGTTAGACTGGGGGTGATGGGAGATTCAGACTGGGAGTGATGGGAGAGTTAGACTCAGGGAGTGATGGGAGAGTTAGACTGTGGGAGTAAGGGGAGAGTTAGACTCAGGGAGTGATGGGAGAGTTAGACTGCGGGAGTGATGGGAGAGTTAGACTGTGGGAGTGATGGGAGAGTTTGTGTGTGGGAGTGATGGGAGAGTTAGACTGTGGGAGTGATGGGAGAGTTAGACTGGGAGTGATGGGAGAGTAAGACTGGGAGTGATGGGAGAGTTAGACTGTGGGAGTGATGGGAGAGTAAGACTGCGAGTGATGGGAGAGTTAGACTGTGGGAGTGATGGGAGAGTTAGACTGTGGGAGTGATGGGAGAGTTAGACTGTGGGAGTGATGGGAGAGTTCATGTGTGGCAGTGATGGGAGAGTTAGACTGTGGGAGTGATGGGAGAGTTAGTGTGTGGGAGTGATGGGAGAGTTTGACTGTGGGAGTGATGGGAGAGTTAGACTGGGAGTAATGGGAGAGTTGGACTGGGAGTGATGGGAGAGTTAGACTGTGGGAGTGATGGGAGAGTTAGACTGAGGGACCGATGGTAGAGTTAGTGTGTGGGAGTGATGAGAGAGTTAGTGTGTGGGAGTGATGGGAGAGTTAGACTGTGGGAGTGATGGGACAGTTAGACTGTGGGAGTGATGGGAGAGTTAGACAGCGGGAGTGATGGGAGAGTTAGACTGTGGGATTGATGGGACAGTTAGTGTGTGGGAGTGATGGGAGAGTTAGTGTGTGGGAGTGATGGGAGAGGTAAACTGTGGGAGTGATGGTAGAGTTAGTAGCTGGAAGTGATGGGAGAGTTAGACTGTGGGAGTGATGGGAGAGTTAGACTGAGGGACCGATGGTAGAGTTAGTGTGTGGTAGTGATGGGAGAGTTAGACTGTGGGAGTGATGGGACAGTTAGACTGTGTGAGTGATGGGACAGTTATACTGTGGGACTGATGGGAGAGTTAGACTGTGGGAGTGATGGGAGAGTTAGACTGTGGGAGTGATGGGAGAGTTAGACTGCGGGAGTGATGGGAGAGTTAGACTGTGGGATTGATGGGAGAGTTAGTGTGTGGGAATGATGGGAGAGTTAGTGTGTGGGAGTGATGGGACAGTTAGACTGGGAACGATGGGAGAGTTAGACTGTGGGAGTGATGGGAGAGATAGACTGTGGGAGTGATGGGAGAGATAGACTGTGGGAGTGATGGGAGAGTTAGACTGTGGGAGAGATGGGAGAGTTAGACTGTTGGAGTGATGGGAGATTTAGACTGTGGGAGTGATGGGAGATTTAGTGTGTGGGAGTGATGGGAGAGTTAGTGTGTGGGAGTGATGGGAGAGTTAGTGTGTGGGAGTGATGGGAGAGTTAGTGTGTGGGAGTAATGGGACAATCAGACTGTGGGAGTGATGGGAGAGTTAGTGTGTGGGAGTGATGGGAGAGTTAGTGTGTGGGAGTAATGCGACAATCAGACTGTGGGAGTGATGGGAGAGTTAGTGTGTGGGAGTGATGGGAGCGTTAGTGTGTGGGAGTAATGGGAGAGTTAGTGTGTGGGAGTGATGGGAGAGTTAGTGTGTGGGAGTGATGGGAGAGTTAGTGTGTGGGAGTAATGGGAGAGTTAGTGTGTGGGAGTGATGGGAGAGTTAGTGTGTGGGAGTAATGGGACAATCAGACTGTGGGAGTGATGGGAGAGTTAGTGTGTGGGAGTGATGGGAGAGTTAGTGTGTGGGAGTAATGGGAGAGTTAGTGTGTGGGAGTGATGGGAGAGTTATACTGTGGGAGTGTTGGGAGAGTTAGTGTGCGGGACTGATGTGAGAGTTATACTGTGGAAGTGTTGGGAGAGTTAGACAGTGGGAGAGATGGGTGAGTTAGTGTGTGGGAGTGATGGGAGAGTTAGTGTGTGGGAGTGATGGGAGAGTTAGACTGTGGGAGTGATGGGAGAGTTAGACTGGGGGACTGATGGGAGAGTTAGACTGCGGGAGCGATGGGAGAGTTAGTGTGTGGGAGTAATGGGAGAGTTAGTGTGTGGGAGTAATGGGAGAGTTAGTGTGTGGGAGTGATGGGAGAGTTAGTGTGTGGGAGTGATGGGAGAGTTAGTGTGTGGGAGTAATGGGAGAGTTAGTGTGTGGGAGTGATGGGAGAGTTAGACTGTGGAAGTGATGGGAGAGTTAGTGTGTGGGAGTGATGGGAGAGTTAGTGTGTGGGAGTAATGGGACAATCAGACTGTGGGAGTGATGGGAGAGTTAGTGTGTGGGAGTGATGGGAGAGTTAGTGTGTGGGAGTAATGGGAGAGTTAGTGTGTGGGAGTGATGGGAGAGTTAGTGTGTGGGAGTAATGGGACAATCAGACTGTGGGAGTGATGGGAGAGTTTGACTGTGGGGGTAATGGGAGAGTTAGACTGCAGGAGTGATGGGAGTGTTAGACTGTGGGAGTGATGGGAGAGTTAGACTGTGGGAGTGATGGGAGAGTTAGACTGTGGAAGTGATGGGAAAGTTACTGTGGGAGTGATGGGAGAGTTAGACTGGGAGAGTGATGGGAGAGTTTGTGTGTGGGAGTGATGGGAGAGTTAGACAGGGAGTGATGGGAGAGTTAGACTGTGGGAGTGATGGGAGAGTTAGACAGGGAGTGATGGGACAGTTAGACTGTGTGAGTGATGGGAGAGTTAGTGTGTGGGAGGGATGGGAGATGTAAACTGTGGGAGTGATGGGAGAGTTAGACAGCGGGAGTGATGGGAGAGTTAGACTGTGGGATTGATGGGAGAGTTAGTGTGTGGAAATGATGGGAGAGTTAGACTGTGGGAGTGATGGGAGAGTTAGACTGTGGAAGTGATGGGAGAGTTAGACTGTGGGAGCGATGGGAGAGTTAGACTGTGGGAGTGATGGGAGAGTTAGACTGTGGGAGTGATGGGAGAGTTAGACTGTGGGAGTGATGGGAGAGATAGACTGTGGGAGTGATGGGAGAGTTAGACTGAGGGACCGATAATAGAGTTAGTGTGTGGGAGTGATGGGAGAGTTAGACTGAGGGAGTGATGGGAGAGTTAGACTGTGGGAGTGATGGGAGAGTTAGACTGTGGGAATGATGGGAGAGTTAGTGTGTGGGAGTGATGGGAGAGTTAGACTGAGGGAGTGATGGGAGAGTTAGACTGTGGGAGTGATGGGAGAGATAGACTGTGGGAGTGATGGGAGAGTTAGACTGAGGGACCGATAATAGAGTTAGTGTGTGGGAGTGATGGGAGAGTTAGACTGTGGGAGTGATGGGAGAGTTAGTGTGTGGGAGTGATGGGAGAGGTAAACTGTGGGAGTGATGGGAGAGTTCGTGTGTGGAAGTGATGGGAGAGCTAGACTGCAGGAGTGATGGGAGAGTTAGACTGTGGGAGTGATGGGAGAGTTAGTGTGTGGGAGTGATGGCAGAGCTAGACTGTGGGAGTGATGTGAGAGTTAGACTGTTGGAGTGATGGGAGTGTTAGACTGTGGGGGTGATGGGAGAGTTAGACTGCGGGAGTGATGGGAGAGTAAAACTGTGGGAGTGATGGGAGAGTTAGACTGTGGGAGTGATGGGAGAGTTAGACTGTTGGAGTGATGGGAGAGTAAAACTGTGGGAGTGATGGGAGAGTTATTGTGTGGGAGTGATGGGAGAGTTAGACTGTGGGAGTGATGGGAGAGTTTGACTGCGGGAGTGATGGGAGAGTTAGACTGCGGGAGTGATGGGAGAGTTTGACTGCGGGAGTGATGGGAGAGTTAGACTGCGGGAGTGATGGGAGAGTTAGACTGTGGGAGTGATGGGAGAGTTTGACTGCGGGAGTGATGGGAGAGTTAGACTGTGGGACTGATGGGAGAGTTAGTCTGTGGGATTGTTGGGAGAGTTAGACAGTGGGAGAGATGGGTGAGTTAGTTTGTGGGAGTGATGGGAGAGTTAGTGTGTGGGAGTGATGGTAGAGCTAGACTGCGGGAGTGATGGGAGAGTTAGACTGTGGGAGTGATGGGAGAGTTAGACTGTGGGAGTGATGGGAGAGTTAGTGTGTGGGAGTGATTGTAGAGCTAGACTGCGGGAGTGATGGGAGAGTTAGACTGTGGGAGTGATGGGAGAGTTAGACTGTTGGAGTGATGGGAGAGTTAGACTGTGGGAGTGATGGGAGATTTAGTGTGTGGGAGTGATCGGAGAGTTAGACTGTGGGAGTGATGGGAGAGTTTGACTGCGTGAGTGATGGGAGAGTTAGACTGTGGGAATGATGGGAGAGTTTGACTGCGTGAGTGATGGGAGAGTTAGTCTGTGGGAGTGTTGGGAGAGTTAGACAGTGGGAGAGATGGGTGAGTTAGTGTGTGGGAGTGATGGGAGAGTTAGACTGCGGGAGTGATGGGAGAGTTAGACTGTGGGAGTGATGGGAGAGTTAGTCTGTGGGAGTGTTGGGAGAGTTAGACAGTGGGAGAGATGGGTGAGTTAGACTTTGGGAGTGATGGGAGAGTTAGACTGTGGGAGAGTTAGACTGTGGGAGTGATGGGAGAGTTAGACTGTGGCGTGATGGGAGAGTTAGACTGTGGGACTGATGGGAGAGTTAGACTGTGGGGGTGATGGGAGAGTTTGTGTGTGGGAGTGATGGGAGAGTTAGACTGTGGGAGTGATGGGAGAGTTAGTCTGTGGGAGTGTTGGGAGAGTTAGACAGTGGGAGAGATGGGTGAGTTAGACTGTGGGAGTGATGGGAGAGTTAGACTGTGGGACTGATGGGAGGGTTAGAATGTGGAAGTGATGGGAGAGTTAGACTGTGGGAGTGATGGGAGAGTTAGACTGAGGGAGTGATGGGAGAGTTAGACTGAGGGAGTGATGGGAGAGTTAGACTGTGGGAGTGATGGGAGAGTTAGACTGTGGGAGTGATGGGAGAGTTAAACTGTGGGAGTGATGGGAGAGTTAGACTGTGGGAGTGATGGGAGAGTTAAACTGTGGGAGTGATGGGAGAGTTAGACTGTGAGAGTGATGGGAGAGTTAGACTGTGGGAGTGATGGGAGAGTTAAACTGTGGGACTGATCGGAGGGTTAGACTGTGGAAGTGATGGGAAAGTTACTGTGGGAGTGATGGGAGAGTTAGTGTGTGGGAGTGATGGGAGAGTTTGACGGTGGGAGTGATGGGAGAGTTAGACAGGGAGTGATGGGAGAGTTAGACTGTGTGATTGATGGGAGAGTTAGTGTGTGGGAGTGATGGGAGAGTTAGACTGTGGGAGTGATGGGAGAGTTAGACTGTGGGAGTGATGGGAGAGTTAGACTGTGGGAGTGATGGGAGAGTTAGACTGGGAGCGATGGGAGAGTTAGACTGTGGGAGTGATGGGAGAGTTAGACTGGGAGCGATGGGAGAGTTAGACTGTGGGAGTGATGGGAGAGTTAGACTGTGGAAGTGATGGGAGAGTTAGACTGTGGGAGTGATGGGAGAGTTAGACTGTGGGAGTGATGGGAGAGTTAGTGTGTGGGAGTGATGGGAGAGTTAGACTGTGGAAGTGATGGGAGAGTTAGACTGTGGGAGTGATGGGAGAGTTAGACTGTGGGAGTGATGGGAGAGTTAGACTGTGGGAGTGATGGGAGAGTTAGACTGGGAGCGATGGGAGAGTTAGACTGTGGAAGTGATGGGAGAGCTAGACTGTGGGAGTGATGGGAGAGTTAGTGTGTGGGAGTGATGGGAGAGTTAGACTGTGGGAGCGATGGGAGAGTTAGACTGGGAGCGATGGGAGAGTTAGACTGTGGGAGTGATGGGAGAGTTAGACTGTGGAAGTGATGGGAGAGTTAGACTGTGGAAGTGATGGGAGAGTTAGACTGTGGGAGTGATGGGAGAGTTAGACTGTGGGAGTGATGGGAGAGTTAGACTGAGGGAGTGATGGGAGAGTTAGACTGGGAGCGATGGGAGAGTTAGACTGTGGGAGTGATGGGAGAGTTAGACTGTGGAAGTGATGGGAGAGTTAGACTGGGAGCGATGGGAGAGTTAGACTGTGGGAGTGATGGGAGAGTTAGACTGTGGGAGTGATGGGAGAGTTAGACTGTGGAAATGATGGGAGAGTTAGACTGTGGGAGTGATGGGAGAGTTAGACTGTGGGAGTGATGGGAGAGTTAGACTGTGGGAGTGATGGGAGAGTTAGACTGTGGGAGTGATGGGAGAGTTAGACTGTGGGAGTGATGGGAGAGTTAGACTGTGGGAGTGATGGGAGAGTTAGACTGGGAGCGATGGGAGAGTTAGACTGTGGGAGTGATGGGAGAGTTAGACTGGGAGCGATGGGAGAGTTAGACTGTGGGAGTGATGGGAGAGTTAGACTGGGAGCGATGGGAGAGTTAGACTGTGGGAGTGATGGGAGAGTTAGACTGGGAGCGATGGGAGAGTTAGACTGTGGAAGTGATGGGAGAGTTAGACTGTGGGAGTGATGGGAGAGTTAGACTGCGGGAGTGATGGGAGAGTTAGACTGTGGGAGTGATGGGAGAGTTAGTGTGTGGGAGTGATGGGAGAGATAGACTGTGGGAGTGATGGGAGAGTTAGACTGTGGGAGTGATGGGAGAGTTAGACTGTGGGAGTGATGGGAGAGATAGACTGTGGGAGTGATGGGAGAGTTAGACTGAGGGAGTGATGGGAGAGTTAGACTGTGGGAGTGATGGGAGAGTTAGACTGCGGGATTGATGGGAGAGTTAGACTGTGGGAATGATGGGAGAGTTAGTGTGTGGGAGTGATGGGAGAGTTAGACTGAGGGAGTGATGGGAGAGTTAGACTGTGGGAGTGATGGGAGAGATAGACTGTGGGAGTGATGGGAGAGTTAGACTGTGGGAGTGATGGGAGAGATAGTGTGTGGGAGTGATGGGAGAGTTAGACTGTGGGAGTGATGGGAGAGATAGTGTGTGGGAGTGATGGGAGAGTTAGACTGAGGGAGTGATGGGAGAGTTAGACTGAGGGAGTGATGGGAGAGATAGACTGTGCGAGTGATGGGAGAGTTAGACTGTGGGAGTGATGGGAGAGTTAGACTGTGGGAGTGATGGGAGAGATAGACTGTGGGAGTGATGGGAGAGTTAGACTGAGGGAGTGATGGGAGAGATAGACTGTGCGAGTGATGGGAGAGTTAGACTGTGGGAGTGATGGGAGAGTTAGACTGTGGGAGTGATGGGAGAGTTAGACTGTGGGAATGATGGGAGAGTTAGACTGTGGGAGTGATGGGAGAGTTAGACTGTGGGAATGATGGGAGAGTTAGACTGAGGGACCGATAATAGAGTTAGTGTGTGGGAGTGATGGGAGAGTTAGACTGAGGGAGTGATGGGAGAGTTAGACTGTGGGAGTGATGGGAGAGTTAGACTGTGGGAATGATGGGAGAGTTAGACTGTGGGAGTGATGGGAGAGATAGACTGTGGGAGTGATGGGAGAGTTAGACTGTGGGAGTGATGGGAGAGTTAGACTGTGGGAGTGATGGGAGAGTTAGTGTGTGGGAGTGATGGGAGAGTTAGACTGAGGGACCGATAATAGAGTTAGTGTGTGGGAGTGATGGGAGAGTTAGACTGAGGGAGTGATGGGAGAGTTAGACTGTGGGAGTGATGGGAGAGTTAGACTGCGGGATTGATGGGAGAGTTAGACTGTGGGAATGATGGGAGAGTTAGACTGTGGGAATGATGGGAGAGTTAGACTGTGGGAGTGATGGGAGAGTTAGTGTGTGGGAGTGATGGGAGAGTTAGACTGTGGGAGTGATGGGAGAGTTAGACTGTGGGAGTGATGGGAGAGCTAGACTGTGGGAGTGATGGGAGAGTTAGTGTGTGGGAGTGATGGGAGAGTTAGACTGTGGGAGTGATGGGAGAGTTAGACAGCGGGAGTGATGGGAGAGTTAGACAGCGGGAGTGATGGGAGAGTTAGACTGTGGGAATGATGGGAGAGTTAGTGTGTGGGAGTGATGGGAGAGTTAGACTGTGGGAGTGATGGGAGAGTTAGACAGCGGGAGTGATGGGAGAGTTAGACAGCGGGAGTGATGGGAGAGTTAGACTGTGGGAATGATGGGAGAGTTAGTGCGTGGGAGTGATGGGAGAGTTAGACTGTGGGAGTGATGGGAGAGTTAGACAGCGGGAGTGATGGGAGAGTTAGACTGTGGGAATGATGGGAGAGTTAGTGTGTGGGAGTGATGAGAGAGTTAGACTGTGGGAGTGATGGGAGAGTTAGTGTGTGGGAGTGATGGGAGACTTAGACTGAGGGAGTGATGGGAGAGTTAGACTGAGGGAGTGATGGGAGAGATAGACTGTGGGAGTGATGGGAGAGTTAGACTGCGGGATTGATGGGAGAGTTAGACTGTGGGAATGATGGGAGAGTTAGTGTGTGGGAGTGATGGGAGAGTTAGACTGTGGGAGTGATGGGAGAGTTAGACTGTGGGAATGATGGGAGAGTTAGTGTGTGGGAGTGATGGGAGAGTTAGACTGTGGGAGTGATGGGAGAGTTAGACTGAGGGAGTGATGGGAGAGTTAGACTGAGGGAGTGATGGGAGAGTTAGACTGAGGGAGTGATGGGAGAGTTAGACTGAGGGAGTGATGGGAGAGTTAGACTGAGGGAGTGATGGGAGAGTTAGACAGCTGGAGTGATGGGAGAGTTAGTGTGTGGGAGTGATGGGAGAGTTAGACTGTGGGAGTGATGGGAGAGTTAGACTGAGGGAGTGATGGGAGAGTTAGACTGAGGGAGTGATGGGAGAGTTAGACTGAGGGAGTGTTGGGAGAGTTAGACTGAGGGAGTGATGGGAGAGTTAGACTGAGGGAGTGATGGGAGAGTTAGTGTGTGGGAGTGATGGGAGAGTTAGACTGTGGGAGTGATGGGAGAGTTAGACTGAGGGACCGATAATAGAGTTAGTGTGTGGGAGTGATGGGAGAGTTAGACTGAGGGAGTGATGGGAGAGTTAGACTGTGGGAATGATGGGAGAGTTAGTGTGTGGGAGGGATGGGAGAGTTAGACTGTGGGAGTGATGGGAGAGCTAGACTGAGGGACCGATACTAGAGTTAGTGTGTGGGAGTGATGGGAGAGTTAGACTGTGGGAGTGATGGGAGAGATAGACTGTGGGAGTGATGGGAGAGTTAGACTGTGGGAGTGATGGGAGAGATAGACTGTGGGAGTGATGGGAGAGTTAGACTGAGGTACCGATAATAGAGTTAGTGTGTGGGAGTGATGGGAGAGTTAGACTGAGGGAGTGATGGGAGAGTTAGACTGTGGGTATGATGGGAGAGTTAGTGTGTGGGAGGGATGGGAGAGTTAGACTGTGGGAGTGATGGGAGAGCTAGACTGTGGGAGTGATGGGAGAGTTAGACTGTGGGAGTGATGGGAGAGTTAGACTGTGGGAGTGATGGGAGAGGTAAACTGTGGGAGTGATGGGAGAGTTCGTGTGTGGAAGTGATGGGAGAGTTAGACTGTGGGAGTGATGGGAGAGTTAGACTGTGGGATTGATGGGAGAGGTAAACTGTGGGAGTGATGGGAGAGTTAGACTGTGGGAGTGATGGGAGAGTTAGACTGTGGGATTGATGGGAGAGGTAAACTGTGGGAGTGATGGGAGAGTTAGACTGTGGGAGTGATGGGAGAGTTAGACTGTGGGAGTGATGGGAGAGTTAGACTGTGGGAGTGATGGGAGAGTTAGACAGGGAGCGATGGGAGAGTTAGACTGTGGGAATGATGGGAGAGTTAGTGTGTGGGAGGGATGGGAGAGTTAGACTGTGGGAGTGATGGGAGAGTTAGACTGTGGGAGTGATGGGAGAGTTAGACTGTGGGAGTGATGGGAGAGTTAGACTGCGGGAGTGATGGGAGAGTTAGACTGCGGGAGTGATGGGAGAGTTAGACAGGGAGCGATGGGAGAGTTAGACTGTGGGAGTGATGGGAGAGTTAGTGTGTGGGAGTGATGGGAGAGTTAGTGTGTGGGAGTGATGGGAGAGTTAGTGTGCGGGACTGATGGGAGAGTTAGACTGTGGGAGTGATGGGAGAGTTAGACTGTGGAAATGATGGGAGAGTTAGACTGTGGGAGTGATGGGAGAGTTAGACTGTGGGAGTGATGGGAGAGTTAGACTGTGGGAGTGATGGGAGAGTTAGACTGTGGGAGTGATGGGAGAGTTAGACTGTGGGAGTGATGGGAGAGTTAGACTGTGGGAGTGATGGGAGAGTTAGACTGGGAGCGATGGGAGAGTTAGACTGTGGGAGTGATGGGAGAGTTAGACTGGGAGCGATGGGAGAGTTAGACTGTGGGAGTGATGGGAGAGTTAGACTGAGGGAGTGATGGGAGAGTTAGACTGTGGGAGTGATGGGAGAGTTAGACTGCGGGATTGATGGGAGAGTTAGACTGTGGGAATGATGGGAGAGTTAGTGTGTGGGAGTGATGGGAGAGTTAGACTGAGGGAGTGATGGGAGAGTTAGACTGTGGGAGTGATGGGAGAGATAGACTGTGGGAGTGATGGAAGAGTTAGACTGTGGGAGTGATGGGAGAGATAGTGTGTGGGAGCGATGGGAGAGTTAGACTGTGGGAGTGATGGGAGAGTTAGTGTGTGGGAGTGATGGGAGAGTTAGTGTGTGGGAGTGATGGGAGAGTTAGTGTGCGGGACTGATGGGAGAGTTAGACTGTGGGAGTGATGGGAGAGTTAGACTGTGGAAATGATGGGAGAGTTAGACTGTGGGAGTGATGGGAGAGTTAGACTGTGGGAGTGATGGGAGAGTTAGACTGTGGGAGTGATGGGAGAGTTAGACTGTGGAAATGATGGGAGAGTTAGACTGTGGGAGTGATGGGAGAGTTAGACTGTGGGAGTGATGGGAGAGTTAGACTGTGGGAGTGATGGGAGAGATAGACTGTGGGAGTGATGGGAGAGTTAGACTGTGGGAGTGATGGGAGAGTTAGACTGTGGGAGTGATGGGAGAGTTAGACTGTGGGAGTGATGGGAGAGTTAGACTGTGGGAGTGATGGGAGAGTTAGACTGTGGGAATGATGGGAGAGTTAGACTGAGGGACCGATAATAGAGTTAGTGTGTGGGAGTGATGGGAGAGTTAGACTGAGGGAGTGATGGGAGAGTTAGACTGTGGGAGTGATGGGAGAGTTAGACTGTGGGAATGATGGGAGAGTTAGACTGTGGGAGTGATGGGAGAGTTAGACTGTGGGAGTGATGGGAGAGTTAGACTGTGGGAGTGATGGGAGAGTTAGTGTGTGGGAGTGATGGGAGAGTTAGACTGAGGGACCGATAATAGAGTTAGTGTGTGGGAGTGATGGGAAAGTTAGACTGAGGGAGTGATGGGAGAGTTAGACTGTGGGAGTGATGGGAGAGTTAGACTGCGGGATTGATGGGAGAGTTAGACTGTGGGAATGATGGGAGAGTTAGACTGTGGGAGTGATGGGAGAGTTAGACTGGGAGCGATGGGAGAGTTAGACTGAGGGAGTGATGGGAGAGTTAGACTGAGGGAGTGATGGGAGAGTTAGACTGTGGGAGTGATGGGAGAGTTAGACTGCGGGATTGATGGGAGAGTTAGACTGTGGGAATGATGGGAGAGTTAGTGTGTGGGAGTGATGGGAGAGTTAGACTGAGGGAGTGATGGGAGAGTTAGACTGTGGGAGTGATGGGAGAGATAGACTGTGGGAGTGATGGGAGAGTTAGACTGTGGGAGTGATGGGAGAGATAGTGTGTGGGAGTGATGGGAGAGTTAGACTGTGGGAGTGATGGGAGAGATAGTGTGTGGGAGTGATGGGAGAGTTAGACTGAGGGAGTGATGGGAGAGTTAGACTGAGGGAGTGATGGGAGAGATAGACTGTGGGAGTGATGGGAGAGTTAGACTGTGGGAGTGATGGGAGAGTTAGACTGTGGGAGTGATGGGAGAGATAGACTGTGGGAGTGATGGGAGAGTTAGACTGTGGGAGTGATGGGAGAGTTAGACTGTGGGAGTGATGGGAGAGTTAGACTGTGGGAATGATGGGAGAGTTAGACTGTGGGAGTGATGGGAGAGTTAGACTGTGGGAATGATGGGAGAGTTAGACTGAGGGACCGATAATAGAGTTAGTGTGTGGGAGTGATGGGAGAGTTAGACTGAGGGAGTGATGGGAGAGTTAGACTGTGGGAGTGATGGGAGAGTTAGACTGTGGGAATGATGGGAGAGTTAGACTGTGGGAGTGATGGGAGAGTTAGACTGTGGGAGTGATGGGAGAGTTAGACTGTGGGAGTGATGGGAGAGTTAGTGTGTGGGAGTGATGGGAGAGTTAGACTGAGGGACCGATAATAGAGTTAGTGTGTGGGAGTGATGGGAAAGTTAGACTGAGGGAGTGATGGGAGAGTTAGACTGTGGGAGTGATGGGAGAGTTAGACTGCGGGATTGATGGGAGAGTTAGACTGTGGGAATGATGGGAGAGTTAGACTGTGGGAATGATGGGAGAGTTAGACTGTGGGAGTGATGGGAGAGTTAGTGTGTGGGAGTGATGGGAGAGTTAGACTGTGGGAGTGATGGGAGAGTTAGACTGTGGGAGTGATGGGAGAGCTAGACTGTGGGAGTGATGGGAGAGTTAGTGTGTGGGAGTGATGGGAGAGTTAGACTGTGGGAGTGATGGGAGAGTTAGACAGCGGGAGTGATGGGAGAGTTAGACAGCGGGAGTGATGGGAGAGTTAGACTGTGGGAATGATGGGAGAGTTAGTGTGTGGGAGTGATGGGAGAGTTAGACTGTGGGAGTGATGGGAGAGTTAGACAGCGGGAGTGATGGGAGAGTTAGACTGTGGGAATGATGGGAGAGTTAGTGTGTGGGAGTGATGAGAGAGTTAGACTGAGGGACCGATGGTAGAGTTAGTGTGTGGTAGTGATGGGAGAGTTAGACTGTGGGAGTGATGGGACAGTTAGACTGTGTGAGTGATGGGACAGTTATACTGTGGGACTGATGGGAGAGTTAGACTGTGGGAGTGATGGGAGAGTTAGACTGTGGGAGTGATGGGAGAGTTAGACTGCGGGAGTGATGGGAGAGTTAGACTGTGGGATTGATGGGAGAGTTAGTGTGTGGGAATGATGGGAGAGTTAGTGTGTGGGAGTGATGGGACAGTTAGACTGGGAACGATGGGAGAGTTAGACTGTGGGAGTGATGGGAGAGATAGACTGTGGGAGTGATGGGAGAGATAGACTGTGGGAGTGATGGGAGAGTTAGACTGTGGGAGAGATGGGAGAGTTAGACTGTTGGAGTGATGGGAGATTTAGACTGTGGGAGTGATGGGAGATTTAGTGTGTGGGAGTGATGGGAGAGTTAGTGTGTGGGAGTGATGGGAGAGTTAGTGTGTGGGAGTGATGGGAGAGTTAGTGTGTGGGAGTAATGGGACAATCAGACTGTGGGAGTGATGGGAGAGTTAGTGTGTGGGAGTGATGGGAGAGTTAGTGTGTGGGAGTAATGCGACAATCAGACTGTGGGAGTGATGGGAGAGTTAGTGTGTGGGAGTGATGGGAGCGTTAGTGTGTGGGAGTAATGGGAGAGTTAGTGTGTGGGAGTGATGGGAGAGTTAGTGTGTGGGAGTGATGGGAGAGTTAGTGTGTGGGAGTAATGGGAGAGTTAGTGTGTGGGAGTGATGGGAGAGTTAGTGTGTGGGAGTAATGGGACAATCAGACTGTGGGAGTGATGGGAGAGTTAGTGTGTGGGAGTGATGGGAGAGTTAGTGTGTGGGAGTAATGGGAGAGTTAGTGTGTGGGAGTGATGGGAGAGTTATACTGTGGGAGTGTTGGGAGAGTTAGTGTGCGGGACTGATGTGAGAGTTATACTGTGGAAGTGTTGGGAGAGTTAGACAGTGGGAGAGATGGGTGAGTTAGTGTGTGGGAGTGATGGGAGAGTTAGTGTGTGGGAGTGATGGGAGAGTTAGACTGTGGGAGTGATGGGAGAGTTAGACTGGGGGACTGATGGGAGAGTTAGACTGCGGGAGCGATGGGAGAGTTAGTGTGTGGGAGTAATGGGAGAGTTAGTGTGTGGGAGTAATGGGAGAGTTAGTGTGTGGGAGTGATGGGAGAGTTAGTGTGTGGGAGTGATGGGAGAGTTAGTGTGTGGGAGTAATGGGAGAGTTAGTGTGTGGGAGTGATGGGAGAGTTAGACTGTGGAAGTGATGGGAGAGTTAGTGTGTGGGAGTGATGGGAGAGTTAGTGTGTGGGAGTAATGGGACAATCAGACTGTGGGAGTGATGGGAGAGTTAGTGTGTGGGAGTGATGGGAGAGTTAGTGTGTGGGAGTAATGGGAGAGTTAGTGTGTGGGAGTGATGGGAGAGTTAGTGTGTGGGAGTAATGGGACAATCAGACTGTGGGAGTGATGGGAGAGTTTGACTGTGGGGGTAATGGGAGAGTTAGACTGCAGGAGTGATGGGAGTGTTAGACTGTGGGAGTGATGGGAGAGTTAGACTGTGGGAGTGATGGGAGAGTTAGACTGTGGAAGTGATGGGAAAGTTACTGTGGGAGTGATGGGAGAGTTAGACTGGGAGAGTGATGGGAGAGTTTGTGTGTGGGAGTGATGGGAGAGTTAGACAGGGAGTGATGGGAGAGTTAGACTGTGGGAGTGATGGGAGAGTTAGACAGGGAGTGATGGGACAGTTAGACTGTGTGAGTGATGGGAGAGTTAGTGTGTGGGAGGGATGGGAGATGTAAACTGTGGGAGTGATGGGAGAGTTAGACAGCGGGAGTGATGGGAGAGTTAGACTGTGGGATTGATGGGAGAGTTAGTGTGTGGAAATGATGGGAGAGTTAGACTGTGGGAGTGATGGGAGAGTTAGACTGTGGAAGTGATGGGAGAGTTAGACTGTGGGAGCGATGGGAGAGTTAGACTGTGGGAGTGATGGGAGAGTTAGACTGTGGGAGTGATGGGAGAGTTAGACTGTGGGAGTGATGGGAGAGATAGACTGTGGGAGTGATGGGAGAGTTAGACTGAGGGACCGATAATAGAGTTAGTGTGTGGGAGTGATGGGAGAGTTAGACTGAGGGAGTGATGGGAGAGTTAGACTGTGGGAGTGATGGGAGAGTTAGACTGTGGGAATGATGGGAGAGTTAGTGTGTGGGAGTGATGGGAGAGTTAGACTGAGGGAGTGATGGGAGAGTTAGACTGTGGGAGTGATGGGAGAGATAGACTGTGGGAGTGATGGGAGAGTTAGACTGAGGGACCGATAATAGAGTTAGTGTGTGGGAGTGATGGGAGAGTTAGACTGTGGGAGTGATGGGAGAGTTAGTGTGTGGGAGTGATGGGAGAGGTAAACTGTGGGAGTGATGGGAGAGTTCGTGTGTGGAAGTGATGGGAGAGCTAGACTGCAGGAGTGATGGGAGAGTTAGACTGTGGGAGTGATGGGAGAGTTAGTGTGTGGGAGTGATGGCAGAGCTAGACTGTGGGAGTGATGTGAGAGTTAGACTGTTGGAGTGATGGGAGTGTTAGACTGTGGGGGTGATGGGAGAGTTAGACTGCGGGAGTGATGGGAGAGTAAAACTGTGGGAGTGATGGGAGAGTTAGACTGTGGGAGTGATGGGAGAGTTAGACTGTTGGAGTGATGGGAGAGTAAAACTGTGGGAGTGATGGGAGAGTTATTGTGTGGGAGTGATGGGAGAGTTAGACTGTGGGAGTGATGGGAGAGTTTGACTGCGGGAGTGATGGGAGAGTTAGACTGCGGGAGTGATGGGAGAGTTTGACTGCGGGAGTGATGGGAGAGTTAGACTGCGGGAGTGATGGGAGAGTTAGACTGTGGGAGTGATGGGAGAGTTTGACTGCGGGAGTGATGGGAGAGTTAGACTGTGGGACTGATGGGAGAGTTAGTCTGTGGGATTGTTGGGAGAGTTAGACAGTGGGAGAGATGGGTGAGTTAGTTTGTGGGAGTGATGGGAGAGTTAGTGTGTGGGAGTGATGGTAGAGCTAGACTGCGGGAGTGATGGGAGAGTTAGACTGTGGGAGTGATGGGAGAGTTAGACTGTGGGAGTGATGGGAGAGTTAGTGTGTGGGAGTGATTGTAGAGCTAGACTGCGGGAGTGATGGGAGAGTTAGACTGTGGGAGTGATGGGAGAGTTAGACTGTTGGAGTGATGGGAGAGTTAGACTGTGGGAGTGATGGGAGATTTAGTGTGTGGGAGTGATCGGAGAGTTAGACTGTGGGAGTGATGGGAGAGTTTGACTGCGTGAGTGATGGGAGAGTTAGACTGTGGGAATGATGGGAGAGTTTGACTGCGTGAGTGATGGGAGAGTTAGTCTGTGGGAGTGTTGGGAGAGTTAGACAGTGGGAGAGATGGGTGAGTTAGTGTGTGGGAGTGATGGGAGAGTTAGACTGCGGGAGTGATGGGAGAGTTAGACTGTGGGAGTGATGGGAGAGTTAGTCTGTGGGAGTGTTGGGAGAGTTAGACAGTGGGAGAGATGGGTGAGTTAGACTTTGGGAGTGATGGGAGAGTTAGACTGTGGGAGAGTTAGACTGTGGGAGTGATGGGAGAGTTAGACTGTGGCGTGATGGGAGAGTTAGACTGTGGGACTGATGGGAGAGTTAGACTGTGGGGGTGATGGGAGAGTTTGTGTGTGGGAGTGATGGGAGAGTTAGACTGTGGGAGTGATGGGAGAGTTAGTCTGTGGGAGTGTTGGGAGAGTTAGACAGTGGGAGAGATGGGTGAGTTAGACTGTGGGAGTGATGGGAGAGTTAGACTGTGGGACTGATGGGAGGGTTAGAATGTGGAAGTGATGGGAGAGTTAGACTGTGGGAGTGATGGGAGAGTTAGACTGAGGGAGTGATGGGAGAGTTAGACTGAGGGAGTGATGGGAGAGTTAGACTGTGGGAGTGATGGGAGAGTTAGACTGTGGGAGTGATGGGAGAGTTAAACTGTGGGAGTGATGGGAGAGTTAGACTGTGGGAGTGATGGGAGAGTTAAACTGTGGGAGTGATGGGAGAGTTAGACTGTGAGAGTGATGGGAGAGTTAGACTGTGGGAGTGATGGGAGAGTTAAACTGTGGGACTGATCGGAGGGTTAGACTGTGGAAGTGATGGGAAAGTTACTGTGGGAGTGATGGGAGAGTTAGTGTGTGGGAGTGATGGGAGAGTTTGACGGTGGGAGTGATGGGAGAGTTAGACAGGGAGTGATGGGAGAGTTAGACTGTGTGATTGATGGGAGAGTTAGTGTGTGGGAGTGATGGGAGAGTTAGACTGTGGGAGTGATGGGAGAGTTAGACTGTGGGAGTGATGGGAGAGTTAGACTGTGGGAGTGATGGGAGAGTTAGACTGGGAGCGATGGGAGAGTTAGACTGTGGGAGTGATGGGAGAGTTAGACTGGGAGCGATGGGAGAGTTAGACTGTGGGAGTGATGGGAGAGTTAGACTGTGGAAGTGATGGGAGAGTTAGACTGTGGGAGTGATGGGAGAGTTAGACTGTGGGAGTGATGGGAGAGTTAGTGTGTGGGAGTGATGGGAGAGTTAGACTGTGGAAGTGATGGGAGAGTTAGACTGTGGGAGTGATGGGAGAGTTAGACTGTGGGAGTGATGGGAGAGTTAGACTGTGGGAGTGATGGGAGAGTTAGACTGGGAGCGATGGGAGAGTTAGACTGTGGAAGTGATGGGAGAGCTAGACTGTGGGAGTGATGGGAGAGTTAGTGTGTGGGAGTGATGGGAGAGTTAGACTGTGGGAGCGATGGGAGAGTTAGACTGGGAGCGATGGGAGAGTTAGACTGTGGGAGTGATGGGAGAGTTAGACTGTGGAAGTGATGGGAGAGTTAGACTGTGGAAGTGATGGGAGAGTTAGACTGTGGGAGTGATGGGAGAGTTAGACTGTGGGAGTGATGGGAGAGTTAGACTGAGGGAGTGATGGGAGAGTTAGACTGGGAGCGATGGGAGAGTTAGACTGTGGGAGTGATGGGAGAGTTAGACTGTGGAAGTGATGGGAGAGTTAGACTGGGAGCGATGGGAGAGTTAGACTGTGGGAGTGATGGGAGAGTTAGACTGTGGGAGTGATGGGAGAGTTAGACTGTGGAAATGATGGGAGAGTTAGACTGTGGGAGTGATGGGAGAGTTAGACTGTGGGAGTGATGGGAGAGTTAGACTGTGGGAGTGATGGGAGAGTTAGACTGTGGGAGTGATGGGAGAGTTAGACTGTGGGAGTGATGGGAGAGTTAGACTGTGGGAGTGATGGGAGAGTTAGACTGGGAGCGATGGGAGAGTTAGACTGTGGGAGTGATGGGAGAGTTAGACTGGGAGCGATGGGAGAGTTAGACTGTGGGAGTGATGGGAGAGTTAGACTGGGAGCGATGGGAGAGTTAGACTGTGGGAGTGATGGGAGAGTTAGACTGGGAGCGATGGGAGAGTTAGACTGTGGAAGTGATGGGAGAGTTAGACTGTGGGAGTGATGGGAGAGTTAGACTGCGGGAGTGATGGGAGAGTTAGACTGTGGGAGTGATGGGAGAGTTAGTGTGTGGGAGTGATGGGAGAGATAGACTGTGGGAGTGATGGGAGAGTTAGACTGTGGGAGTGATGGGAGAGTTAGACTGTGGGAGTGATGGGAGAGATAGACTGTGGGAGTGATGGGAGAGTTAGACTGAGGGAGTGATGGGAGAGTTAGACTGTGGGAGTGATGGGAGAGTTAGACTGCGGGATTGATGGGAGAGTTAGACTGTGGGAATGATGGGAGAGTTAGTGTGTGGGAGTGATGGGAGAGTTAGACTGAGGGAGTGATGGGAGAGTTAGACTGTGGGAGTGATGGGAGAGATAGACTGTGGGAGTGATGGGAGAGTTAGACTGTGGGAGTGATGGGAGAGATAGTGTGTGGGAGTGATGGGAGAGTTAGACTGTGGGAGTGATGGGAGAGATAGTGTGTGGGAGTGATGGGAGAGTTAGACTGAGGGAGTGATGGGAGAGTTAGACTGAGGGAGTGATGGGAGAGATAGACTGTGCGAGTGATGGGAGAGTTAGACTGTGGGAGTGATGGGAGAGTTAGACTGTGGGAGTGATGGGAGAGATAGACTGTGGGAGTGATGGGAGAGTTAGACTGAGGGAGTGATGGGAGAGATAGACTGTGCGAGTGATGGGAGAGTTAGACTGTGGGAGTGATGGGAGAGTTAGACTGTGGGAGTGATGGGAGAGTTAGACTGTGGGAATGATGGGAGAGTTAGACTGTGGGAGTGATGGGAGAGTTAGACTGTGGGAATGATGGGAGAGTTAGACTGAGGGACCGATAATAGAGTTAGTGTGTGGGAGTGATGGGAGAGTTAGACTGAGGGAGTGATGGGAGAGTTAGACTGTGGGAGTGATGGGAGAGTTAGACTGTGGGAATGATGGGAGAGTTAGACTGTGGGAGTGATGGGAGAGATAGACTGTGGGAGTGATGGGAGAGTTAGACTGTGGGAGTGATGGGAGAGTTAGACTGTGGGAGTGATGGGAGAGTTAGTGTGTGGGAGTGATGGGAGAGTTAGACTGAGGGACCGATAATAGAGTTAGTGTGTGGGAGTGATGGGAGAGTTAGACTGAGGGAGTGATGGGAGAGTTAGACTGTGGGAGTGATGGGAGAGTTAGACTGCGGGATTGATGGGAGAGTTAGACTGTGGGAATGATGGGAGAGTTAGACTGTGGGAATGATGGGAGAGTTAGACTGTGGGAGTGATGGGAGAGTTAGTGTGTGGGAGTGATGGGAGAGTTAGACTGTGGGAGTGATGGGAGAGTTAGACTGTGGGAGTGATGGGAGAGCTAGACTGTGGGAGTGATGGGAGAGTTAGTGTGTGGGAGTGATGGGAGAGTTAGACTGTGGGAGTGATGGGAGAGTTAGACAGCGGGAGTGATGGGAGAGTTAGACAGCGGGAGTGATGGGAGAGTTAGACTGTGGGAATGATGGGAGAGTTAGTGTGTGGGAGTGATGGGAGAGTTAGACTGTGGGAGTGATGGGAGAGTTAGACAGCGGGAGTGATGGGAGAGTTAGACAGCGGGAGTGATGGGAGAGTTAGACTGTGGGAATGATGGGAGAGTTAGTGCGTGGGAGTGATGGGAGAGTTAGACTGTGGGAGTGATGGGAGAGTTAGACAGCGGGAGTGATGGGAGAGTTAGACTGTGGGAATGATGGGAGAGTTAGTGTGTGGGAGTGATGAGAGAGTTAGACTGTGGGAGTGATGGGAGAGTTAGTGTGTGGGAGTGATGGGAGACTTAGACTGAGGGAGTGATGGGAGAGTTAGACTGAGGGAGTGATGGGAGAGATAGACTGTGGGAGTGATGGGAGAGTTAGACTGCGGGATTGATGGGAGAGTTAGACTGTGGGAATGATGGGAGAGTTAGTGTGTGGGAGTGATGGGAGAGTTAGACTGTGGGAGTGATGGGAGAGTTAGACTGTGGGAATGATGGGAGAGTTAGTGTGTGGGAGTGATGGGAGAGTTAGACTGTGGGAGTGATGGGAGAGTTAGACTGAGGGAGTGATGGGAGAGTTAGACTGAGGGAGTGATGGGAGAGTTAGACTGAGGGAGTGATGGGAGAGTTAGACTGAGGGAGTGATGGGAGAGTTAGACTGAGGGAGTGATGGGAGAGTTAGACAGCTGGAGTGATGGGAGAGTTAGTGTGTGGGAGTGATGGGAGAGTTAGACTGTGGGAGTGATGGGAGAGTTAGACTGAGGGAGTGATGGGAGAGTTAGACTGAGGGAGTGATGGGAGAGTTAGACTGAGGGAGTGTTGGGAGAGTTAGACTGAGGGAGTGATGGGAGAGTTAGACTGAGGGAGTGATGGGAGAGTTAGTGTGTGGGAGTGATGGGAGAGTTAGACTGTGGGAGTGATGGGAGAGTTAGACTGAGGGACCGATAATAGAGTTAGTGTGTGGGAGTGATGGGAGAGTTAGACTGAGGGAGTGATGGGAGAGTTAGACTGTGGGAATGATGGGAGAGTTAGTGTGTGGGAGGGATGGGAGAGTTAGACTGTGGGAGTGATGGGAGAGCTAGACTGAGGGACCGATACTAGAGTTAGTGTGTGGGAGTGATGGGAGAGTTAGACTGTGGGAGTGATGGGAGAGATAGACTGTGGGAGTGATGGGAGAGTTAGACTGTGGGAGTGATGGGAGAGATAGACTGTGGGAGTGATGGGAGAGTTAGACTGAGGTACCGATAATAGAGTTAGTGTGTGGGAGTGATGGGAGAGTTAGACTGAGGGAGTGATGGGAGAGTTAGACTGTGGGTATGATGGGAGAGTTAGTGTGTGGGAGGGATGGGAGAGTTAGACTGTGGGAGTGATGGGAGAGCTAGACTGTGGGAGTGATGGGAGAGTTAGACTGTGGGAGTGATGGGAGAGGTAAACTGTGGGAGTGATGGGAGAGTTCGTGTGTGGAAGTGATGGGAGAGTTAGACTGTGGGAGTGATGGGAGAGTTAGACTGTGGGATTGATGGGAGAGGTAAACTGTGGGAGTGATGGGAGAGTTAGACTGTGGGAGTGATGGGAGAGTTAGACTGTGGGATTGATGGGAGAGGTAAACTGTGGGAGTGATGGGAGAGTTAGACTGTGGGAGTGATGGGAGAGTTAGACTGTGGGAGTGATGGGAGAGTTAGACTGTGGGAGTGATGGGAGAGTTAGACAGGGAGCGATGGGAGAGTTAGACTGTGGGAATGATGGGAGAGTTAGTGTGTGGGAGGGATGGGAGAGTTAGACTGTGGGAGTGATGGGAGAGTTAGACTGTGGGAGTGATGGGAGAGTTAGACTGTGGGAGTGATGGGAGAGTTAGACTGCGGGAGTGATGGGAGAGTTAGACTGCGGGAGTGATGGGAGAGTTAGACAGGGAGCGATGGGAGAGTTAGACTGTGGGAGTGATGGGAGAGTTAGTGTGTGGGAGTGATGGGAGAGTTAGTGTGTGGGAGTGATGGGAGAGTTAGTGTGCGGGACTGATGGGAGAGTTAGACTGTGGGAGTGATGGGAGAGTTAGACTGTGGAAATGATGGGAGAGTTAGACTGTGGGAGTGATGGGAGAGTTAGACTGTGGGAGTGATGGGAGAGTTAGACTGTGGGAGTGATGGGAGAGTTAGACTGTGGGAGTGATGGGAGAGTTAGACTGTGGGAGTGATGGGAGAGTTAGACTGTGGGAGTGATGGGAGAGTTAGACTGGGAGCGATGGGAGAGTTAGACTGTGGGAGTGATGGGAGAGTTAGACTGGGAGCGATGGGAGAGTTAGACTGTGGGAGTGATGGGAGAGTTAGACTGAGGGAGTGATGGGAGAGTTAGACTGTGGGAGTGATGGGAGAGTTAGACTGCGGGATTGATGGGAGAGTTAGACTGTGGGAATGATGGGAGAGTTAGTGTGTGGGAGTGATGGGAGAGTTAGACTGAGGGAGTGATGGGAGAGTTAGACTGTGGGAGTGATGGGAGAGATAGACTGTGGGAGTGATGGAAGAGTTAGACTGTGGGAGTGATGGGAGAGATAGTGTGTGGGAGCGATGGGAGAGTTAGACTGTGGGAGTGATGGGAGAGTTAGTGTGTGGGAGTGATGGGAGAGTTAGTGTGTGGGAGTGATGGGAGAGTTAGTGTGCGGGACTGATGGGAGAGTTAGACTGTGGGAGTGATGGGAGAGTTAGACTGTGGAAATGATGGGAGAGTTAGACTGTGGGAGTGATGGGAGAGTTAGACTGTGGGAGTGATGGGAGAGTTAGACTGTGGGAGTGATGGGAGAGTTAGACTGTGGAAATGATGGGAGAGTTAGACTGTGGGAGTGATGGGAGAGTTAGACTGTGGGAGTGATGGGAGAGTTAGACTGTGGGAGTGATGGGAGAGATAGACTGTGGGAGTGATGGGAGAGTTAGACTGTGGGAGTGATGGGAGAGTTAGACTGTGGGAGTGATGGGAGAGTTAGACTGTGGGAGTGATGGGAGAGTTAGACTGTGGGAGTGATGGGAGAGTTAGACTGTGGGAATGATGGGAGAGTTAGACTGAGGGACCGATAATAGAGTTAGTGTGTGGGAGTGATGGGAGAGTTAGACTGAGGGAGTGATGGGAGAGTTAGACTGTGGGAGTGATGGGAGAGTTAGACTGTGGGAATGATGGGAGAGTTAGACTGTGGGAGTGATGGGAGAGTTAGACTGTGGGAGTGATGGGAGAGTTAGACTGTGGGAGTGATGGGAGAGTTAGTGTGTGGGAGTGATGGGAGAGTTAGACTGAGGGACCGATAATAGAGTTAGTGTGTGGGAGTGATGGGAAAGTTAGACTGAGGGAGTGATGGGAGAGTTAGACTGTGGGAGTGATGGGAGAGTTAGACTGCGGGATTGATGGGAGAGTTAGACTGTGGGAATGATGGGAGAGTTAGACTGTGGGAGTGATGGGAGAGTTAGACTGGGAGCGATGGGAGAGTTAGACTGAGGGAGTGATGGGAGAGTTAGACTGAGGGAGTGATGGGAGAGTTAGACTGTGGGAGTGATGGGAGAGTTAGACTGCGGGATTGATGGGAGAGTTAGACTGTGGGAATGATGGGAGAGTTAGTGTGTGGGAGTGATGGGAGAGTTAGACTGAGGGAGTGATGGGAGAGTTAGACTGTGGGAGTGATGGGAGAGATAGACTGTGGGAGTGATGGGAGAGTTAGACTGTGGGAGTGATGGGAGAGATAGTGTGTGGGAGTGATGGGAGAGTTAGACTGTGGGAGTGATGGGAGAGATAGTGTGTGGGAGTGATGGGAGAGTTAGACTGAGGGAGTGATGGGAGAGTTAGACTGAGGGAGTGATGGGAGAGATAGACTGTGGGAGTGATGGGAGAGTTAGACTGTGGGAGTGATGGGAGAGTTAGACTGTGGGAGTGATGGGAGAGATAGACTGTGGGAGTGATGGGAGAGTTAGACTGTGGGAGTGATGGGAGAGTTAGACTGTGGGAGTGATGGGAGAGTTAGACTGTGGGAATGATGGGAGAGTTAGACTGTGGGAGTGATGGGAGAGTTAGACTGTGGGAATGATGGGAGAGTTAGACTGAGGGACCGATAATAGAGTTAGTGTGTGGGAGTGATGGGAGAGTTAGACTGAGGGAGTGATGGGAGAGTTAGACTGTGGGAGTGATGGGAGAGTTAGACTGTGGGAATGATGGGAGAGTTAGACTGTGGGAGTGATGGGAGAGTTAGACTGTGGGAGTGATGGGAGAGTTAGACTGTGGGAGTGATGGGAGAGTTAGTGTGTGGGAGTGATGGGAGAGTTAGACTGAGGGACCGATAATAGAGTTAGTGTGTGGGAGTGATGGGAAAGTTAGACTGAGGGAGTGATGGGAGAGTTAGACTGTGGGAGTGATGGGAGAGTTAGACTGCGGGATTGATGGGAGAGTTAGACTGTGGGAATGATGGGAGAGTTAGACTGTGGGAATGATGGGAGAGTTAGACTGTGGGAGTGATGGGAGAGTTAGTGTGTGGGAGTGATGGGAGAGTTAGACTGTGGGAGTGATGGGAGAGTTAGACTGTGGGAGTGATGGGAGAGCTAGACTGTGGGAGTGATGGGAGAGTTAGTGTGTGGGAGTGATGGGAGAGTTAGACTGTGGGAGTGATGGGAGAGTTAGACAGCGGGAGTGATGGGAGAGTTAGACAGCGGGAGTGATGGGAGAGTTAGACTGTGGGAATGATGGGAGAGTTAGTGTGTGGGAGTGATGGGAGAGTTAGACTGTGGGAGTGATGGGAGAGTTAGACAGCGGGAGTGATGGGAGAGTTAGACTGTGGGAATGATGGGAGAGTTAGTGTGTGGGAGTGATGAGAGAGTTAGACTGTGGGAGTGATGGGAGTGTTAGACTGTGGGACTGATGGGAGAGTTAGACTGTGGGAATGATGGGAGAGTTAGTGTGTGGGAGTGATGGGAGACTTAGACTGAGGGAGTGATGGGAGAGATAGACTGTGGGAGTGATGGGAGAGTTAGACTGCGGGATTGATGGGAGAGTTAGACTGTGGGAATGATGGGAGAGTTAGTGTGTGGGAGTGATGGGAGAGTTAGACTGTGGGAGTGATGGGAGAGTTAGACTGTGGGAATGATGGGAGAGTTAGTGTGTGGGAGTGATGGGAGAGTTAGACTGTGGGAGTGATGGGAGAGTTAGACTGAGGGAGTGATGGGAGAGTTAGACTGAGGGAGTGATGGGAGAGTTAGACTGAGGGAGTGATGGGAGAGTTAGACTGAGGGAGTGATGGGAGAGTTAGACTGAGGGAGTGATGGGAGAGTTAGACAGCTGGAGTGATGGGAGAGTTAGTGTGTGGGAGTGATGGGAGAGTTAGACTGTGGGAGTGATGGGAGAGTTAGACTGAGGGAGTGATGGGAGAGTTAGACTGAGGGAGTGATGGGAGAGTTAGACTGAGGGAGTGATGGGAGAGTTAGACTGAGGGAGTGATGGGAGAGTTAGACTGAGGGAGTGATGGGAGAGTTAGTGTGTGGGAGTGATGGGAGAGTTAGACTGTGGGAGTGATGGGAGAGTTAGACTGAGGGACCGATAATAGAGTTAGTGTGTGGGAGTGATGGGAGAGTTAGACTGAGGGAGTGATGGGAGAGTTAGACTGTGGGAATGATGGGAGAGTTAGTGTGTGGGAGGGATGGGAGAGTTAGACTGTGGGAGTGATGGGAGAGCTAGACTGAGGGACCGATAATAGAGTTAGTGTGTGGGAGTGATGGGAGAGTTAGACTGTGGGAGTGATGGGAGAGCTAGACTGTGGGAGTGATGGGAGAGTTAGACTGTGGTAGTGATGGGAGAGTTAGACTGTGGGAGTGATGGGAGAGGTAAACTGTGGGAGTGATGGGAGAGTTTGTGTGTGGAAGTGATGGGAGAGTTAGACTGTGGGAGTGATGGGAGAGTTAGACTGTGGGATTGATGGGAGAGGTAAACTGTGGGAGTGATGGGAGAGTTAGACTGTGGGAGTGATGGGAGAGTTAGACTGTGGGATTGATGGGAGAGGTAAACTGTGGGAGTGATGGGAGAGTTAGACTGTGGGAGTGATGGGAGAGTTAGACTGTGGGAGTGATGGGAGAGTTAGACTGTGGGAGTGATGGGAGAGTTAGACAGGGAGCGATGGGAGAGTTAGACTGTGGGAATGATGGGAGAGTTAGTGTGTGGGAGGGATGGGAGAGTTAGACTGTGGGAGTGATGGGAGAGTTAGACTGTGGGAGTGATGGGAGAGTTAGACTGCGGGAGTGATGGGAGAGTTAGACAGGGAGCGATGGGAGAGTTAGACTGTGGGAGTGATGGGAGAGTTAGTGTGTGGGAGTGATGGGAGAGTTAGTGTGTGGGAGTGATGGGAGAGTTAGTGTGCGGGACTGATGGGAGAGTTAGACTGTGGGAGTGATGGGAGAGTTAGACTGTGGGAGTGATGGGAGAGTTAGACAGGGAGCGATGGGAGAGTTAGACTGTGGGAGTGATGGGAGAGTTAGTGTGTGGGAGTGATGGCAGAGCTAGACTGTGGGAGTGATGGGAGAGTTAGACTGTGGGAGTGATGGGAGAGTTAGACTGTTGGAGTGATGGGAGAGTAAAACTGTGGGAGTGATGGGAGAGTTAGTGTGTGGGAATGATGGGAGAGTTAGACTGTGGGAGTGATGGGAGAGTTAGACTGTGGGACTGATGGGAGAGTTAGACTGTGGGAGTGATGGGAGAGTTAGTGTGTGGGAGTGATGGGAGAGTTAGACTGTGGGAGAGTTAGACTGTGGGAGTGATGGGAGAGTTAGACTGTGGGAGAGTTAGACTGTGGGAGTGATGGGAGAGTTAGACTGTGGGAGTGATGGGAGAGTTTGACTGCGGGAGTGATGGGAGAGTTAGACTGTGGGAGTGATGGGAGAGTTTGACTGCGGGAGTGATGGGAGAGTTAGACTGTGGGAGTGATGGGAGAGTTAGACTGTGGGAGTGATGGGAGAGTTAGTGTGTGGGAGTGATGGGAGAGTTAGACTGTGGGAGTGATGGGAGAGTTAGACTGTGGGAGTGATGGGAGAGTTAGACTGTGGAAGTGATGGGAGAGTTAGACTGTGGGAGTGATGGGAGAGTTAGACTGTGGGAGTGATGGGAGAGTTAGACTGTGGGAGTGATGGGAGAGTTTGACTGCGGGAGTGATGGGAGAGTTAGACTGTGGGAGAGTTAGACTGTGGGAGTGATGGGAGAGTTAGACTGTGGGAGTGATGGGAGAGTTTGACTGCGGGAGTGATGGGAGAGTTAGACTGTGGGAGTGATGGGAGAGTTAGACTGTGGGAGTGATGGGAGAGTTAGTGTGTGGGAGTGATGGGAGAGTTAGACTGTGGGAGTGATGGGAGAGTTAGACTGTGGGAGTGATGGGAGAGTTAGACTGTGGAAGTGATGGGAGAGTTAGACTGTGGGAGTGATGGGAGAGTTAGACTGTGGGAGTGATGGGAGAGTTAGACTGTGGGAGTGATGGGAGAGTTAGACTGTGGGAGTGATGGGAGAGTTAGACTGTGGGAGTGATGGGAGAGTTAGACTGTGGGAGTGATGGGAGAGTTAAACTGCGGGACTGATGGGAGAGTTAGACTGCGGGAGTGATGGGAGAGACAGATTGCGGGAGTGATGGGAGAGTTAGACTGTGGGAGTGATGAGGGAGTTAGACTGTGGAAGTGATGGGAGAGTTAGTGTGTGGGAGTGATGGGAGAGTTAGACTGTGGGAGAGTTAGACTGTGGGAGTGATGGGAGAGTTAGACTGTGAGACTGATGGGAGAGAAAAACTGTGGGGGTGATGGGAGAGTTAGACTGGGAGTAATGGGAGAGTTAGACTGCAGGAGTGATGGGAGATTCAGACTGGGAGCGATGGGAGAGTTAGACTGTGGGAGTGATGGGAGAGTTAGTCTGTGGGAGTGACGGGAGAGTTTGTGTGTGGGAGTGATGGGAGAGTAAGACTGGGAGTGATGGGAGAGTTAGACTGTGGGAGTGACAGGAGAGTTTGTGTGTGGGAGTGATGGGAGAGTAAGACCGGGAGTGATGGGAGAGTTAGACTGTGGGAGTGATGGGAGAGTTAGACTGTGGCAGTGATGGGAGAGTTAGTCTGTGGGAGTGATGGGAGAGTTAGACTCAGGGAGTGATGGGAGAGTTAGACTGCGGGAGTGATGGGAGAGTTAGACTGTGGGAGTGACGGGAGAGTTTGTGTGTGGGAGTGATGGGAGAGTAAGACTGGGAGTGATGGGAGAATTAGACTGTGGGAGTGATGGGAGAGTTAGACTGTGGGAGTGATGGGAGAGTTGGACTGTGGGAGTGATGGGAGAGTTAGACTGTGGGAGGGATGGGAGAGTTAGTGTGTGGGAGTGATGGGAGAGTTAGACTGTGGGAGTGATGGGAGAGTTAGACTGTGGGAGTGTTGGGAGAGTTAGTGTGTGGGAGTGATGGGAGAGTTAGACTGTGGGAGTGATGGGAGTGTTAGACTGTGGGAGTGATGGGAGTGTTAGTGTGTGGGAGTGATGGGAGATTTAGACTGTGGGAGAGTTAGACTGTGGGAGTAATGGCAGATTAGACTGCGAGTGATGGGAGAGTTAGACTGCGGGACTGATGGGAGAGTTAGACTGTGGGAGTGATGGGAGAGTTAGACTGTGGAAGTGATGGGAGTGTTAGTGTGTGGGAGTGATGGGAGAGTTAGAGTGTGGGAGTGATGGGAGAGTTAGACTGTGGGAGTGATGGGAGAGTTAGTCTGTGGGAGTGATGGGAGAGTAAGACTGGGAGTGATGGGAGAGTTAGACTGTGGGGGTGATGGGAGAGTTAGACTCAGGGAGTGATGGGAGAGTTAGACTGCGGGAGTGATGGGAGAGTTAGACTGTGGGAGTGATGGGAGAGTTAGTCTGTGGGAGTGGTGGGAGAGTTAGACTGTGGGAGTGATGGGAGAGTTAGTCTGTGGGAGAGATGGGAGAGTTAGAGTGTGGGAGTGATGGGAGAGTTAGACTGTGGGAGTGATGGGAGAGTTAGACTGTGGGGGTGATGGGATAGTTAGACAGCAGGACTGATGGGAGAGTTAGACTGTGGGAGTGATGGGAGAGTTAGACTGTGGGAGTGATGGGAGAGTTAGACTGTGGGAGTGATGGGAGAGTTAGTCTGTGGGAGTGATGGGAGAGTTAGACTCAGGGAGTGATGGGAGAGTTAGACTGCGGGAGTGATGGGAGAGTTAGACTGTGGGAGTGATGGGAGAGTTAGACTGCGAGTGATGGGAGAGTTAGACTGTGGGAGTGATGGGAGAGATTGACTGTGGGAGTGATGGGAGAGTTAGACTGTGGGAGTGATGGGAGAGTAAGACTGGGAGTGATGGGAGAGTTAGACTGTGGGAGTGATGGGAGAGTTAGACTGTGGGAGAGATGGGAGAGTTAGACTGCGAGTGATGGGCGAATTAGTGTGTGGGAGTGATGGGAGAGTTAGACTGTGGAAATGATGGGAGAGTCAGACTGCGGGACTGATGGGAGAGTTAGACTGCGGGAGTGATGGGAGAGTTAGACTGCGGGAGTGATGGGAGAGTTAGTGTGTGGGAGTGATGGGAGAGTTAGTCTGTGGGAGTGATGGGAGAGTTAGACTCAGGGAGTGATGGGAGAGTTAGACTGTGGGAGAGTTAGACTGTGGGGGTGATGGGAGAGTTAGACTGTGGGAGTGATGGGAGAGTTAGACTGTGGGAGTGATGGGAGAGTTAGACTGTGGGAGTGATGGGAGAGTTAGACTGTGGGAGTGATGGGAGAGTTAGACTGCGGGAGTGATGGGAGAGTTAGACTGTGGAAGTGATGGGAGAGTTAGTGTGTGGGAGTGATGGGAGAGTTAGTCTGTGGGAGTGATGGGAGAGTTAGACTCAGGGAGTGATGGGAGAGTTAGACTTTGGGAGAGTTAGACTGTGGGGGTGATGGGATAGTTAGACTGTGGGAGTAATGGGAGAGTTAGACTCAGGGAGTGATGGGAGAGTTAGACTGTGGGAGAGTTAGACTGTGGGAGTGATGGGAGAGTTAGTCTGTGGGAGTGATGGGAGAGTTAGACTCAGGGAGTGATGGGAGAGTTAGACTGTGGGAGAGTTAGACTGTGGGGGTGATGGGAGAGTTAGACTGTGGGAGTAATGGGAGAGTTAGACTGCAGGAGTGATGGGAGATTCAGACTGGGAGCGATGGGAGAGTTAGACTGTGGGAGTGATGGGAGAGTTAGACTGTGGGAGTGATGGGAGAGTTAGTCTGTGGGAGTGACGGGAGAGTTTGTGTGTGGGAGTGATGGGAGAGTAAGACTGGGAGTGATGGGCGAGTTAGACTGTGGGAGTGATGGGAGAGTTAGACTGTGGGAGTGACGGGAGAGTTTGTGTGTGGGAGTGATGGGAGAGTAAGACTGGGAGTGATGGGAGAGTTAGTGTGTGGGAGTGATGGGAGATTCAGACTGGGAGCGATGGGAGAGTTAGACTGTGGGAGTGATGGGAGAGTTAGTCTGTGGGAGTAATGGGAGAGTTAGACTGTGGAAGTGATGGGAGAATTAGACTGTGGGAGTGATGGGAGAGTTAGACTGTGGGAGTGATGGGAGAGTTAGTGTGTGGGTGTAATGGGAGAGTCAGACTGGGAGTGATGGGAGAGTAAGACTGGGAGTGATGGGAGAGTTAGACTGGGAGTGATGGGAGAGTTAGACTGTGGGAGTGATGGGAGAGTTAGACTGTGGGAGTGATGGGAGAGTTAGTGTGTGGGAGTGATGGGAGATTTAGACTGTGGGAGAGTTAGACTGTGGGAGTGATGGGAGAGTAAGACTGGGAGTGATGGGAGAGTTAGACTGTGGGAGTGATGGGAGATTCAGACTGGGAGCGATGGGAGAGTTAGACTGTGGGAGTGATGGGAGAGTTAGTCTGTGGGAGTGATGGGAGAGTTAGACTCAGGGAGTGATGGGAGAGTTAGACTGCGGGAGTGATGGGAGAGTTAGACTGGGAGCGATGGGAGAGTTAGACTGTGGGAGTGATGGGAGAGTTAGTCTGTGGGAGTGATGGGAGAGTTAGACTCAGGGACTGATGGGAGAGTTAGACTGTGGGAGTGATGGGAGAGTTAGACTGCAGGAGTGATGGGAGATTCAGACTGGGAGCGATGGGATAGTTAGACTGTGGGAGTGATGGGAGAGTTAGTCTGTGGGAGTGATGGGAGAGTTAGACTCAGGGAGTGATGGGAGAGTTAGACTGCGGGAGTGATGGGAGAGTTAGACTGTGGGAGTGATGGGAGAGTTTGTGCGTGGGAGTGATGGGAGAGTTAGACTGCGAGTGATGGGCGAATTAGTGTGTGGGAATGATGGGAGAGTTAGACTGCGGTACTGATGGGTGAGTTAGACTGCGGGAGTGATGGGAAAGTTAGACTGTGGGAGTGATGTGAGAGTTAGACTGCGGGAGTGATGGGAAAGTTAGACTGCGGGAGTGATGGTAGAGTTAGACTGCGAGTGATGGGGGAGATTGACTGTGGGAGTGATGGGAGAGTTAGACTGTGGGAGTGATGGGAGAGTAAGACTGGGAGTGATGGGAGAGTTAGACTGTGGGAGTGATGGGAGAGTTAGACTGTGGGAGAGATGGGAGAGTTAGACTGCGAGTGATGGGCGAATTAGTGTGTGGGAATGATGGGAGAGTTAGACTGCGGTACTGATGGGTGAGTTAGACTGCGGGAGTGATGGGAAAGTTAGACTGTGGGAGTGATGGTAGAGTTAGACTGTGGGAGTGATGGGAAAGTTAGACTGCGGGAGTGATGGGAGAGTTGGACTGTGGGAGTGATGGGAGAGTTAGTGTGTGGGAGTGATGGGAGAGTTAGACTGTGGGAGTGATGGTAGAGTTAGACTGTGGGAGTGATGGGAAAGTTAGACTGCGGGAGTGATGGGAGAGTTGGACTGTGGGAGTGATGGGAGAGTTAGTGTGTGGGAGTGATGGGAGAGTTAGACTGTGGGAGTGATGAGAGAGTTAGTCTGTGGGAGTGATGGGTGAGTTAGACTGGGGGTGATGGGAGTGTTAGTGTGTGGGAGTGATGAGAGAGTTAGACTGTGGGAGAGATGGGAGATTCAGACTGGGAGCGATGGGAGAGTTAGACTGTGGGAGTGATGGGAGAGTTAGACTGTGGGAGAGATGGGAGAGTTAGACTGCGAGTGATGGGCGAATTAGTGTGTGGGAGTGATGGGAGAGTTAGACTGTGGAAATGATGGGAGAGTCAGACTGCGGGACTGATGGGAGAGTTAGACTGCGGGAGTGATGGGAGAGTTAGTCTGTGGGAGTGATGGGAGAGTTAGACTCAGGGAGTGATGGGAGAGTTAGACTGTGGGAGAGTTAGACTGTGGGGGTGATGGGAGAGTTAGACTGTGGGAGTGATGGGAGAGTTAGACTGTGGGAGTGATGGGAGAGTTAGACTGTGGGAGTGATGGGAGAGTTAGACTGTGGGAGTGATGGGAGAGTTAGACTGCGGGAGTGATGGGAGAGTTAGACTGTGGAAGTGATGGGAGAGTTAGTGTGTGGGAGTGATGGGAGAGTTAGTCTGTGGGAGTGATGGGAGAGTTAGACTCAGGGAGTGATGGGAGAGTTAGACTGTGGGAGAGTTAGACTGTGGGGGTGATGGGAGAGTTAGACTGTGGGAGTAATGGGAGAGTTAGACTCAGGGAGTGATGGGAGAGTTAGACTGTGGGAGAGTTAGACTGTGGGAGTGATGGGAGAGTTAGTCTGTGGGAGTGATGGGAGAGTTAGACTCAGGGAGTGATGGGAGAGTTAGACTGTGGGAGAGTTAGACTGTGGGGGTGATGGGAGAGTTAGACTGTGGGGGTGATGGGAGAGTTAGACTGTGGGAGTAATGGGAGAGTTAGACTGCAGGAGTGATGGGAGATTCAGACTGGGAGCGATGGGAGAGTTAGACTGTGGGAGTGATGGGAGAGTTAGACTGTGGGAGTGATGGGAGAGTTAGTCTGTGGGAGTGACGGGAGAGTTTGTGTGTGGGAGTGATGGGAGAGTAAGACTTGGAGTGATGGGAGAGTTAGACTGTGGGAGTGATGGGAGAGTTAGACTGTGGGAGTGACGGGAGAGTTTGTGTGTGGGAGTGATGGGAGAGTAAGACTGGGAGTGATGGGAGAGTTAGTGTGTGGGAGTGATGGGAGATTCAGACTGGGAGCGATGGGAGAGTTAGACTGTGGGAGTGATGGGAGAGTTAGTCTGTGGGAGTAATGGGAGAGTTAGACTGTGGAAGTGATGGGAGAGTTAGACTGTGGGAGTGATGGGAGAGTTAGACTGTGGGAGTGATGGGAGAGTTAGTGTGTGGGTGTAATGGGAGAGTCAGACTGGGAGTGATGGGAGAGTAAGACTGGGAGTGATGGGAGAGTTAGACTGGGAGTGATGGGAGAGTTAGACTGTGGGAGTGATGGGAGAGTTAGACTGTGGGAGTGATGGGAGAGTTAGTGTGTGGGAGTGATGGGAGATTTAGACTGTGGGAGTGATGGGAGAGTAAGACTGGGAGTGATGGGAGAGTTAGACTGTGGGAGTGATGGGAGATTCAGACTGGGAGCGATGGGAGAGTTCGACTGTGGGAGTGATGGGAGAGTTAGTCTGTGGGAGTGATGGGAGAGTTAGACTCAGGGAGTGATGGGAGAGTTAGACTGCGGGAGTGAATAGAGAGTTAGACTGGGAGCGATGGGAGAGTTAGACTGTGGGAGTGATGGGAGAGTTAGTCTGTGGGAGTGATGGGAGAGTTAGACTCAGGGACTGATGGGAGAGTTAGACTGTGGGAGTGATGGGAGAGTTAGACTGCAGGAGTGATGGGAGATTCAGACTGGGAGCGATGGGAGAGTTAGACTGTGGGAGTGATGGGAGAGTTAGTCTGTGGGAGTGATGGGAGAGTTAGACTCAGGGAGTGATGGGAGAGTTAGACTGCGGGAGTGATGGGAGAGTTAGACTGTGGGAGTGATGGGAGAGTTTGTGTGTGGGAGTGGTGGGAGAGTTAGACTGCGAGTGATGGGCGAATTAGTGTGTGGGAATGATGGGAGAGTTAGACTGCGGGAGTGATGGGAAAGTTAGACTGTGGGAGTGATGTGAGAGTTAGACTGCGGGAGTGATGGGAAAGTTAGACTGCGGGAGTGATGGTAGAGTTAGACTGCGAGTGATGGGGGAGATTGACTGTGGGAGTGATGGGAGAGTTAGACTGTGGGAGTGATGGGAGAGTAAGACTGGGAGTGATGGGAGAGTTAGACTGTGGGAGTGATGGGAGAGTTAGACTGTGGGAGAGATGGGAGAGT
The DNA here is from genome assembly GCF_047496885.1 of Scyliorhinus torazame. Taxonomy (NCBI): domain Eukaryota; kingdom Metazoa; phylum Chordata; class Chondrichthyes; order Carcharhiniformes; family Scyliorhinidae; genus Scyliorhinus; species Scyliorhinus torazame. The sequence goes on from NC_092724.1 coordinate 86,672,472, forward strand.
TAGACTGCGAGTGATGGGCGAATTAGTGTGTGGGAATGATGGGAGAGTTAGACTGCGGTACTGATGGGTGAGTTAGACTGCGGGAGTGATGGGAAAGTTAGACTGTGGGAGTGATGGTAGAGTTAGACTGTGGGAGTGATGGGAAAGTTAGACTGCGGGAGTGATGGAAGAGTTGGACTGTGGGAGTGATGGGAGAGTTAGTGTGTGGGAGTGATGGGAGAGTTAGACTGTGGGAGTGATGGGAGAGTTAGACTGTGGGAGTGATGGTAGAGTTAGACTGTGGGAGTGATGGGAAAGTTAGACTGCGGGAGTGATGGGAGAGTTGGACTGTGGGAGTGATGGGAGAGTTAGTGTGTGGGAGTGATGGGAGAGTTAGACTGTGGGAGTGATGAGAGAGTTAGACTGTGGGAGTGATGGGAGAGTTAGACTGTGGGAGTGATGGGAGAGTTAGTGTGTGGGAGTGATGGGAGAGTTAGACTGTGGGAGTGATGGGAGAGTTAGACTGTGGGAGTGATGGGAGAGTTAGACTGTGGAAGTGATGGGAGAGTTAGACTGTGGGAGTGATGGGAGAGTTAGACTGTGGGAGTGATGGGAGAGTTAGACTGTGGGAGTGATGGGAGAGTTAGACTGTGGGAGTGATGGGAGAGTTAGACTGTGGGAGTGATGGGAGAGTTAGACTGTGGGAGTGATGGGAGAGTTAGACTGCGGGACTGATGGGAGAGTTAGACTGCGGGAGTGATGGGAGAGACAGATTGCGGGAGTGATGGGAGAGTTAGACTGTGGGAGTGATGAGGGAGTTAGACTGTGGAAGTGATGGGAGAGTTAGACTGTGGGAGTGATGGGAGAGTTAGACTGTGGGAGTGATGGGAGAGTTAGAATGCGGGACTGATGGGAGAGTTAGACTGCGGGAGTGATGGGAGAGTTAGACTGTGGGAGTGATGAGGGAGTTAGACTGTGGAAGTGATGGGAGAGTTAGTGTGTGGGAGTGATGGGAGAGTTAGACTGTGGGAGAGTTAGACTGTGGGAGTGATGGGAGAGTTAGACTGTGAGACTGATGGGAGAGAAAAACTGTGGGGGTGATGGGAGAGTTAGACTGGGAGTAATGGGAGAGTTAGACTGCAGGAGTGATGGGAGATTCAGACTGGGAGCGATGGGAGAGTTAGACTGTGGGAGTGATGGGAGAGTTAGTCTGTGGGAGTGACGGGAGAGTTTGTGTGTGGGAGTGATGGGAGAGTAAGACTGGGAGTGATGGGAGAGTTAGACTGTGGGAGTGACAGGAGAGTTTGTGTGTGGGAGTGATGGGAGAGCAAGACCGGGAGTGATGGGAGAGTTAGACTGTGGGAGTGATGGGAGAGTTAGACTGTGGCAGTGATGGGAGAGTTAGTCTGTGGGAGTGATGGGAGAGTTAGACTCAGGGAGTGATGGGAGAGTTAGACTGCGGGAGTGATGGGAGAGTTAGACTGTGGGAGTGACGGGAGAGTTTGTGTGTGGGAGTGATGGGAGAGTAAGACTGGGAGTGATGGGAGAATTAGACTGTGGGAGTGATGGGAGAGTTAGACTGTGGGAGTGATGGGAGAGTTGGACTGTGGGAGTGATGGGAGAGTTAGACTGTGGGAGGGATGGGAGAGTTAGTGTGTGGGAGTGATGGGAGAGTTAGACTGTGGGAGTGATGGGAGAGTTAGACTGTGGGAGTGTTGGGAGAGTTAGTGTGTGGGAGTGATGGGAGAGTTAGACTGTGGGAGTGATGGGAGTGTTAGACTGTGGGAGTGATGGGAGTGTTAGTGTGTGGGAGTGATGGGAGATTTAGACTGTGGGAGAGTTAGACTGTGGGAGTAATGGCAGATTAGACTGCGAGTGATGGGAGAGTTAGACTGCGGGACTGATGGGAGAGTTAGACTGTGGGAGTGATGGGAGAGTTAGACTGTGGAAGTGATGGGAGTGTTAGTGTGTGGGAGTGATGGGAGAGTTAGAGTGTTAGAGTGATGGGAGAGTTAGACTGTGGGAGTGATGGGAGAGTTAGTCTGTGGGAGTGATGGGAGAGTAAGACTGGGAGTGATGGGAGAGTTAGACTGTGGGGGTGATGGGAGAGTTAGACTCAGGGAGTGATGGGAGAGTTAGACTGCGGGAGTGATGGGAGAGTTAGACTGTGGGAGTGATGGGAGAGTTAGTCTGTGGGAGTGATGGGAGAGTTAGACTGTGGGAGTGATGGGAGAGTTAGTCTGTGGGAGAGATGGGAGAGTTAGAGTGTGGGAGTGATGGGAGAGTTAGACTGTGGGAGTCATGGGAGAGTTAGTCTGTGGGAGTGATGGGAGAGTAAGACTGGGAGTGATGGGAGAGTTAGACTGTGGGGGTGATGGGATAGTTAGACAGCAGGACTGATGGGAGAGTTAGACTGTGGGAGTGATGGGAGAGTTAGACTGTGGGAGTGATGGGAGAGTTAGACTGTGGGAGTGATGGGAGAGTTAGTCTGTGGGAGTGATGGGAGAGTTAGACTCAGGGAGTGATGGGAGAGTTAGACTGCGGGAGTGATGGGAGAGTTAGACTGTGGGAGTGATGGGAGAGTTAGACTGCGAGTGATGGGGGAGATTGACTGTGGGAGTGATGGGAGAGTTAGACTGTGGGAGTGATGGGAGAGTAAGACTGGGAGTGATGGGAGAGTTAGACTGTGGGAGTGATGGGAGAGTTAGACTGTGGGAGAGATGGGAGAGTTAGACTGCGAGTGATGGGCGAATTAGTGTGTGGGAGTGATGGGAGAGTTAGACTGTGGAAATGATGGGAGAGTCAGACTGCGGGACTGATGGGAGAGTTAGACTGCGGGAGTGATGGGAGAGTTAGACTGCGGGAGTGATGGGAGAGTTAGTGTGTGGGAGTGATGGGAGAGTTAGTCTGTGGGAGTGATGGGAGAGTTAGACTCAGGGAGTGCTGGGAGAGTTAGACTGTGGGAGAGTTAGACTGTGGGGGTGATGGGAGAGTTAGACTGTGGGAGTGATGGGAGAGTTAGACTGTGGGAGTGATGGGAGAGTTAGACTGTGGGAGTGATGGGAGAGTTAGACTGCGGGAGTGATGGGAGAGTTAGACTGTGGAAGTGATGGGAGAGTTAGTGTGTGGGAGTGATGGGAGAGTTAGTCTGTGGGAGTGATGGGAGAGTTAGACTCAGCGAGTGATGGGAGAGTTAGACTGTGGGAGAGTTAGACTGTGGGGGTGATGGGATAGTTAGACTGTGGGAGTAATGGGAGAGTTAGACTCAGGGAGTGATGGGAGAGTTAGACTGTGGGAGAGTTAGACTGTGGGAGTGATGGGAGAGTTAGTCTGTGGGAGTGATGGGAGAGTTAGACTCAGGGAGTGATGGGAGAGTTAGACTGTGGGAGAGTTAGACTGTGGGGGTGATGGGAGAGTTAGACTGTGGGAGTAATGGGAGAGTTAGACTGCAGGAGTGATGGGAGATTCAGACTGGGAGCGATGGGAGAGTTAGACTGTGGGAGTGATGGGAGAGTTAGACTGTGGGAGTGATGGGAGAGTTAGTCTGTGGGAGTGACGGGAGAGTTTGTGTGTGGGAGTGATGGGAGAGTAAGACTGGGAGTGATGGGAGAGTTAGACTGTGGGGGTGATGGGAGAGTTAGACTGTGGGAGTGACGGGAGAGTTTGTGTGTGGGAGTGATGGGAGAGTAAGACTGGGAGTGATGGGAGAGTTAGTGTGTGGGAGTGATGGGAGATTCAGACTGGGAGCGATGGGAGAGTTAGACTGTGGGAGTGATGGGAGAGTTAGTCTGTGGGAGTAATGGGAGAGTTAGACTGTGGAAGTGATGGGAGAATTAGACTGTGGGAGTGATGGGAGAGTTAGACTGTGGGAGTGATGGGAGAGTTAGTGTGTGGGTGTAATGGGAGAGTCAGACTGGGAGTGATGGGAGAGTAAGACTGGGAGTGATGGGAGAGTTAGACTGGGAGTGATGGGAGAGTTAGACTGTGGGAGTGATGGGAGAGTTAGACTGTGGGAGTGATGGGAGAGTTAGTGTGTGGGAGTGATGGGAGATTTAGACTGTGGGAGAGTTAGACTGTGGGAGTGATGGGAGAGTAAGACTGGGAGTGATGGGAGAGTTAGACTGTGGGAGTGATGGGAGATTCAGACTGGGAGCGATGGGAGAGTTAGACTGTGGGAGTGATGGGAGAGTTAGTCTGTGGGAGTGATGGGGGAGTTAGACTCAGGGAGTGATGGGAGAGTTAGACTGCGGGAGTGATGGGAGAGTTAGACTGGGAGCGATGGGAGAGTTAGACTGTGGGAGTGATGGGAGAGTTAGTCTGTGGGAGTGATGGGAGAGTTAGACTCAGGGACTGATGGGAGAGTTAGACTGTGGGAGTGATGGGAGAGTTAGACTGCAGGAGTGATGGGAGATTCAGACTGGGAGCGATGGGATAGTTAGACTGTGGGAGTGATGGGAGAGTTAGTCTGTGGGAGTGATGGGAGAGTTAGACTCAGGGAGTGATGGGAGAGTTAGACTGCGGGAGTGATGGGAGAGTTAGACTGTGGGAGTGATGGGAGAGTTTGTGCGTGGGAGTGATGGGAGAGTTAGACTGCGAGTGATGGGCGAATTAGTGTGTGGGAATGATGGGAGAGTTAGACTGCGGTACTGATGGGTGAGTTAGACTGCGGGAGTGATGGGAAAGTTAGACTGTGGGAGTGATGTGAGAGTTAGACTGCGGGAGTGATGGGAAAGTTAGACTGCGGGAGTGATGGTAGAGTTAGACTGCGAGTGATGGGGGAGATTGACTGTGGGAGTGATGGGAGAGTTAGACTGTGGGAGTGATGGGAGAGTAAGACTGGGAGTGATGGGAGAGTTAGACTGTGGGAGTGATGGGAGAGTTAGACTGTGGGAGAGATGGGAGAGTTAGACTGCGAGTGATGGGCGAATTAGTGTGTGGGAATGATGGGAGAGTTAGACTGCGGTACTGATGGGTGAGTTAGACTGCGGGAGTGATGGGAAAGTTAGACTGTGGGAGTGATGGTAGAGTTAGACTGTGGGAGTGATGGGAAAGTTAGACTGCGGGAGTGATGGGAGAGTTGGACTGTGGGAGTGATGGGAGAGTTAGTGTGTGGGAGTGATGGGAGAGTTAGACTGTGGGAGTGATGGTAGAGTTAGACTGTGGGAGTGATGGGAAAGTTAGACTGCGGGAGTGATGGGAGAGTTGGACTGTGGGAGTGATGGGAGAGTTAGTGTGTGGGAGTGATGGGAGAGTTAGACTGTGGGAGTGATGAGAGAGTTAGACTGTGGGAGTGATGGGTGAGTTAGACTGGGGGTGATGGGAGTGTTAGTGTGTGGGAGTGATGAGAGAGTTAGACTGTGGGAGAGATGGGAGATTCAGACTGGGAGCGATGGGAGAGTTAGACTGTGGGAGTGATGGGAGAGTTAGACTGTGGGAGAGATGGGAGAGTTAGACTGCGAGTGATGGGCGAATTAGTGTGTGGGAGTGATGGGAGAGTTAGACTGTGGAAATGATGGGAGAGTCAGACTGCGGGACTGATGGGAGAGTTAGACTGCGGGAGTGATGGGAGAGTTAGACTGCGGGAGTGATGGGAGAGTTAGTGTGTGGGAGTGATGGGAGAGTTAGTCTGTGGGAGTGATGGGAGAGTTAGACTCAGGGAGTGATGGGAGAGTTAGACTGTGGGAGAGTTAGACTGTGGGGGTGATGGGAGAGTTAGACTGTGGGAGTGATGGGAGAGTTAGACTGTGGGAGTGATGGGAGAGTTAGACTGTGGGAGTGATGCGAGAGTTAGACTGTGGGAGTGATGGGAGAGTTAGACTGCGGGAGTGATGGGAGAGTTAGACTGTGGAAGTGATGGGAGAGTTAGTGTGTGGGAGTGATGGGAGAGTTAGTCTGTGGGAGTGATGGGAGAGTTAGACTCAGGGAGTGATGGGAGAGTTAGACTGTGGGAGAGTTAGACTGTGGGGGTGATGGGAGAGTTAGACTGTGGGAGTAATGGGAGAGTTAGACTCAGGGAGTGATGGGAGAGTTAGACTGTGGGAGAGTTAGACTGTGGGAGTGATGGGAGAGTTAGTCTGTGGGAGTGATGGGAGAGTTAGACTCAGGGAGTGATGGGAGAGTTAGACTGTGGGAGAGTTAGACTGTGGGGGTGATGGGAGAGTTAGACTGTGGGGGTGATGGGAGAGTTAGACTGTGGGAGTAATGGGAGAGTTAGACTGCAGGAGTGATGGGAGATTCAGACTGGGAGCGATGGGAGAGTTAGACTGTGGGAGTGATGGGAGAGTTAGACTGTGGGAGTGATGGGAGAGTTAGTCTGTGGGAGTGACGGGAGAGTTTGTGTGTGGGAGTGATGGGAGAGTAAGACTTGGAGTGATGGGAGAGTTAGACTGTGGGAGTGATGGGAGAGTTAGACTGTGGGAGTGACGGGAGAGTTTGTGTGTGGGAGTGATGGGAGAGTAAGACTGGGAGTGATGGGAGAGTTAGTGTGTGGGAGTGATGGGAGATTCAGACTGGGAGCGATGGGAGAGTTAGACTGTGGGAGTGATGGGAGAGTTAGTCTGTGGGAGTAATGGGAGAGTTAGACTGTGGAAGTGATGGGAGAGTTAGACTGTGGGAGTGATGGGAGAGTTAGACTGTGGGAGTGATGGGAGAGTTAGTGTGTGGGTGTAATGGGAGAGTCAGACTGGGAGTGATGGGAGAGTAAGACTGGGAGTGATGGGAGAGTTAGACTGGGAGTGATGGGAGAGTTAGACTGTGGGAGTGATGGGAGAGTTAGACTGTGGGAGTGATGGGAGAGTTAGTGTGTGGGAGTGATGGGAGATTTAGACTGTGGGAGTGATGGGAGAGTAAGACTGGGAGTGATGGGAGAGTTAGACTGTGGGAGTGATGGGAGATTCAGACTGCGAGCGATGGGAGAGTTAGACTGTGGGAGTGATGGGAGAGTTAGTCTGTGGGAGTGATGGGAGAGTTAGACTCAGGGAGTGATGGGAGAGTTAGACTGCGGGAGTGAATAGAGAGTTAGACTGGGAGCGATGGGAGAGTTAGACTGTGGGAGTGATGGGAGAGTTAGTCTGTGGGAGTGATGGGAGAGTTAGACTCAGGGACTGATGGGAGAGTTAGACTGTGGGAGTGATGGGAGAGTTAGACTGCAGGAGTGATGGGAGATTCAGACTGGGAGCGATGGGAGAGTTAGACTGAGGGAGTGATGGGAGAGTTAGTCTGTGGGAGTGATGGGAGAGTTAGACTCAGGGAGTGATGGGAGAGTTAGACTGCGGGAGTGATGGGAGAGTTAGACTGTGGGAGTGATGGGAGAGTTTGTGTGTGGGAGTGGTGGGAGAGTTAGACTGCGAGTGATGGGCGAATTAGTGTGTGGGAATGATGGGAGAGTTAGACTGCGGTACTGATGGGTGAGTTAGACTGCGGGAGTGATGGGAAAGTTAGACTGTGGGAGTGATGTGAGAGTTAGACTGCGGGAGTGATGGGAAAGTTAGACTGCGGGAGTGATGGTAGAGTTAGACTGCGAGTGATGGGGGAGATTGACTGTGGGAGTGACGGGAGAGTTAGACTGTGGGAGTGATGGGAGAGTAAGACTGGGAGTGATGGGAGAGTTAGACTGTGGGAGTGATGGGAGAGTTAGACTGTGGGAGAGATGGGAGAGTTAGACTGCGAGTGATGGGCGAATTAGTGTGTGGGAATGATGGGAGAGTTAGACTGCGGTACTGATGGGTGAGTTAGACTGCGGGAGTGATGGGAAAGTTAGACTGTGGGAGTGATGGTAGAGTTAGACTGTGGGAGTGATGGGAAAGTTAGACTGCGGGAGTGATGGAAGAGTTGGACTGTGGGAGTGATGGGAGAGTTAGTGTGTGGGAGTGATGGGAGAGTTAGACTGTGGGAGTGATGGGAGAGTTAGACTGTGGGAGTGATGGTAGAGTTAGACTGTGGGAGTGATGGGAAAGTTAGACTGCGGGAGTGATGGGAGAGTTGGACTGTGGGAGTGATGGGAGAGTTAGTGTGTGGGAGTGATGGGAGAGTTAGACTGTGGGAGTGATGAGAGAGTTAGACTGTGGGAGTGATGGGTGAGTTAGACTGGGGGTGATGGGAGTGTTAGTGTGTGGGAGTGATGAGAGAGTTAGACTGTGGGAGAGATGGGAGATTCAGACTGGGAGCGATGGGAGAGTTAGACTGTGGGAGTGATGGGAGAGTTAGACTGTGGGAGTGATGGGAGAGTTAGACTGTGGGAGTGATGGGAGAGTTAGACTGCGGGAGTGATGGGAGAGTTAGACTGTGGGAGGGATGGGAGAGTTAGACTGTGGGAGTGATGGGAGAGTTTGTGTGTGGGAGTGATGGGAGAGTTAGACTGTGGGAGTAATGGGAGAGTTAGACTGGGAGTGATGGGAGAGTAAGACTGGGAGTGATGGGAGAGTTAGACTGTGGGAATGATGGGAGAGTTAGACTCAGGGAGTGATGGGAGAGTTAGACTGCGGGAGTGATGGGAGAGTTAGACTGTGGGAGTGATGGGAGAGTTTGTGTGTGGGAGTGATGGGAGAGTTAGTGTGTGGGAGTAATGGGAGAGTTAGACTGTGGGAGTGATGGGAGAGTTCATGTGTGGGAGTGATGGGAGAGTTAGTGTGTGGGAATGATGGGAGAGTTAGACTGTGGGAGAGTTAGACTGTGGGACTGATGGGAGAGTTAGTGTGTGGGAGTGTTGGGACAGTTAGACTGCGGGAGGGATGGGAGAGTTAGACTGGGATTGATGGGAGAGTTAGACTTCGGGAGTGTTGGGAGAGTTAGACTGCGGGAGTGATGGGAGAGTTAGACTGCGGGATTGATGGGAAAGTTAGTGTGTGGGAGTGATGGGAGAGTTAGACTGCGGGAGTGATGGGAGAGTTAGACTGCGGGAGTGATGGGAAAGTTAGTGTGTGGGAGTGATGGGAGAGTTAGACAGCGGGAGTGATGGGAGAGTTAGACTGCGGGAGTGATGGGAAAGTTAGTGTGTGGGAGTGATGGGAGAGTTAGACTGCGGGAGTGATGGGAGAGTTAGACTGTGGGAGTGATGGGAGAGTTAGTGTGTGGGAGTGATGGGAGAGTTAGACTGTGGGAGTGATGGGAGAGTTAGACTGTGGGAGAGTAAGACTGTGGGAGTGATTGGAGAGTTAGACTGGGGTTGATGGGCGAGTTAGTGTGTGGGAGTGATGGGAGAGTTAGACTGCGGGACTGATGGGAGAGTTAGACTGTGGGAGTGATGGGAGAGTTAGACTGTGGGAGTGATGGGAGAGTTAGACTGTGAGAGTGATGGGAGAGATAGACTGTGGGAGTGATGGGAGAGTGAGTGTCTGGGAGTGATGGGAGAGTTAGACTGTGGGCGTGATGGGAGAGTTAGACTGCGGGACTGATGGGAGAGTTAGACTGCGGGACTGATGGGTGAGTTAGTGTGTGGGAGTGATGGGAGAGTTAGACTGTGGGAGTGATGGGAGAGTTAGTGTGTGGGAGTGATGGGAGAGTTAGACTGTGGGAGTGATGGGAGAGTTAGACTGCGAGTGATGGGGGAGATTGACTGTGGGAGTGATGGGAGAGTTAGACTGTGGGAGTGATGGGAGAGTAAGACTGGGAGTGATGGGAGAGTTAGACTGTGGGAGTGATGGGAGAGTTAGACTGTGGGAGAGATGGGAGAGTTAGACTGCGAGTGATGGGCGAATTAGTGTGTGGGAATGATGGGAGAGTTAGACTGCGGTACTGATGGGTGAGTTAGACTGCGGGAGTGATGGGAAAGTTAGACTGTGGGAGTGATGTGAGAGTTAGACTGCGGGAGTGATGGGAAAGTTAGACTGCGGGAGTGATGGTAGAGTTAGACTGTGGGAGTGATGGGAAAGTTAGACTGCGGGAGTGATGGGAAAGTTAGACTGTGGGAGTGATGGGAGAGTTAGACTGTGGGAGTGATGGGAGAGTTAGACTGTGGGAGTGATGAGAGAGTTAGATTGTGGGAGTGATGGGTGAGTTAGACTGGGGTTGATGTGAGTGTTAGACTGTGGGAGAGATGGGAGATTCAGACTGGGAGCGATGGGAGAGTTAGACTGTGGGAGTGATGGGAGAGTTAGACTCAGGGAGTGATGGGAGAGTTAGACTGCGGGAGTGATGGGAGAGTTGGACTGTGGGAGTGATGGGAGAGTTTGTGTGTGGGAGTGATGGGAGAGTTAGACTGTGGGAGTAATTGGAGAGTTAGACTGGGAGTGATGGGAGAGTAAGACTGGGAGTGATGGGAGAGTTAGACTGTGGGAGTGATGGGAGAGTTAGTCTGTGGGAGTGATGGGAGAGTTAGACTCAGGGACTGATGGGAGAGTTAGACTGTGGGAGTGATGGGAGAGTTAGACTGCAGGAGTGATGGGAGATTCAGACTGGGAGCGATGGGAGAGTTAGACTGTGGGAGTGATGGGAGAGTTAGTCTGTGGGAGTGATGGGAGAGTTAGACTCAGGGAGTGATGGGAGAGTTAGACTGCGGGAGTGATGGGAGAGTTAGACTGTGGGAGTGATGGGAGAGTTTGTGTGTGGGAGTGGTGGGAGAGTTAGACTGCGAGTGATGGGCGAATTAGTGTGTGGGAATGATGGGAGAGTTAGACTGCGGTACTGATGGGTGAGTTAGACTGCGGGAGTGATGGGAAAGTTGGACTGTGGGAGTGATGTGAGAGTTAGACTGCGGGAGTGATGGGAAAGTTAGACTGCGGGAGTGATGGTAGAGTTAGACTGCGAGTGATGGGGGAGATTGACTGTGGGAGTGATGGGAGAGTTAGACTGTGGGAGTGATGGGAGAGTAAGACTGGGAGTGATGGGAGAGTTAGACTGTGGGAGTGATGGGAGAGTTAGACTGTGGGAGAGATGGGAGAGTTAGACTGCGAGTGATGGGCGAATTAGTGTGTGGGAATGATGGGAGAGTTAGACTGCGGTACTGATGGGTGAGTTAGACTGCGGGAGTGATGGGAAAGTTAGACTGTGGGAGTGATGGTAGAGTTAGACTGTGGGAGTGATGGGAAAGTTAGACTGCGGGAGTGATGGGAGAGTTGGACTGTGGGAGTGATGGGAGAGTTAGTGTGTGGGAGTGATGGGAGAGTTAGACTGTGGGAGTGATGGGAGAGTTAGACTGTGGGAGTGATGGTAGAGTTAGACTGTGGGAGTGATGGGAAAGTTAGACTGCGGGAGTGATGGGAGAGTTGGACTGTGGGAGTGATGGGAGAGTTAGTGTGTGGGAGTGATGGGAGAGTTAGACTGTGGGAGTGATGAGAGAGTTAGACTGTGGGAGTGATGGGTGAGTTAGACTGGGGGTGATGGGAGTGTTCGTGTGTGGGAGTGATGAGAGAGTTAGACTGTGGGAGAGATGGGAGATTCAGACTGGGAGCGATGGGAGAGTTAGACTGTGGGAGTGATGGGAGAGTTAGACTGTGGGAGTGATGGGAGAGTTAGACTGTGGGAGTGATGGGAGAGTTAGACTGCGGGAGTGATGGGAGAGTTAGACTGTGGGAGGGATGGGAGAGTTAGACTGTGGGAGTGATGGGAGAGTTTGTGTGTAGGAGTGATGGGAGAGTTAGACTGTGGGAGTAATGGGAGAGTTAGACTGGGAGTGATGGGAGAGTAAGACTGGGAGTGATGGGAGAGTTAGACTGTGGGAATGATGGGAGAGTTAGACTCAGGGAGTGATGGGAGAGTTAGACTGCGGGAGTGATGGGAGAGTTAGACTGTGGGAGTGATGGGAGAGTTTGTGTGTGGGAGTGATGGGAGAGTTAGTGTGTGGGAGTAATGGGAGAGTTAGACTGTGGGAGTGATGGGAGAGTTCATGTGTGGGAGTGATGGGAGAGTTAGTGTGTGGGAATGATGGGAGAGTTAGACTGTGGGAGAGTTAGACTGTGGGACTGATGGGAGAGTTAGTGTGTGGGAGTGTTGGGACAGTTAGACTGCGGGATGGATGGGAGAGTTAGACTGGGATTGATGGGAGAGTTAGACTTCGGGAGTGTTGGGAGAGTTAGACTGCGGGAGTGATGGGAGAGTTAGACTGCGGGAGTGATGGGAAAGTTAGTGTGTGGGAGTGATGGGAGAGTTAGACTGCGGGAGTGATGGGAGAGTTAGACTGCGGGAGTGATGGGAAAGTTAGTGTGTGGGAGTGATGGGAGAGTTAGACTGCGGGAGTGATGGGAGAGTTAGACTGCGGGAGTGATGGGAAAGTTAGTGTGTGGGAGTGATGGGAGAGTTAGACTGCGGGAGTGATGGGAGAGTTAGACTGTGGGAGTGATGGGAGAGTTAGTGTGTGGGAGTGATGGGAGAGTTAGACTGTGGGAGTGATGGGAGAGTTAGACTGTGGGAGAGTAAGACTGTGGGAGTGATTGGAGAGTTAGACTGGGGTTGATGGGCGAGTTAGTGTGTGGGAGTGATGGGAGAGTTAGACTGCGGGACTGATGGGAGAGTTAGACTGTGGGAGTGATGGGAGAGTTAGACTGTGGGAGTGATGGGAGAGTTAGACTGTGAGAGTGATGGGAGAGATAGACTGTGGGAGTGATGGGAGAGTGAGTGTCTGGGAGTGATGGGAGAGTTAGACTGTGGGCGTGATGGGAGAGTTAGACTGCGGGACTGATGGGAGAGTTAGACTGCGGGACTGATGGGAGAGTTAGTGTGTGGGAGTGATGGGAGAGTTAGACTGTGGGAGTGATGGGAGAGTTAGTGTGTGGGAGTGATGGGAGAGTTAGACTGTGGGAGTGATGGGAGAGTTAGACTGCGAGTGATGGGGGAGATTGACTGTGGGAGTGATGGGAGAGTTAGACTGTGGGAGTGATGGGAGAGTAAGACTGGGAGTGATGGGAGAGTTAGACTGTGGGAGTGATGGGAGAGTTAGACTGTGGGAGAGATGGGAGAGTTAGACTGCGAGTGATGGGCGAATTAGTGTGTGGGAATGATGGGAGAGTTAGACTGCGGTACTGATGGGTGAGTTAGACTGCGGGAGTGATGGGAAAGTTAGACTGTAGGAGTGATGTGAAAGTTAGACTGCGGGAGTGATGGGAAAGTTAGACTGCGGGAGTGATGGTAGAGTTAGACTGTGGGAGTGATGGGAAAGTTAGACTGCGGGAGTGATGGGAAAGTTAGACTGTGGGAGTGATGGGAGAGTTAGACTGTGGGAGTGATGGGAGAGTTAGACTGTGGGAGTGATGAGAGAGTTAGACTGTGGGAGTGATGGGTGAGTTAGACTGGGGTTGATGTGAGTGTTAGACTGTGGGAGAGATGGGAGATTCAGACTGGGAGCGATGGGAGAGTTAGACTGTGGGAGTGATGGGAGAGTTAGACTCAGGGAGTGATGGGAGAGTTAGACTGCGGGAGTGATGGGAGAGTTGGACTGTGGGAGTGATGGGAGAGTTTGTGTGTGGGAGTGATGGGAGAGTTAGACTGTGGGAGTAATTGGAGAGTTAGACTGGGAGTGATGGGAGAGTAAGACTGGGAGTGATGGGAGAGTTAGACTGTGGGAGTGATGGGAGAGTTAGACTGTGGGTGTGATGGGAGAGTTCATGTGTGGCAGTGATGGGAGAGTTAGACTGTGGGAGTGATGGGAGAGTTAGTGTGTGGGAGTGATGGGAGAGTTAGTGGGTGGGAATGATGGGAGAGGTAGACTGTGGGAGTGATGGGAGAGTTAGACTGTGGGAGTGATGGGAGAGTTAGACTGGGAGTGATGGGAGAGTAAGACTGGGATTGATGGGAGAGTTAGACTGTGGGAGTGATGGGAGAGTTCATGTGTGGGAGTGATGGGAGAGTTAGTGTGTGGGAATGATGGGAGAGTTAGACTGTGGGAGGGATCGGAGAGTTAGACTGTGGGTGTGATGGGAGAGTTAGACTGGGAGTGATGAGAGAGTTAGACTTCGGGAGTGTTGGCAGAGTTAGTGTGTGGGAATGATGGGAGAGTTAGACTGTGGGACTGATGGGAGAGTTAGTGTGTGGGAGTGTTGGGACAGTTAGACTGCGGGAGGGATGGGAGAGTTAGACTGCGGGAGGGATGGGACAGTTAGACTGCGGGAGGGATGGGAGAGTTAGACTGCGGGAGGGATGGGAGAGTTAGACTGGGGGACTGATGGGAGATTTAGACTGTGGGAGTGATGGGAGAGTTAGACTGTGGGAGGGATGGGGGAGTTAGTGTGTGGGAGTGATGGGAGAGTTAGTTTGTGGGAATGATGGGAGACTTGGACTGTGGGAGGGATGGGAGAGTTAGACTGGGAGTGATGGGAGAGTTAGACTTCGGGAGTGTTGGGAGAGTTAGACTGTGGGAGAGATGGGAGAGTTAGACTGCGAGTGATGGGTGAATTAATGTGTGGGAATGATGGGAGAGTTAGATTGCGGGAGTGTTGGGTGAGTTAGACTGTGGGAGAGATGGGAGAGTTAGACTGCGAGTGATGGGTGAATTAATGTGTGGGAGTGATGGGAGAGTTAGACTGTGGGAGTGATTGGAGAGTTAGACTGTGGGAGTGATGGTAGAGTTAGACTGTGGGAGTGATGGGAGAGTTAGTGTGTGGGAGCGTTGGGACAGTTAGACTGCGGGATTGATGGGAGAGTTAGACTGGGGGACTGATGGGAGAATTAGACTGCGGGAGTGATGGGAGAGTTAGACTGTGGGAGTGATGGTAGAGTTAGACTGTGGGAGTGATGGGAAAGTTAGACTGTGGTACTGATGGGTGAGTTAGACAGCGGGAGTGATGGGAAAGTTAGACTGTGGGAGTGATGTGAGAGTTAGACTGCGGGAATGATGGGAAAGTTAGACTGCGGGAGTGATGGTAGAGTTAGACTGTGGGAGTGATGGTAGAGTTAGACTGTGGGAGTGATGGGAGAGTTAGACTGCGGGAGTGATGGGAGAGTTGGACTGTGGGAGTGATGGGACAGTTAGACTGCGGGAGCGATGGGAGAGTTAGACTGCGGGAGCGATGGGAGAGTTAGACTGTGGGAGTGATGGTAGAGTTAGACTGTGGGAGTGATGGGAAAGTTAGACTGCGGGAGTGATGGGAGAGTTGGACTGTGGGAGTGATGGGACAGTTAGTGTGTGGGATTGATGGGAGAGTTAGTGTGTGGGAGTGATGGGAGAGTTAGAATGTGGGAGTGATGGGTGAGTTAGACTGGGGGTGATGGGAGATTCAGACTGGGAGCGATGGGAGAGTTAGTCTGTGGGAGTAATGGGAGAGTTAGACTCAGGGAGTGATGGGAGAGTTAGACTGCGGGAGTGATGGGAGAGTTAGACTGTGGGAGTGATGGGAGAGTTTGTGTGTGGGAGTGATGGGAGAGTTAGACTGTGGGAGTGATGGGAGAGTTAGACTGGGAGTGATGGGAGAGTAAGACTGGGAGTGATGGGAGAGTTAGACTGTGGGAGTGATGGGAGAGTAGGACTGGGAGTGATGGGAGAGTTAGACTGTGGGAGTGATGGGAGAGATAGACTGTGGGAGTGATGGGAGAGTTAGACTGTGGGAGTGATGGGAGAGTTCATGTGTGGCAGTGATGGGAGAGTTAGACTGTGGGAGTGATGGGAGAGTTAGACTGTGGGAGTGATGGGAGAGTTAGACTGAGGGACCGATGGTAGAGTTAGTGTGTGGGAGTGATGGGAGAGTTAGACTGTGGGAGTGATGGGAGAGTTAGTGTGTGGGAGTGATGGGAGAGTTACTGTGTCGGAGTGATGGGAGAGTTTGACTGTGGGAGTGATGGGAGAGATAGACTGGGAGTAATGGGAGAGTTGGACTGGGAGTGATGGGAGAGTTAGACTGTGGGAGTGATGGGAGAGTTAGACTGAGGGACCGATGGTAGAGTTAGTGTGTGGGAGTGATGAGAGAGTTAGTGTGTGGGAGTGATGGGACAGTTAGACTGTGGGAGTGTTGGGAGAGTTAGACAGCGGGAGTGATGGGAGACATAGACTGTGGGATTGATGGGAGAGTTAGTGTGTGGGAGTGATGGGAGAGGTAAACTGTGGGAGTGATGGTCGAGTTAGACTGTGGGAGTGATGGGAGAGTTAGACTGTGGGAGTGATGGGAGAGTTAGACTGTGGGAGTGATGGGAGAGTTAGACTGAGGGACCGATGGTAGAGTTAGTGTGTGGTAGTGATGGGTGAGTTAGACTGTGGGAGTGATGGGACAGTTAGACTGGGAGTGATGGGACAGTTAGACTGTGGGAGTGATGGGAGAGTTAGACTGTGGGAGTGATGGGAGAGTTAGACTGTGGGAGTGATGGGAGAGTTAGACTGCGGGAGTGATGGGAGAGTTAGACTGTGGGATTGATGGGAGAGTTAGTGTGTGGGAATGATGGGAGAATTAGTGTGTGGGAGTGATGGGACAGTTAGACTGGGAGCGATGGGAGAGTTAGACTGTGGGAGTGATGGGAGAGATAGACTGTGGGAGTGATGGGAGAGTTAGACTGTGGGAGTGATGGGAGAGTTAGTGTGTGGGAGTGATGGGAGAGCTAGACTGTGGGAGTGATGGGAGAGTTAGACTGTGGGAGTGATGGGAGAGTTAGACTGTTGGAGTGATGGGAGAGTTAGACTGTGGGAGTGATGGGAGAGTTGGACTGTGGGAGTGATGGGAGAGTTAGTGTGTGGGAGTGATGGGAGAGTTAGAATGTGGGAGTGATGGGTGAGTTAGACTGTGGGAGTAAGGGGAGAGTTAGACTCAGGGAGTGATGGGAGAGTTAGACTGCGGAAGTGATGGGAGAGTTAGACTGTGGGAGTGATGGGAGAGTTTGTGTGTGGGAGTGATGGGAGAGTTAGACTGTGGGAGTGATGGGAGAGTTAGTCTGTGGGAGTAAGGGGAGAGTTAGACTCAGGGAGTGATGGGAGAGTTAGACTGCGGGAGTGATGGGAGAGTTAGACTGTGGGAGTGATGGGAGAGTTTGTGTGTGGGAGTGATGGGAGTGTTAGACTGTGGGAGTGATGGGAGAGTTAGAGTGGGAGTGATGGGAGAGTAAGACTGGGAGTGATGGGAGAGTTAGACTGTGGGAGTGATGGGAGAGTAAGACTGGGAGTGATGGGAGAGTTAGACTGTGGGAGTGATGGGAGAGTTAGACTGTGGGAGTGATGGGGGAGTTAGACTGTGGGAGTGATGGGAGAGTTACTGTGTGGGAGTGATGGGAGAGTTACTGTGTCGGAGTGATGGGAGAGTTTGACTGTGGGAGTGATGGGAGAGTTAGACTGGGAGTAATGGGAGAGTTGGACTGGGAGTGATGGGAGAGTTAGACTGTGGGAGTGATGGGAGAGTTAGACTGAGGGACCGATGGTAGAGTTAGTGTGTGGGAGTGATGGGAGAGTTAGACTGTGGGAGTGATGGGAGAGTTAGACAGCGGGAGTGATGGGAGAGTTAGACAGCGGGAGTGATGGGAGAGTTAGACTGTGGGATTGATGGGAGAGTTAGTGTGTGGGAGTGATGGGAGAGTTAGACTGTGGGATTGATGGGAGAGGTAAACTGTGGGAGTGATGGTAGAGTTAGTGTGTGGGAGTGATGGGAGAGCTAGACTGTGGGAGTGATGGGAGAGTTAGACTGTGGGAGTGATGGGAGAGTTAGACTGAGGGACCGATGGTAGAGTTAGTGTGTGGTAGTGATGGGAGAGTTAGACTGTGGGAGTGATGGGAGAGATAGACTGTGGGAGTGATGGGAGAGTTAGACTGTGGGAGTGATGGGAGAGTTAGTGTGTGGGAGTGATGGGAGAGCTAGACTGTGGGAGTGATGGGAGAGTTAGACTGTGGGAGTGATGGGAGAGATAGACTGTGGGAGTGATGGGAGAGTTAGACTGTGGGAGTGATGGGAGAGTTAGTGTGTGGGAGTGATGGGAGAGATAGACTGTGGGAGTGATGGGAGAGCTAGACTGTGGGAGTGATGGGAGAGTTAGACTGTGGGAGTGATGGGAGAGTTAGACTGTGGGAGTGATGGGAGAGTTAGACTGTGGGAGTGATGGGACAGTTAGACTGTGGGACTGATGGGAGAGTTAGACTGTGGGAGTGATGGGAGAGCTAGACTGTGGGAGTGATGGGAGAGTTAGACTGTGGGAGTGATGGGAGAGATAGACTGTGGGAGTGATGGGAGAGTTAGACTGTGGGAGTGATGGGAGAGTTAGTGTGTGGGAGTGATGGGAGAGTTAGTGTGTGGGAGTAATGGGACAATCAGACTGTGGGAGTGATGGGAGAGTTAGTGTGTGGGAGTAATGGGACAATCAGACTGTGGGAGTGATGGGAGAGTTAGTGTGTGGGAGTGATGGGAGAGTTAGTGTGTGGGAGTAATGGGACAATCAGACTGTGGGAGTGATGGGAGAGTTAGTGTGTGGGAGTGATGGGAGAGTTAGTGTGTGGGAGTAATGGGACAATCAGACTGTGGGAGTGATGGGAGAGTTAGTGTGTGGGAGTGATGGGAGAGTTAGTGTGTGGGAGTAATGGGACAATCAGACTGTGGGAGTGATGGGAGAGTTAGTGTGTGGGAGTGATGGGAGAGTTAGTGTGTGGGAGTAATGGGAGAGTTAGTGTGTGGGAGTGATGGGAGAGTTAGTGTGTGGGAGTGATGGGAGAGTTAGTGTGTGGGAGTGATGGGAGAGTTAGTGTGTGGGAGTAATGGGACAATCAGACTGTGGGAGTGATGGGAGAGTTAGTGTGTGGGAGTGATGGGAGAGTTAGTGTGTGGGAGTAATGGGAGAGTTAGTGTGTGGGAGTGATGGGAGAGTTAGTGTGTGGGAGTAATGGGACAATCAGACTGTGGGAGTGATGGGAGAGTTAGTGTGTGGGAGTGATGGGAGAGTTAGTGTGTGGGAGTGATGGGAGAGTTAGTGTGTGGGAGTAATGGGAGAGTTAGTGTGCGGGACTGATGTGAGAGTTATACTGTGGGAGTGTTGGGAGAGTTAGTGTGCTGGACTGATGTGAGAGTTATACTGTCGGAGTGTTGGGAGAGTTAGACTGTGGGACTGATGGGAGAGTTAGACTGTGGGAGTGATGGGAGAGTTAGACTGTGGGAGTGATGGGAGAGATAGACTGTGGGAGTGATGGGAGAGTTAGACTGTGGGAGTGATGGGAGAGTTAGTGTGTGGGAGTGATGGGAGAGCTAGACTGTGGGAGTGATGGGAGAGTTAGACTGGGAGTGATGGGAGAGTTAGACTGTTGGAGTGATGGGAGGGTTAGACTGTGGGAGTGATGGGAGATTTAGTGTGTGGGAGTGATGGGAGAGTTAGTGTGTGGGAGTGATGGGAGAGTTAGTGTGTGGGAGTGATGGGAGAGTTAGTGTGTGGGAGTAATGGGACAATCAGACTGTGGGAGTGATGGGAGAGTTAGTGTGTGGGAGTGATGGGAGAGTTAGTGTGTGGGAGTAATGGGACAATCAGACTGTGGGAGTGATGGGAGAGTTAGTGTGTGGGAGTGATGGGAGAGTTAGTGTGTGGGAGTAATGGGAGAGTTAGTGTGTGGGAGTGATGGGAGAGTTAGTGTGTGGGAGTAATGGGACAATCAGACTGTGGGAGTGATGGGAGAGTTAGTGTGTGGGAGTGATGGGAGAGTTAGTGTGTGGGAGTAATGGGAGAGTTAGTGTGTGGGAGTGATGGGAGAGTTAGTGTGTGGGAGTGATGGGAGAGTTAGTGTGTGGGAGTAATGGGACAATCAGACTGTGGGAGTGATGGGAGAGTTAGTGTGTGGGAGTGATGGGAGAGTTAGTGTGTGGGAGTAATGGGACAGTTAGTGTGTGGGAGTGATGGGAGAGTTAGTGTGTGGGAGTGATGGGAGAGTTAGTGTGTGTGAGTAATGGGAGAGTTAGTGTGCGGGACTGATGTGAGAGTTATACTGTGGGAGTGTTGGGAGAGTTAGTGTGCGGGACTGATGTGAGAGTTATACTGTGGGAGTGTTGGGAGAGTTAGACAGTGGGAGAGATGGGTGAGTTAGTGTGTGGGAGTGATGGGAGAGTTAGTGTGTGGGAGTGATGGGAGAGTTAGACTGTGGGAGTGATGGCAGAGTTAGACTGGGGGACTGATGGGAGAGTTAGACTGCGGGAGCGATGGGAGAGTTAGTGTGTGGGAGTAATGGGAGAGTTAGTGTGTGGGAGTAATGGGAGAGTTAGTGTGTGGGAGTGATGGGAGAGTTAGTGTGTGGGAGTGATGGGAGAGTTAGTGTGTGGGAGTAATGGGAGAGTTAGTGTGTGGGAGTGATGGGAGAGTTAGACTGTGGAAGTGATGGGAGAGTTAGTGTGTGGGAGTGATGGGAGAGTTAGTGTGTGGGAGTAATGGGACAATCAGACTGTGGGAGTGATGGGAGAGTTAGTGTGTGGGAGTGATGGGAGAGTTAGTGTGTGGGAGTAATGGGAGAGTTAGTGTGTGGGAGTGATGGGAGAGTTAGTGTGTGGGAGTGATGGGAGAGTTAGTGTGTGGGAGTAATGGGACAATCAGACTGTGGGAGTGATGGGAGAGTTAGTGTGTGGGAGTGATGGGAGAGTTAGTGTGTGGGAGTAAAGGGAGAGTTGGTGTGTGGGAGTGATGGGAGAGTTAGTGTGTGGGAGTAATGGGACAATCAGACTGTGGGAGTGATGGGAGAGTTAGTGTGTGGGAGTGATGCGAGAGTTAGTGTGTGGGAGTAATGGGAGAGTTAGTGTGTGGGAGTGATGGGAGAGTTAGTGTGTGGGAGTGATGGGAGAGTTAGTGTGTGGGAGTAATGGGACAATCAGACTGTGGGAGTGATGGGAGAGTTAGTGTGTGGGAGTGATGGGAGAGTTAGTGTGTGGGAGTAATGGGAGAGTTAGTGTGTGGGAGTGATGGGAGAGTTAGACTGTGGAAGTGATGGGAGAGTTAGTGTGTGGGAGTGATGGGAGATTTAGTGTGTGGGAGTAATGGGACAATCAGACTGTGGGAGTGATGGGAGAGTTAGTGTGTGGGAGTGATGGGAGAGTTAGTGTGTGGGAGTAATGGGAGAGTTAGTGTGTGGGAGTGATGGGAGAGTTAGTGTGTGGGAGTAATGGGACAATCAGACTGTGGGAGTGATGGGAGAGTTAGACTGCGGGAGTGATGGGAGTGTTAGACTGTGGGAGTGATGGGAGATTTAGTGTGTGGGAGTGATGGGAGAGTTAGTGTGTGGGAGTGATGGGAGATTTAGACTGTGGGAGTGATGGGAGATTTAGTGTGTGGGAGTGATGGGAGAGTTAATGTGTGGGAGTGATGGGAGAGTTAGTGTGTGGGAGTGATGGGAGAGTTAGTGTGTGGGAGTAATGGGACAATCAGACTGTGGGAGTGATGGGAGAGTTAGTGTGTGGGAGTGATGGGAGAGTTAGTGTGTGGGAGTAATGGTACAATCAGACAGTGGGAGTGATGGGAGAGTTAGTGTGTGGGAGTGATGGGAGAGTTAGTGTGTGGGAGTAATGGGAGAGTTAGTGTGTGGGAGTGATGGGAGAGTTAGTGTGTGGGAGTGCTGGGAGAGTTAGTGTGTGGGAGTAATGGGACAATCAGACTGTGGGAGTGATGGGAGAGTTAGTGTGTGGGAGTGATGGGAGAGTTAGTGTGTGGGAGTAATGGGAGAGTTAGTGTGTGGGAGTGATGGGAGAGTTAGTGTGTGGGAGTAATGGGACAATCAGACTGTGGGAGTGATGGGAGAGTTAGTGTGTGGGAGTGATGGGAGAGCTAGTGTGTGGGAGTAATGGGAGAGTTAGTGTGTGGGAGTGATGGGAGAGTTAGTGTGTGGGAGTGATGGGAGAGTTAGTGTGTGGGAGTAATGGGACAATCAGACTGTGGGAGTGATGGGAGAGTTAGTGTGTGGGAGTGATGGGAGAGTTAGTGTGTGGGAGTAATGGGAGAGTTAGTGTGTGGGAGTGATGGGAGAGTTAGTGTGTGGGAGTGATGGGAGAGTTAGTGTGTGGGAGTAATGGGAGAGTTAGTGTGCGGGACTGATGTGAGAGTTATACTGTGGGAGTGTTGGGAGAGTTAGACAGTGGCAGAGATGGGTGAGTTAGTGTGTGGGAGTGATGGGAGAGTTAGTGTGTGGGAGTGATGGGACAGTTAGACTGTGGGAGTGATGGGAGAGTTAGACTGGGGGACTGATGGGAGAGTTAGACTGCGGGAGCGATGGGAGAGTTAGTGTGTGGGAGTAATGGGAGAGTTAGTATGTGGGAGTAATGGGAGAGTTAGTGTGTGGGAGTGATGGGAGAGTTAGTGTGTGGGAGTGATGGGAGAGTTAGTGTGTGGGAGTAATGGGAGAGTTAGTGTGTGGGAGTGATGGGAGAGTTAGACTGTGGAAGTGATGGGAGAGTTAGTGTGTGGGAGTGATGGGAGAGTTAGTGTGTGGGAGTAATGGGACAATCAGACTGTGGGAGTGATGGGAGAGTTAGTGTGTGGGAGTGATGGGAGAGTTAGTGTGTGGGAGTAATGGGAGAGTTAGTGTGTGGGAGTGAAGGGAGAGTTAGTGTGTGGGAGTAATGGGACAATCAGACTGTGGGAGTGATGGGAGAGTTTGACTGTGGGGGTAATGGCAGAGTTAGACTGCGGGAGTGATGGGAGTGTTAGACTGTGGGAGTCATGGGAGAGTTAGACTGTGGGAGTGATGGGAGAGTTAGACTGTGGAAGTGATGGGAAAGTTACTGTGGGAGTGATGGGAGAGTTGGACTGGGAGAGTGATGGGAGAGTTTGTGTGTGGGAGTGATGGGAGAGTTAGACAGGGAGTGATGGGACAGTTAGACTGTGTGAGTGATGGGAGAGTTAGTGTGTGGGAGGGATGGGAGATGTAAACTGTGGGAGTGATGGGAGAGTTAGACAGCGGGAGTGATGGGAGAGTTAGACTGTGGGATTGATGGGAGAGTTAGTGTGTGGAAATGATGGGAGAGTTAGACTGTGGGAGTGATGGGAGAGTTAGAGTGGGAGCGATGGGAGAGTTAGACTGTGGGAGTGATGGGAGAGTTAGACTGTGGGAGTGATGGGAGAGTTAGACTGGGAGCGATGGGAGAGTTAGACTGTGGAAGTGATGGGAGAGTTAGACTGTGGGAGCGATGGGAGAGTTAGACTGTGGGAGTGATGGGAGAGATAGACTGTGGGAGTGATGGGAGAGTTAGACTGTGGGAGTGATGGGAGAGTTAGACTGTGGGAGTGATGGGAGAGATAGACTGTGGGAGTGATGGGAGAGTTAGACTGAGGGACCGATAATAGAGTTAGTGTGTGGGAGTGATGGGAGAGTTAGACTGAGGGAGTGATGGGAGAGTTAGACTGTGGGAGTGATGGGAGAGTTAGTGTGTGGGAGTGATGGGAGAGTTAGACTGAGGGAGTGATGGGAGAGTTAGACTGTGGGAGTGATGGGAGAGTTAGACTGAGGGACCGATAATAGAGTTAGTGTGTGGGAGTGATGGGAGAGTTAGACTGTGGGAGTGATGGGAGAGTTAGACTGTGGGAGTGATGGGAGAGATAGACTGTGGGAGTGATGGGAGAGTTAGACTGAGGGACCGATAATAGAGTTAGTGTGTGGGAGTGATGGGAGAGTTAGACTGAGGGAGTGATGGGAGAGTTAGACTGTGGGAGTGATGGGAGAGTTAGACTGTGGGAGAGATGGGTGAGTTAGTGTGTGGGAGTGATGGGAGAGGTAAACTGTGGGAGTGATGGGAGAGTTCGTGTGTGGAAGTGATGGGAGAGCTAGACTGCGGGAGTGATGGGAGAGTTAGACTGTGGGAGTGATGGGAGAGTTAGACAGGGAGCGATGGGAGAGTTAGACTGTGGGAGTGATGGGAGAGATAGACTGTGGGAGTGATAGGAGAGTTAGACTGTGGGAGTGATGGGAGAGTTAGTGTGTGGGAGTGATGGCAGAGCTAGACTGTGGGAGTGATGGGAGAGTTAGACTGTGGGAGTGATGGGAGAGTTAGACTGTTGGAGTGATGGGAGAGTAAAACTGTGGGAGTGATGGGAGAGTTAGTGTGTGGGAGTGATGGGAGAGTTAGACTGTGGGAGTGATGGGAGAGTTTGACTGCGGGAGTGATGGGAGAGTTAGACTGTGGGACTGATGGTTGAGTTAGTCTGTGGGAGTGTTGGGAGAGTTAGTCAGTGGGAGAGATGGGTGAGTTAGTGTGTGGGAGTGATGGGAGAGTTAGCTTGTGGGAGTGATGGGAGAGTTAGACAGTGGGAGAGATGGGTGAGTTAGCGTGTGGGAGTGATGGGAGATTTAGTGTGTGGGAGTGATGGGAGAGTTTGACGGTGGGAGTGATGGGAGAGTTAGACAGGGAGTGATGGGAGAGTTAGAATGTGTGATTGATGGGAGAGTTAGTGTGTGGGAGTGATGGGAGAGTTAGACTGTGGGAGTGATGGGAGAGTTAGACTGTGGGAGTGATGGGAGAGTTAGACTGTGGGAGTGATGGGAGAGTTAGACTGTGGGAGTGATGGGAGAGTTAGACTGTGGGAGTGATGGGAGAGTTAGACTGGGAGTGATGGGAGAGTTAGACTGTGGGAGTGATGGGAGAGTTAGACTGTGGGAGTGATGGGAGAGTTAGACTGTGGGAGTGATGGGAGAGTTAGACTGTGGGAGTGATGGGAGAGTTAGACAGGGAGCGATGGGAGAGTTTGTGTGTGGGAGTGATGGGAGAGTTAGACTGTGGGAGTGATGGGAGAGTTAGACTGTGGGAGTGATGGGAGAGTTAGACTGTGGGAGTGATGGGAGAGTTAGACTGTGGGAGTGATGGGAGAGTTAGACTGGGAGCGATGGGAGAGTTAGACTGTGGGAATGATGGGAGAGATAGACTGCGGGAGTGATGGCAGAGATAGACTGTGGGAATGATGGGAGAGGTAAACTGTGGGAGTGATGGGAGAGTTAGACTGTGGGAGTGATGGGAGAGTTAGACTGTGGGAGTGATGGGAGAGTTAGACTGGGAGCGATGGGAGAGTTAGACTGTGGGAATGATGGGAGAGATAGACTGCGGGAGTGATGGGAGAGATAGACTGTGGGAATGATGGGAGAGTTAGACTGCGGGAGTGATGGGAGAGATAGACTGTGGGAGTGATGGGAGAGTTAGACTGTGGGAGTGATGGGAGAGTTAGACTGTGGGAGTGATGGGAGAGTTTGTGTGTGGGAGTGATGGGAGAGTTAGACTGTGGGAGTGATGGGAGAGATAGACTGTGGGAGTGATGGGAGAGTTAGACTGTGGGAGTGATGGGAGAGTTAGACTGTGGGAGTGATGGGAGAGTTAGACTGTGGGAGTGATGGGAGAGTTAGACTGTGGGAGTGATGGGAGAGTTAGACTGTGGGAGTGATGGGAGAGATAGACTGTGGGAGTGATGGGAGAGTTAGATTGAGGGACCGATAATATAGTTAGTGTGTGGGAGTGATGGGAGAGTTGAACTGAGGGAGTGATGGGAGAGTTAGACTGTGGGAGTGATGGGAGAGATAGACTGTGGGAGTGATGGGAGAGTTAGTGTGTGGGAGTGATGGGAGAGTTAGACTGAGGGAGTGATGGGAGAGTTAGACTGTGGGAGTGATGGGAGAGTTAGTGTGTGGGAGTGATGGGAGAGTTAGACTCAGGGAGTGATGGGAGAGTTAGACTGAGGGAGTGATGGGAGAGTTAGTGTGTGGGAGTGATGGGAGAGTTAGACTGAGGGAGTGATGGGAGAGTTAGACTGAGGGAGTGATGGGAGAGATAGACTGTGGGAGTGATGGGAGAGTTAGACTGAGGGACCGATAATAGAGTTAGTGTGTGGGAGTGATGGGAGAGTTAGACTGTGGGAGTGATGGGAGAGTTAGACTGTGGGAGTGATGGGAGAGATAGACTGTGCGAGTGATGGGAGAGTTAGACTGAGGGACCGATAATAGAGTTAGTGTGTGGGAGTGATGGGAGAGTTAGACTGAGGGAGTGATGGGAGAGTTAGACTGTGGGAGTGATGGGAGAGTTAGACTGTGGGAATGATGGGAGAGTTAGTGTGTGGGAGTGATGGGAGAGTTAGACTGTGGGAGTGATGGGAGAGTTAGTGTGTGGGAGTGATGGGAGAGTTAGACTGTGGGAGTGATGGGAGAGTTAGTGTGTGGGAGTGATGGGAGAGGTAAACTGTGGGAGTGATGGGAGAGTTCGTGTGTGGAAGTGATGGGAGAGTTAGACTGTGGGAGTGATGGGAGAGTTAGACTCTGGGAGTGATGGGAGAGTTAGACTGTGGGAGTGATGGGAGAGTTAGACAGGGAGCGATGGGAGAGTTAGACTGTGGGAGTGATGGGAGAGTTAGTGTGTGGGAGTGATTGCAGAGCTAGACTGTGGGAGTGATGGGAGAGTTAGACTGTGGGAGTGATGGGAGAGTTAGACTGTTGGAGTGATGGGAGAGTAAAACTGTGGGAGTGATGGGAGAGTTAGTGTGTGGGAGTGATGGGAGAGTTAGACTGTGGGAGTGATGGGAGAGTTTGACTGCGGGAGTGATGGGAGAGTTAGACTGTGGGACTGATGGGAGAGTTAGTCTGTGGGAGTGTTGGGAGAGTTAGACAGTGGGAGAGATGGGTGAGTTAGACAGGGAGTGATGGGACAGTTAGACTGTGTGAGTGATGGGAGAGTTAGTGTGTGGGAGGGATGGGAGATGTAAACTGTGGGAGTGATGGGAGAGTTAGACAGCGGGAGTGATGGGAGAGTTAGACTGTGGGATTGATGGGAGAGTTAGTGTGTGGAAATGATGGGTGAGTTAGACTGTGGGAGTGATGGGAGAGTTAGAGTGGGAGCGATGGGAGAGTTAGACTGTGGGAGTGATGGGAGAGTTAGACTGTGGGAGTGATGGGAGAGTTAGACTGGGAGCGATGGGAGAGTTAGACTGTGGAAGTGATGGGAGAGATAGACTGTGGGAGTGATGGGAGAGTTAGACTGTGGGAGTGATGGGAGAGTTAGACTGGGAGCGATGGGAGAGTTAGACTGTGGAAGTGATGGGAGAGTTAGACTGTGGGAGCGATGGGAGAGTTAGACTGTGGGAGTGATGGGAGAGATAGACTGTGGGAGTGATGGGAGAGTTAGACTGTGGGAGTGATGGGAGAGTTAGACTGTGGGAGTGATGGGAGAGATAGACTGTGGGAGTCATGGGAGAGTTAGACTGAGGGACCGATAATAGAGTTAGTGTGTGGGAGTGATGGGAGAGTTAGACTGAGGGAGTGATGGGAGAGTTAGACTGTGGGAGTGATGGGAGAGTTAGACTGAGGGACCGATAATAGAGTTAGTGTGTGGGAGTGATGGGAGAGTTAGACTGTGGGAGTGATGGGAGTGTTAGACTGTGGGAGTGATGGGAGAGATAGACTGTGGGAGTGATGGGAGAGTTAGACTGAGGGACCGATAATAGAGTTAGTGTGTGGGAGTGATGGGAGAGTTAGACTGAGGGAGTGATGGGAGAGTTAGACTGTGGGAGTGATGGGAGAGTTAGACTGTGGGAGAGATGGGTGAGTTAGTGTGTGGGAGTGATGGGAGAGGTAAACTGTGGGAGTGATGGGAGAGTTCGTGTGTGGAAGTGATGGGAGAGCTAGACTGCGGGAGTGATGGGAGAGTTAGACTGTGGGAGTGATGGGAGAGTTAGACAGGGAGCGATGGGAGAGTTAGACTGTGGGAGTGATGGGAGAGATAGACTGTGGGAGTGATAGGAGAGTTAGACTGTGGGAGTGATGGGAGAGTTAGTGTGTGGGAGTGATGGCAGAGCTAGACTGTGGGAGTGATGGGAGAGTTAGACTGTGGGAGTGATGGGAGAGTTAGACTGTTGGAGTGATGGGAGAGTAAAACTGTGGGAGTGATGGGAGAGTTAGTGTGTGGGAGTGATGGGAGAGTTAGACTGTGGGAGTGATGGGAGAGTTTGACTGCGGGAGTGATGGGAGAGTTAGAATGTGGGACTGATGGTTGAGTTAGTCTGTGGGAGTGTTGGGAGAGTTAGACAGTGGGAGAGATGGGTGAGTTAGTGTGTGGGAGTGATGGGAGAGTTAGTTTGTGGGAGTGATGGGAGAGTTAGACAGTGGGAGAGATGGGTGAGTTAGCGTGTGGGAGTGATGGGAGATTTAGTGTGTGGGAGTGATGGGAGAGTTTGACGGTGGGAGTGATGGGAGAGTTAGACAGGGAGTGATGGGAGAGTTAGACTGTGTGATTGATGGGAGAGTTAGTGTGTGGGAGTGATGGGAGAGTTAGACTGTGGGAGTGATGGGAGAGTTAGACTGTGGGAGTGATGGGAGAGTTAGACTGTGGGAGTGATGGGAGAGTTAGACTGTGGGAGTGATGGGAGAGTTAGACTGGGAGCGATGGGAGAGTTAGACTGTGGGAATGATGGGAGAGATAGACTGCGGGAGTGATGGGAGAGATAGACTGTGGGAATGATGGGAGAGGTAAACTGTGGGAGTGATGGGAGAGTTAGACTGTGGGAGTGATGGGAGAGTTAGACTGTGGGAGTGATGGGAGAGTTAGACTGGGAGCGATGGGAGAGTTAGACTGTGGGAATGATGGGAAAGATAGACTGCGGGAGTGATGGGAGAGATAGACTGTGGGAATGATGGGAGAGTTAGACTGCGGGGGTGATGGGAGAGATAGACTGTGGGAGTGATGGGAGAGTTAGACTGTGGGAGTGATGGGAGAGTTAGACTGTGGGAGTGATGGGAGAGTTAGTGTGTGGGAGTGATGGGAGAGTTAGACTGTGGGAGTGATGGGAGAGATAGACTGTGGGAGTGATGGGAGAGTTAGACTGTGGGAGTGATGGGAGAGTTAGACTGTGGGACTGATGGGAGAGTTAGTGTGTGGGAGTGATGGGAGAGTTAGACTGTGGGAATGATGGGAGAGTTAGACTGTGGGAGTGATGGGAGAGTTAGACTGTGGGAGTGATGGGAGAGTTAGACTGTGGGAGTGATGGGAGAGTTAGACTGTGGGAGTGATGGGAGAGTTAGACTGTGGGAGTGATGGGAGAGATAGACTGTGGGAGTGATGGGAGAGTTAGATTGAGGGACCGATAATAGAGTTAGTGTGTGGGAGTGATGGGAGAGTTAGACTGAGGGAGTGATGGGAGAGTTAGACTGTGGGAGTGATGGGAGAGTTAGTGTGTGGGAGTGATGGGAGAGTTAGACTGAGGGAGTGATGGGAGAGTTAGACTGTGGGAGTGATGGGAGAGTTAGTGTGTGGGAGTGATGGGAGAGTTAGACTGAGGGAGTGATGGGAGAGTTAGACTGAGGGAGTGATGGGAGAGTTAGTGTGTGGGAGTGATGGGAGAGTTAGACTGAGGGAGTGATGGGAGAGTTAGACTGAGGGAGTGATGGGAGAGATAGACTGTGGGAGTGATGGGAGAGTTAGACTGAGGGACCGATAATAGAGTTAGTGTGTGGGAGTGATGGGAGAGTTAGACTGTGGGAGTGATGGGAGAGTTAGACTGTGGGAGTGATGGGAGAGATAGACTGTGGGAGTGATGGGAGAGTTAGACTGAGGGACCGATAATAGAGTTAGTGTGTGGGAGTGATGGGAGAGTTAGACTGAGGGAGTGATGTGAGAGTTAGTGTGTGGGAGTGATGGGAGAGGTAAACTGTGGGAGTGATGGGAGAGTTCGTGTGTGGAAGTGATGGGAGAGTTAGACTGTGGGAGTGATGGGAGAGTTAGACTGTGGGAGTGATGGGAGAGTTAGACTGTGGGAGTGATGGGAGAGTTAGACTGTGGGAGTGATGGGAGAGTTAGACTGTGGGAGTGATGGGAGAGTTAGTGTGTGGGAGTGATTGCAGAGCTAGACTGTGGGAGTGATGGGAGAGTTAGACTGTGGGAGTGATGGGAGAGTTAGACTGTTGGAGTGATGGGAGAGTAAAACTGTGGGAGTGATGGGAGAGTTAGTGTGTGGGAGTGATGGGAGAGTTAGACTGTGGGAGTGATGGGAGAGTTAGTGTGTGGGAGTGATGGGAGAGTTAGACTGTGGGAGTGATGTGAGAGTTAGTGTGTGGGAGTGATGGGAGAGGTAAACTGTGGGAGTGATGGGAGAGTTCGTGTGTGGAAGTGATGGGAGAGTTAGACTGTGGGAGTGATGGGAGAGTTAGACTGTGGGAGTGATGGGAGAGTTAGACTGTGGGAGTGATGGGAGAGTTAGACTGTGGGAGTGATGGGAGAGTTAGTGTGTGGGAGTGATTGCAGAGCTAGACTGTGGGAGTGATGGGAGAGTTAGACTGTGGGAGTGATGGGAGAGTTAGACTGTTGGAGTGATGGGAGAGTAAAACTGTGGGAGTGATGGGAGAGTTAGTGTGTGGGAGTGATGGGAGAGTTAGACTGTGGGAGTGATGGGAGAGTTTGACTGCGGGAGTGATGGGAGAGTTAGACTGTGGGACTGATGGGAGAGTTAGTCTGTGGGAGTGTTGGGAGAGTTAGACAGTGGGAGAGATGGGTGAGTTAGTTTGTGGGAGTGATGGGAGAGTTAGTGTGTGGGAGTGATGGTAGAGCTAGACTGTGGGAGTGATGGGAGAGTTAGACTGTGGGAGTGATGGGAGAGTTAGACTGTTGGAGTGATGGGAGAGTTAGACTGTGGGAGTGATGGGAGATTTAGTGTGTGGGAGTGATGGGAGAGTTAGACTGTGGGAGTGATGGGAGAGTTTGACTGCGTGAGTGATGGGAGAGTTAGACTGTGGGAGTGATGGGAGAGTTTGACTGCATGAGTGATGGGAGAGTTAGACTGTGGGAGTGATGGGAGTGTTAGTCTGTGGGAGTGTTGGGAGAGTTAGACAGTGGGAGAGATGGGTGAGTTAGTGTGTGGGAGTGATGGGAGAGTTAGTGTGTGGGAGTGAGGGGAGAGTTCGACTGTGGGAGTGATGGGAGAGTTAGACTGTGGGGGTGATGGGAGAGTTAGACTGTGGGACTGATGGGAGAGTTTGTGTGTGGGAGTGATGGGAGAGTTAGACTGTGGGAGTGATGGGAGAGTTAGACTGCGGGACTGATCGGAGAGTTAGACTGCGGGAGTGATGGGAGAGTTAGACTGTGGGAGTGATGGGAGTGTTAGACTGTGGGAGTGATGGGAGAGTTAGACTGTGGGAGTGATGGGAGAGTTAGTCTGTGGGAGTGTTGGGAGAGTTAGACAGTGGGAGAGATGGGTGAGTTAGTGTGTGGGAGTGATGGGAGAGTTAGACTGTGGGAGTGATGGGAGAGTTTGACTGCGGGAGTGATGGGATAGTTAGACTGTGGGACTGATGGGAGATTTAGTCTGTGGGAGTGTTGGGAGAGTTAGACTGTGATAGTGATGGGAGTGTTAGACTGTGGGAGTGTTGGGAGAGTTAGACAGTGGGAGAGATGGGTGAGTTAGTGTGTGGGAGTGATGGGAGAGTTAGTGTGTGGGAGTGAGGGGAGAGTTCGACTGTGGGAGTGATGGGAGAGTTAGACTGTGGGAGTGATGGGAGATTTAGTGTGTGGGAGTGATGGGAGAGTTAGACTGTGGGAGTGATGGGCGAGTTTGACTGCGTGAGTGATGGGAGAGTTAGACTGTGGGAGAGATGTGAGAGTTTGACTGCGTGAGTGATGGGAGAGTTAGACTGTGGGAGTGATGGGAGAGTTAGTCTGTGGGAGTGTTGGGAGAGTTAGACAGTGGGAGAGATGGGTGAGTTAGTGTGTGGGAGTGATGGGAGAGTTAGTGTGTGGGAGTGAGGGGAGAGTTCGACTGTGGGAGTGATGGGAGAGTTAGACTGTGGGGGTGATGGGAGAGTTAGACTGTGGGACTGATGGGAGAGTTTGTGTGTGGGAGTGATGGGAGAGTTAGACTGTGGGAGTGATGGGAGAGTTAGACTGCGGGACTGATCGGAGAGTTAGACTGAGGGAGTGATGGGAGAGTTAGACTGCGGGAGTGATGGGAGTATTAGACTGTGGGAGTGATGGGAGAGTTAGACTGTGGGAGTGATGGGAGAGTTAGACTGCGGGAGTGATGGGAGAGTTAGACTGTGGGAGTGATGGGAGTGTTAGACTGTGGGAGTGATGGGAGAGTTAGACTGTGGGAGTGATGGGAGAGTTAGACTGTGGGAGTGATGGGAGAGTTTGTGTGTGGGAGTGATGGGAGAGTTAGACTGTGGGAGTGATGGGAGAGTTAGACTGCGGGACTGATCGGAGAGTTAGACTGCGGGAGTGATGGGAGAGTTAGACTGTGGGAGTGATGGGAGAGTTAGTGTGTGGGAGTGATGGGAGAGTTAGACTGTGGGAGTGATGGGAGTGTTAGACTGTGGGAGTGATGGGAGAGTTAGACTGTGGGAGTGATGGGAGAGTTAGACTGTGGGACTGATGGGAGGGTTAGAATGTGGAAGTGATGGGAGAGTTAGACTGTGGGAGTGATGGGAGAGTTAGACTGTGGGAGTGATGGGAGAGTTAGACTGTGGGAGTGATGGGAGAGTTTGTGTGTGGGAGTGATGGGAGAGTTAGACTGTGGGAGTGATGGGAGAGTTAGACTGCGGGACTGATCGGAGAGTTAGACTGCGGGAGTGATGGGAGAGTTAGACTGTGGGAGTGATGGGAGTGTTAGACTGTGGGAGTGATGGGAGAGTTAAACTGTGGGACTGATCGGAGGTTTAGACTGTGGAAGTGATGGGAGAGGTAAAGTGGGAGTGATGGGAGAGTTAGTGTGTGGGAGTGATGGGAGAGTTAGACTGTGGGAGTGATGGGAGTGTTAGACTGTGGGAGTGATGGGAGAGTTAAACTGTGGGACTGATCGGAGGGGTAGACTGTGGAAGTGATGGGAAAGTTCCTGTGGGAGTGATGGGAGAGTTTGACGGTGGGAGTGATGGGAGAGTTAGACAGGGAGTGATGGGAGAGTTAGACTGTGGGAGTGATGGGAGAGGTAAACTGTGGGAGTGATGGGAGAGTTAGTACCTGGAAGTGATGGGAGAGCTCGACTGCGGGAGTGATGGGAGAGTTAGACTGCGGGAGTGATGGGAGAGTTAGACTGTGGGATTGATGGGAGAGTTAGTGTGTGGGAGTGATGGGAGAGTTAGTGTGTGGGAGTGATGGGAGAGGTAAACTGTGGGAGTGATGGGAGAGTTAGTGTGTGGGAGTGATGGGAGAGGTAAACTGTGGGAGTGATGGGAGAGTTAGTGTGTGGGAGTGATGGGAGAGGTAAACTGTGGGAGTGATGGGAGAGTTAGACTGTGGGAGTGATGGGAGAGTTAGTGTGTGGGAGTGATGGGAGAGCTAGACTGTGGGAGTGATGGGAGAGTTAGTGTGTGGGAGTGATGGGAGAGTCAGACTGTGGGAGTGATGGGAGAGTTAGACTGTGGGAGTGATGGGAGAGTTAGACTGTGGGAGTGATGGGAGAGCTACACTGCGGGAGTGATGGGAGAGTTAGACTGCGGGAGTGATGGGAGAGTTAGACTGTGGGAGTGATGGGAGAGTTAGACTGCGGGAGTGATGGGAGAGTCAGACTGTGGGAGTGATGGGAGAGTTAGACTGTGGGAGTGATGGGAGAGCTACACTGCGGGAGTGATGGGAGAGTTAGACTGCGGGAGTGATGGGAGAGTTAGTTTGTGGGAGTGATGGGAGAGTTAGACTGTGGGAGTGATGGGAGAGTTAGTGTGTGGGAGTGATGGGAGAGCTAGACTGTGGGAGTGATGGGAGAGTTAGACTGTGGGAGTGATGGGAGAGTTAGTGTGTGGGAGTGATGGGAGAGTTCGTGTGTGGAAGTGATGGGAGAGTTAGACTGTGGGAGTGATGGGAGAGTTAGTGTGTGGGAGTGATGGGAGAGCTAGACTGTGGGAGTGATGGGAGAGTTAGTTTGTGGGAGTGATGGGAGAGTTAGACTGTGGGAGTGATGGGAGAGGTAAACTGTGGGAGTGATGGGAGAGTTCGTGTGTGGAAGTGATGGGAGAGTTAGACTGTGGGAGTGATGGGAGAGTTAGTGTGTGGGAGTGATGGGAGAGGTAAACTGTGGGAGTGATGGGAGAGTTCGTGTGTGGAAGTGATGGGAGAGTTAGACTGTGGGAGTGATGGGAGAGTTAGACTGCGGGACTGATCGGAGAGTTAGACTGCGGGAGTGATGGGAGAGTTAGACTGTGGGAGTGATGGGAGTGTTAGACTGTGGGAGTGATGGGAGAGTTAGACTGCGGGAGTGATGGGAGAGTTAGACTGCGGGAGTGATGGGAGAGTTAGACAGGGAGCGATGGGAGAGTTAGACTGTGGGAGTGATGGGAGAGATAGACTGTGGGAGTGATAGGAGAGTTAGACTGTGGGAGTGATGGGAGAGTTAGTGTGTGGGAGTGATGGCAGAGCTAGACTGAGGGACCGATAATAGAGTTAGTGTGTGGGAGTGATGGGAGAGTTAGACTGTGGGAGTGATGGGAGAGTTAGACTGTGGGAGTGATGGGAGAGATAGACTGTGGGAGTGGTGGGAGAGTTAGACTGAGGGACCTATAATAGAGTTAGTGTGTGGGAGTGATGGGAGAGTTAGCCTGAGGGAGTGATGGGAGAGTTAGACTGTGGGAGTGATGGGAGAGTTAGACTGTGGGAATGATGGGAGAGTTAGTGTGTGGGAGTGATGGGAGAGTTAGACTGTGGGAGTGATGGGAGAGTTAGTGTGTGGGAGTGATGGGAGAGTTAGACTGTGGGAGTGATGGGAGAGTTAGTGTGTGGGAGTGATGGGAGAGGTAAACTGTGGGAGTGATGGGAGAGTTCGTGTGTGGAAGTGATGGGAGAGTTAGACTGTGGGAGTGATGGGAGAGTTAGACTGTGGGAGTGATGGGAGAGTTAGACTGTGGGAGTGATGGGAGAGTTAGACAGGGAGCGATGGGAGAGTTAGACTGTGGGAGTGATGGGAGAGTTAGTGTGTGGGAGTGATTGCAGAGCTAGACTGTGGGAGTGATGGGAGAGTTAGACTGTGGGAGTGATGGGAGAGTTAGACTGTTGGAGTGATGGGAGAGTAAAACTGTGGGAGTGATGGGAGAGTTAGTGTGTGGGAGTGATGGGAGAGTTAGACTGTGGGAGTGATGGGAGAGTTTGACTGCGGGAGTGATGGGAGAGTTAGACTGTGGGACTGATGGGAGAGTTAGTCTGTGGGAGTGTTGGGAGAGTTAGACAGTGGGAGAGATGGGTGAGTTAGTTTGTGGGAGTGATGGGAGAGTTAGTGTGTGGGAGTGATGGTAGAGCTAGACTGTGGGAGTGATGGGAGAGTTAGACTGTGGGAGTGATGGGAGAGTTAGACTGTTGGAGTGATGGGAGAGTTAGACTGTGGGAGTGATGGGAGATTTAGTGTGTGGGAGTGATGGGAGAGTTAGACTGTGGGAGTGATGGGAGAGTTTGACTGCGTGATTGATGGGAGAGTTAGACTGTGGGAGTGATGGGAGAGTTTGACTGCGTGAGTGATGGGAGAGTTAGATTGTGGGAGTGATGGGAGTGTTAGTCTGTGGGAGTGTTGGGAGAGTTAGACAGTGGGAGAGATGGGTGAGTTAGTGTGTGGGAGTGATGGGAGAGTTAGTGTGTGGGAGTGAGGGGAGAGTTCGACTGTGGGAGTGATGGGAGAGTTAGACTGTGGGGGTGATGGGAGAGTTAGACTGTGGGACTGATGGGAGAGTTTGTGTGTGGGAGTGATGGGAGAGTTAGACTGTGGGAGTGATGGGAGAGTTAGACTGCGGGACTGATCGGAGAGTTAGACTGCGGGAGTGATGGGAGAGTTAGACTGTGGGAGTGATGGGAGTGTTAGACTGTGGGAGTGATGGGAGAGTTAGACTGTGGGAGTGATGGGAGAGTTAGTCTGTGGGAGTGTTGGGAGAGTTAGACAGTGGGAGAGATGGGTGAGTTAGTGTGTGGGAGTGATGGGAGAGTTAGACTGTGGGAGTGATGGGAGAGTTTGACTGCGGGAGTGATGGGAGAGTTAGACTGTGGGACTGATGGGAGAT
This sequence comes from Scyliorhinus torazame, assembly GCF_047496885.1. NCBI lineage: Eukaryota > Metazoa > Chordata > Chondrichthyes > Carcharhiniformes > Scyliorhinidae > Scyliorhinus > Scyliorhinus torazame. Next base: position 86,708,218 of record NC_092724.1, read on the forward strand.
TTAGTCTGTGGGAGTGTTGGGAGAGTTAGACTGTGATAGTGATGGGAGTGTTAGACTGTGGGAGTGTTGGGAGAGTTAGACAGTGGGAGAGATGGGTGAGTTAGTGTGTGGGAGTGATGGGAGAGTTAGTGTGTGGGAGTGAGGGGAGAGTTCGACTGTGGGAGTGATGGGAGAGTTAGACTGTGGGAGTGATGGGAGATTTTGTGTGTGGGAGTGATGGGAGAGTTAGACTGTGGGAGTGATGGGAGAGTTTGACTGCGTGAGTGATGGGAGAGTTAGACTGTGGGAGTGATGGGAGAGTTTGACTGCGTGAGTGATGGGAGAGTTAGACTGTGGGAGTGATGGGAGAGTTAGTCTGTGGGAGTGTTGGGAGAGTTAGACAGTGGGAGAGATGGGTGAGTTAGTGTGTGGGAGTGATGGGAGAGTTAGTGTGTGGGAGTGAGGGGAGAGTTCGACTGTGGGAGTGATGGGAGAGTTAGACTGTGGGGGTGATGGGAGAGTTAGACTGTGGGACTGATGGGAGAGTTTGTGTGTGGGAGTGATGGGAGAGTTAGACTGTGGGAGTGATGGGAGAGTTAGACTGCGGGACTGATCGGAGAGTTAGACTGCGGGAGTGATGGGAGAGTTAGACTGTGGGAGTGATGGGAGTGTTAGACTGTGGGAGTGATGGGAGAGTTAGACTGTGGGAGTGATGGGAGAGTTAGACTGCGGGAGTGATGGGAGAGTTAGACTGTGGGAGTGATGGGAGTGTTAGACTGTGGGAGTGATGGGAGAGTTAGACTGTGGGAGTGATGGGAGAGTTAGACTGTGGGAGTGATGGGAGAGTTTGTGTGTGGGAGTGATGGGAGAGTTAGACTGTGGGAGTGATGGGAGAGTTAGACTGCGGGACTGATCGGAGAGTTAGACTGCGGGAGTGATGGGAGAGTTAGACTGTGGGAGTGATGGGAGTGTTAGACTGTGGGAGTGATGGGAGAGTTAGACTGTGGGAGTGATGGGAGAGTTAGACTGTGGGACTGATGGGAGGGTTAGAATGTGGAAGTGATGGGAGAGTTAGACTGTGGGAGTGATGGGAGAGTTAGACTGTGGGAGTGATGGGAGAGTTAGACTGTGGGAGTGATGGGAGAGTTTGTGTGTGGGAGTGATGGGAGAGTTAGACTGTGGGAGTGATGGGAGAGTTAGACTGCGGGACTGATCGGAGAGTTAGACTGCGGGAGTGATGGGAGAGTTAGACTGTGGGAGTGATGGGAGTGTTAGACTGTGGGAGTGATGGGAGTGTTAGACTGTGGGAGTGATGGGAGAGTTAAACTGTGGGACTGATCGGAGGGTTAGACTGTGGAAGTGATGGGAAAGTTACTGTGGGAGTGATGGGAGAGTTAGTGTGTGGGAGTGATGGGAGAGTTTGACGGTGGGAGTGATGGGAGAGTTAGACAGGGAGTGATGGGAGAGTTAGACTGTGTGATTGATGGGAGAGTTAGTGTGTGGGAGTGATGGGAGAGGTAAACTGTGGGAGTGATGGGAGAGTTAGTATCTGGAAGTGATGGGAGAGCTAGACTGCGGGAGTGATGGGAGAGTTAGACTGTGGGAGTGATGGGAGAGTTAGACTGTGTGATTGATGGGAGAGTTAGTGTGTGGGAGTGATGGGAGAGTTAGACTGTGGGAGTGATGGGAGAGTTAGACTGTGGGAGTGATGGGAGAGTTAGACTGTGGGAGTGATGGGAGAGATAGACTGTGGGACTGATGGGAGAGATAGACTGTGGGAGTGATGGGAGAGTTAAACTGTGGGACTGATCGGAGGGTTAGACTGTGGAAGTGATGGGAGAGGTAAAGTGGGAGTGATGGGAGAGTTAGTGTGTGGGAGTGATGGGAGAGTTAGACTGTGGGAGTGATGGGAGTGTTAGACTGTGGGAGTGATGGGAGAGTTAAACTGTGGGACTGATCGGAGGGTTAGACTGTGGAAGTGATGGGAAAGTTACTGTGGGAGTGATGGGAGAGTTTGACGGTGGGAGTGATGGGAGAGTTAGACAGGGAGTGATGGGAGAGTTAGACTGTGGGAGTGATGGGAGAGGTAAACTGTGGGAGTGATGGGAGAGTTAGTATCTGGAAGTGATGGGAGAGCTCGACTGCGGGAGTGATGGGAGAGTTAGACTGCGGGAGTGATGGGAGAGTTAGACTGTGGATTGATGGGAGAGTTAGTGTGTGGGAGTGATGGGAGAGTTAGTGTGTGGGAGTGATGGGAGAGGTAAACTGTGGGAGTGATGGGAGAGTTAGTGTGTGGGAGTGATGGGAGAGGTAAACTGTGGGAGTGATGGGAGAGTTAGTGTGTGGGAGTGATGGGAGAGGTAAACTGTGGGAGTGATGGGAGAGTTAGACTGTGGGAGTGATGGGAGAGTTAGTGTGTGGGAGTGATGGGAGAGCTAGACTGTGGGAGTGATGGGAGAGTTAGACTGCGGGACTGATGGGAGAGTTAGTGTGTGGGAGTGATGGGAGAGTCAGACTGTGGGAGTGATGGGAGAGTTAGACTGTGGGACTGATGGGAGAGTTAGTCTGTGGGAGTGATGGGAGAGTTAGACTGCGGGAGTGATGGGAGAGTCAGACTGTGGGAGTGATGGGAGAGTTAGACTGTGGGAGTGATGGGAGAGCTACACTGCGGGAGTGATGGGAGAGTTAGACTGCGGGAGTGATGGGAGAGTTAGACTGTGGGAGTGATGGGAGAGTTAGACTGCGGGAGTGATGGGAGAGTCAGACTGTGGGAGTGATGGGAGAGTTAGACTGTGGGAGTGATGGGAGAGTTAGTGTGTGGGAGTGATGGGAGAGTTAGACTGTGGGAGTGATGGGAGATTTAGTGTGTGGGAGTGATGGGAGAGTTAGACTGTGGGAGTGATGGGAGAGTTAGACTGTGGGAGTGATGGGAGAGTTAGTGTGTGGGAGTGATGGGAGAGTTAGACTGTGGGAGTGATGGGAGATTTAGTGTGTGGGAGTGATGGGAGAGTTAGACTGTGGGAGTAATGGGAGAGTTAGTGTGTGGGAGTGATGGGAGAGCTAGACTGTGGGAGTGATGGGAGAGTTAGTTTGTGGGAGTGATGGGAGAGGTAAACTGTGGGAGTGATGGGAGAGTTCGTGTGTGGAAGTGATGGGAGAGTTAGACTGTGGGAGTGATGGGAGAGTTAGTGTGTGGGAGTGATGGGAGAGGTAAACTGTGGGAGTGATGGGAGAGTTCGTGTGTGGAAGTGATGGGAGAGTTAGACTGTGGGAGTGATGGGAGAGTTAGACTGCGGGACTGATCGGAGAGTTAGACTGCGGGAGTGATGGGAGAGTTAGACTGCGGGAGTGATGGGAGAGTTAGACAGGGAGCGATGGGAGAGTTAGACTGTGGGAGTGATGGGAGAGATAGACTGTGGGAGTGATAGGAGAGTTAGACTGTGGGAGTGATGGGAGAGTTACTGTGGGAGTGATGGGAGAGTTAGACGGGGAGTGATGGGAGAGTTAGACTGTGGGAGTGATGGGAGAGGTAAACTGTGGGAGTGATGGGAGAGTTAGTATCTGGAAGTGATGGGAGAGCTCGACTGCGGGAGTGATGGGAGAGTTAGACTGCGGGAGTGATGGGAGAGTTAGACTGTGGATTGATGGGAGAGTTAGTGTGTGGGAGTGATGGGAGAGTTAGTGTGTGGGAGTGATGGGAGAGGTAAACTGTGGGAGTGATGGGAGAGTTAGTGTGTGGGAGTGATGGGAGAGGTAAACTGTGGGAGTGATGGGAGAGTTAGTGTGTGGGAGTGATGGGAGAGGTAAACTGTGGGAGTGATGGGAGAGTTAGACTGTGGGAGTGATGGGAGAGTTAGTGTGTGGGAGTGATGGGAGAGCTAGACTGTGGGAGTGATGGGAGAGTTAGACTGCGGGACTGATGGGAGAGTTAGTGTGTGGGAGTGATGGGAGAGTCAGACTGTGGGAGTGATGGGAGAGTTAGACTGTGGGACTGATGGGAGAGTTAGTCTGTGGGAGTGATGGGAGAGTTAGACTGCGGGAGTGATGGGAGAGTCAGACTGTGGGAGTGATGGGAGAGTTAGACTGTGGGAGTGATGGGAGAGCTACACTGCGGGAGTGATGGGAGAGTTAGACTGCGGGAGTGATGGGAGAGTTAGACTGTGGGAGTGATGGGAGAGTTAGACTGCGGGAGTGATGGGAGAGTCAGACTGTGGGAGTGATGGGAGAGTTAGACTGTGGGAGTGATGGGAGAGTTAGTGTGTGGGAGTGATGGGAGAGTTAGACTGTGGGAGTGATGGGAGATTTAGTGTGTGGGAGTGATGGGAGAGTTAGACTGTGGGAGTGATGGGAGAGTTAGACTGTGTGAGTGATGGGAGAGTTAGTGTGTGGGAGTGATGGGAGAGTTAGACTGTGGGAGTGATGGGAGATTTAGTGTGTGGGAGTGATGGGAGAGTTAGACTGTGGGAGTAATGGGAGAGTTAGTGTGTGGGAGTGATGGGAGAGCTAGACTGTGGGAGTGATGGGAGAGTTAGTGTGTGGGAGTGATGGGAGAGGTAAACTGTGGGAGTGATGGGAGAGTTCGTGTGTGGAAGTGATGGGAGAGTTAGACTGTGGGAGTGATGGGAGAGTTAGACTGCGGGACTGATCGGAGAGTTAGACTGCGGGAGTGATGGGAGAGTTAGACTGTGGGAGTGATGGGAGTGTTAGACTGTGGGAGTGATGGGAGAGTTAGACTGCGGGAGTGATGGGAAAGTTAGACTGCGGGATTGATGGGAGAGTTAGACAGGGAGCGATGGGAGAGTTAGACTGTGGGAGTGATGGGAGAGATAGACTGTGGGAGTGATAGGAGAGTTAGACTGTGGGAGTGATGGGAGAGTTAGTGTGTGGGAGTGATGGCAGAGCTAGACTGTGGGAGTGATGGGAGAGTTAGACTGTGGGAGTGATGGGAGAGTTAGACTGTTGGAGTGATGGGAGAGTAAAACTGTGGGAGTGATGGGAGAGTTAGTGTGTGGGAGTGATGGGAGAGTTAGACTGTGGGAGTGATGGGAGAGTTTGACTGCGGGAGTGATGGGAGAGTTAGACTGTGGGACTGATGGGAGAGTTAGTCTGTGGGAGTGTTGGGAGAGTTAGACAGTGGGAGAGATGGGTGAGTTAGTGTGTGGGAGCGATGGGAGATTTAGTGTGTGGGAGTGATTGGAGAGTTAGACTGTTGGAGTGATGGTAGAGCTAGACTGTGGGAGTGATGGGAGAGTTAGACTGTGGGAGTGATGGGAGAGTTAAACTGTTGGAGTGATGGGAGAGTTAGACTGTGGGAGTGATGGGAGATTTAGTGTGTGGGAGTGATGGGAGAGTTAGACTGTGGGAGTGATGGGAGAGTTTGACTGCGTGAGTGATGGGAGAGTTAGACTGTGGGAGTGATGGGAGAGTTTGACTGCGTGAGTGATGGGAGAGTTAGACTGTGGGAGTGATGGGAGAGTTAGTCTGTGGGAGTGTTGGGAGAGTTAGACAGTGGGAGAGATGGGTGAGTTAGTGTGTGGGAGTGATGGGAGAGTTAGTGTGTGGGAGTGAGGGGAGAGTTAGACTGTGGGAGTGATGGGAGAGTTAGACTGTGGGAGAGTTAGACTGTGGGAGTGATGGGAGAGTTAGACTGTGGGGGTGATGGGAGAGTTAAACTGTGGGACTGATGGGAGAGTTAGACTGTGGGGGTGATGGGAGAGTTAGACTGTGGGAGTGATGGGAGAGTTTGTGTGTGGGAGTGATGGGAGAGTTAGACTGTGGGAGTGATGGGAGAGTTAGACTGCGGGACTGATCGGAGAGTTAGACTGCGGGAGTGATGGGAGAGTTAGACTGTGGGAGTGATGGGAGTGTTCGCCTGTGGGAGTGATGGGAGAGTTAGACTGTGGGAGTGATGGGAGAGTTAGACTGTGGGAGTGATGGGAGTGTTAGACTGTGGGAGTGATGGGAGAGTTAGACTGTGGGACTGATGGGAGGGTTAGAATGTGGAAGTGATGGGAGAGTTAGACTGTGGGAGTGATGGGAGAGTAATACTGCGGGAGTGATGGGAGAGTTAGACTGTGGGAGTGATGGGAGTGTTCGCCTGTGGGAGTGATGGGAGAGTTAGACTGTGGGAGTGATGGGAGAGTTAGACTGTGGGAGTGATGGGAGAGTTAGACTGTGGGATTGATGGGAGAGTTAGACTGAGGGAGTGATGGGAGAGTTAGACTGTGGGACTGATGGGAGTGTTAGACTGTGGGAGTGATGGGAGAGTTACTGTGGGAGTGATGGGAGAGTTTGACGGTGGGAGTGATGGGAGAGTTAGACAGGGAGTGATGGGAGAGTTAGACTGTGTGATTGATGGGAGAGTTAGTGTGTGGGAGTGATGGGAGAGTTTGACGGTGGGAGTGATGGGAGAGTTAGACAGGGAGTGATGGGAGAGTTAGACTGTGTGATTGATGGGAGAGTTAGTGTGTGGGAGTGATGGGAGAGGTAAACTGTGGGAGTGATGGGAGAGTAATACTGCGGGAGTGATGGGAGAGTTAGACTGTGGGAGTGATGGGAAAGTTACTGTGGGAGTGATGGGAGAGTTTGACGGTGGGAGTGATGGGAGAGTTAGACAGGGAGTGATGGGAGAGTTAGACTGTGTGATTGATGGGAGAGTTAGTGTGTGGGAGTGATGGGAGAGTTTGACGGTGGGAGTGATGGGAGAGTTAGACAGGGAGTGATGGGAGAGTTAGACTGTGTGATTGATGGGAGAGTTAGTGTGTGGGAGTGATGGGAGAGGTAAACTGTGGGAGTGATGGGAGAGTAATACTGCGGGAGTGATGGGAGAGTTAGACTGTGGGAGTGATGGGAGTGTTCGCCTGTGGGAGTGATGGGAGAGTTAGACTGTGGGAGTGATGGGAGAGTTAGACTGTGGGAGTGATGGGAGTGTTAGACTGTGGGAGTGATGGGAGAGTTAGACTGTGGGACTGATGGGAGGGTTAGAATGTGGAAGTGATGGGAGAGTTAGACTGTGGGAGTGATGGGAGAGTAATACTGCGGGAGTGATGGGAGAGTTAGACTGTGGGAGTGATGGGAGTGTTCGCCTGTGGGAGTGATGGGAGAGTTAGACGGTGGGAGTGATGGGAGAGTTAGACAGGGAGTGATGGGAGAGTTAGACTGTGTGATTGATGGGAGAGTTAGACTGTGGGAGTGATGGGAGAGTTAGTCTGTGGGAGTGATGGGAGAGTTAGACTGTGGGAGTGATGGGAGTGTTAGACTGTGGGAGTGATGGGAGAGTTAAACTGTGGGACTGATCGGAGGGTTAGACTGTGGAAGTGATGGGAAAGTTACTGTGGGAGTGATGGGAGAGTTAGTGTGTGGGAGTGATGGGAGAGTTTGACGGTGGGAGTGATGGGAGAGTTAGACAGGGAGTGATGGGAGAGTTAGACTGTGGGAGTGATGGGAGTGTTAGACTGTGGGAGTGATGGGAGAGTTAAACTGTGGGACTGATCGGAGGGTTAGACTGTGGAAGTGATGGGAAAGTTACTGTGGGAGTGATGGGAGAGTTAGTGTGTGGGAGTGATGGGAGAGTTTGACGGTGGGAGTGATGGGAGAGTTAGACAGGGAGTGATGGGAGAGTTAGACTGTGTGATTGATGGGAGAGTTAGTGTGTGGGAGTGATGGGAGAGGTAAACTGTGGGAGTGATGGGAGAGTTAGTATCTGGAAGTGATGGGAGAGCTAGACTGCGGGAGTTATGGGAGAGTTAGACTGTGGGAGTGATGGGAGAGTTAGACTGTGTGATTGATGGGAGAGTTAGTGTGTGGGAGTGATGGGAGAGTTAGACTGTGGGAGTGATGGGAGAGTTAGACTGTGGGAGTGATGGGAGAGTTAGACTGTGGGAGTGATGGGAGAGATAGACTGTGGGAGTGATGGGAGAGCTAGACTGTGGGAATGATGGGAGAGATAGACTGCGGGAGTGATGGGAGAGTTAGACTGTGGGAGTGATGGGAGAGTTAGACTGGGAGCGATGGGAGAGTTAGACTGTGGAAGTGATGGGAGAGATAGACTGTGGGAGTGATGGGAGAGTTAGACTGTGGGAGTGATGGGAGAGTTAGACTGTGGGAGTGATGGGAGAGTTAGACTGTGGGAGTGATGGGAGAGTTAGACTGTGGGAATGATGGGAGAGATAGACTGTGGGAGTGATGGGAGAGTTAGACTGTGGAAGTGATGGGAGAGTTAGACTGAGGGAGTGATGGGAGAGTTAGACTGTGGGAGTGATGGGAGAGTTAGACTGTGGGAATGATGGGAGAGTTAGTGTGTGGGAGTGATGGGAGAGTTAGACTGAGGGAGTGATGGGAGAGTTAGTGTGTGGGAGTGATGGGAGAGTTAGACTGTGGGAGTGATGGGAGAGTTAGACTGAGGGACCGATAATAGAGTTAGTGTGTGGGAGTGATGGGAGAGTTAGACTGTGGGAGTGATGGGAGAGTTAGACTGTGGGAGTGATGGGAGAGTTAGACTGAGGGAGTGATGGGAGAGTTAGACTGTGGGAGTGATGGGAGAGTTAGACTGTGGGAATGATGGGAGAGTTAGTGTGTGGGAGTGATGGGAGAGTTAGACTGTGGGAGCGATGGGAGAGTTAGACTGTGGGAGTGATGGGAGAGTTAGACTGTGGGAGTGATGGGAGAGTTAGACTGTGGGAGTGATGGGAGAGTTTGACTGCGGGAGTGATGGGAGAGTTAGACTGTGGGAGTGATGGGAGAGTTAGACTGTGGGACTGATGGGAGAGTTAGTTTGTGGGAGTGTTGGGAGAGTTAGACAGTGGGAGAGATGGGTGAGTTAGTTTGTGGGAGTGATGGTAGAGCTAGACTGTGGGAGTGATGGGAGAGTTAGACTGTGGGAGTGATGGGAGAGTTAGACTGTTGGAGTGATGGGAGAGTTAGACTGTTGGGAGTGATGGGAGAGTTAGACTGTGGGAGTGATGGGAGAGTTTGACTGCGTGAGTGATGGGAGAGTTAGACTGTGGGAGTGATGGGAGTGTTAGTCTGTGGGAGTGTTGGGAGAGTTAGACAGTGGGAGAGATGGGTGAGTTAGTGTGTGGGAGTGATGGGAGAGTTAGTGTGTGGGAGTGAGGGGAGAGTTCGACTGTGGGAGTGATGGGAGAGTTAGACTGCGGGACTGATCGGAGAGTTAGACTGCGGGAGTGATGGGAGAGTTAGACTGTGGGAGTGATGGGAGTGTTAGACTGTGGGAGTGATGGGAGAGTTAGACTGTGGGAGTGATGGGAGAGTTAGTCTGTGGGAGTGTTGGGAGAGTTAGACAGTGGGAGAGATGGGTGAGTTAGTGTGTGGGAGTGATGGGAGAGTTAGACTGTGGGAGTGATGGGAGAGTTTGACTGCGGGAGTGATGGGAGAGTTAGACTGTGGGACTGATGGGAGAGTTAGTGTGTGGGAGTGAGGGGAGAGTTCGACTGTGGGAGTGATGGTAGAGCTAGACTGTGGGAGTGATGGGAGAGTTAGACTGTGGGAGTGATGGGAGAGTTAGACTGTTGGAGTGATGGGAGAGTTAGACTGTGGGAGTGATGGGAGAGTTAGACTGTGGGAGTGATGGGAGAGTTTGACTGCGTGAGTGATGGGAGAGTTAGACTGTGGGAGTGATGGGAGTGTTAGTCTGTGGGAGTGTTGGGAGAGTTAGACAGTGGGAGAGATGGGTGAGTTAGTGTGTGGGAGTGATGGGAGAGTTAGTGTGTGGGAGTGAGGGGAGAGTTCGACTGTGGGAGTGATGGGAGAGTTAGACTGCGGGACTGATCGGAGAGTTAGACTGCGGGAGTGATGGGAGAGTTAGACTGTGGGAGTGATGGGAGTGTTAGACTGTGGGAGTGATGGGAGAGTTAGACTGTGGGAGTGATGGGAGAGTTAGTCTGTGGGAGTGTTGGGAGAGTTAGACAGTGGGAGAGATGGGTGAGTTAGTGTGTGGGAGTGATGGGAGAGTTAGACTGTGGGAGTGATGGGAGAGTTTGACTGCGGGAGTGATGGGAGAGTTAGACTGTGGGACTGATGGGAGAGTTAGTCTGTGGGAGTGTTGGGAGAGTTAGACTGTGGGAGTGATGGGAGTGTTAGACTGTGGGAGTGTTGGGAGAGTTAGACAGTGGGAGAGATGGGTGAGTTAGTGTGTGGGAGTGATGGGAGAGTTAGTGTGTGGGAGTGAGGGGAGAGTTCGACTGTGGGAGTGATGGGAGAGTTAGACTGTGGGAGTGATGGGAGATTTAGTGTGTGGGAGTGATGGGAGAGTTAGACTGTGGGAGTGATGGGAGAGTTTGACTGCGTGAGTGATGGGAGAGTTAGACTGTGGGAGTGATGGGAGAGTTTGACTGCGTGAGTGATGGGAGAGTTAGACTGTGGGAGTGATGGGAGAGTTTGACTGCGTGAGTGATGGGAGAGTTAGACAGTGGGAGAGATGGGTGAGTTAGTGTGTGGGAGTGATGGGAGAGTTAGTGTGTGGGAGTGAGGGGAGAGTTCGACTGTGGGAGTGATGGGAGAGTTAGACTGTGGGGGTGATGGGAGAGTTAGACTGTGGGACTGATGGGAGAGTTTGTGTGTGGGAGTGATGGGAGAGTTAGACTGTGGGAGTGATGGGAGAGTTAGACTGCGGGACTGATCGGAGAGTTAGACTGCGGGAGTGATGGGAGAGTTAGACTGTGGGAGTGATGGGAGTGTTAGACTGTGGGAGTGATGGGAGAGTTAGACTGTGGGAGTGATGGGAGAGTTAGACTGCGGGAGTGATGGGAGAGTTAGACTGTGGGAGTGATGGGAGTGTTAGACTGTGGGAGTGATGGGAGAGTTAGACTGTGGGAGTGATGGGAGAGTTAGACTGTGGGAGTGATGGGAGAGTTAGACTGTGGGAGTGATGGGAGAGTTTGTGTGTGGGAGTGATGGGAGAGTTAGACTGTGGGAGTGATGGGAGAGTTAGACTGCGGGACTGATCGGAGAGTTAGACTGCGGGAGTGATGGGAGAGATAGACTGTGGGAGTGATGGGAGTGTTAGACTGTGGGAGTGATGGGAGAGTTAGACTGTGGGAGTGATGGGAGAGTTAGACTGTGGGACTGATGGGAGGGTTAGAATGTGGAAGTGATGGGAGAGTTAGACTGTGGGAGTGATGGGAGAGTTAGACTGTGGGAGTGATGGGAGAGTTAGACTGTGGGAGTGATGGGAGAGTTTGTGTGTGGGAGTGATGGGAGAGTTAGACTGTGGGAGTGATGGGAGAGTTAGACTGCGGGACTGTTCGGAGAGTTAGACTGCGGGAGTGATGGGAGAGTTAGACTGTGGGAGTGATGGGAGTGTTAGACTGTGGGAGTGATGGGAGAGTTAAACTGTGGGACTGATCGGAGGGTTAGACTGTGGAAGTGATGGGAGAGGTAAAGTGGGAGTGATGGGAGAGTTAGTGTGTGGGAGTGATGGGAGAGTTAGACTGTGGGAGTGATGGGAGTGTTCGACTGTGGGAGTGATGGGAGAGTTAAACTGTGGGACTGATCGGAGGGTTAGACTGTGGAAGTGATGGGAAAGTTACTGTGGGAGTGATGGGAGAGTTTGACGGTGGGAGTGATGGGAGAGTTAGACTGTGGGAGTGATGGGAGAGTTAGACTGTGGGAGTGATGGGAGAGTTAGACAGGGAGTGATGGGAGAGTTAGACTGTGGGAGTGATGGGAGAGGTAAACTGTGGGAGTGATGGGAGAGTTAGTATCTGGAAGTGATGGGAGAGCTAGACTGCGGGAGTGATGGGAGAGTTAGACTGCGGGAGTGATGGGAGAGTTAGACTGTGGGAGTGATGGGAGAGATAGACTGTGGGATTGATGGGAGAGTTAGTGTGTGGGAGTGATGGGAGAGTTAGTGTGTGGGAGTGATGGGAGAGGTAAACTGTGGGAGTGATGGGAGAGTTAGACTGTGGGAGTGATGGGAGAGATAGACTGTGGGATTGATGGGAGAGTTAGTGTGTGGGAGTGATGGGAGAGTTAGTGTGTGGGAGTGATGGGAGAGGTAAACTGTGGGAGTGATGGGAGAGTTAGTGTGTGGGAGTGATGGGAGAGGTAAACTGTGGGAGTGATGGGAGAGTTAGTGTGTGGGAGTGATGGGAGAGGTAAACTGTGGGAGTGATGGGAGAGTTAGACTGTGGGAGTGATGGGAGAGTTAGTGTGTGGGAGTGATGGGAGAGCTAGACTGTGGGAGTGATGGGAGAGTTAGACTGTGGGAGTGATGGGAGAGTTAGACTGTGGGAGTGATGGGAGAGCTAGACTGTGGGAGTGATGGGAGAGTTAGTGTGTGGGAATGATGGGAGAGTTCGACTGTGGGAGTGATGAGAGAGTTAGACTGTGGGAGTGATGGGTGAGTTAGACTGGGGGTGATGGGAGTGTTAGTGTGTGGGAGTGATGAGAGAGTTAGACTGTGGGAGAGATGGGAGATTCAGACTGGGAGCGATGGGAGAGTTAGACTGTGGGAGTGATGGGAGAGTTAGACTGCGGGAGTGATGGGAGAGTTAGACTGTGGGAGGGATGGGAGAGTTAGACTGTGGGAGTGATGGGAGAGTTTGTGTGTGGGAGTGATGGGAGAGTTAGACTGTGGGAGTAATGGGAGAGTTAGACTGGGAGTGATGGGAGAGTAAGACTGGGAGTGATGGGAGAGTTAGACTGTGGGAATGATGGGAGAGTTAGACTCAGGGAGTGATGGGAGAGTTAGACTGCGGGAGTGATGGGAGAGTTAGACTGTGGGAGTGATGGGAGAGTTAAACTGTGGGACTGATCGGAGGGTTAGACTGTGGAAGTGATGGGAGAGGTAAAGTGGGAGTGATGGGAGAGTTAGTGTGTGGGAGTGATGGGAGAGTTAGACTGTGGGAGTGATGGGAGTGTTCGACTGTGGGAGTGATGGGAGAGTTAAACTGTGGGACTGATCGGAGGGTTAGACTGTGGAAGTGATGGGAAAGTTACTGTGGGAGTGATGGGAGAGTTTGACGGTGGGAGTGATGGGAGAGTTAGACTGTGGGAGTGATGGGAGAGTTAGACTGTGGGAGTGATGGGAGAGTTAGACAGGGAGTGATGGGAGAGTTAGACTGTGGGAGTGATGGGAGAGGTAAACTGTGGGAGTGATGGGAGAGTTAGTATCTGGAAGTGATGGGAGAGCTAGACTGCGGGAGTGATGGGAGAGTTAGACTGCGGGAGTGATGGGAGAGTTAGACTGTGGGAGTGATGGGAGAGATAGACTGTGGGATTGATGGGAGAGTTAGTGTGTGGGAGTGATGGGAGAGTTAGTGTGTGGGAGTGATGGGAGAGGTAAACTGTGGGAGTGATGGGAGAGTTAGACTGTGGGAGTGATGGGAGAGATAGACTGTGGGATTGATGGGAGAGTTAGTGTGTGGGAGTGATGGGAGAGTTAGTGTGTGGGAGTGATGGGAGAGGTAAACTGTGGGAGTGATGGGAGAGTTAGTGTGTGGGAGTGATGGGAGAGGTAAACTGTGGGAGTGATGGGAGAGTTAGTGTGTGGGAGTGATGGGAGAGGTAAACTGTGGGAGTGATGGGAGAGTTAGACTGTGGGAGTGATGGGAGAGTTAGTGTGTGGGAGTGATGGGAGAGCTAGACTGTGGGAGTGATGGGAGAGTTAGACTGTGGGAGTGATGGGAGAGTTAGACTGTGGGAGTGATGGGAGAGCTAGAATGTGGGAGTGATGGGAGAGTTAGTGTGTGGGAATGATGGGAGAGTTCGACTGTGGGAGTGATGAGAGAGTTAGACTGTGGGAGTGATGGGTGAGTTAGACTGGGGGTGATGGGAGTGTTAGTGTGTGGGAGTGATGAGAGAGTTAGACTGTGGGAGAGATGGGAGATTCAGACTGGGAGCGATGGGAGAGTTAGACTGTGGGAGTGATGGGAGAGTTAGACTGCGGGAGTGATGGGAGAGTTAGACTGTGGGAGGGATGGGAGAGTTAGACTGTGGGAGTGATGGGAGAGTTTGTGTGTGGGAGTGATGGGAGAGTTAGACTGTGGGAGTAATGGGAGAGTTAGACTGGGAGTGATGGGAGAGTAAGACTGGGAGTGATGGGAGAGTTAGACTTTGGGAATGATGGGAGAGTTAGACTCAGGGAGTGATGGGAGAGTTAGACTGCGGGAGTGATGGGAGAGTTAGACTGCGGGACTGATGGGAGAGTTTGACTGTGGGAGTGTTGGGTGAGTTAGACTGTGGGAGTGATGGGACAGTTAGACTGCTGGAGTGATGGGAGAGTTAGACTGTGGGAGTGATGGGAGAGTTAGACTGTGGGAGTGATGGGAGAGTTAGACTGTGGGAGAGATGGGAGAGTTAGACTGTGGGAGTGATGGGAGAGTTAGACTGTGGGACTGATGGGAGAGTTAGACTCTGGGAGTGATGGGAGAGTTAGACTGTGGGGGTGATGGGAGAGTTAGACTGTGGGACTGATGGGAGAGTTAGTCTGTGGGAGTGATGGGACAGTTAGACTGCTGGAGTGATGGGAGAGTTAGACTGTGGGAGTGATGGGAGAGTTAGACTGTGGGAGTGATGGGAGAGTTAGACTGTGGGAGTGATGGGAGAGTTAGACTGTGGGGGTGATGGGAGAGTTAGACTGTGGGACTGATGGGACAGTTAGACTGCTGGAGTGATGGGAGAGTTAGACTGTGGGAGTGATGGGAGAGTTAGACTGTGGGAGTGATGGGAGAGTTAGACTGTGGGAGTGATGGGAGAGTTAGACTGTGGGGGTGATGGGAGAGTTAGACTGTGTGACTGATGGGAGAGTTAGTCTGTGGGAGTGTTGGGAGAGTTAGACTGTGGGAGTGATGGGAGAGTTAGACTGTGGGAGTGATGGGAGAGTTAGACTGTGGGAGTGATGGGAGAGTTAGACTGTGGGACTGATGGGAGAGTTAGTCTGTGGGAGTGTTGGGAGAGTTAGACATTGGGAGAGATGGGAGAGTTAGACTGTGGGAGTGATGGGAGAGTTAGACTGTGGGACTGATGGGAGAGTTAGTCTGTGGGAGTGTTGGGAGAGTTAGACAGTGGGAGAGATGGGTGAGTTAGTTTGTGGGAGTGATTGGAGAGTTAGTGTGTGGGAGTGATGGGAGTTTTAGTGTGTGGGAGTGATGGGAGAGTTAGACTGTGGGAGTGATGGGAGAGTTTGACTGCGTGAGTGATGGGAGAGTTAGACTGTGGGAGTGATGGGAGAGTTTGACTGCGTGAGTGATGGGAGAGTTAGACTGTGGGAGTGATGGGAGAGTTAGTCTGTGGGAGTGTTGGGAGAGTTAGACAGTGGGAGAGATGGGTGAGTTAGTGTGTGGGAGTGATGGGAGAGTTAGTGTGTGGGAGTGAGGGGAGAGTTCGACTGTGGGAGTAATGGGAGAGTTAGACTGTGGGGGTGATGGGAGAGTTAGACTGTGGGACTGATGGGAGAGTTTGTGTGTGGGAGTGATGGGAGAGTTAGACTGTGGGAGTGATGGGAGAGTTAGACTGCGGGACTGATCGGAGAGTTAGACTGCGGGAGTGATGGGAGAGTTAGACTGTGGGAGTGATGGGAGTGTTAGACTGTGGGAGTGATGGGAGAGTTAGACTGTGGGAGTGATGGGAGAGTTAGTCTGTGGGAGTGTTGGGAGAGTTAGACAGTGGGAGAGATGGGTGAGTTAGTGTGTGGGAGTGATGGGAGAGTTAGACTGTGGGAGTGATGGGAGAGTTTGACTGCGGGAGTGATGGGAGCGTTAGACTGTGGGACTGATGGGAGAGTTAGTCTGTGGGAGTGTTGGGAGAGTTAGACTGTGGGAGTGATGGGAGTGTTAGACTGTGGGAGTGTTGGGAGAGTTAGACTGTGGGAGTGATGGGAGAGTTAGACTGTGGGAGTGATGGGAGATTTAGTGTGTGGGAGTGATGGGAGAGTTAGACTGTGGGAGTGATGGGAGAGTTTGACTGCGTGAGTGATGGGAGAGTTAGACTGTGGGAGTGATGGGAGAGTTTGACTGCGTGAGTGATGGGAGAGTTAGACTGTGGGAGTGATGGGAGAGTTAGTCTGTGGGAGTGATGGGAGAGTTAGTCTGTGGGAGTGTTGGGAGAGTTAGACAGTGGGAGAGATGGGTGAGTTAGTGTGTGGGAGTGATGGGAGAGTTAGTGTGTGGGAGTGAGGGGAGAGTTCGACTGTGGGAGTGATGGGAGAGTTAGACTGTGGGGGTGATGGGAGAGTTAGTCTGTGGGAGTGTTGGGAGAGTTAGACAGTGGGAGAGATGGGTGAGTTAGTGTGTGGGAGTGATGGGAGAGTTAGTGTGTGGGAGTGAGGGGAGAGTTCGACTGTGGGAGTGATGGGAGAGTTAGACTGTGGGAGTGATGGGAGAGTTTGACTGCGTGAGTGATGGGAGAGTTAGACTGTGGGAGCGATGGGAGAGTTAGACTGTGGGAGTGATGGGAGAGTTAGTCTGTGGGAGTGTTGGGAGAGTTAGACAGTGGGAGAGATGGGTGAGTTAGTGTGTGGGAGTGATGGGAGAGTTAGTGTGTGGGAGTGAGGGGAGAGTTCGACTGTGGGAGTGATGGGAGAGTTAGACTGTGGGGGTGATGGGAGAGTTAGACTGTGGGAGTGATGGGAGATTTAGACTGTGGGACTGATGGGAGAGTTTGTGTGTGGGAGTGATGGGAGAGTTAGACTGTGGGAGTGATGGGAGAGTTAGACTGCGGGACTGATCGGAGAGTTAGACTGCGGGAGTGATGGGAGAGTTAGACTGTGGGAGTGATGGGAGTGTTAGACTGTGGGAGTGATGGGAGAGTTAGACTGTGGGAGTGATGGGAGAGTTAGACTGCGGGAGTGATGGGAGAGTTAGACTGTGGGAGTGATGGGAGTGTTAGACTGTGGGAGTGATGGGAGAGTTAGACTGTGGGAGTGATGGGAGAGTTAGACTGTGGGAGTGATGGGAGAGTTTGTGTGTGGGAGTGATGGGAGAGTTAGACTGTGGGAGTGATGGGAGAGTTAGACTGCGGGACTGATCGGAGAGTTAGACTGCGGGAGTGATGGGAGAGTTAGACTGTGGGAGTGATGGGAGTGTTAGACTGTGGGAGTGATGGGAGAGTTAGACTGTGGGACTGATGGGAGGGTTAGAATGTGGAAGTGATGGGAGAGTTAGACTGTGGGAGTGATGGGAGAGTTTGTGTGTGGGAGTGATGGGAGAGTTAGACTGTGGGAGTGATGGGAGAGTTTGTGTGTGGGAGTGATGGGAGAGTTAGACTGTGGGAGTGATGGGAGAGTTAGACTGCGGGACTGATCGGAGAGTTAGACTGCGGGAGTGATGGGAGAGTTAGACTGTGGGAGTGATGGGAGAGTTAGACTGTGGGAGTGATGGGAGAGTTTGTGTGTGGGAGTGATGGGAGAGTTAGACTGAGGGAGTGATGGGAGAGTTAGACTGCGGGACTGATCGGAGAGTTAGACTGCGGGAGTGATGGGAGAGTTAGACTGTGGGAGTGATGGGAGAGTTAGACTGTGGGAGTGATGGGAGAGTTAGACTGTGGGAGTGATGGGAGAGTTTGTGTGTGGGAGTGATGGGAGAGTTAGACTGTGGGAGTGATGGGAGAGTTAGACTGCGGGACTGATCGGAGAGTTAGACTGCGGGAGTGATGGGAGAGTTAGACTGTGGGAGTGATGGGAGTGTTAGACTGTGGGAGTGATGGGAGAGTTAAACTGTGGGAGTGATGGGAGAGTTTGACGGTGGGAGTGATGGGAGAGTTAGACTGTGGGAGTGATGGGAGAGGTAAACTGTGGGAGTGATGGGAGAGTTAGTATCTGGAAGTGATGGGAGAGCTAGACTGTGGGAGTGATGGGAGAGTTAGACTGCGGGAGTGATGGGAGTGTTAGACTGTGGGAGTGATGGGAGAGTTAGACTGTGGGAGTGATGGGAGAGTTAGTCTGTGGGAGTGTTGGGAGAGTTAGACAGTGGGAGAGATGGGTGAGTTAGTGTGTGGGAGTGATGGGAGAGTTAGACTGTGGGAGTGATGGGAGAGTTTGACTGCGGGAGTGATGGGAGAGTTAGACTGTGGGACTGATGGGAGAGTTAGTCTGTGGGAGTGTTGGGAGAGTTAGACTGTGGGAGTGATGGGAGTGTTAGACTGTGGGAGTGTTGGGAGAGTTAGACTGTGGGAGTGATGGGAGAGTTAGACTGTGGGAGTGATGGGAGATTTAGTGTGTGGGAGTGATGGGAGAGTTAGACTGTGGGAGTGATGGGAGAGTTTGACTGCGTGAGTGATGGGAGAGTTAGACTGTGGGAGTGATGGGAAAGTTTGACTGCGTGAGTGATGGGAGAGTTAGACTGTGGGAGTGATGGGAGAGTTAGTCTGTGGGAGTGATGGGAGAGTTAGTCTGTGGGAGTGTTGGGAGAGTTAGACAGTGGGAGAGATGGGTGAGTTAGTGTGTGGGAGTGATGGGAGAGTTAGTGTGTGGGAGTGAGGGGAGAGTTCGACTGTGGGAGTGATGGGAGAGTTAGACTGTGGGGGTGATGGGAGAGTTAGTCTGTGGGAGTGTTGGGAGAGTTAGACAGTGGGAGAGATGGGTGAGTTAGTGTGTGGGAGTGATGGGAGAGTTAGTGTGTGGGAGTGAGGGGAGAGTTCGACTGTGGGAGTGATGGGAGAGTTAGACTGTGGGAGTGATGGGAGAGTTTGACTGCGTGAGTGATGGGAGAGTTAGACTGTGGGAGCGATGGGAGAGTTAGACTGTGGGAGTGATGGGAGAGTTAGTCTGTGGGAGTGTTGGGAGAGTTAGACAGTGGGAGAGATGGGTGAGTTAGTGTGTGGGAGTGATGGGAGAGTTAGACTGTGGGAGTGATGGGAGAGTTTGACTGCGTGAGTGATGGGAGAGTTAGACTGTGGGAGCGATGGGAGAGTTAGACTGTGGGAGTGATGGGAGAGTTAGTCTGTGGGAGTGTTGGGAGAGTTAGACAGTGGGAGAGATGGGTGAGTTAGTGTGTGGGAGTGATGGGAGAGTTAGTGTGTGGGAGTGAGGGGAGAGTTCGACTGTGGGAGTGATGGGAGAGTTAGACTGTGGGGGTGATGGGAGAGTTAGACTGTGGGAGTGATGGGAGATTTAGACTGTGGGACTGATGGGAGAGTTTGTGTGTGGGAGTGATGGGAGAGTTAGACTGTGGGAGTGATGGGAGAGTTAGACTGCGGGACTGATCGGAGAGTTAGACTGCGGGAGTGATGGGAGAGTTAGACTGTGGGAGTGATGGGAGTGTTAGACTGTGGGAGTGATGGGAGAGTTAGACTGTGGGAGTGATGGGAGAGTTAGACTGCGGGAGTGATGGGAGAGTTAGACTGTGGGAGTGATGGGAGTGTTAGACTGTGGGAGTGATGGGAGAGTTAGACTGTGGGAGTGATGGGAGAGTTTGTGTGTGGGAGTGATGGGAGAGTTAGACTGTGGGAGTGATGGGAGAGTTAGACTGCGGGACTGATCGGAGAGTTAGACTGCGGGAGTGATGGGAGAGTTAGACTGTGGGAGTGATGGGAGTGTTAGACTGTGGGAGTGATGGGAGAGTTAGACTGTGGGACTGATGGGAGGGTTAGAATGTGGAAGTGATGGGAGAGTTAGACTGTGGGAGTGATGGGAGAGTTTGTGTGTGGGAGTGATGGGAGAGTTAGACTGTGGGAGTGATGGGAGAGTTTGTGTGTGGGAGTGATGGGAGAGTTAGACTGTGGGAGTGATGGGAGAGTTAGACTGCGGGACTGATCGGAGAGTTAGACTGCGGGAGTGATGGGAGAGTTAGACTGTGGGAGTGATGGGAGTGTTAGACTGAGGGAGTGATGGGAGAGTTAGACTGCGGGAGTGATGGGAGAGTTAGACTGTGGGAGTGATGGGAGTGTTAGACTGTGGGAGTGATGGGAGAGTTAGACTGTGGGAGTGATGGGAGAGTTTGTGTGTGGGAGTGATGGGAGAGTTAGACTGTGGGAGTGATGGGAGAGTTAGACTGCGGGACTGATCGGAGAGTTAGACTGCGGGAGTGATGGGAGAGTTAGACTGTGGGAGTGATGGGAGAGTTAGACTGTGGGAGTGATGGGAGAGTTAGACTGTGGGAGTGATGGGAGAGTTTGTGTGTGGGAGTGATGGGAGAGTTAGACTGTGGGAGTGATGGGAGAGTTAGACTGCGGGACTGATCGGAGAGTTAGACTGCGGGAGTGATGGGAGAGTTAGACTGTGGGAGTGATGGGAGTGTTAGACTGTGGGAGTGATGGGAGAGTTAAACTGTGGGAGTGATGGGAGAGTTTGACGGTGGGAGTGATGGGAGAGTTAGACTGTGGGAGTGATGGGAGAGGTAAACTGTGGGAGTGATGGGAGAGTTAGTATCTGGAAGTGATGGGAGAGCTAGACTGTGGGAGTGATGGGAGAGTTAGACTGCGGGAGTGATGGGAGAGTTAGACAGCGGGAGTGATGGGAGAGTTCGACTGTGTGATTGATGGGAGAGTTAGTGTGTGGGAGTGATGGGAGAGTTAGACTGTGGGACTGATGGGAGAGTTAGACTGTGGGAGTGATGGGAGAGATAGACTGTGGGAGTGATGGGAGAGTTAGACTGTGGGAGTGATGGGAGAGTTAGACTGTGGGAGTGATGGGAGAGTTAGACTGTGGGAGTGATGGGAGAGTTAGACTGTGGGAGTGATGGGAGAGTTAGACTGTCGGAGTGATGGGAGAGTTAGACTGTGGGATTGATGGGAGAGTTAGTGTGTGGGAATGATGGGAGAGTTAGTGTGTGGGAGTGATGGGAGAGGTAAACTGTGGGAGTGATGGGAGAGTTAGTGTGTGGAAGTGATGGGAGAGTTAGACTGTGGGAGTGATGGGAGAGTTAGACTGTGGGAGTGATGGGAGAGTTAGACTGTGGGAGTGATGGGAGAGTTAGTGTGTGGAAGTGATGGGAGAGTTAGACTGTGGGAGTGATGGGAGAGATAGACTGTGGGAGTGATGGGAGAGTTAGACTGTGGGAGTGATGGGAGAGCTAGACTGTTTGGAGTGATGGGAGAGTTAGACTGTGGGAGTGATGGGAGAGTTAGACTGTGGGAGTGATGGGAGAGTTAGACTGTGGGAGAGATGGGAGAGTTAGTGTGTGGAAGTGATGGGAGAGCTAGACTGTGGGAGTGATGGGAGAGTTAGACTGTGGGGGTGATGGGAGAGTTAGACTGCGGGAGTGATGGGAGAGTTAGACTGTGGGAGTGATGGGAGAGTTAGTGTGTGGGAGTGATGGGAGAGTTAGACTGTGGGAGTGATGGGAGAGTTAGACTGTGGGAGTGATGGGAGAGTTAGACTGTGGGAGTGATGGGAGAGTTAGACTGTGGGAGTGATGGGAGAGTTAGACTGTGGGAATGATGGGAGAGTTAGACAGGGAGCGATGGGAGAGTTAGACTGTGGGAGTGATGGGAGAGCTAGACTGTTTGGAGTGATGGGAGAGTTAGACTGTGGGAGTGATGGGAGAGTTAGACTGTGGGAGTGATGGGAGAGTTAGACTGTGGGAGTGATGGGAGAGTTAGACTGTGGGAGTGATGGGAGAGTTAGACTGTGGGAGTGATGGGAGAGTTAGACAGGGAGCGATGGGAGAGTTAGACTGTGGGAGTGATGGGAGAGCTAGACTGCGGGAGTGATGGGAGAGTTAGACTGTTGGAGTGATGGGAGAGTTAGTGTGTGGGAGTGATGGGAGAGTTAGACTGTTTGGAGTGATGGGAGAGTTAGACTGTGGGGGTGATGGGAGAGTTAGACTGTGGGACTGATGGGAGAGTTAGACTGTGGGAGTGATGGGAGTGTTAGACTGTGGGAGTGATGGGAGAGTTAGACTGTGGGAGTGATGGGAGAGTTAGACTGCGGGAGTGATGGGAGAGTTAGACTGTGGGAGTGATGGGAGTGTTAGACTGTGGGAGTGATGGGAGAGTTAGACTGTGGGAGTGATGGGAGAGTTAGACTGTGGGAGTGATGGGAGAGTTTGTGTGTGGGAGTGATGGGAGAGTTAGACTGTGGGAGTGATGGGAGAGTTAGACTGCGGGACTGATCGGAGAGTTAGACTGCGGGAGTGATGGGAGAGTTAGACTGTGGGAGTGATGGGAGTGTTAGACTGTGGGAGTGATGGGAGAGTTAGACTGTGGGACTGATGGGAGGGTTAGAATGTGGAAGTGATGGGAGAGTTAGACTGTGGGAGTGATGGGAGAGTTTGTGTGTGGGAGTGATGGGAGAGTTAGACTGTGGGAGTGATGGGAGAGTTAGACTGCGGGACTGATCGGAGAGTTAGACTGCGGGAGTGATGGGAGAGTTAGACTGTGGGAGTGATGGGAGTGTTAGACTGAGGGAGTGATGGGAGAGTTAGACTGCGGGAGTGATGGGAGAGTTAGACTGTGGGAGTGATGGGAGTGTTAGACTGTGGGAGTGATGGGAGAGTTAGACTGTGGGAGTGATGGGAGAGTTTGTGTGTGGGAGTGATGGGAGAGTTAGACTGTGGGAGTGATGGGAGAGTTAGACTGCGGGACTGATCGGAGAGTTAGACTGCGGGAGTGATGGGAGAGTTAGACTGTGGGAGTGATGGGAGAGTTAGACTGTGGGAGTGATGGGAGAGTTAGACTGTGGGAGTGATGGGAGAGTTTGTGTGTGGGAGTGATGGGAGAGTTAGACTGTGGGAGTGATGGGAGAGTTAGACTGCGGGACTGATCGGAGAGTTAGACTGCGGGAGTGATGGGAGAGTTAGACTGTGGGAGTGATGGGAGTGTTAGACTGTGGGAGTGATGGGAGAGTTAAACTGTGGGAGTGATGGGAGAGTTTGACGGTGGGAGTGATGGGAGAGTTAGACTGTGGGAGTGATGGGAGAGGTAAACTGTGGGAGTGATGGGAGAGTTAGTATCTGGAAGTGATGGGAGAGCTAGACTGTGGGAGTGATGGGAGAGTTAGACTGCGGGAGTGATGGGAGAGTTAGACAGCGGGAGTGATGGGAGAGTTAGACTGTGTGATTGATGGGAGAGTTAGTGTGTGGGAGTGATGGGAGAGTTAGACTGTGGGACTGATGGGAGAGTGAGACTGTGGGAGTGATGGGAGAGATAGACTGTGGGAGTGATGGGAGAGTTAGACTGTGGGAGTGATGGGAGAGTTAGACTGTGGGAGTGATGGGAGAGTTAGACTGTGGGATTGATTGGAGAGTTAGACTGTGGGAGTGATGGGAGAGTTAGACTGTGGGAGTGATGGGAGAGTTAGACTGTGGGATTGATGGGAGAGTTAGTGTGTGGGAATGATGGGAGAGTTAGTGTGTGGGAGCGATGGGAGAGGTAAACTGTGGGAGTGATGGGAGAGTTAGACTGTGGGAGTGATGGGAGAGGTAAACTGTGGGAGTGATGGGAGAGTTAGTGTGTGGAAGTGATGGGAGAGTTAGACTGTGGGAGTGATGGGAGAGTTAGACTGTGGGAGTGATGGGAGAGTTAGACTGTGGGAGTGATGGGAGAGTTAGTGTGTGGAAGTGATGGGAGAGTTAGACTGTGGGAGTGATGGGAGAGATAGACTGTGGGAGTGATGGGAGAGTTAGACTGTGGGAGTGATGGGAGAGCTAGACTGTTTGGAGTGATGGGAGAGTTAGACTGTGGGAGTGATGGGAGAGTTAGACTGTGGGAGTGATGGGAGAGTTAGACTGTGGGAGAGATGGGAGAGTTAGTGTGTGGAAGTGATGGGAGAGCTAGACTGTGGGAGTGATGGGAGAGTTAGACTGTGGGGGTGATGGGAGAGTTAGACTGCGGGAGTGATGGGAGAGTTAGACTGTGGGAGTGATGGGAGAGTTAGTGTGTGGGAGTGATGGGAGAGTTAGACTGTGGGAGTGATGGGAGAGTTAGACTGTGGGAGTGATGGGAGAGTTAGACTGTGGGAGTGATGGGAGAGTTAGACTGTGGGAGTGATGGGAGAGTTAGACTGTGGGAGTGATGGGAGAGTTAGACAGGGAGCGATGGGAGAGTTAGACTGTGGGAGTGATGGGAGAGTTAGACTGTGGGAGTGATGGGAGAGTTAGACTGTGGGAGTGATGGGAGAGTTAGACTGTGGGAGTGATGGGAGAGTTAGACTGTGGGAGTGATGGGAGAGTTAGACTGTGGGAGTGATGGGAGAGTTAGACTGTGGGAGTGATGGGAGAGTTAGACAAGGAGCGATGGGAGAGTTAGACTGTGGGAGTGATGGGAGAGCTAGACTGCGGGAGTGATGGGAGAGTTAGACTGTTGGAGTGATGGGAGAGTTAGTGTGTGGGAGTGATGGGAGAGTTAGACTGTTTGGAGTGATGGGAGAGTTAGACTGTGGGGGTGATGGGAGAGTTAGACTGTGGGACTGATGGGAGAGTTAGTCTGTGGGAGTGATGGGACAGTTAGACTGCTGGAGTGATGGGAGAGTTAGACTGTGGGAGTGATGGGAGAGTTAGACTGTGGGAGTGATGGGAGAGTTAGACTGTGGGGGTGATGGGAGAGTTAGACTGCTGGAGTGATGGGAGAGTTAGTCTGTGGGAGTGATGGGAGAGTTAGACTGTGGGACTGATGGGACAGTTAGACTGCTGGAGTGATGGGAGAGTTAGACTGTGGGAGTGATGGGAGAGTTAGACTGTGGGAGTGATGGGAGAGTTAGACTGTGGGAGTGATGGGAGAGTTAGACTGTGGGGGTGATGGGAGAGTTAGACTGTGGGACTGATGGGAGAGTTAGTCTGTGGGAGTGTTGGGAGAGTTAGACTGTGCGAGTGATGGGAGAGTTAGACTGTGGGAGTGATGGGAGAGTTAGACTGTGGGAGTGATGGGAGAGTTAGACTGTGGGACTGATGGGAGAGTTAGTCTGTGGGAGTGTTGGGAGAGTTAGACAGTGGGAGAGATGGGAGAGTTAGACTGTGGGAGTGATGGGAGAGTTAGACTGTGGGACTGATGGGAGAGTTAGTCTGTGGGAGTGTTGGGAGAGTTAGACAGTGGGAGAGATGGGTGAGTTAGTTTGTGGGAGTGATTGGAGAGTTAGTGTGTGGGAGTGATGGGAGATTTAGTGTGTGGGAGTGATGGGAGAGTTAGACTGTGGGAGTGATGGGAGAGTTTGACTGCGTGAGTGATGGGAGAGTTAGACTGTGGGAGTGATGGGAGAGTTTGACTGCGTGAGTGATGGGAGAGTTAGACTGTGGGAGTGATGGGATAGTTAGTCTGTGGGAGTGTTGGGAGAGTTAGACAGTGGGAGAGATGGGTGAGTTAGTGTGTGGGAGTGATGGGAGAGTTAGTGTGTGGGAGTGAGGGGAGAGTTCGACTGTGGGAGTAATGGGAGAGTTAGACTGTGGGGGTGATGGGAGAGTTAGACTGTGGGACTGATGGGAGAGTTTGTGTGTGGGAGTGATGGGAGAGTTAGACTGTGGGAGTGATGGGAGAGTTAGACTGCGGGACTGATCGGAGAGTTAGACTGCGGGAGTGATGGGAGAGTTAGACTGTGGGAGTGATGGGAGTGTTAGACTGTGGGAGTGATGGGAGAGTTAGACTGTGGGAGTGATGGGAGAGTTAGTCTGTGGGAGTGTTGGGAGAGTTAGACAGTGGGAGAGATGGGTGAGTTAGTGTGTGGGAGTGATGGGAGAGTTAGACTGTGGGAGTGATGGGAGAGTTTGACTGCGGGAGTGATGGGAGAGTTAGACTGTGGGACTGATGGGAGAGTTAGTCTGTGGGAGTGTTGGGAGAGTTAGACTGTGGGAGTGATGGGAGTGTTAGACTGTGGGAGTGTTGGGAGAGTTAGACTGTGGGAGTGATGGGAGAGTTAGACTGTGGGAGTGATGGGAGATTTAGTGTGTGGGAGTGATGGGAGAGTTAGACTGTGGGAGTGATGGGAGAGTTTGACTGCGTGAGTGATGGGAGAGTTAGACTGTGGGAGTGATGGGAGAGTTTGACTGCGTGAGTGATGGGAGAGTTAGACTGTGGGAGTGATGGGAGAGTTAGTCTGTGGGAGTGATGGGAGAGTTAGTCTGTGGGAGTGTTGGGAGAGTTAGACAGTGGGAGAGATGGGTGAGTTAGTGTGTGGGAGTGATGGGAGAGTTAGTGTGTGGGAGTGAGGGGAGAGTTCGACTGTGGGAGTGATGGGAGAGTTAGACTGTGGGGGTGATGGGAGAGTTAGTCTGTGGGAGTGTTGGGAGAGTTAGACAGTGGGAGAGATGGGTGAGTTAGTGTGTGGGAGTGATGGGAGAGTTAGTGTGTGGGAGTGAGGGGAGAGTTCGACTGTGGGAGTGATGGGAGAGTTAGACTGTGGGAGTGATGGGAGAGTTTGACTGCGTGAGTGATGGGAGAGTTAGACTGTGGGAGCGATGGGAGAGTTAGACTGTGGGAGTGATGGGAGAGTTAGTCTGTGGGAGTGTTGGGAGAGTTAGACAGTGGGAGAGATGGGTGAGTTAGTGTGTGGGAGTGATGGGAGAGTTAGTGTGTGGGAGTGAGGGGAGAGTTCGACTGTGGGAGTGATGGGAGAGTTAGACTGTGGGGGTGATGGGAGAGTTAGACTGTGGGAGTGATGGGAGATTTAGACTGTGGGACTGATGGGAGAGTTTGTGTGTGGGAGTGATGGGAGAGTTAGACTGTGGGAGTGATGGGAGAGTTAGACTGTGGGAGTGATGGGAGTGTTAGACTGTGGGAGTGATGGGAGAGTTAGACTGTGGGAGTGATGGGAGAGTTAGACTGCGGGACTGATCGGAGAGTTAGACTGCGGGAGTGATGGGAGAGTTAGACTGTGGGAGTGATGGGAGTGTTAGACTGTGGGAGTGATGGGAGAGTTAGACTGTGGGAGTGATGGGAGAGTTAGACTGCGGGAGTGATGGGAGAGTTAGTCTGTGGGAGTGATGGGAGTGTTAGACTGTGGGAGTGATGGGAGAGTTAGACTGTGGGAGTGATGGGAGAGTTTGTGTGTGGGAGTGATGGGAGAGTTAGACTGTGGGAGTGATGGGAGAGTTAGACTGCGGGACTGATCGGAGATTTAGACTGCGGGAGTGATGGGAGAGTTAGACTGTGGGAGTGATGGGAGTGTTAGACTGTGGGAGTGATGGGAGAGTTAGACTGTGGGACTGATGGGAGGGTTAGAATGTGGAAGTGATGGGAGAGTTAGACTGTGGGAGTGATGGGAGAGTTAGACTGTGGGAGTGATGGGAGAGTTTGTGTGTGGGAGTGATGGGAGAGTTAGACTGTGGGAGTGATGGGAGAGTTAGACTGCGGGACTGATCGGAGAGTTAGACTGCGGGAGTGATGGGAGAGTTAGACTGTGGGAGTGATGGGAGTGTTAGACTGAGGGAGTGATGGGAGAGTTAGACTGCGGGAGTGATGGGAGAGTTAGACTGTGGGAGTGATGGGAGTGTTAGACTGTGGGAGTGATGGGAGAGTTAGACTGTGGGAGTGATGGGAGAGTTTGTGTGTGGGAGTGATGGGAGAGTTAGACTGTGGGAGTGATGGGAGAGTTAGACTGCGGGACTGATCGGAGAGTTAGACTGCGGGAGTGATGGGAGAGTTAGACTGTGGGAGTGATGGGAGAGTTAGACTGTGGGAGTGATGGGAGAGTTTGTGTGTGGGAGTGATGGGAGAGTTAGACTGTGGGAGTGATGGGAGAGTTTGTGTGTGGGAGTGATGGGAGAGTTAGACTGTGGGAGTGATGGGAGAGTTAGACTGCGGGACTGATCGGAGAGTTAGACTGCGGGAGTGATGGGAGAGTTAGACTGTGGGAGTGATGGGAGTGTTAGACTGTGGGAGTGATGGGAGAGTTAAACTGTGTGAGTGATGGGAGAGTTTGACGGTGGGAGTGATGGGAGAGTTAGACTGTGGGAGTGATGGGAGAGGTAAACTGTGGGAGTGATGGGAGAGTTAGTATCTGGAAGTGATGGGAGAGCTAGACTGTGGGAGTGATGGGAGAGTTAGACTGCGGGAGTGATGGGAGAGTTAGACAGCGGGAGTGATGGGAGAGTTAGACTGTGTGATTGATGGGAGAGTTAGTGTGTGGGAGTGATGGGAGAGTTAGACTGTGGGAGTGATGGGAGAGATAGACTGTGGGAGTGATGGGAGAGTTAGACTGTGGGAGTGATGGGAGAGTTAGACTGTGGGAGTGATGGGAGAGTTAGACTGTGGGAGTGATGGGAGAGTTAGACTGTGGGAGTGATGGGAGAGTTAGACTGTGGGAGTGATGGGAGAGTTAGACTGTGGGATTGATGGGAGAGTTAGTGTGTGGGAATGATGGGAGAGTTAGTGTGTGGGAGTGATGGGAGAGGTAAACTGTGGGAGTGATGGGAGAGTTAGTGTGTGGAAGTGATGGGAGAGCTAGACTGCGGGAGTGATGGGAGAGTTAGACTGTGGGAGCGATGGGAGAGTTAGACTGTGGGAGTGATGGGCGAGTTAGACTGTGGGAGTGATGGGAGAGTTAGACAGGGAGCGATGGGAGAGTTAGACTGTGGGAGTGATGGGAGAGTTAGACTGTGGGAGTGATGGGCGAGTTAGACTGTGGGAGTGATGGGAGAGTTAGACAGGGAGCGATGGGAGAGTTAGACTGTGGGAGTGATGGGAGAGTTAGACTGTGGGAGTGATGGGAGAGTTAGACAGGGAGCGATGGGAGAGTTAGACTGTGGGAGTGATGGGAGAGTTAGACTGTGGGAGTGATGGGAGAGTTAGACTGTGGGAGTGATGGGAGAGTTAGACTGTGGGAGTGATGGGAGAGTTAGACAGGGAGCGATGGGAGAGTTAGACTGTGGGAGTGATGGAAGAGTTAGACTGTGGGAGTGATGGGAGAGTTAGACAGGGAGCGATGGGAGAGTTAGACTGTGGGAGTGATGGGAGAGCTAGACTGCGGGAGTGATGGGAGAGTTAGACTGTGGGAGTGATGGGAGAGTTAGACTGTTGGAGTGATGGGAGAGTTAGTGTGTGGGAGTGATGGGAGAGTTAGACTGTTTGGAGTGATGGGAGAGTTAGTGTGTGGGAGTGATGGGAGAGTTAGACTGGGAGAGTGATGGGAGAGTTAGTGTGTGGGAGTGATGGGAGAGTTTGACTGTGGGAGTGATGGGAGAGTTAGACTGGGAGTAATTGGGGAGTTAGACTAGGAGTGATGGGAGAGTTAGACTGTGGGAGTGATGGGAGAGTTAGACTGTGGGAGTGATGGGAGAGTTAGACTGTGGGAGTGATGGGAGAGTTAGTCTGTGGGAGTGTTGGGAGAGTTAGACAGTGGGAGAGATGGGTGAGTTAGTTTGTGGGAGTGATGGGAGAGTTAGTGTGTGGGAGTGATGGTAGAGTTAGACTGTGGGAGTGATGGGAGAGTTAGACTGGGAGTAATGGGTGAGTTAGACTAGGAGTGATGGGAGAGTTTGACTGTGGGAGTGATGGGAGAGTTAGACTAGGAGTGATGGGAGAGTTAGACTGTGGGAGTGATGGGAGAGTTAGTCTGTGGGAGTGTTGGGAGAGTTAGACAGTGGGAGAGATGGGTGAGTTAGTTTGTGGGAGTGATGGGAGAGTTAGTCTGTGGGAGTGATGGGAGAGTTAGACTGTGGGAGTGATGGGAGAGTTAGACTGTGGGAGTGATGGGAGCGTTAGACTGTGGGAGTGATGGGAGAGTTAGACTGTGGGAGTGATGGGAGAGTTAGTCTGTGGGAGTGTTGGGAGAGTTAGACAGTGGGAGAGATGGGTGAGTTAGTTTGTGGGAGTGATGGGAGAGTTAGTCTGTGGGAGTGATGGGAGAGTTAGACTGTGGGAGTGATGGGAGAGTTAGACTGTGGGAGTGATGGGAGAGTTAGACTGTGGGAGTGATGGGAGAGTTAGACTGTTGGAGTGATGGGAGAGTTAGTCTGTGGGAGTGATGGGAGAGTTAGACTGTGGGAGTGATGGGAGAGTTAGACTGTGGGAGTGATGGGAGAGTTAGACTGTTGGAGTGATGGGAGAGTTAGACTGTGGGAGTGATGGGAGATTTAGTGTGTGGGAGTGATGGGAGAGTTAGACTGTGGGAGTGATGGGAGAGTTTGACTGCGTGAGTGATGAGAGAGTTAGACTGTGGGAGTGATGGGAGAGTTTGACTGCGTGAGTGATGGGAGAGTTAGACTGTGGGAGTGATGGGAGAGTTAGTCTGTGGGAGTGTTGGGAGAGTTAGACAGTGGGAGAGATGGGTGAGTTAGTGTGTGGGAGTGATGGGAGAGTTAGTGTGTGGGAGTGAGGGGAGAGTTCGACTGTGGGAGTGATGGGAGAGTTAGACTGTGGGGGTGATGGGAGAGTTAGACTGTGGGACTGATGGGAGAGTTTGTGTGTGGGAGTGATGGGAGAGTTAGGCTGTGGGAGTGATGGGAGAGTTAGACTGCGGGATTGATCGGAGAGTTAGACTGCGGGAGTGATGGGAGAGTTAGACTGTGGGAGTGATGGGAGAGTTAGTCTGTGGGAGTGTTGGGAGAGTTAGACAGTGGGAGAGATGGGTGAGTTAGTGTGTGGGAGTGATGGGAGAGTTAGTGTGTGGGAGTGAGGGGAGAGTTCGACTGTGGGAGTGATGGGAGAGTTAGACTGTGGGGGTGATGGGAGATTTAGACTGTGGGAGTGATGGGAGAGTTAGACTGCGGGACTGATCGGAGAGTTAGACTGCGGGAGTGATGGGAGAGTTAGACTGTGGGAGTGATGGGAGTGTTAGACTGTGGGACTGATCGGAGGGTTAGACTGTGGAAGTGATGGGAAAGTTACTGTGGGAGTGATGGGAGAGTTAGTGTGTGGGAGTGATGGGAGAGTTAGACTGTGGGAGTGATGGGAGTGTTAGACTGTGGGAGTGATGGGAGAGTTAAACTGTGGGACTGATCGGAGGGTTAGACTGTGGAAGTGATGGGAAAGTTACTGTGGGAGTGATGGGAGAGTTAGACAGGGAGTGATGGGAGAGTTAGACTGTGGGAGTGATGGGAGAGGTAAACTGTGGGAGTGATGGGAGAGTTAGTATCTGGAAGTGATGGGAGAGCTAGACTGCGGGAGTGATGGGAGAGTTAGACTGTGGGAATGATGGGAGAGTTAGACTGTGGGAGTGATGGGAGAGTTAGACTGTGGGAATGATGGGAGAGTTAGACTGTGGGAGTGATGGGAGAGTTAGACTGTGGGAGTGATGGGAGAGTTAGACTGTTGGAGTGATGGGAGAGTTAGACTGTGGGAGTGATGGGAGAGTTAGTGTGTGGGAGTGATGGGAGAGGTAAACTGTGGGAGTGATGGGAGAGTTAGTGTGTGGGAGTGATGGGAGAGGTAAACTGTGGGAGTGATGGGAGAGTTAGACTGTGGGAGTGATGGGAGAGTTAGACTATGGGAGTGATGGGATAGTTAGTGTGTGGGAGTGATGGGAGAGTTAGACTGTGGGAGTGATGGGAGAGTTAGTGTGTGGGAGTGATGGGAGAGGTAAACTGTGGGAGTGATGGGAGAGTTAGACTGTGGGAGTGATGGGAGAGTTAGACTGTGGGAGTGATGGGAGAGTTAGACTGTGGGAATGATGGGAGAGTTAGTGTGTGGGAGTGATGGGAGAGGTAAACTGTGGGAGTGATGGGAGAGTTAGTGTGTGTGAGTGATGGGAGAGGTAAACTGTGGGAGTGATGGGAGAGTTAGACTGTGGGAGTGATGGGAGAGTTAGACTGTGGGAGTGATGGGAGAGTTAGTGTGTGGGAGTGATGGGAGAGTTAGACTGTGGGAGTGATGGGAGAGTTAGACTGTGGGAGTGATGGGAGAGTTAGACTGTGGGAGTGATGGGAGAGTTAGTGTGTGGGAGTGATGGGAGAGTTAGACTGCGGGAGTGATGGTAGAGTTAGACTGTGGGAGTGATGGGAGAGTTAGACTGCGGGAGTGATGGGAGAGTTAGACTGTGGGAGTGATGGGAGAGTTAGACTGTTTGGAGTGATGGGAGAGTTAGACTGTGGGAGTGATGGGAGATTTAGTGTGTGGGAGTGAAGGGAGAGTTAGACTGTGGGAGTGATGACAGAGTTTGACTGCCGGAGTGATGGGAGAGTCAGACTGCGGGACTGATGGGAGAGTTTGACTGTGGGAGTGATGGGAGAGTTAGTCTGTGGGAGTGATGGGAGAGTTAGTGTGTGGGAGTGATGGGAGAGTTAGACTGTGGGAGTGATGGGACAGTTAGACTGCTGGAGTGATGGGAGAGTTAGACTGGGAGAGTGATGGGAGAGTTAGACTGTGGGAGTGATGGGAGAGTTAGACTGTTGGAGTGATGGGAGAGTTAGACTGTGGGAGTGATGGGAGAGTTAGTGTGTGGGAGTGATGGGAGAGGTAAACTGTGGGAGTGATGGGAGAGTTAGTGTGTGGGAGTGATGGGAGAGGTAAACTGTGGGAGTGATGGGAGAGTTAGACTGTGGGAGTGATGGGAGAGTTAGACTATGGGAGTGATGGGATAGTTAGTGTGTGGGAGTGATGGGAGAGTTAGACTGTGGGAGTGATGGGAGAGTTAGTGTGTGGGAGTGATGGGAGAGGTAAACTGTGGGAGTGATGGGAGAGTTAGACTGTGGGAGTGATGGGAGAGTTAGACTGTGGGAGTGATGGGAGAGTTAGACTGTGGGAATGATGGGAGAGTTAGTGTGTGGGAGTGATGGGAGAGGTAAACTGTGGGAGTGATGGGAGAGTTAGTGTGTGGGAGTGATGGGAGAGGTAAACTGTGGGAGTGATGGGAGAGTTAGACTGTGGGAGTGATGGGAGAGTTAGACTGTGGGAGTGATGGGAGAGTTAGTGTGTGGGACTGATGGGAGAGTTAGACTGTGGGAGTGATGGGAGAGTTAGACTGTGGGAGTGATGGGAGAGTTAGACTGTGGGAGTGATGGGAGAGTTAGTGTGTGGGAGTGATGGGAGAGTTAGACTGCGGGAGTGATGGGAGAGTTAGACTGTGGGAGTGATGGGAGAGTTAGACTGCGGGAGTGATGGGAGAGTTAGACTGTGGGAGTGATGGGAGAGTTAGACTGTTTGGAGTGATGGGAGAGTTAGACTGTGGGAGTGATGGGAGATTTAGTGTGTGGGAGTGAAGGGAGAGTTAGACTGTGGGAGTGATGACAGAGTTTGACTGCCGGAGTGATGGGAGAGTCAGACTGCGGGACTGATGGGAGAGTTTGACTGTGGGAGTGATGGGAGAGTTAGTCTGTGGGAGTGATGGGAGAGTTAGTGTGTGGGAGTGATGGGAGAGTTAGACTGTGGGAGTGATGGGACAGTTAGACTGCTGGAGTGATGGGAGAGTTAGACTGGGAGAGTGATGGGAGAGTTAGTGTGTGGGAGTGATGGGAGAGTTAGACTGCGGGAGTGATGGGACAGTTAGACTGCTGGAGTGATGGGAGAGTTAGACTGGGAGAGTGATGGGAGAGTTAGTGTGTGGGAGTGATGGGAGAGTTAGACTGTGGGAGTGATGGGAGAGTTAGACTGTGGGAGTGATGGGAGAGTTAGACAGGGAGCGATGGGAGAGTTAGACTGTGGGAGTGATGGGAGAGTTAGACTGTGGGAGTGATGGGAGAGTTAGTGTGTGGGAGTAATGGGAGAGTTAGACTGCGGGAGTGATGGGACAGTTAGACTGCTGGAGTGATGGGAGAGTTAGACTGGGAGAGTGATGGGAGAGTTAGTGTGTGGGAGTGATGGGAGAGTTAGACTGCGGGAGTGATGGGACAGTTAGACTGCTGGAGTGATGGGAGAGTTAGACTGGGAGAGTGATGGGAGAGTTAGTGTGTGGGAGTGATGGGAGAGTTAGACTGTGGGATTGATGGGAGAGTTAGACTGTGGGAGTGATGGGAGAGTTAGACAGGGAGCGATGGGAGAGTTAGACTGTGGGAGTGATGGGAGAGTTAGACTGTGGGAGTGATGGGAGAGTTAGTGTGTGGGAGTGATGGGAGAGTTAGACTGTGGGAGTGATGGGAGAGTTTGACTGCGGGAGTGATGGGAGAGTTAGACTGTGGGACTGATGGGAGAGTTAGTCTGTGGGAGTGTTGGGAGAGTTAGACAGTGGGAGAGATGGGTGAGTTAGTTTGTGGGAGTGATTGGAGAGTTAGTGTGTGGGAGTGATGGTAGAGCTAGACTGTGGGAGTGATGGGAGAGTTAGACTGTGGGAGTGATGGGAGAGTTAGACTGTTGGAGTGATGGGAGAGTTAGACTGTGGGAGTGATGGGAGATTTAGTGTGTGGGAGTGATGGGAGAGTTAGACTGTGGGAGTGATGGGAGAGTTTGACTGCGTGAGTGATGGGAGAGTTAGACTGTGGGAGTGATGGGAGAGTTTGACTGCGTGAGTGATGGGAGAGTTAGACTGTGGGAGTGATGGGAGAGTTAGTCTGTGGGAGTGTTGGGAGAGTTAGACAGTGGGAGAGATGGGTGAGTTAGTGTGTGGGAGTGATGGGAGAGTTAGTGTGTGGGAGTGAGGGGAGAGTTCGACTGTGGGAGTGATGGGAGAGTGAGACTGTGGGGGTGATGGGAGAGTTAGACTGTGGGACTGATGGGAGAGTTTGTGTGTGGGAGTGATGGGAGAGTTAGACTGTGGGAGTGATGGGAGAGTTAGACTGTGGGAGTGATGGGAGAGTTAGACTGCGGGACTGATCGGAGAGTTAGACTGCGGGAGTGATGGGAGAGTTCGACTGTGGGAGTGATGGGAGTGTTAGACTGTGGGAGTGATGGGAGAGTTAGTCTGTGGGAGTGATGGGAGAGTTAGTCTGTGGGAGTGTTGGGAGAGTTAGACTGTGGGAGTGATGGGAGAGTTAGAATGTGGGAGTGATGGGAGAGTTAGTCTGTGGGAGTGTTGGGAGAGTTAGACAGTGGGAGAGATGGGAGAGTTAGACTGTGTGAGTGATGGGAGAGTTTGACTGCGGGAGTGATGGGAGAGTTAGACTGTGGGAGTGATGGGAGATTTAGTGTGTGGGAGTGATGGGAGAGTTAGACTGTGGGAGTGATCGGAGAGTTTGACTGCGTGAGTGATGGGAGAGTTAGACTGTGGGAGTGATGGGAGAGTTAGTCTGTGGGAGTGTTGGGAGAGTTAGACAGTGGGAGAGATGGGTGAGTTAGTGTGTGGGAGTGATGGGAGAGTTAGTGTGTGGGTGTGAGGGGAGAGTTCGACTGTGGGAGTGATGGGAGAGTTAGACTGTGGGGGTGATGGGAGAGTTAGACTGTGGGACTGATGGGAGAGTTTGTGTGTGGGAGTGATGGGAGAGTTAGACTGTGGGAGTGATGGGAGAGTTAGACTGCGGGACTGATCGGAGAGTTAGACTGCGGGAGTGATGGGAGAGTTAGACTGTGGGAGTGATGGGAGTGTTAGACTGTGTGAGTGATGGGAGAGTTAGACTGTGGGAGTGATGGGAGAGTTAGACTGCGGGAGTGATGGGAGAGTTAGACTGTGGGAGTGATGGGAGTGTTAGACTGTGGGAGTGATGGGAGAGTTAGACTGTGGGAGCGATGGGAGAGTTTGTGTGTGGGAGTGATGGGAGAGTTAGACTGTGGGAGTGATGGGAGAGTTAGACTGCGGGACTGATCGGAGAGTTAGACTGCGGGAGTGATGGGAGAGTTAGACTGTGGGAGTGATGGGAGTGTTAGACTGTGGGAGTGATGGGAGAGTTAGACTGTGGGAGTGATGGGAGAGTTAGACTGTGGGACTGATGGGAGAGTTTGTGTGTGGGAGTGATGGGAGAGTTAGACTGTGGGAGTGATGGGAAAGTTAGACTGTGGGAGTGATGTGAGAGTTAGACTGTGGGAGTGATGGGAGAGTTAGACTGTGGGAGTGATGGGAGAGTTAGACTGTGGGACTGATGGGAGGGTTAGACTGTGGGAGTGATGGGAGAGTTAGACTGTGGGACTGATCGGAGAGTTAGACTGCGGGAGTGATGGGAGAGTTAGACTGTGGGAGTGATGGGAGAGTTTGTGTGTGGGAGTGATGGGAGAGTTAGACTGTGGGAGTGATGGGAGAGTTAGACTGCGGGACTGATCGGAGAGATAGACTGCGGGAGTGATGGGAGAGTTAGACTGTGGGAGTGATGGGAGAGTTTGTGTGTGGGAGTGATGGGAGTGTTAGACTGTGGGAGTGATGGGAGAGTTAAACTGTGGGACTGATCGGAGGGTTAGACTGTGGAAGTGATGGGAAAGTTACTGTGGGAGTGATGGGAGAGTTAGTGTGTGGGAGTGATGGGAGAGTTAGACTGTGGGAGTGATGGGAGTGTTAGACTGTGGGAGTGATGGGAGAGTTAAACTGTGGGACTGATCGGAGGGTTAGACTGTGGAAGTGATGGGAAAGTTACTGTGGGAGTGATGGGAGAGTTTGACGGTGGGAGTGATGGGAGAGTTAGACAGGGAGTGATGGGAGAGTTAGACTGTGGGAGTGATGGGAGAGGTAAACTGTGGGAGTGATGGGAGTGTTAGTATCTGGAAGTGATGGGAGAGCTAGACTGTGGGAGTGATGGGAGAGTTAGACTGTGGGAGTGATGGGAGAGTTAGACTGTGGGAGTGATGGGAGAGTTAGACTGTGGGAGTGATGGGAGAGTTAGACTGTTGGAGTGATGGGAGAGTTAGACTGTGGGAGTGATGGGAGAGATAGACTGTGGGAGTGATGGGAGAGTTAGACTGTGGGAGTGATGGGAGAGTTAGACTGTGGGAGTGATGGGAGAGATAGACTGTGGGAGTGATGGGAGAGTTAGACTGTGGGAGTGATGGGAGAGTTAGACTGTGGGATTGATGGGAGAGTTAGTGTGTGGGAATGATGGGAGAGTTAGTGTGTGGGAGTGATGGGAGAGTTAGACTGTGGGAGTGATGGGAGAGTTAGACTGTTGGAGTGATGGGAGAGTTAGACTGTGGGAGTGATGGGAGATTTAGTGTGTGGGAGTGATGGGAGAGTTAGACTGTGGGAGTGATGGGAGAGTTTGACTGCGTGAGTGATGGGAGAGTTAGACTGTGGGAGTGATGGGAGAGTTTGACTGCGTGAGTGATGGGAGAGTTAGACTGTGGGAGCGATGGGAGAGTTTGACTGCGTGAGTGATGGGAGAGTTAGACTGTGGGAGCGATGGGAGAGTTAGACTGTGGGAGTGATGGGAGAGTTAGTCTGTGGGAGTGTTGGGAGAGTTTGACTGCGTGAGTGATGGGAGAGTTAGACTGTGGGAGCGATGGGAGAGTTAGACTGTGGGAGTGATGGGAGAGTTAGACTGTGGGAGTGATGGGAGAGTTAGACTGTGGGAGTGATGGGAGAGTTAGACAGGGAGCGATGGGAGAGTTAGACTGTGGGAGTGATGGAAGAGTTAGACTGTGGGAGTGATGGGAGAGTTAGACAGGGAGCGATGGGAGAGTTAGACTGTGGGAGTGATGGGAGAGCTAGACTGCGGGAGTGATGGGAGAGTTAGACTGTGGGAGTGATGGGAGAGTTAGACTGTTGGAGTGATGGGAGAGTTAGTGTGTGGGAGTGATGGGAGAGTTAGACTGTTTGGAGTGATGGGAGAGTTAGTGTGTGGGAGTGATGGGAGAGTTAGACTGGGAGAGTGATGGGAGAGTTAGTGTGTGGGAGTGATGGGAGAGTTTGACTGTGGGAGTGATGGGAGAGTTAGACTGGGAGTAATTGGGGAGTTAGACTAGGAGTGATGGGAGAGTTAGACTGTGGGAGTGATGGGAGAGTTAGACTGTGGGAGTGATGGGAGAGTTAGACTGTGGGAGTGATGGGAGAGTTAGTCTGTGGGAGTGTTGGGAGAGTTAGACAGTGGGAGAGATGGGTGAGTTAGTTTGTGGGAGTGATGGGAGAGTTAGTGTGTGGGAGTGATGGTAGAGTTAGACTGTGGGAGTGATGGGAGAGTTAGACTGGGAGTAATGGGTGAGTTAGACTAGGAGTGATGGGAGAGTTTGACTGTGGGAGTGATGGGAGAGTTAGACTAGGAGTGATGGGAGAGTTAGACTGTGGGAGTGATGGGAGAGTTAGTCTGTGGGAGTGTTGGGAGAGTTAGACAGTGGGAGAGATGGGTGAGTTAGTTTGTGGGAGTGATGGGAGAGTTAGTCTGTGGGAGTGATGGGAGAGTTAGACTGTGGGAGTGATGGGAGAGTTAGACTGTGGGAGTGATGGGAGCGTTAGACTGTGGGAGTGATGGGAGAGTTAGACTGTGGGAGTGATGGGAGAGTTAGTCTGTGGGAGTGTTGGGAGAGTTAGACAGTGGGAGAGATGGGTGAGTTAGTTTGTGGGAGTGATGGGAGAGTTAGTCTGTGGGAGTGATGGGAGAGTTAGACTGTGGGAGTGATGGGAGAGTTAGACTGTGGGAGTGATGGGAGAGTTAGACTGTGGGAGTGATGGGAGAGTTAGACTGTTGGAGTGATGGGAGAGTTAGTCTGTGGGAGTGATGGGAGAGTTAGACTGTGGGAGTGATGGGAGAGTTAGACTGTGGGAGTGATGGGAGAGTTAGACTGTTGGAGTGATGGGAGAGTTAGACTGTGGGAGTGATGGGAGATTTAGTGTGTGGGAGTGATGGGAGAGTTAGACTGTGGGAGTGATGGGAGAGTTTGACTGCGTGAGTGATGAGAGAGTTAGACTGTGGGAGTGATGGGAGAGTTTGACTGCGTGAGTGATGGGAGAGTTAGACTGTGGGAGTGATGGGAGAGTTAGTCTGTGGGAGTGTTGGGAGAGTTAGACAGTGGGAGAGATGGGTGAGTTAGTGTGTGGGAGTGATGGGAGAGTTAGTGTGTGGGAGTGAGGGGAGAGTTCGACTGTGGGAGTGATGGGAGAGTTAGACTGTGGGGGTGATGGGAGAGTTAGACTGTGGGACTGATGGGAGAGTTTGTGTGTGGGAGTGATGGGAGAGTTAGGCTGTGGGAGTGATGGGAGAGTTAGACTGCGGGATTGATCGGAGAGTTAGACTGCGGGAGTGATGGGAGAGTTAGACTGTGGGAGTGATGGGAGAGTTAGTCTGTGGGAGTGTTGGGAGAGTTAGACAGTGGGAGAGATGGGTGAGTTAGTGTGTGGGAGTGATGGGAGAGTTAGTGTGTGGGAGTGAGGGGAGAGTTCGACTGTGGGAGTGATGGGAGAGTTAGACTGTGGGGGTGATGGGAGATTTAGACTGTGGGAGTGATGGGAGAGTTAGACTGCGGGACTGATCGGAGAGTTAGACTGCGGGAGTGATGGGAGAGTTAGACTGTGGGAGTGATGGGAGTGTTAGACTGTGGGACTGATCGGAGGGTTAGACTGTGGAAGTGATGGGAAAGTTACTGTGGGAGTGATGGGAGAGTTAGTGTGTGGGAGTGATGGGAGAGTTAGACTGTGGGAGTGATGGGAGTGTTAGACTGTGGGAGTGATGGGAGAGTTAAACTGTGGGACTGATCGGAGGGTTAGACTGTGGAAGTGATGGGAAAGTTACTGTGGGAGTGATGGGAGAGTTAGACAGGGAGTGATGGGAGAGTTAGACTGTGGGAGTGATGGGAGAGGTAAACTGTGGGAGTGATGGGAGAGTTAGTATCTGGAAGTGATGGGAGAGCTAGACTGCGGGAGTGATGGGAGAGTTAGACTGTGGGAATGATGGGAGAGTTAGACTGTGGGAGTGATGGGAGAGTTAGACTGTGGGAATGATGGGAGAGTTAGACTGTGGGAGTGATGGGAGAGTTAGACTGTGGGAGTGATGGGAGAGTTAGACTGTTGGAGTGATGGGAGAGTTAGACTGTGGGAGTGATGGGAGAGTTAGTGTGTGGGAGTGATGGGAGAGGTAAACTGTGGGAGTGATGGGAGAGTTAGTGTGTGGGAGTGATGGGAGAGGTAAACTGTGGGAGTGATGGGAGAGTTAGACTGTGGGAGTGATGGGAGAGTTAGACTATGGGAGTGATGGGATAGTTAGTGTGTGGGAGTGATGGGAGAGTTAGACTGTGGGAGTGATGGGAGAGTTAGTGTGTGGGAGTGATGGGAGAGGTAAACTGTGGGAGTGATGGGAGAGTTAGACTGTGGGAGTGATGGGAGAGTTAGACTGTGGGAGTGATGGGAGAGTTAGACTGTGGGAATGATGGGAGAGTTAGTGTGTGGGAGTGATGGGAGAGGTAAACTGTGGGAGTGATGGGAGAGTTAGTGTGTGTGAGTGATGGGAGAGGTAAACTGTGGGAGTGATGGGAGAGTTAGACTGTGGGAGTGATGGGAGAGTTAGACTGTGGGAGTGATGGGAGAGTTAGTGTGTGGGAGTGATGGGAGAGTTAGACTGTGGGAGTGATGGGAGAGTTAGACTGTGGGAGTGATGGGAGAGTTAGACTGTG
Source organism: Scyliorhinus torazame (assembly GCF_047496885.1). Classification (NCBI taxonomy): domain Eukaryota; kingdom Metazoa; phylum Chordata; class Chondrichthyes; order Carcharhiniformes; family Scyliorhinidae; genus Scyliorhinus; species Scyliorhinus torazame. Next base: position 86,748,343 of record NC_092724.1, read on the forward strand.
GGAGTGATGGGAGAGTTAGTGTGTGGGAGTGATGGGAGAGTTAGACTGCGGGAGTGATGGGAGAGTTAGACTGTGGGAGTGATGGGAGAGTTAGACTGCGGGAGTGATGGGAGAGTTAGACTGTGGGAGTGATGGGAGAGTTAGACTGTTTGGAGTGATGGGAGAGTTAGACTGTGGGAGTGATGGGAGTGTTAGACTGTGGGAGTGATGGGAGAGTTAGACTGTGGGAGTGATGGGAGAGTTAGACTGCGGGAGTGATGGGAGAGTTAGACTGTGGGAGTGATGGGAGTGTTAGACTGTGGGAGTGATGGGAGAGTTAGACTGTGGGAGCGATGGGAGAGTTTGTGTGTGGGAGTGATGGGAGAGTTAGACTGTGGGAGTGATGGGAGAGTTAGACTGCGGGACTGATCGGAGAGTTAGACTGCGGGAGTGATGGGAGAGTTAGACTGTGGGAGTGATGGGAGTGTTAGACTGTGGGAGTGATGGGAGAGTTAGACTGTGGGAGTGATGGGAGAGTTAGACTGCGGGAGTGATGGGAGAGTTAGACTGTGGGAGTGATGGGAGTGTTAGACTGTGGGAGTGATGGGAGAGTTAGACTGTGGGAGCGATGGGAGAGTTTGTGTGTGGGAGTGATGGGAGAGTTAGACTGTGGGAGTGATGGGAGAGTTAGACTGCGGGACTGATCGGAGAGTTAGACTGCGGGAGTGATGGGAGAGTTAGACTGTGGGAGTGATGGGAGTGTTAGACTGTGGGAGTGATGGGAGAGTTAGACTGTGGGAGTGATGGGAGAGTTAGACTGTGGGACTGATGGGAGAGTTTGTGTGTGGGAGTGATGGGAGAGTTAGACTGTGGGAGTGATGGGAAAGTTAGACTGTGGGAGTGATGTGAGAGTTAGACTGTGGGAGTGATGGGAGAGTTAGACTGTGGGAGTGATGGGAGAGTTAGACTGTGGGACTGATGGGAGGGTTAGACTGTGGGAGTGATGGGAGAGTTAGACTGTGGGACTGATCGGAGAGTTAGACTGCGGGAGTGATGGGAGAGTTAGACTGTGGGAGTGATGGGAGAGTTTGTGTGTGGGAGTGATGGGAGAGTTAGACTGTGGGAGTGATGGGAGAGTTAGACTGCGGGACTGATCGGAGAGTTAGACTGCGGGAGTGATGGGAGAGTTAGACTGTGGGAGTGATGGGAGAGTTTGTGTGTGGGAGTGATGGGAGTGTTAGACTGTGGGAGTGATGGGAGAGTTAAACTGTGGGACTGATCGGAGGGTTAGACTGTGGAAGTGATGGGAAAGTTACTGTGGGAGTGATGGGAGAGTTAGTGTGTGGGAGTGATGGGAGAGTTAGACTGTGGGAGTGATGGGAGTGTTAGACTGTGGGAGTGATGGGAGAGTTAAACTGTGGGACTGATCGGAGGGTTAGACTGTGGAAGTGATGGGAAAGTTACTGTGGGAGTGATGGGAGAGTTTGACGGTGGGAGTGATGGGAGAGTTAGACAGGGAGTGATGGGAGAGTTAGACTGTGGGAGTGATGGGAGAGGTAAACTGTGGGAGTGATGGGAGTGTTAGTATCTGGAAGTGATGGGAGAGCTAGACTGTGGGAGTGATGGGAGAGTTAGACTGTGGGAGTGATGGGAGAGTTAGACTGTGGGAGTGATGGGAGAGTTAGACTGTGGGAGTGATGGGAGAGTTAGACTGTTGGAGTGATGGGAGAGTTAGACTGTGGGAGTGATGGGAGAGATAGACTGTGGGAGTGATGGGAGAGTTAGACTGTGGGAGTGATGGGAGAGTTAGACTGTGGGAGTGATGGGAGAGATAGACTGTGGGAGTGATGGGAGAGTTAGACTGTGGGAGTGATGGGAGAGTTAGACTGTGGGATTGATGGGAGAGTTAGTGTGTGGGAATGATGGGAGAGTTAGTGTGTGGGAGTGATGGGAGAGTTAGACTGTGGGAGTGATGGGAGAGTTAGACTGTTGGAGTGATGGGAGAGTTAGACTGTGGGAGTGATGGGAGATTTAGTGTGTGGGAGTGATGGGAGAGTTAGACTGTGGGAGTGATGGGAGAGTTTGACTGCGTGAGTGATGGGAGAGTTAGACTGTGGGAGTGATGGGAGAGTTTGACTGCGTGAGTGATGGGAGAGTTAGACTGTGGGAGCGATGGGAGAGTTTGACTGCGTGAGTGATGGGAGAGTTAGACTGTGGGAGCGATGGGAGAGTTAGACTGTGGGAGTGATGGGAGAGTTAGTCTGTGGGAGTGTTGGGAGAGTTTGACTGCGTGAGTGATGGGAGAGTTAGACTGTGGGAGCGATGGGAGAGTTAGACTCTGGGAGTGATGGGAGAGTTAGTCTGTGGGAGTGTTGGGAGAGTTAGGCAGTGGGAGAGATGGGTGAGTTAGTGTGTGGGAGTTTTGGGAGAGTTAGTGTGTGGGAGTGATGGGAGAGTTAGACTGTGGGAGTGATGGGCGAGTTAGACTGTGGGAGTGATGGGAGAGTTAGACAGGGAGCGATGGGAGAGTTAGACTGTGGGAGTGATGGGAGAGTTAGACTGTGGGAGTGATGGGAGAGTTAGACAGGGAGCGATGGGAGAGTTAGACTGTGGGAGTGATGGGAGAGTTAGACTGTGGGAGTGATGGGAGAGTTAGACTGTGGGAGTGATGGGAGAGTTAGACTGTGGGAGTGATGGGAGAGTTAGACAGGGAGCGATGGGAGAGTTAGACTGTGGGAGTGATGGAAGAGTTAGACTGTGGGAGTGATGGGAGAGTTAGACAGGGAGCGATGGGAGAGTTAGACTGTGGGAGTGATGGGAGAGCTAGACTGCGGGAGTGATGGGAGAGTTAGACTGTGGGAGTGATGGGAGAGTTAGACTGTTGGAGTGATGGGAGAGTTAGTGTGTGGGAGTGATGGGAGAGTTAGACTGTTTGGAGTGATGGGAGAGTTAGTGTGTGGGAGTGATGGGAGAGTTAGACTGGGAGAGTGATGGGAGAGTTAGTGTGTGGGAGTGATGGGAGAGTTTGACTGTGGGAGTGATGGGAGAGTTAGACTGGGAGTAATTGGGGAGTTAGACTAGGAGTGATGGGAGAGTTAGACTGTGGGAGTGATGGGAGAGTTAGACTGTGGGAGTGATGGGAGAGTTAGACTGTGGGAGTGATGGGAGAGTTAGTCTGTGGGAGTGTTGGGAGAGTTTGACTGCGTGAGTGATGGGAGAGTTAGACTGTGGGAGCGATGGGAGAGTTTGACTGCGTGAGTGATGGGAGAGTTAGACTGTGGGAGCGATGGGAGAGTTAGACTGTGGGAGTGATGGGAGAGTTAGTCTGTGGGAGTGTTGGGAGAGTTTGACTGCGTGAGTGATGGGAGAGTTAGACTGTGGGAGCGATGGGAGAGTTAGACTCTGGGAGTGATGGGAGAGTTAGTCTGTGGGAGTGTTGGGAGAGTTAGGCAGTGGGAGAGATGGGTGAGTTAGTGTGTGGGAGTTTTGGGAGAGTTAGTGTGTGGGAGTGAGGGGAGAGTTAGACTGTGGGAGTGATGGGCGAGTTAGACTGTGGGAGTGATGGGAGAGTTAGACAGGGAGCGATGGGAGAGTTAGACTGTGGGAGTGATGGGAGAGTTAGACTGTGGGAGTGATGGGAGAGTTAGACAGGGAGCGATGGGAGAGTTAGACTGTGGGAGTGATGGGAGAGTTAGACTGTGGGAGTGATGGGAGAGTTAGACTGTGGGAGTGATGGGAGAGTTAGACTGTGGGAGTGATGGGAGAGTTAGACAGGGAGCGATGGGAGAGTTAGACTGTGGGAGTGATGGAAGAGTTAGACTGTGGGAGTGATGGGAGAGTTAGACAGGGAGCGATGGGAGAGTTAGACTGTGGGAGTGATGGGAGAGCTAGACTGCGGGAGTGATGGGAGAGTTAGACTGTGGGAGTGATGGGAGAGTTAGACTGTTGGAGTGATGGGAGAGTTAGACTCTGGGAGTGATGGGAGAGTTAGTCTGTGGGAGTGTTGGGAGAGTTAGGCAGTGGGAGAGATGGGTGAGTTAGTGTGTGGGAGTTTTGGGAGAGTTAGTGTGTGGGAGTGATGGGAGAGTTAGACTGTGGGAGTGATGGGCGAGTTAGACTGTGGGAGTGATGGGAGAGTTAGACAGGGAGCGATGGGAGAGTTAGACTGTGGGAGTGATGGGAGAGTTAGACTGTGGGAGTGATGGGAGAGTTAGACAGGGAGCGATGGGAGAGTTAGACTGTGGGAGTGATGGGAGAGTTAGACTGTGGGAGTGATGGGAGAGTTAGACTGTGGGAGTGATGGGAGAGTTAGACTGTGGGAGTGATGGGAGAGTTAGACAGGGAGCGATGGGAGAGTTAGACTGTGGGAGTGATGGAAGAGTTAGACTGTGGGAGTGATGGGAGAGTTAGACAGGGAGCGATGGGAGAGTTAGACTGTGGGAGTGATGGGAGAGCTAGACTGCGGGAGTGATGGGAGAGTTAGACTGTGGGAGTGATGGGAGAGTTAGACTGTGGGAGTGATGGGAGAGATAGACTGTTGGAGTGATGGGAGAGTTAGACTGTGGGAGTGATGGGAGATTTAGTGTGTGGGAGTGATGGGAGAGTTAGACTGTGGGAGTGATGGGAGAGTTTGACTGCGTGAGTGATGGGAGAGTTAGACTGTGGGAGTGATGGGAGAGTTTGACTGCGTGAGTGATGGGAGAGTTAGACTGTGGGAGCGATGGGAGAGTTTGACTGCGTGAGTGATGGGAGAGTTAGACTGTGGGAGCGATGGGAGAGTTAGACTGTGGGAGTGATGGGAGAGTTAGTCTGTGGGAGTGTTGGGAGAGTTTGACTGCGTGAGTGATGGGAGAGTTAGACTGTGGGAGCGATGGGAGAGTTAGACTCTGGGAGTGATGGGAGAGTTAGTCTGTGGGAGTGTTGGGAGAGTTAGGCAGTGGGAGAGATGGGTGAGTTAGTGTGTGGGAGTTTTGGGAGAGTTAGTGTGTGGGAGTGAGGGGAGAGTTAGACTGTGGGAGTGATGGGCGAGTTAGACTGTGGGAGTGATGGGAGAGTTAGACAGGGAGCGATGGGAGAGTTAGACTGTGGGAGTGATGGGAGAGTTAGACTGTGGGAGTGATGGGAGAGTTAGACAGGGAGCGATGGGAGAGTTAGACTGTGGGAGTGATGGGAGAGTTAGACTGTGGGAGTGATGGGAGAGTTAGACTGTGGGAGTGATGGGAGAGTTAGACTGTGGGAGTGATGGGAGAGTTAGACAGGGAGCGATGGGAGAGTTAGACTGTGGGAGTGATGGAAGAGTTAGACTGTGGGAGTGATGGGAGAGTTAGACAGGGAGCGATGGGAGAGTTAGACTGTGGGAGTGATGGGAGAGCTAGACTGCGGGAGTGATGGGAGAGTTAGACTGTGGGAGTGATGGGAGAGTTAGACTGTGGGAGTGATGGGAGAGTTAGACTGTGGGATTGATGGGAGAGTTAGTGTGTGGGAATGATGGGAGAGTTAGTGTGTGGGAGTGATGGGAGAGTTAGACTGTGGGAGTGATGGGAGAGTTAGACTGTTGGAGTGATGGGAGAGTTAGACTGTGGGAGTGATGGGAGATTTAGTGTGTGGGAGTGATGGGAGAGTTAGACTGTGGGAGTGATGGGAGAGTTTGACTGCGTGAGTGATGGGAGAGTTAGACTGTGGGAGTGATGGGAGAGTTTGACTGCGTGAGTGATGGGAGAGTTAGACTGTGGGAGCGATGGGAGAGTTTGACTGCGTGAGTGATGGGAGAGTTAGACTGTGGGAGCGATGGGAGAGTTAGACTGTGGGAGTGATGGGAGAGTTAGTCTGTGGGAGTGTTGGGAGAGTTTGACTGCGTGAGTGATGGGAGAGTTAGACTGTGGGAGCGATGGGAGAGTTAGACTCTGGGAGTGATGGGAGAGTTAGTCTGTGGGAGTGTTGGGAGAGTTAGGCAGTGGGAGAGATGGGTGAGTTAGTGTGTGGGAGTTTTGGGAGAGTTAGTGTGTGGGAGTGATGGGAGAGTTAGACTGTGGGAGTGATGGGCGAGTTAGACTGTGGGAGTGATGGGAGAGTTAGACAGGGAGCGATGGGAGAGTTAGACTGTGGGAGTGATGGGAGAGTTAGACTGTGGGAGTGATGGGAGAGTTAGACAGGGAGCGATGGGAGAGTTAGACTGTGGGAGTGATGGGAGAGTTAGACTGTGGGAGTGATGGGAGAGTTAGACTGTGGGAGTGATGGGAGAGTTAGACTGTGGGAGTGATGGGAGAGTTAGACAGGGAGCGATGGGAGAGTTAGACTGTGGGAGTGATGGAAGAGTTAGACTGTGGGAGTGATGGGAGAGTTAGACAGGGAGCGATGGGAGAGTTAGACTGTGGGAGTGATGGGAGAGCTAGACTGCGGGAGTGATGGGAGAGTTAGACTGTGGGAGTGATGGGAGAGTTAGACTGTTGGAGTGATGGGAGAGTTAGTGTGTGGGAGTGATGGGAGAGTTAGACTGTTTGGAGTGATGGGAGAGTTAGTGTGTGGGAGTGATGGGAGAGTTAGACTGGGAGAGTGATGGGAGAGTTAGTGTGTGGGAGTGATGGGAGAGTTTGACTGTGGGAGTGATGGGAGAGTTAGACTGGGAGTAATTGGGGAGTTAGACTAGGAGTGATGGGAGAGTTAGACTGTGGGAGTGATGGGAGAGTTAGACTGTGGGAGTGATGGGAGAGTTAGACTGTGGGAGTGATGGGAGAGTTAGTCTGTGGGAGTGTTGGGAGAGTTTGACTGCGTGAGTGATGGGAGAGTTAGACTGTGGGAGCGATGGGAGAGTTAGACTCTGGGAGTGATGGGAGAGTTAGTCTGTGGGAGTGTTGGGAGAGTTAGGCAGTGGGAGAGATGGGTGAGTTAGTGTGTGGGAGTTTTGGGAGAGTTAGTGTGTGGGAGTGAGGGGAGAGTTAGACTGTGGGAGTGATGGGCGAGTTAGACTGTGGGGGTGATGGGAGAGTTAGACTGTGGGACTGATGGGAGAGTTAGACTGTGGGAGTGATGGGAGAGTTAGTCTGTGGGAGTGTTGGGAGAGTTTGACTGCGTGAGTGATGGGAGAGTTAGACTGTGGGAGCGATGGGAGAGTTAGACTCTGGGAGTGATGGGAGAGTTAGTCTGTGGGAGTGTTGGGAGAGTTAGGCAGTGGGAGAGATGGGTGAGTTAGTGTGTGGGAGTTTTGGGAGAGTTAGTGTGTGGGAGTGAGGGGAGAGTTAGACTGTGGGAGTGATGGGCGAGTTAGACTGTGGGAGTGATGGGAGAGTTAGACAGGGAGCGATGGGAGAGTTAGACTGTGGGAGTGATGGGAGAGTTAGACTGTGGGAGTGATGGGAGAGTTAGACAGGGAGCGATGGGAGAGTTAGACTGTGGGAGTGATGGGAGAGTTAGACTGTGGGAGTGATGGGAGAGTTAGACTGTGGGAGTGATGGGAGAGTTAGACTGTGGGAGTGATGGGAGAGTTAGACAGGGAGCGATGGGAGAGTTAGACTGTGGGAGTGATGGAAGAGTTAGACTGTGGGAGTGATGGGAGAGTTAGACAGGGAGCGATGGGAGAGTTAGACTGTGGGAGTGATGGGAGAGCTAGACTGCGGGAGTGATGGGAGAGTTAGACTGTGGGAGTGATGGGAGAGTTAGACTGTTGGAGTGATGGGAGAGTTAGTGTGTGGGAGTGATGGGAGAGTTAGACTGTTTGGAGTGATGGGAGAGTTAGTGTGTGGGAGTGATGGGAGAGTTAGACTGGGAGAGTGATGGGAGAGTTAGTGTGTGGGAGTGATGGGAGAGTTTGACTGTGGGAGTGATGGGAGAGTTAGACTGGGAGTAATTGGGGAGTTAGACTAGGAGTGATGGGAGAGTTAGACTGTGGGAGTGATGGGAGAGTTAGACTGTGGGAGTGATGGGAGAGTTAGACTGTGGGAGTGATGGGAGAGTTAGTCTGTGGGAGTGTTGGGAGAGTTAGACAGTGGGAGAGATGGGTGAGTTAGTTTGTGGGAGTGATGGGAGAGTTAGTGTGTGGGAGTGATGGTAGAGTTAGACTGTGGGAGTGATGGGAGAGTTAGACTGGGAGTAATGGGTGAGTTAGACTAGGAGTGATGGGAGAGTTTGACTGTGGGAGTGATGGGAGAGTTAGACTAGGAGTGATGGGAGAGTTAGACTGTGGGAGTGATGGGAGAGTTAGTCTGTGGGAGTGTTGGGAGAGTTAGACAGTGGGAGAGATGGGTGAGTTAGTTTGTGGGAGTGATGGGAGAGTTAGTCTGTGGGAGTGATGGGAGAGTTAGACTGTGGGAGTGATGGGAGAGTTAGACTGTGGGAGTGATGGGAGCGTTAGACTGTGGGAGTGATGGGAGAGTTAGACTGTGGGAGTGATGGGAGAGTTAGTCTGTGGGAGTGTTGGGAGAGTTAGACAGTGGGAGAGATGGGTGAGTTAGTTTGTGGGAGTGATGGGAGAGTTAGTCTGTGGGAGTGATGGGAGAGTTAGACTGTGGGAGTGATGGGAGAGTTAGACTGTGGGAGTGATGGGAGAGTTAGACTGTGGGAGTGATGGGAGAGTTAGACTGTTGGAGTGATGGGAGAGTTAGTCTGTGGGAGTGATGGGAGAGTTAGACTGTGGGAGTGATGGGAGAGTTAGACTGTGGGAGTGATGGGAGAGTTAGACTGTTGGAGTGATGGGAGAGTTAGACTGTGGGAGTGATGGGAGATTTAGTGTGTGGGAGTGATGGGAGAGTTAGACTGTGGGAGTGATGGGAGAGTTTGACTGCGTGAGTGATGAGAGAGTTAGACTGTGGGAGTGATGGGAGAGTTTGACTGCGTGAGTGATGGGACAGTTAGACTGTGGGAGTGATGGGAGAGTTAGTGTGTGGGAGTGATGGGAGGGTTAGAATGTGGAAGTGATGGGAGAGTTAGACTGTGGGAGTGATGGGAGAGTTAGACTGTGGGAGTGATGGGAGAGTTAGACAGGGAGCGATGGGAGAGTTAGACTGTGGGAGTGATGGGAGAGTTAGACTGTGGGAGTGATGGGAGAGTTAGACAGGGAGCGATGGGAGAGTTAGACTGTGGGAGTGATGGGAGAGTTAGACTGTGGGAGTGATGGGAGAGTTAGACTGTGGGAGCGATGGGAGAGTTAAACTGTGGGAGTGATGGGAGAGTTAGACTGTGGGAGTGATGGGAGAGTTAGACTGTGGGAGTGATGGGAGAGTTAGACTGTGGGATTGATGGGAGAGTTAGTGTGTGGGAATGATGGGAGAGTTAGTGTGTGGGAGTGATGGGAGAGTTAGACTGTGGGAGTGATGGGAGAGTTAGACTGTTGGAGTGATGGGAGAGTTAGACTGTGGGAGTGATGGGAGATTTAGTGTGTGGGAGTGATGGGAGAGTTAGACTGTGGGAGTGATGGGAGAGTTTGACTGCGTGAGTGATGGGAGAGTTAGACTGTGGGAGTGATGGGAGAGTTTGACTGCGTGAGTGATGGGAGAGTTAGACTGTGGGAGCGATGGGAGAGTTTGACTGCGTGAGTGATGGGAGAGTTAGACTGTGGGAGCGATGGGAGAGTTAGACTGTGGGAGTGATGGGAGAGTTAGTCTGTGGGAGTGTTGGGAGAGTTTGACTGCGTGAGTGATGGGAGAGTTAGACTGTGGGAGCGATGGGAGAGTTAGACTCTGGGAGTGATGGGAGAGTTAGTCTGTGGGAGTGTTGGGAGAGTTAGGCAGTGGGAGAGATGGGTGAGTTAGTGTGTGGGAGTTTTGGGAGAGTTAGTGTGTGGGAGTGATGGGAGAGTTAGACTGTGGGAGTGATGGGCGAGTTAGACTGTGGGAGTGATGGGAGAGTTAGACAGGGAGCGATGGGAGAGTTAGACTGTGGGAGTGATGGGAGAGTTAGACTGTGGGAGTGATGGGAGAGTTAGACAGGGAGCGATGGGAGAGTTAGACTGTGGGAGTGATGGGAGAGTTAGACTGTGGGAGTGATGGGAGAGTTAGACTGTGGGAGTGATGGGAGAGTTAGACTGTGGGAGTGATGGGAGAGTTAGACAGGGAGCGATGGGAGAGTTAGACTGTGGGAGTGATGGAAGAGTTAGACTGTGGGAGTGATGGGAGAGTTAGACAGGGAGCGATGGGAGAGTTAGACTGTGGGAGTGATGGGAGAGCTAGACTGCGGGAGTGATGGGAGAGTTAGACTGTGGGAGTGATGGGAGAGTTAGACTGTTGGAGTGATGGGAGAGTTAGTGTGTGGGAGTGATGGGAGAGTTAGACTGTTTGGAGTGATGGGAGAGTTAGTGTGTGGGAGTGATGGGAGAGTTAGACTGGGAGAGTGATGGGAGAGTTAGTGTGTGGGAGTGATGGGAGAGTTTGACTGTGGGAGTGATGGGAGAGTTAGACTGGGAGTAATTGGGGAGTTAGACTAGGAGTGATGGGAGAGTTAGACTGTGGGAGTGATGGGAGAGTTAGACTGTGGGAGTGATGGGAGAGTTAGACTGTGGGAGTGATGGGAGAGTTAGTCTGTGGGAGTGTTGGGAGAGTTTGACTGCGTGAGTGATGGGAGAGTTAGACTGTGGGAGCGATGGGAGAGTTAGACTCTGGGAGTGATGGGAGAGTTAGTCTGTGGGAGTGTTGGGAGAGTTAGGCAGTGGGAGAGATGGGTGAGTTAGTGTGTGGGAGTTTTGGGAGAGTTAGTGTGTGGGAGTGAGGGGAGAGTTAGACTGTGGGAGTGATGGGCGAGTTAGACTGTGGGGGTGATGGGAGAGTTAGACTGTGGGACTGATGGGAGAGTTAGACTGTGGGAGTGATGGGAGAGTTAGTCTGTGGGAGTGTTGGGAGAGTTTGACTGCGTGAGTGATGGGAGAGTTAGACTGTGGGAGCGATGGGAGAGTTAGACTCTGGGAGTGATGGGAGAGTTAGTCTGTGGGAGTGTTGGGAGAGTTAGGCAGTGGGAGAGATGGGTGAGTTAGTGTGTGGGAGTTTTGGGAGAGTTAGTGTGTGGGAGTGAGGGGAGAGTTAGACTGTGGGAGTGATGGGCGAGTTAGACTGTGGGAGTGATGGGAGAGTTAGACAGGGAGCGATGGGAGAGTTAGACTGTGGGAGTGATGGGAGAGTTAGACTGTGGGAGTGATGGGAGAGTTAGACAGGGAGCGATGGGAGAGTTAGACTGTGGGAGTGATGGGAGAGTTAGACTGTGGGAGTGATGGGAGAGTTAGACTGTGGGAGTGATGGGAGAGTTAGACTGTGGGAGTGATGGGAGAGTTAGACAGGGAGCGATGGGAGAGTTAGACTGTGGGAGTGATGGAAGAGTTAGACTGTGGGAGTGATGGGAGAGTTAGACAGGGAGCGATGGGAGAGTTAGACTGTGGGAGTGATGGGAGAGCTAGACTGCAGGAGTGATGGGAGAGTTAGACTGTGGGAGTGATGGGAGAGTTAGACTGTTGGAGTGATGGGAGAGTTAGTGTGTGGGAGTGATGGGAGAGTTAGACTGTTTGGAGTGATGGGAGAGTTAGTGTGTGGGAGTGATGGGAGAGTTAGACTGGGAGAGTGATGGGAGAGTTAGTGTGTGGGAGTGATGGGAGAGTTTGACTGTGGGAGTGATGGGAGAGTTAGACTGGGAGTAATTGGGGAGTTAGACTAGGAGTGATGGGAGAGTTAGACTGTGGGAGTGATGGGAGAGTTAGACTGTGGGAGTGATGGGAGAGTTAGACTGTGGGAGTGATGGGAGAGTTAGTCTGTGGGAGTGTTGGGAGAGTTAGACAGTGGGAGAGATGGGTGAGTTAGTTTGTGGGAGTGATGGGAGAGTTAGTGTGTGGGAGTGATGGTAGAGTTAGACTGTGGGAGTGATGGGAGAGTTAGACTGGGAGTAATGGGTGAGTTAGACTAGGAGTGATGGGAGAGTTTGACTGTGGGAGTGATGGGAGAGTTAGACTAGGAGTGATGGGAGAGTTAGACTGTGGGAGTGATGGGAGAGTTAGTCTGTGGGAGTGTTGGGAGAGTTAGACAGTGGGAGAGATGGGTGAGTTAGTTTGTGGGAGTGATGGGAGAGTTAGTCTGTGGGAGTGATGGGAGAGTTAGACTGTGGGAGTGATGGGAGAGTTAGACTGTGGGAGTGATGGGAGCGTTAGACTGTGGGAGTGATGGGAGAGTTAGACTGTGGGAGTGATGGGAGAGTTAGTCTGTGGGAGTGTTGGGAGAGTTAGACAGTGGGAGAGATGGGTGAGTTAGTTTGTGGGAGTGATGGGAGAGTTAGTCTGTGGGAGTGATGGGAGAGTTAGACTGTGGGAGTGATGGGAGAGTTAGACTGTGGGAGTGATGGGAGAGTTAGACTGTGGGAGTGATGGGAGAGTTAGACTGTTGGAGTGATGGGAGAGTTAGTCTGTGGGAGTGATGGGAGAGTTAGACTGTGGGAGTGATGGGAGAGTTAGACTGTGGGAGTGATGGGAGAGTTAGACTGTTGGAGTGATGGGAGAGTTAGACTGTGGGAGTGATGGGAGATTTAGTGTGTGGGAGTGATGGGAGAGTTAGACTGTGGGAGTGATGGGAGAGTTTGACTGCGTGAGTGATGAGAGAGTTAGACTGTGGGAGTGATGGGAGAGTTTGACTGCGTGAGTGATGGGAGAGTTAGACTGTGGGAGTGATGGGAGAGTTAGTGTGTGGGAGTGATGGGAGGGTTAGAATGTGGAAGTGATGGGAGAGTTAGACTGTGGGAGTGATGGGAGAGTTAGACTGTGGGAGTGATGGGAGAGTTAGACAGGGAGCGATGGGAGAGTTAGACTGTGGGAGTGATGGGAGAGTTAGACTGTGGGAGTGATGGGAGAGTTAGACAGGGAGCGATGGGAGAGTTAGACTGTGGGAGTGATGGGAGAGTTAGACTGTGGGAGTGATGGGAGAGTTAGACTGTGGGAGTGATGGGAGAGTTAGACTGTGGGAGTGATGGGAGAGTTAGACAGGGAGCGATGGGAGAGTTAGACTGTGGGAGTGATGGAAGAGTTAGACTGTGGGAGTGATGGGAGAGTTAGACAGGGAGCGATGGGAGAGTTAGACTGTGGGAGTGATGGGAGAGCTAGACTGCGGGAGTGATGGGAGAGTTAGACTGTGGGAGTGATGGGAGAGTTAGACTGTTGGAGTGATGGGAGAGTTAGTGTGTGGGAGTGATGGGAGAGTTAGACTGTTTGGAGTGATGGGAGAGTTAGTGTGTGGGAGTGATGGGAGAGTTAGACTGGGAGAGTGATGGGAGAGTTAGTGTGTGGGAGTGATGGGAGAGTTTGACTGTGGGAGTGATGGGAGAGTTAGACTGGGAGTAATTGGGGAGTTAGACTAGGAGTGATGGGAGAGTTAGACTGTGGGAGTGATGGGAGAGTTAGACTGTGGGAGTGATGGGAGAGTTAGACTGTGGGAGTGATGGGAGAGTTAGTCTGTGGGAGTGTTGGGAGAGTTAGACAGTGGGAGAGATGGGTGAGTTAGTTTGTGGGAGTGATGGGAGAGTTAGTGTGTGGGAGTGATGGTAGAGTTAGACTGTGGGAGTGATGGGAGAGTTAGACTGGGAGTAATGGGTGAGTTAGACTAGGAGTGATGGGAGAGTTTGACTGTGGGAGTGATGGGAGAGTTAGACTAGGAGTGATGGGAGAGTTAGACTGTGGGAGTGATGGGAGAGTTAGTCTGTGGGAGTGTTGGGAGAGTTAGACAGTGGGAGAGATGGGTGAGTTAGTTTGTGGGAGTGATGGGAGAGTTAGTCTGTGGGAGTGATGGGAGAGTTAGACTGTGGGAGTGATGGGAGAGTTAGACTGTGGGAGTGATGGGAGCGTTAGACTGTGGGAGTGATGGGAGAGTTAGACTGTGGGAGTGATGGGAGAGTTAGTCTGTGGGAGTGTTGGGAGAGTTAGACAGTGGGAGAGATGGGTGAGTTAGTTTGTGGGAGTGATGGGAGAGTTAGTCTGTGGGAGTGATGGGAGAGTTAGACTGTGGGAGTGATGGGAGAGTTAGACTGTGGGAGTGATGGGAGAGTTAGACTGTGGGAGTGATGGGAGAGTTAGACTGTTGGAGTGATGGGAGAGTTAGTCTGTGGGAGTGATGGGAGAGTTAGACTGTGGGAGTGATGGGAGAGTTAGACTGTGGGAGTGATGGGAGAGTTAGACTGTTGGAGTGATGGGAGAGTTAGACTGTGGGAGTGATGGGAGATTTAGTGTGTGGGAGTGATGGGAGAGTTAGACTGTGGGAGTGATGGGAGAGTTTGACTGCGTGAGTGATGAGAGAGTTAGACTGTGGGAGTGATGGGAGAGTTTGACTGCGTGAGTGATGGGAGAGTTAGACTGTGGGAGTGATGGGAGAGTTAGTCTGTGGGAGTGTTGGGAGAGTTAGACAGTGGGAGAGATGGGTGAGTTAGTGTGTGGGAGTGATGGGAGAGTTAGTGTGTGGGAGTGAGGGGAGAGTTCGACTGTGGGAGTGATGGGAGAGTTAGACTGTGGGGGTGATGGGAGAGTTAGACTGTGGGACTGATGGGAGAGTTTGTGTGTGGGAGTGATGGGAGAGTTAGGCTGTGGGAGTGATGGGAGAGTTAGACTGCGGGATTGATCGGAGAGTTAGACTGCGGGAGTGATGGGAGAGTTAGACTGTGGGAGTGATGGGAGAGTTAGTCTGTGGGAGTGTTGGGAGAGTTAGACAGTGGGAGAGATGGGTGAGTTAGTGTGTGGGAGTGATGGGAGAGTTAGTGTGTGGGAGTGAGGGGAGAGTTCGACTGTGGGAGTGATGGGAGAGTTAGACTGTGGGGGTGATGGGAGATTTAGACTGTGGGAGTGATGGGAGAGTTAGACTGCGGGACTGATCGGAGAGTTAGACTGCGGGAGTGATGGGAGAGTTAGACTGTGGGAGTGATGGGAGTGTTAGACTGTGGGACTGATCGGAGGGTTAGACTGTGGAAGTGATGGGAAAGTTACTGTGGGAGTGATGGGAGAGTTAGTGTGTGGGAGTGATGGGAGAGTTAGACTGTGGGAGTGATGGGAGTGTTAGACTGTGGGAGTGATGGGAGAGTTAAACTGTGGGACTGATCGGAGGGTTAGACTGTGGAAGTGATGGGAAAGTTACTGTGGGAGTGATGGGAGAGTTAGACAGGGAGTGATGGGAGAGTTAGACTGTGGGAGTGATGGGAGAGGTAAACTGTGGGAGTGATGGGAGAGTTAGTATCTGGAAGTGATGGGAGAGCTAGACTGCGGGAGTGATGGGAGAGTTAGACTGTGGGAATGATGGGAGAGTTAGACTGTGGGAGTGATGGGAGAGTTAGACTGTGGGAATGATGGGAGAGTTAGACTGTGGGAGTGATGGGAGAGTTAGACTGTGGGAGTGATGGGAGAGTTAGACTGTTGGAGTGATGGGAGAGTTAGACTGTGGGAGTGATGGGAGAGTTAGTGTGTGGGAGTGATGGGAGAGGTAAACTGTGGGAGTGATGGGAGAGTTAGTGTGTGGGAGTGATGGGAGAGGTAAACTGTGGGAGTGATGGGAGAGTTAGACTGTGGGAGTGATGGGAGAGTTAGACTATGGGAGTGATGGGATAGTTAGTGTGTGGGAGTGATGGGAGAGTTAGACTGTGGGAGTGATGGGAGAGTTAGTGTGTGGGAGTGATGGGAGAGGTAAACTGTGGGAGTGATGGGAGAGTTAGACTGTGGGAGTGATGGGAGAGTTAGACTGTGGGAGTGATGGGAGAGTTAGACTGTGGGAATGATGGGAGAGTTAGTGTGTGGGAGTGCTGGGAGAGGTAAACTGTGGGAGTGATGGGAGAGTTAGTGTGTGTGAGTGATGGGAGAGGTAAACTGTGGGAGTGATGGGAGAGTTAGACTGTGGGAGTGATGGGAGAGTTAGACTGTGGGAGTGATGGGAGAGTTAGTGTGTGGGAGTGATGGGAGAGTTAGACTGTGGGAGTGATGGGAGAGTTAGACTGTGGGAGTGATGGGAGAGTTAGACTGTGGGAGTGATGGGAGAGTTAGTGTGTGGGAGTGATGGGAGAGTTAGACTGCGGGAGTGATGGGAGAGTTAGACTGTGGGAGTGATGGGAGAGTTAGACTGCGGGAGTGATGGGAGAGTTAGACTGTGGGAGTGATGGGAGAGTTAGACTGTTTGGAGTGATGGGAGAGTTAGACTGTGGGAGTGATGGGAGATTTAGTGTGTGGGAGTGAAGGGAGAGTTAGACTGTGGGAGTGATGACAGAGTTTGACTGCCGGAGTGATGGGAGAGTCAGACTGCGGGACTGATGGGAGAGTTTGACTGTGGGAGTGATGGGAGAGTTAGTCTGTGGGAGTGATGGGAGAGTTAGTGTGTGGGAGTGATGGGAGAGTTAGACTGTGGGAGTGATGGGACAGTTAGACTGCTGGAGTGATGGGAGAGTTAGACTGGGAGAGTGATGGGAGAGTTAGACTGTGGGAGTGATGGGAGAGTTAGACTGTTGGAGTGATGGGAGAGTTAGACTGTGGGAGTGATGGGAGAGTTAGTGTGTGGGAGTGATGGGAGAGGTAAACTGTGGGAGTGATGGGAGAGTTAGTGTGTGGGAGTGATGGGAGAGGTAAACTGTGGGAGTGATGGGAGAGTTAGACTGTGGGAGTGATGGGAGAGTTAGACTATGGGAGTGATGGGATAGTTAGTGTGTGGGAGTGATGGGAGAGTTAGACTGTGGGAGTGATGGGAGAGTTAGTGTGTGGGAGTGATGGGAGAGGTAAACTGTGGGAGTGATGGGAGAGTTAGACTGTGGGAGTGATGGGAGAGTTAGACTGTGGGAGTGATGGGAGAGTTAGACTGTGGGAATGATGGGAGAGTTAGTGTGTGGGAGTGATGGGAGAGGTAAACTGTGGGAGTGATGGGAGAGTTAGTGTGTGGGAGTGATGGGAGAGGTAAACTGTGGGAGTGATGGGAGAGTTAGACTGTGGGAGTGATGGGAGAGTTAGACTGTGGGAGTGATGGGAGAGTTAGTGTGTGGGACTGATGGGAGAGTTAGACTGTGGGAGTGATGGGAGAGTTAGACTGTGGGAGTGATGGGAGAGTTAGACTGTGGGAGTGATGGGAGAGTTAGTGTGTGGGAGTGATGGGAGAGTTAGACTGCGGGAGTGATGGGAGAGTTAGACTGTGGGAGTGATGGGAGAGTTAGACTGCGGGAGTGATGGGAGAGTTAGACTGTGGGAGTGATGGGAGAGTTAGACTGTTTGGAGTGATGGGAGAGTTAGACTGTGGGAGTGATGGGAGATTTAGTGTGTGGGAGTGAAGGGAGAGTTAGACTGTGGGAGTGATGACAGAGTTTGACTGCCGGAGTGATGGGAGAGTCAGACAGCGGGACTGATGGGAGAGTTTGACTGTGGGAGTGATGGGAGAGTTAGTCTGTGGGAGTGATGGGAGAGTTAGTGTGTGGGAGTGATGGGAGAGTTAGACTGTGGGCGTGATGGGACAGTTAGACTGCTGGAGTGATGGGAGAGTTAGACTGGGAGAGTGATGGGAGAGTTAGTGTGTGGGAGTGATGGGAGAGTTAGACTGCGGGAGTGATGGGACAGTTAGACTGCTGGAGTGATGGGAGAGTTAGACTGGGAGAGTGATGGGAGAGTTAGTGTGTGGGAGTGATGGGAGAGTTAGACTGTGGGAGTGATGGGAGAGTTAGACTGTGGGAGTGATGGGAGAGTTAGACAGGGAGCGATGGGAGAGTTAGACTGTGGGAGTGATGGGAGAGTTAGACTGTGGGAGTGATGGGAGAGTTAGTGTGTGGGAGTAATGGGAGAGTTAGACTGCGGGAGTGATGGGACAGTTAGACTGCTGGAGTGATGGGAGAGTTAGACTGGGAGAGTGATGGGAGAGTTAGTGTGTGGGAGTGATGGGAGAGTTAGACTGCGGGAGTGATGGGACAGTTAGACTGCTGGAGTGATGGGAGAGTTAGACTGGGAGAGTGATGGGAGAGTTAGTGTGTGGGAGTGATGGGAGAGTTAGACTGTGGGATTGATGGGAGAGTTAGACTGTGGGAGTGATGGGAGAGTTAGACAGGGAGCGATGGGAGAGTTAGACTGTGGGAGTGATGGGAGAGTTAGACTGTGGGAGTGATGGGAGAGTTAGTGTGTGGGAGTGATGGGAGAGTTAGACTGTGGGAGTGATGGGAGAGTTTGACTGCGGGAGTGATGGGAGAGTTAGACTGTGGGACTGATGGGAGAGTTAGTCTGTGGGAGTGTTGGGAGAGTTAGACAGTGGGAGAGATGGGTGAGTTAGTTTGTGGGAGTGATTGGAGAGTTAGTGTGTGGGAGTGATGGTAGAGCTAGACTGTGGGAGTGATGGGAGAGTTAGACTGTGGGAGTGATGGGAGAGTTAGACTGTTGGAGTGATGGGAGAGTTAGACTGTGGGAGTGATGGGAGATTTAGTGTGTGGGAGTGATGGGAGAGTTAGACTGTGGGAGTGATGGGAGAGTTTGACTGCGTGAGTGATGGGAGAGTTAGACTGTGGGAGTGATGGGAGAGTTTGACTGCGTGAGTGATGGGAGAGTTAGACTGTGGGAGTGATGGGAGAGTTAGTCTGTGGGAGTGTTGGGAGAGTTAGACAGTGGGAGAGATGGGTGAGTTAGTGTGTGGGAGTGATGGGAGAGTTAGTGTGTGGGAGTGAGGGGAGAGTTCGACTGTGGGAGTGATGGGAGAGTGAGACTGTGGGGGTGATGGGAGAGTTAGACTGTGGGACTGATGGGAGAGTTTGTGTGTGGGAGTGATGGGAGAGTTAGACTGTGGGAGTGATGGGAGAGTTAGACTGTGGGAGTGATGGGAGAGTTAGACTGCGGGACTGATCGGAGAGTTAGACTGCGGGAGTGATGGGAGAGTTCGACTGTGGGAGTGATGGGAGTGTTAGACTGTGGGAGTGATGGGAGAGTTAGTCTGTGGGAGTGATGGGAGAGTTAGTCTGTGGGAGTGTTGGGAGAGTTAGACTGTGGGAGTGATGGGAGAGTTAGAATGTGGGAGTGATGGGAGAGTTAGTCTGTGGGAGTGTTGGGAGAGTTAGACAGTGGGAGAGATGGGAGAGTTAGACTGTGGGAGTGATGGGAGAGTTTGACTGCGGGAGTGATGGGAGAGTTAGACTGTGGGAGTGATGGGAGATTTAGTGTGTGGGAGTGATGGGAGAGTTAGACTGTGGGAGTGATCGGAGAGTTTGACTGCGTGAGTGATGGGAGAGTTAGACTGTGGGAGTGATGGGAGAGTTAGTCTGTGGGAGTGTTGGGAGAGTTAGACAGTGGGAGAGATGGGTGAGTTAGTGTGTGGGAGTGATGGGAGAGTTAGTGTGTGGGTGTGAGGGGAGAGTTCGACTGTGGGAGTGATGGGAGAGTTAGACTGTGGGGGTGATGGGAGAGTTAGACTGTGGGACTGATGGGAGAGTTTGTGTGTGGGAGTGATGGGAGAGTTAGACTGTGGGAGTGATGGGAGAGTTAGACTGCGGGACTGATCGGAGAGTTAGACTGCGGGAGTGATGGGAGAGTTAGACTGTGGGAGTGATGGGAGTGTTAGACTGTGGGAGTGATGGGAGAGTTAGACTGTGGGAGTGATGGGAGAGTTAGACTGCGGGAGTGATGGGAGAGTTAGACTGTGGGAGTGATGGGAGTGTTAGACTGTGGGAGTGATGGGAGAGTTAGACTGTGGGAGCGATGGGAGAGTTTGTGTGTGGGAGTGATGGGAGAGTTAGACTGTGGGAGTGATGGGAGAGTTAGACTGCGGGACTGATCGGAGAGTTAGACTGCGGGAGTGATGGGAGAGTTAGACTGTGGGAGTGATGGGAGTGTTAGACTGTGGGAGTGATGGGAGAGTTAGACTGTGGGAGTGATGGGAGAGTTAGACTGTGGGACTGATGGGAGAGTTTGTGTGTGGGAGTGATGGGAGAGTTAGACTGTGGGAGTGATGGGAAAGTTAGACTGTGGGAGTGATGTGAGAGTTAGACTGTGGGAGTGATGGGAGAGTTAGACTGTGGGAGTGATGGGAGAGTTAGACTGTGGGACTGATGGGAGGGTTAGACTGTGGGAGTGATGGGAGAGTTAGACTGTGGGACTGATCGGAGAGTTAGACTGCGGGAGTGATGGGAGAGTTAGACTGTGGGAGTGATGGGAGAGTTTGTGTGTGGGAGTGATGGGAGAGTTAGACTGTGGGAGTGATGGGAGAGTTAGACTGCGGGACTGATCGGAGAGTTAGACTGCGGGAGTGATGGGAGAGTTAGACTGTGGGAGTGATGGGAGAGTTTGTGTGTGGGAGTGATGGGAGTGTTAGACTGTGGGAGTGATGGGAGAGTTAAACTGTGGGACTGATCGGAGGGTTAGACTGTGGAAGTGATGGGAAAGTTACTGTGGGAGTGATGGGAGAGTTAGTGTGTGGGAGTGATGGGAGAGTTAGACTGTGGGAGTGATGGGAGTGTTAGACTGTGGGAGTGATGGGAGAGTTAAACTGTGGGACTGATCGGAGGGTTAGACTGTGGAAGTGATGGGAAAGTTACTGTGGGAGTGATGGGAGAGTTTGACGGTGGGAGTGATGGGAGAGTTAGACAGGGAGTGATGGGAGAGTTAGACTGTGGGAGTGATGGGAGAGGTAAACTGTGGGAGTGATGGGAGTGTTAGTATCTGGAAGTGATGGGAGAGCTAGACTGTGGGAGTGATGGGAGAGTTAGACTGTGGGAGTGATGGGAGAGTTAGACTGTGGGAGTGATGGGAGAGTTAGACTGTGGGAGTGATGGGAGAGTTAGACTGTTGGAGTGATGGGAGAGTTAGACTGTGGGAGTGATGGGAGAGATAGACTGTGGGAGTGATGGGAGAGTTAGACTGTGGGAGTGATGGGAGAGTTAGACTGTGGGAGTGATGGGAGAGATAGACTGTGGGAGTGATGGGAGAGTTAGACTGTGGGAGTGATGGGAGAGTTAGACTGTGGGATTGATGGGAGAGTTAGTGTGTGGGAATGATGGGAGAGTTAGTGTGTGGGAGTGATGGGAGAGTTAGACTGTGGGAGTGATGGGAGAGTTAGACTGTTGGAGTGATGGGAGAGTTAGACTGTGGGAGTGATGGGAGATTTAGTGTGTGGGAGTGATGGGAGAGTTAGACTGTGGGAGTGATGGGAGAGTTTGACTGCGTGAGTGATGGGAGAGTTAGACTGTGGGAGTGATGGGAGAGTTTGACTGCGTGAGTGATGGGAGAGTTAGACTGTGGGAGCGATGGGAGAGTTTGACTGCGTGAGTGATGGGAGAGTTAGACTGTGGGAGCGATGGGAGAGTTAGACTGTGGGAGTGATGGGAGAGTTAGTCTGTGGGAGTGTTGGGAGAGTTTGACTGCGTGAGTGATGGGAGAGTTAGACTGTGGGAGCGATGGGAGAGTTAGACTCTGGGAGTGATGGGAGAGTTAGTCTGTGGGAGTGTTGGGAGAGTTAGGCAGTGGGAGAGATGGGTGAGTTAGTGTGTGGGAGTTTTGGGAGAGTTAGTGTGTGGGAGTGAGGGGAGAGTTCGACTGTGGGAGTGATGGGAGAGTTAGACTGTGGGGGTGATGGGAGAGTTAGACTGTGGGACTGATGGGAGAGTTTGTGTGTGGGAGTGATGGGAGAGTTAGACTGTGGGAGTGATGGGAGAGTTAGACTGTGGGAGTGATGGGAGAGTTAGACTGCGGGACTGATCGGAGAGTTAGACTGCGGGAGTGATGGGAGAGTTAGACTGTGGGAGTGATGGGAGTGTTAGACTGTGGGAGTGATGGGAGAGTTAGTCTGTGGGAGTGATGGGAGAGTTAGTCTGTGGGAGTGTTGGGAGAGTTAGACTGTGGGAGTGATGGGAGAGTTAGACTGTGGGAGTGATGGGAGAGTTAGTCTGTGGGAGTGTTGGGAGAGTTAGACAGTGGGAGAGATGGGAGAGTTAGACTGTGGGAGTGATGGGAGAGTTTGACTGCGGGAGTGATGGGAGAGTTAGACTGTGGGAGTGATGGGAGATTTAGTGTGTGGGAGTGATGGGAGAGTTAGACTGTGGGAGTGATGGGAGAGTTTGACTGCGTGAGTGATGGGAGAGTTAGACTGTGGGAGTGATGGGAGAGTTAGTCTGTGGGAGTGTTGGGAGAGTTAGACAGTGGGAGAGATGGGTGAGTTAGTGTGTGGGAGTGATGGGAGAGTTAGTGTGTGGGAGTGAGGGGAGAGTTCGACTGTGGGAGTGATGGGAGAGTTAGACTGTGGGGGTGATGGGAGAGTTAGACTGTGGGACTGATGGGAGAGTTTGTGTGTGGGAGTGATGGGAGAGTTAGACTGTGGGAGTGATGGGAGAGTTAGACTGTGGGAGTGATGGGAGAGTTAGACTGTGGGAGTGATGGGAGAGTTAGACTGCGGGAGTGATGGGAGAGTTAGACTGTGGGAGTGATGGGAGTGTTAGACTGTGGGAGTGATGGGAGAGTTAGACTGTGGGAGCGATGGGAGAGTTTGTGTGTGGGAGTGATGGGAGAGTTAGACTGTGGGAGTGATGGGAGAGTTAGACTGCGGGACTGATCGGAGAGTTAGACTGCGGGAGTGATGGGAGAGTTAGACTGTGGGAGTGATGGGAGTGTTAGACTGTGGGAGTGATGGGAGAGTTAGACTGTGGGAGTGATGGGAGAGTTAGACTGTGGGACTGATGGGAGAGTTTGTGTGTGGGAGTGATGGGAGAGTTAGACTGTGGGAGTGATGGGAAAGTTAGACTCTGGGAGTGATGTGAGAGTTAGACTGTGGGAGTGATGGGAGAGTTAGACTGTGGGAGTGATGGGAGAGTTAGACTGTGGGAGTGATGGGAGAGTTAGACTGTGGGAGTGATGGGAGAGTTAGACTGTGGGAGTGATGGGAGAGTTAGACTGCGGGACTGATCGGAGAGTTAGACTGCGGGAGTGATGGGAGAGTTTGTGTGTGGGAGTGATGGGAGAGTTAGACTGTGGGAGTGATGGGAGGGTTAGAATGTGGAAGTGATGGGAGAGTTAGACTGTGGGAGTGATGGGAGAGTTAGACTGTGGGACTGATGGGAGGGTTAGAATGTGGAAGTGATGGGAGAGTTAGACTGTGGGAGTGATGGGAGGGTTAGACTGTGGGACTGATGGGAGGGTTAGAATGTGGAAGTGATGGGAGAGTTAGACTGTGGGAGTGATGGGAGAGTTAGACTGTGGGAGTGATGGGAGGGTTAGAATGTGGAAGTGATGGGAGAGTTAGACTGTGGGAGTGATGGGAGAGTTAGACTGTGGGAGTGATGGGAGAGTTAGACTGTGGGAGAGATGGGAGAGTTTGTGTGTGGGAGTGATGGGAGAGTTAGACTGTGGGAGTGATGGGAGAGTTAGACTGCGGGACTGATCGGAGAGTTAGACTGCGGGAGTGATGGGAGAGTTAGACTGTGGGAGTGATGGGAGAGTTTGTGTGTGGGAGTGATGGGAGAGTTAGACTGTGGGAGTGATGGGAGAGTTAGACTGCGGGACTGATCGGAGAGTTAGACTGCGGGAGTGCTGGGAGAGTTAGACTGTGGGAGTGATGGGAGGGTTAGACTGTGGGACTGATGGGAGGGTTAGAATGTGGAAGTGATGGGAGAGTTAGACTGTGGGAGTGATGGGAGAGTTAGACTGTGGGAGTGATGGGAGGGTTAGAATGTGGAAGTGATGGGAGAGTTAGACTGTGGGAGTGATGGGAGAGTTAGACTGTGGGACTGATGGGAGGGTTAGAATGTGGAAGTGATGGGAGAGTTAGACTGTGGGAGTGATGGGAGAGTTAGACTGTGGGAGTGATGGGAGAGTTAGACTGTGGGAGTGATGGGAGAGTTTGTGTGTGGGAGTGATGGGAGAGTTAGACTGTGGGAGTGATGGGAGAGTTAGACTGTGGGAGTGATGGGAGAGTTAGACTGTGGGAGTGATGGGAGAGTTAGACGGTGGGAGTGATGGGAGAGTTAGACTGTGGGAGTGATGGGAGAGTTAGACTGTGGGAGTGATGGGAGAGTTTGTGTGTGGGAGTGATGGGAGAGTTAGACTGTGGGAGTGATGGGAGAGTTAGACTGCGGGACTGATCGGAGAGTTAGACTGCGGGAGTGATGGGAGAGTTAGACTGTGGGAGTGATGGGAGAGTTAGACTGTGGGAGTGATGGGAGAGTTAGACTGTGGGAGTGATGGGAGAGTTAGACTGCGGGACTGATCGGAGAGTTAGACTGCGGGAGTGATGGGAGAGTTTGTGTGTGGGAGTGATGGGAGAGTTAGACTGTAGGAGTGATGGGAGAGTTAGACTGTGGGAGTGATGGGAGGGTTAGAATGTGGAAGTGATGGGAGAGTTAGACTGTGGGAGTGATGGGAGAGTTAGACTGTGGGACTGATGGGAGGGTTAGACTGTGGGAGTGATGGGAGAGTTAGACTGTGGGAGTGATGGGAGAGTTAGACTGTGGGAGTGATGGGAGAGTTTGTGTGTGGGAGTGATGGGAGAGTAAGACTGGGAGTGATGGGAGAGTTAGACTGTGGGAGTGATGGGAGAGTTAGACTGTGGGAGTGATGGGAGAGTTTGTGTGTGGGAGTGATGGGAGTGTTAGACTGTGGGAGTGATGGGAGAGTTAAACTGTGGGACTGATCGGAGGGTTAGACTGTGGAAGTGATGGGAAAGTTACTGTGGGAGTGATGGGAGAGTTAGTGTGTGGGAGTGATGGGAGAGTTAGACTGTGGGAGTGATGGGAGTGTTAGACTGTGGGAGTGATGGGAGAGTTAAACTGTGGGACTGATCGGAGGGTTAGACTGTGGAAGTGATGGGAAAGTTACTGTGGGAGTGATGGGAGAGTTTGACGGTGGGAGTGATGGGAGAGTTAGACAGGGAGTGATGGGAGAGTTAGACTGTGGGAGTGATGGGAGAGGTAAACTGTGGGAGTGATGGGAGTGTTAGTATCTGGAAGTGATGGGAGAGCTAGACTGTGGGAGTGATGGGAGAGTTAGACTGTGGGAGTGATGGGAGAGTTAGACTGTGGGAGTGATGGGAGAGTTAGACTGTGGGAGTGATGGGAGAGTTAGACTGTTGGAGTGATGGGAGAGTTAGACTGTGGGAGTGATGGGAGAGATAGACTGTGGGAGTGATGGGAGAGTTAGACTGTGGGAGTGATGGGAGAGTTAGACTGTGGGAGTGATGGGAGAGATAGACTGTGGGAGTGATGGGAGAGTTAGACTGTGGGAGTGATGGGAGAGTTAGACTGTGGGATTGATGGGAGAGTTAGTGTGTGGGAATGATGGGAGAGTTAGACTGTGGGAGTGATGGGAGAGATAGACTGTGGGAGTGATGGGAGAGATAGACTGTGGGAGTGATGGGAGAGTTAGACTGTGGGAGTGATGGGAGAGATAGACTGTGGGAGTGATGGGAGAGTTAGACTGTGGGAGTGATGGGAGAGTTAGACTGTGGGATTGATGGGAGAGTTAGTGTGTGGGAATGATGGGAGAGTTAGTGTGTGGGAGTGATGGGAGAGTTAGACTGTGGGAGTGATGGGAGAGTTAGACTGTGGGAGTGATGGGAGAGTTAGACTGTTGGAGTGATGGGAGAGTTAGACTGTGGGAGTGATGGGAGAGATAGACTGTGGGAGTGATGGGAGAGTTAGACTGTGGGAGTGATGGGAGAGTTAGACTGTGGGAGTGATGGGAGAGATAGACTGTGGGAGTGATGGGAGAGTTAGACTGTTGGAGTGATGGGAGAGTTAGACTGTGGGAGTGATGGGAGATTTAGTGTGTGGGAGTGATGGGAGAGTTAGACTGTGGGAGTGATGGGAGAGTTTGACTGCGTGAGTGATGGGAGAGTTAGACTGTGGGAGTGATGGGAGAGTTTGACTGCGTGAGTGATGGGAGAGTTAGACTGTGGGAGCGATGGGAGAGTTTGACTGCGTGAGTGATGGGAGAGTTAGACTGTGGGAGCGATGGGAGAGTTAGACTGTGGGAGTGATGGGAGAGTTAGTCTGTGGGAGTGTTGGGAGAGTTTGACTGCGTGAGTGATGGGAGAGTTAGACTGTGGGAGCGATGGGAGAGTTAGACTCTGGGAGTGATGGGAGAGTTAGTCTGTGGGAGTGTTGGGAGAGTTAGACAGTGGGAGAGATGGGTGAGTTAGTGTGTGGGAGTTTTGGGAGAGTTAGTTTGTGGGAGTGAGGGGAGAGTTCGACTGTGGGAGTGATGGGAGAGTTAGACTGTGGGGGTGATGGGAGAGTTAGACTGTGGGACTGATGGGAGAGTTTGTGTGTGGGAGTGATGGGAGAGTTAGACTGTGGGAGTGATGGGAGAGTTAGACTGTGGGAGTGATGGGAGAGTTAGACTGCGGGACTGATTGGAGAGTTAGACTGCGGGAGTGATGGGAGAGTTAGACTTTGGGAGTGATGGGAGTGTTAGACTGTGGGAGTGATGGGAGAGTTAGTCTGTGGGAGTGATGGGAGAGTTAGTCTGTGGGAGTGTTGGGAGAGTTAGACTGTGGGAGTGATGGGAGAGTTAGACTGTGGGAGTGATGGGAGAGTTAGTCTGTGGGAGTGTTGGGAGAGTTAGACAGTGGGAGAGATGGGAGAGTTAGACTGTGGGAGTGATGGGAGAGTTTGACTGCGGGAGTGATGGGAGAGTTAGACTGTGGGAGTGATGGGAGATTTAGTGTGTGGGAGTGATGGGAGAGTTAGACTGTGGGAGTGATGGGAGAGTTTGACTGCGTGAGTGATGGGAGAGTTAGACTGTGGGAGTGATGGGAGAGTTAGTCTGTGGGAGTGTTGGGAGAGTTAGACAGTGGGAGAGATGGGTGAGTTAGTGTGTGGGAGTGATGGGAGAGTTAGTGTGTGGGAGTGAGGGGAGAGTTCGACTGTGGGAGTGATGGGAGAGTTAGACTGTGGGGGTGATGGGAGAGTTAGACTGTGGGACTGATGGGAGAGTTTGTGTGTGGGAGTGATGGGAGAGTTAGACTGTGGGAGTGATGGGAGAGTTAGACTGTGGGAGTGATGGGAGAGTTAGACTGTGGGAGTGATGGGAGAGTTAGACTGCGGGAGTGATGGGAGAGTTAGACTGTGGGAGTGATGGGAGTGTTAGACTGTGGGAGTGATGGGAGAGTTAGACTGTGGGAGCGATGGGAGAGTTTGTGTGTGGGAGTGATGGGAGAGTTAGACTGTGGGAGTGATGGGAGAGTTAGACTGCGGGACTGATCGGAGAGTTAGACTGCGGGAGTGATGGGAGAGTTAGACTGTGGGAGTGATGGGAGAGTTAGACTGCGGGAGTGATGGGAGAGTTAGACTGTGGGAGTGATGGGAGTGTTAGACTGTGGGAGTGATGGGAGAGTTAGACTGTGGGAGCGATGGGAGAGTTTGTGTGTGGGAGTGATGGGAGAGTTAGACTGTGGGAGTGATGGGAGAGTTAGACTGTGGGAGTGATGGGAGAGTTAGACTGCGGGAGTGATGGGAGAGTTAGACTGTGGGAGTGATGGGAGTGTTAGACTGTGGGAGTGATGGGAGAGTTAGACTGTGGGAGCGATGGGAGAGTTTGTGTGTGGGAGTGATGGGAGAGTTAGACTGCGGGAGTGATGGGAGAGTTAGACTGTGGGAGTGATGGGAGTGTTAGACTGTGGGAGTGATGGGAGAGTTAGACTGTGGGAGTGATGGGAGAGTTAGACTGTGGGACTGATGGGAGAGTTTGTGTGTGGGAGTGATGGGAGAGTTAGACTGTGGGAGTGATGGGAAAGTTAGACTCTGGGAGTGATGTGAGAGTTAGACTGTGGGAGTGATGGGAGAGTTAGACTGTGGGAGTGATGGGAGAGTTAGACTGTGGGAGTGATGGGAGAGTTAGACTGTGGGAGTGATGGGAGAGTTAGACTGTGGGAGTGATGGGAGAGTTTGTGTGTGGGAGTGATGGGAGAGTTAGACTGTGGGAGTGATGGGAGGGTTAGAATGTGGAAGTGATGGGAGAGTTAGACTGTGGGAGTGATGGGAGAGTTAGACTGTGGGACTGATGGGAGGGTTAGACTGTGGGACTGATGGGAGGGTTAGAATGTGGAAGTGATGGGAGAGTTAGACTGTGGGAGTGATGGGAGAGTTAGACTGTGGGAGTGATGGGAGGGTTAGAATGTGGAAGTGATGGGAGAGTTAGACTGTGGGACTGATGGGAGAGTTAGACTGTGGGACTGATGGGAGGGTTAGAATGTGGAAGTGATGGGAGAGTTAGACTGTGGGAGTGATGGGAGAGTTAGACTGTGGGAGTGATGGGAGAGTTTGTGTGTGGGAGTGATGGGAGAGTTAGACTGTGGGAGTGATGGGAGAGTTAGACTGCGGGACTGATCGGAGAGTTAGACTGCGGGAGTGATGGGAGAGTTAGACTGTGGGAGTGATGGGAGAGCTAGACTGTGGGAGTGATGGGAGAGTTAGACTGTGGGAGTGATGGGAGAGTTAGACTGTGGGACTGATGGGAGGGTTAGAATGTGGAAGTGATGGGAGAGTTAGACTGTGGGAGTGATGGGAGAGTTAGACTGTGGGAGTGATGGGAGAGTTAGACTGTGGGACTGATGGGAGGGTTAGAATGTGGAAGTGATGGGAGAGTTAGACTGTGGGAGTGATGGGAGAGTTAGACTGTGGGAGTGATGGGAGAGTTAGACTGTGGGACTGATGGGAGGGTTAGAATGTGGAAGTGATGGGAGAGTTAGACTGTGGGAGTGATGGGAGAGTTAGACTGTGGGAGTGATGGGAGAGTTTGTGTGTGGGAGTGATGGGAGAGTTAGACTGTGGGAGTGATGGGAGTGTTAGACTGTGGGAGTGATGGGAGAGTTAGACTGTGGGAGTGATGGGAGAGTTTGTGTGTGGGAGTGATGGGAGAGTTAGACTGTGGAAGTGATGGGAAAGTTACTGTGGGGGTGATGGGAGAGATAGTGTGTGGGAGTGATGGGAGAGTTAGACTGTGGGAGTGATGGGAGTGTTAGACTGTGGGAGTGATGGGAGTGTTAGACTGTGGGAGTGATGGGAGAGTTAAACTGTGGGACTGATCGGAGGGTTAGACTGTGGAAGTGATGGGAAAGTTACTGTGGGAGTGATGGGAGAGTTTGACGGTGGGAGTGATGGGAGAGCTAGACAGGGAGTGATGGGAGAGTTAGACTGTGGGAGTGATGGGAGAGGTAAACTGTGGGAGTGATGGGAGAGTTAGTATCTGGAAGTGATGGGAGAGCTAGACTGTGGGAGTGATGGGAGAGTTAGACTGTGGGAGTGATGGGAGAGTTAGACTGTGGGAGTGATGGGAGAGTTAGACTGTGGGAGTGATGGGAGAGTTAGACTGTTGGAGTGATGGGAGAGTTAGACTGTGGGAGTGATGGGAGAGTTAGACTGTGGGAGTGATGGGAGAGTTAGACTGTGGGAGTGATGGGAGAGTTAGACTGTGGGAGTGATGGGAGAGTTAGACTGTGGGATTGATGTGAGAGTTAGTGTGTGGGAGTGATGGGAGAGGTAAACTGTGGGAGCGATGGGAGAGTTAGACTGTGGGAGTGATGGGAGAGTTAGACAGGGAGCGATGGGAGAGTTAGACTGTGGGAGTGATGGGAGAGTTAGAATGTGGGATTGATGGGAGAGTTAGACTGTGGGAGTGATGGGAGAGTTAGACTGTGGGAGTGATGGGAGAGTTAGACTGTGGGAGTGATGGGAGAGTTAGACAGGGAGCGATGGGAGAGTTAGACTGTGGGAGTGATGGGAGAGTTAGACTGTGGGAGTGATGGGAGAGTTAGACAGGGAGCGATGGGAGAGTTAGACTGCGGGAGTGATGGGAGAGTTAGACTGTGGGATTGATGGGAGAGTTAGTGTGTGGGAATGATGGGAGAGTTAATGTGTGGGAGTGATGTGAGAGTTAGTGTGTGGGAGTGATGGGAGAGGTAAACTGTGGGAGTGATGGGAGAGTTAGACAGGGAGTGATGGGAGAGTTAGACTGTGGGATTGATGGGAGAGGTAAACTGTGGGAGTGATGGGAGAGTTAGACTGTGGGAGTGATGGGAGAGTTAGACTGTGGGAGTGATGGGAGAGTTAGTGTGTGGGAGTGATGGGAGAGCTAGACTGCGGAAGTGATGGGAGAGTTAGACTGTGGGAGTGATGGGAGAGTTAGTGTGTGGGAGTGATGGGAGAGTCAGACTGTGGGATTGATGGGACAGTTAGACTGCTGGAGTGATGGGACAGTTAGTGTGTGGGAGTGATGGGAGAGTTAGACTGTGGGAGTGATGGGAGAGTTAGACTGCGGGCGTGATGGGAGAGTTAGACTGTGGGAGTGATGGGAGAGTTAGACTGCGGGAGTGATGGGAGAGTTAGACTGTGGGGGTGATGGGAGAGTTAGACTGCGGGAGTGATGGGAGAGTTAGACTGTGGGAGTGATGGGAGAGTTAGACTGTGGGGGTATTGGGAGATTTAGACTGTGGGAGTGATGGGAGAGTTAGACTGTGGGGGTGATGGGAGAGTTAGACTGTGGGAGTGATGGGAGAGTTAGACTGTGGGAATGATGGGAGAGTTAGACTGTGGGAGTGATGGGAGAGTTAGACTGAGGGAGTGATGGGAGAGTTAGACTGTGGGAGTGATGGGAGAGTTAGACTGTGGGAGTGATGGGAGAGTTAGACTGCGGGAGTGATGGGAGAGTTAGACTGTGGTAGTGATGGGAGAGTTAGACTGTGGGGGTGATGGGAGAGTTAGACTGTGGGAGTGATGGGAGAGTTAGACTGAGGGAGTGATGGGAGAGTTAGACTGTGGGAGTGATGGGAGAGTTAGACTGAGGGAGTGATGGGAGAGTTAGACTGTGGGAGTGATGGGAGAGTTAGACTGAGGGAGTGATGGGAGAGTTAGACTGTGGGAGTGATGGGAGAGTTAGACTGTGGGAGTGATGGGAGAGATAGACTGTGAGAGTGATGGGAGAGTTAGACTGCGGGAGTGATGGGAGAGTCAGACTGTGGGAGTGATGGGAGAGTTAGACTGTGGCAGTGATGGGAGAGTTAGACTGTGGGAGTGATGGGAGAGTTAGACTGTGGGGGTGATGGGAGAGTTAGTCTGTGGGAGTGTTGGGAGAGTTAGACAGTGGGAGAGATGGGAGAGTTAGACTGTGGGAGTGATGGGAGAGTTAGTCTGTGGAAGTGTTGGGAGAGTTAGACAGTTGGAGAGATGGGAGAGTTAGACTGTGGGAATGATGGGAGAGTTAGACTATGGGAGTGATGGGTGAGTTAGACTGTTGGACTGATGGGAGAGTTAGACTGGGGAGTGAAGGGACAGTTAGACTGTGGGAGCGAGGGGAGAGTTAGACTGGGAGTGATGGGAGAGTTAGACTGTGGGAGTGATGGGAGAGTTAGACTGTGGGAGCGAGGGGAGAGTTAGACTGGGAGTGATGGGAGAGTTAGACTGTGGGAGTGATGGGAGAGTTAGACTGGGAGTGATGGGAGAATTAGACTGTGGGAGTGATGGGAGAGTCAGACTGTGGGACTGATGGGAGAGTTAGACTGGGGAGTGAAGGGACAGTTAGACTGTGGGAGCGAGGGGAGAGTTAGACTGGGAGTGATGGGAGAGTTAGACTGTGGGAGTGATGGGAGAGTTAGACTGTGGGAGCGAGGGGAGAGTTAGACTGGGAGTGATGGGAGAGTTAGACTGTGGGAGTGATGGGAGAGTTAGACTGGGAGTGTTGGGAGAGTTAGACTGTGGGAGTGACGGGTGTGTTAGACTGTGGGAGCGAGGGGAGAGTTAGACTGGGAGCGATGGGAGAGTTACACTGTGGGAGTGATGGGAGAGTTAGACTGTGGGACTGATCGGAGAGTTAGACTGTGGGACTGAAGGGAGAGTTAGACTGTGGGAGTGATGGTAGAGGTAGACTGTGGGAGTGATGGTAGAGTTAGACTGTGGGAGTGATGGGAGAGTTAGTCTGTGGGAGTGTTGGGAGAGTTAGACAGTGGGAGAGATGGGTGAGTTAGTGTGTGGGAGTGATGGGAGAGTTAGTGTGTGGGAGTGAGGGGAGAGTTCGACTGTGGGAGTGATGGGAGAGTTAGACTGTGGGGGTGATGGGAGAGTTAGACTGTGGGACTGATGGGAGAGTTTGTGTGTGGGAGTGATGGGAGAGTTAGACTGTGGGAGTGATGGGAGAGTTAGACTGTGGGAGTGATGGGAGAGTTAGACTGTGGGAGTGATGGGAGAGTTAGACTGCGGGAGTGATGGGAGAGTTAGACTGTGGGAGTGATGGGAGTGTTAGACTGTGGGAGTGATGGGAGAGTTAGACTGTGGGAGCGATGGGAGAGTTTGTGTGTGGGAGTGATGGGAGAGTTAGACTGTGGGAGTGATGGGAGAGTTAGACTGCGGGACTGATCGGAGAGTTAGACTGCGGGAGTGATGGGAGAGTTAGACTGTGGGAGTGATGGGAGTGTTAGACTGTGGGAGTGATGGGAGAGTTAGACTGTGGGAGTGATGGGAGAGTTAGACTGTGGGACTGATGGGAGAGTTTGTGTGTGGGAGTGATGGGAGAGTTAGACTGTGGGAGTGATGGGAAAGTTAGACTCTGGGAGTGATGTGAGAGTTAGACTGTGGGAGTGATGGGAGAGTTAGACTGTGGGAGTGATGGGAGAGTTAGACTGTGGGAGTGATGGGAGAGTTAGACTGTGGGAGTGATGGGAGAGTTAGACTGTGGGAGTGATGGGAGAGTTAGACTGCGGGACTGATCGGAGAGTTAGACTGCGGGAGTGATGGGAGAGTTTGTGTGTGGGAGTGATGGGAGAGTTAGACTGTGGGAGTGATGGGAGGGTTAGAATGTGGAAGTGATGGGAGAGTTAGACTGTGGGAGTGATGGGAGAGTTAGACTGTGGGACTGATGGGAGGGTTAGAATGTGGAAGTGATGGGAGAGTTAGACTGTGGGAGTGATGGGAGGGTTAGACTGTGGGACTGATGGGAGGGTTAGAATGTGGAAGTGATGGGAGAGTTAGACTGTGGGAGTGATGGGAGAGTTAGACTGTGGGAGTGATGGGAGGGTTAGAATGTGGAAGTGATGGGAGAGTTAGACTGTGGGAGTGATGGGAGAGTTAGACTGTGGGAGTGATGGGAGAGTTAGACTGTGGGAGAGATGGGAGAGTTTGTGTGTGGGAGTGATGGGAGAGTTAGACTGTGGGAGTGATGGGAGAGTTAGACTGCGGGACTGATCGGAGAGTTAGACTGCGGGAGTGATGGGAGAGTTAGACTGTGGGAGTGATGGGAGAGTTTGTGTGTGGGAGTGATGGGAGAGTTAGACTGTGGGAGTGATGGGAGAGTTAGACTGCGGGACTGATCGGAGAGTTAGACTGCGGGAGTGCTGGGAGAGTTAGACTGTGGGAGTGATGGGAGGGTTAGACTGTGGGACTGATGGGAGGGTTAGAATGTGGAAGTGATGGGAGAGTTAGACTGTGGGAGTGATGGGAGAGTTAGACTGTGGGAGTGATGGGAGGGTTAGAATGTGGAAGTGATGGGAGAGTTAGACTGTGGGAGTGATGGGAGAGTTAGACTGTGGGACTGATGGGAGGGTTAGAATGTGGAAGTGATGGGAGAGTTAGACTGTGGGAGTGATGGGAGAGTTAGACTGTGGGAGTGATGGGAGAGTTAGACTGTGGGAGTGATGGGAGAGTTTGTGTGTGGGAGTGATGGGAGAGTTAGACTGTGGGAGTGATGGGAGAGTTAGACTGTGGGAGTGATGGGAGAGTTAGACTGTGGGAGTGATGGGAGAGTTAGACTGTGGGAGTGATGGGAGAGTTAGACTGTGGGAGTGATGGGAGAGTTAGACTGTGGGAGTGATGGGAGAGTTTGTGTGTGGGAGTGATGGGAGAGTTAGACTGTGGGAGTGATGGGAGAGTTAGACTGCGGGACTGATCGGAGAGTTAGACTGCGGGAGTGATGGGAGAGTTAGACTGTGGGAGTGATGGGAGAGTTAGACTGTGGGAGTGATGGGAGAGTTAGACTGTGGGAGTGATGGGAGAGTTAGACTGCGGGACTGATCGGAGAGTTAGACTGCGGGAGTGATGGGAGAGTTTGTGTGTGGGAGTGATGGGAGAGTTAGACTGTAGGAGTGATGGGAGAGTTAGACTGTGGGAGTGATGGGAGGGTTAGAATGTGGAAGTGATGGGAGAGTTAGACTGTGGGAGTGATGGGAGAGTTAGACTGTGGGACTGATGGGAGGGTTAGACTGTGGGAGTGATGGGAGAGTTAGACTGTGGGAGTGATGGGAGAGTTAGACTGTGGGAGTGATGGGAGAGTTTGTGTGTGGGAGTGATGGGAGAGTAAGACTGGGAGTGATGGGAGAGTTAGACTGTGGGAGTGATGGGAGAGTTAGACTGTGGGAGTGATGGGAGAGTTTGTGTGTGGGAGTGATGGGAGTGTTAGACTGTGGGAGTGATGGGAGAGTTAAACTGTGGGACTGATCGGAGGGTTAGACTGTGGAAGTGATGGGAAAGTTACTGTGGGAGTGATGGGAGAGTTAGTGTGTGGGAGTGATGGGAGAGTTAGACTGTGGGAGTGATGGGAGTGTTAGACTGTGGGAGTGATGGGAGAGTTAAACTGTGGGACTGATCGGAGGGTTAGACTGTGGAAGTGATGGGAAAGTTACTGTGGGAGTGATGGGAGAGTTTGACGGTGGGAGTGATGGGAGAGTTAGACAGGGAGTGATGGGAGAGTTAGACTGTGGGAGTGATGGGAGAGGTAAACTGTGGGAGTGATGGGAGTGTTAGTATCTGGAAGTGATGGGAGAGCTAGACTGTGGGAGTGATGGGAGAGTTAGACTGTGGGAGTGATGGGAGAGTTAGACTGTGGGAGTGATGGGAGAGTTAGACTGTGGGAGTGATGGGAGAGTTAGACTGTTGGAGTGATGGGAGAGTTAGACTGTGGGAGTGATGGGAGAGATAGACTGTGGGAGTGATGGGAGAGTTAGACTGTGGGAGTGATGGGAGAGTTAGACTGTGGGAGTGATGGGAGAGATAGACTGTGGGAGTGATGGGAGAGTTAGACTGTGGGAGTGATGGGAGAGTTAGACTGTGGGATTGATGGGAGAGTTAGTGTGTGGGAATGATGGGAGAGTTAGACTGTGGGAGTGATGGGAGAGATAGACTGTGGGAGTGATGGGAGAGATAGACTGTGGGAGTGATGGGAGAGTTAGACTGTGGGAGTGATGGGAGAGATAGACTGTGGGAGTGATGGGAGAGTTAGACTGTGGGAGTGATGGGAGAGTTAGACTGTGGGATTGATGGGAGAGTTAGTGTGTGGGAATGATGGGAGAGTTAGTGTGTGGGAGTGATGGGAGAGTTAGACTGTGGGAGTGATGGGAGAGTTAGACTGTGGGAGTGATGGGAGAGTTAGACTGTTGGAGTGATGGGAGAGTTAGACTGTGGGAGTGATGGGAGAGATAGACTGTGGGAGTGATGGGAGAGTTAGACTGTGGGAGTGATGGGAGAGTTAGACTGTGGGAGTGATGGGAGAGATAGACTGTGGGAGTGATGGGAGAGTTAGACTGTTGGAGTGATGGGAGAGTTAGACTGTGGGAGTGATGGGAGATTTAGTGTGTGGGAGTGATGGGAGAGTTAGACTGTGGGAGTGATGGGAGAGTTTGACTGCGTGAGTGATGGGAGAGTTAGACTGTGGGAGTGATGGGAGAGTTTGACTGCGTGAGTGATGGGAGAGTTAGACTGTGGGAGCGATGGGAGAGTTTGACTGCGTGAGTGATGGGAGAGTTAGACTGTGGGAGCGATGGGAGAGTTAGACTGTGGGAGTGATGGGAGAGTTAGTCTGTGGGAGTGTTGGGAGAGTTTGACTGCGTGAGTGATGGGAGAGTTAGACTGTGGGAGCGATGGGAGAGTTAGACTCTGGGAGTGATGGGAGAGTTAGTCTGTGGGAGTGTTGGGAGAGTTAGACAGTGGGAGAGATGGGTGAGTTAGTGTGTGGGAGTTTTGGGAGAGTTAGTTTGTGGGAGTGAGGGGAGAGTTCGACTGTGGGAGTGATGGGAGAGTTAGACTGTGGGGGTGATGGGAGAGTTAGACTGTGGGACTGATGGGAGAGTTTGTGTGTGGGAGTGATGGGAGAGTTAGACTGTGGGAGTGATGGGAGAGTTAGACTGTGGGAGTGATGGGAGAGTTAGACTGCGGGACTGATTGGAGAGTTAGACTGCGGGAGTGATGGGAGAGTTAGACTTTGGGAGTGATGGGAGTGTTAGACTGTGGGAGTGATGGGAGAGTTAGTCTGTGGGAGTGATGGGAGAGTTAGTCTGTGGGAGTGTTGGGAGAGTTAGACTGTGGGAGTGATGGGAGAGTTAGACTGTGGGAGTGATGGGAGAGTTAGTCTGTGGGAGTGTTGGGAGAGTTAGACAGTGGGAGAGATGGGAGAGTTAGACTGTGGGAGTGATGGGAGAGTTTGACTGCGGGAGTGATGGGAGAGTTAGACTGTGGGAGTGATGGGAGATTTAGTGTGTGGGAGTGATGGGAGAGTTAGACTGTGGGAGTGATGGGAGAGTTTGACTGCGTGAGTGATGGGAGAGTTAGACTGTGGGAGTGATGGGAGAGTTAGTCTGTGGGAGTGTTGGGAGAGTTAGACAGTGGGAGAGATGGGTGAGTTAGTGTGTGGGAGTGATGGGAGAGTTAGTGTGTGGGAGTGAGGGGAGAGTTCGACTGTGGGAGTGATGGGAGAGTTAGACTGTGGGGGTGATGGGAGAGTTAGACTGTGGGACTGATGGGAGAGTTTGTGTGTGGGAGTGATGGGAGAGTTAGACTGTGGGAGTGATGGGAGAGTTAGACTGTGGGAGTGATGGGAGAGTTAGACTGTGGGAGTGATGGGAGAGTTAGACTGCGGGAGTGATGGGAGAGTTAGACTGTGGGAGTGATGGGAGTGTTAGACTGTGGGAGTGATGGGAGAGTTAGACTGTGGGAGCGATGGGAGAGTTTGTGTGTGGGAGTGATGGGAGAGTTAGACTGTGGGAGTGATGGGAGAGTTAGACTGCGGGACTGATCGGAGAGTTAGACTGCGGGAGTGATGGGAGAGTTAGACTGTGGGAGTGATGGGAGAGTTAGACTGCGGGAGTGATGGGAGAGTTAGACTGTGGGAGTGATGGGAGTGTTAGACTGTGGGAGTGATGGGAGAGTTAGACTGTGGGAGCGATGGGAGAGTTTGTGTGTGGGAGTGATGGGAGAGTTAGACTGTGGGAGTGATGGGAGAGTTAGACTGTGGGAGTGATGGGAGAGTTAGACTGCGGGAGTGATGGGAGAGTTAGACTGTGGGAGTGATGGGAGTGTTAGACTGTGGGAGTGATGGGAGAGTTAGACTGTGGGAGCGATGGGAGAGTTTGTGTGTGGGAGTGATGGGAGAGTTAGACTGCGGGAGTGATGGGAGAGTTAGACTGTGGGAGTGATGGGAGTGTTAGACTGTGGGAGTGATGGGAGAGTTAGACTGTGGGAGTGATGGGAGAGTTAGACTGTGGGACTGATGGGAGAGTTTGTGTGTGGGAGTGATGGGAGAGTTAGACTGTGGGAGTGATGGGAAAGTTAGACTCTGGGAGTGATGTGAGAGTTAGACTGTGGGAGTGATGGGAGAGTTAGACTGTGGGAGTGATGGGAGAGTTAGACTGTGGGAGTGATGGGAGAGTTAGACTGTGGGAGTGATGGGAGAGTTAGACTGTGGGAGTGATGGGAGAGTTTGTGTGTGGGAGTGATGGGAGAGTTAGACTGTGGGAGTGATGGGAGGGTTAGAATGTGGAAGTGATGGGAGAGTTAGACTGTGGGAGTGATGGGAGAGTTAGACTGTGGGACTGATGGGAGGGTTAGACTGTGGGACTGATGGGAGGGTTAGAATGTGGAAGTGATGGGAGAGTTAGACTGTGGGAGTGATGGGAGAGTTAGACTGTGGGAGTGATGGGAGGGTTAGAATGTGGAAGTGATGGGAGAGTTAGACTGTGGGACTGATGGGAGAGTTAGACTGTGGGACTGATGGGAGGGTTAGAATGTGGAAGTGATGGGAGAGTTAGACTGTGGGAGTGATGGGAGAGTTAGACTGTGGGAGTGATGGGAGAGTTTGTGTGTGGGAGTGATGGGAGAGTTAGACTGTGGGAGTGATGGGAGAGTTAGACTGCGGGACTGATCGGAGAGTTAGACTGCGGGAGTGATGGGAGAGTTAGACTGTGGGAGTGATGGGAGAGCTAGACTGTGGGAGTGATGGGAGAGTTAGACTGTGGGAGTGATGGGAGAGTTAGACTGTGGGACTGATGGGAGGGTTAGAATGTGGAAGTGATGGGAGAGTTAGACTGTGGGAGTGATGGGAGAGTTAGACTGTGGGAGTGATGGGAGAGTTAGACTGTGGGACTGATGGGAGGGTTAGAATGTGGAAGTGATGGGAGAGTTAGACTGTGGGAGTGATGGGAGAGTTAGACTGTGGGAGTGATGGGAGAGTTAGACTGTGGGACTGATGGGAGGGTTAGAATGTGGAAGTGATGGGAGAGTTAGACTGTGGGAGTGATGGGAGAGTTAGACTGTGGGAGTGATGGGAGAGTTTGTGTGTGGGAGTGATGGGAGAGTTAGACTGTGGGAGTGATGGGAGTGTTAGACTGTGGGAGTGATGGGAGAGTTAGACTGTGGGAGTGATGGGAGAGTTTGTGTGTGGGAGTGATGGGAGAGTTAGACTGTGGAAGTGATGGGAAAGTTACTGTGGGGGTGATGGGAGAGATAGTGTGTGGGAGTGATGGGAGAGTTAGACTGTGGGAGTGATGGGAGTGTTAGACTGTGGGAGTGATGGGAGTGTTAGACTGTGGGAGTGATGGGAGAGTTAAACTGTGGGACTGATCGGAGGGTTAGACTGTGGAAGTGATGGGAAAGTTACTGTGGGAGTGATGGGAGAGTTTGACGGTGGGAGTGATGGGAGAGCTAGACAGGGAGTGATGGGAGAGTTAGACTGTGGGAGTGATGGGAGAGGTAAACTGTGGGAGTGATGGGAGAGTTAGTATCTGGAAGTGATGGGAGAGCTAGACTGTGGGAGTGATGGGAGAGTTAGACTGTGGGAGTGATGGGAGAGTTAGACTGTGGGAGTGATGGGAGAGTTAGACTGTGGGAGTGATGGGAGAGTTAGACTGTTGGAGTGATGGGAGAGTTAGACTGTGGGAGTGATGGGAGAGTTAGACTGTGGGAGTGATGGGAGAGTTAGACTGTGGGAGTGATGGGAGAGTTAGACTGTGGGAGTGATGGGAGAGTTAGACTGTGGGATTGATGTGAGAGTTAGTGTGTGGGAGTGATGGGAGAGGTAAACTGTGGGAGCGATGGGAGAGTTAGACTGTGGG
The DNA here is from genome assembly GCF_047496885.1 of Scyliorhinus torazame. Classification (NCBI taxonomy): domain Eukaryota; kingdom Metazoa; phylum Chordata; class Chondrichthyes; order Carcharhiniformes; family Scyliorhinidae; genus Scyliorhinus; species Scyliorhinus torazame. The sequence goes on from NC_092724.1 coordinate 86,787,537, forward strand.
AGTGATGGGAGAGTTAGACAGGGAGCGATGGGAGAGTTAGACTGTGGGAGTGATGGGAGAGTTAGAATGTGGGATTGATGGGAGAGTTAGACTGTGGGAGTGATGGGAGAGTTAGACTGTGGGAGTGATGGGAGAGTTAGACTGTGGGAGTGATGGGAGAGTTAGACAGGGAGCGATGGGAGAGTTAGACTGTGGGAGTGATGGGAGAGTTAGACTGTGGGAGTGATGGGAGAGTTAGACAGGGAGCGATGGGAGAGTTAGACTGCGGGAGTGATGGGAGAGTTAGACTGTGGGATTGATGGGAGAGTTAGTGTGTGGGAATGATGGGAGAGTTAATGTGTGGGAGTGATGTGAGAGTTAGTGTGTGGGAGTGATGGGAGAGGTAAACTGTGGGAGTGATGGGAGAGTTAGACAGGGAGTGATGGGAGAGTTAGACTGTGGGATTGATGGGAGAGGTAAACTGTGGGAGTGATGGGAGAGTTAGACTGTGGGAGTGATGGGAGAGTTAGACTGTGGGAGTGATGGGAGAGTTAGTGTGTGGGAGTGATGGGAGAGCTAGACTGCGGAAGTGATGGGAGAGTTAGACTGTGGGAGTGATGGGAGAGTTAGTGTGTGGGAGTGATGGGAGAGTCAGACTGTGGGATTGATGGGACAGTTAGACTGCTGGAGTGATGGGACAGTTAGTGTGTGGGAGTGATGGGAGAGTTAGACTGTGGGAGTGATGGGAGAGTTAGACTGCGGGCGTGATGGGAGAGTTAGACTGTGGGAGTGATGGGAGAGTTAGACTGCGGGAGTGATGGGAGAGTTAGACTGTGGGGGTGATGGGAGAGTTAGACTGCGGGAGTGATGGGAGAGTTAGACTGTGGGAGTGATGGGAGAGTTAGACTGTGGGGGTATTGGGAGATTTAGACTGTGGGAGTGATGGGAGAGTTAGACTGTGGGGGTGATGGGAGAGTTAGACTGTGGGAGTGATGGGAGAGTTAGACTGTGGGAATGATGGGAGAGTTAGACTGTGGGAGTGATGGGAGAGTTAGACTGAGGGAGTGATGGGAGAGTTAGACTGTGGGAGTGATGGGAGAGTTAGACTGTGGGAGTGATGGGAGAGTTAGACTGCGGGAGTGATGGGAGAGTTAGACTGTGGTAGTGATGGGAGAGTTAGACTGTGGGGGTGATGGAAGAGTTAGACTGTGGGAGTGATGGGAGAGTTAGACTGAGGGAGTGATGGGAGAGTTAGACTGTGGGAGTGATGGGAGAGTTAGACTGAGGGAGTGATGGGAGAGTTAGACTGTGGGAGTGATGGGAGAGTTAGACTGAGGGAGTGATGGGAGAGTTAGACTGTGGGAGTGATGGGAGAGTTAGACTGTGGGAGTGATGGGAGAGATAGACTGTGAGAGTGATGGGAGAGTTAGACTGCGGGAGTGATGGGAGAGTCAGACTGTGGGAGTGATGGGAGAGTTAGACTGTGGCAGTGATGGGAGAGTTAGACTGTGGGAGTGATGGGAGAGTTAGACTGTGGGGGTGATGGGAGAGTTAGTCTGTGGGAGTGTTGGGAGAGTTAGACAGTGGGAGAGATGGGAGAGTTAGACTGTGGGAGTGATGGGAGAGTTAGTCTGTGGAAGTGTTGGGAGAGTTAGACAGTTGGAGAGATGGGAGAGTTAGACTGTGGGAATGATGGGAGAGTTAGACTATGGGAGTGATGGGTGAGTTAGACTGTTGGACTGATGGGAGAGTTAGACTGGGGAGTGAAGGGACAGTTAGACTGTGGGAGCGAGGGGAGAGTTAGACTGGGAGTGATGGGAGAGTTAGACTGTGGGAGTGATGGGAGAGTTAGACTGTGGGAGCGAGGGGAGAGTTAGACTGGGAGTGATGGGAGAGTTAGACTGTGGGAGTGATGGGAGAGTTAGACTGGGAGTGATGGGAGAATTAGACTGTGGGAGTGATGGGAGAGTCAGACTGTGGGACTGATGGGAGAGTTAGACTGGGGAGTGAAGGGACAGTTAGACTGTGGGAGCGAGGGGAGAGTTAGACTGGGAGTGATGGGAGAGTTAGACTGTGGGAGTGATGGGAGAGTTAGACTGTGGGAGCGAGGGGAGAGTTAGACTGGGAGTGATGGGAGAGTTAGACTGTGGGAGTGATGGGAGAGTTAGACTGGGAGTGTTGGGAGAGTTAGACTGTGGGAGTGACGGGTGTGTTAGACTGTGGGAGCGAGGGGAGAGTTAGACTGGGAGCGATGGGAGAGTTACACTGTGGGAGTGATGGGAGAGTTAGACTGTGGGACTGATCGGAGAGTTAGACTGTGGGACTGAAGGGAGAGTTAGACTGTGGGAGTGATGGTAGAGGTAGACTGTGGGAGTGATGGTAGAGTTAGACTGTGGGAGTGATGGGAGATTTAGACTGGGAGTGATGCGAGTGTTAGACTGTGGAAGTGATGGGAGAGTTAGACTGCGGGACTGATCGGAGAGTTAGACTGTGGGACTGAAGGGAGAGTTAGACTGTGGGAGTGATGGTAGAGTTAGACTGGGAGTGATGGGAGTGTTAGACTGCGGGAGTGATGGTAGAGTTAGACTGTGGGAGTGATGGTAGAGTTAGACTGTGGGAGTGATGGGAGAGTTAGACTGTGGGAGTGATGGGAGAGTTAGACTGTGGGACTGAAGGGAGAGTTAGACTGTGGGAGTGATGGTAGAGTTAGACTGTGGGAGCGATGGGAGAGTTAGACTGTGGGAGTGATGGTAGAGTTAGACTGTGGGAGTGATGGGAGAGTTAGACTGTGGGAGTGATGGGAGAGTTAGACTGTGGGACTGAAGGGAGAGTTAGACTGTGGGAGTGATGGTAGAGTTAGACTGGGAGTGATGCGAGAGTTAGACTGTGGAAGTGATGGGAGAGTTAGACTGTGGGAGTGATGGGAGAGTTAGACTGTGGGAGTGATGGGAGAGTTAGACTGTGGGAGTGATGGGAGAGTTAGACTGTGGGAGTGATGGGAGTGTTAGACTGTGGGAGTGATGGGAGAGTTAAACTGTGGGACTGATCGGAGGGTTAGACTGTGGAAGTGATGGGAAAGTTACTGTGGGAGTGATGGGAGAGTTTGACGGTGGGAGTGATGGGAGAGTTAGACAGGGAGTGATGGGAGAGTTAGACTGTGGGAGTGATGGGAGAGGTAAACTGTGGGAGTGATGGGAGAGTTAGTATCTGGAAGTGATGGGAGAGCTAGACTGTGGGAGTGATGGGAGAGTTAGACTGTTGGAGTGATGGGAGAGTTAGACTGTTGGAGTGATGGGAGAGTTAGACTGTGGGAGTGATGGGAGTGATAGACTGTGGGAGTGATGGGAGAGTTAGTGTGTGGGAGTGATGGGAGAGTTAGACTGTGGGAGTGATGGGAGAGTTAGACTGTGGGAGTGATGGGAGAGTTACACTGTTGGAGTGATGGGAGATTTAGACTGTGGGAGTGATGGGAGAGTTAGACTGTGGGAGTGATGGGAGAGTTAGTGTGTGGGAATGATGGGAGAGTTAGTGTGTGGGAGTGATGGGAGAGGTAAACTGTGGGAGTGATGGGAGAGTTAGTGTGTGGGAGTGATGGGAGAGGTAAACTGTGGGAGTGATGGGAGAGTTAGTGTGTGGGAGTGATGGGAGAGGTAAACTGTGGGAGTGATGGGAGAGTTAGTGTGTGGGAGTGATGGGAGAGTTAGACTGTGGGAGTGATGGGAGAGTTAGACAGGGAGCGATGGGAGAGTTAGACTGTGGGATTGATGGGAGAGTTAGTGTGTGGGAATGATGGGAGAGTTAGTGTGTGAGAGTGATGGGAGAGTTAGTGTGTGGGAGTGATGGGAGAGTTAGACTGCGGGAGTGATGGGAGAGTTAGACTGTGGGATTGATGGGAGAGTTAGTGTGTGGGAATGATGGGAGAGTTAGTGTGTGGGAGTGATGGGAGAGTTAGTGTGTGGGAGTGATGGGAGAGGTAAACTGTGGGAGTGATGGGAGAGTTAGTGTGTGGGAATGATGGGAGAGTTACTGTGTGGGAGTGATGGGAGAGTTAGTGTGTGGGAGTGATGGGAGAGGTAAACTGTGGGAGTGATGGGAGAGTTAGACAGGGAGCGATGGGAGAGTTAGACTGTGGGAGTGATGGGAGAGTTAGACTGCGGGAGTGATGGGAGAGTTAGACTGTGGGATTGATGGGAGAGGTAAACTGTGGGAGTGATGGGAGAGTTAGACTGTGGGAGTGATGGGAGAGTTAGACTGTGGGAGTGATGGGAGAGTTAGACTGCTGGAGTGATGGGAGAGTTAGACTGTGGGAGTGATGGGAGAGTTAGACTGGGAGTGATGGGAGAGTTAGACTGCGGGAGTGATGGGAGAGTTAGTGTGTGGGAGTGATGGGAGAGTTAGACTGGGAGTGATGGGAGAGTTAGACTGTGGGAGTGATGGGAGAGTTAGACTGTGGGAGTGATGGGAGAGTTAGACTGTGGGAGTGATGGGAGAGTTAGACTGTGGGAATGATGGGAGAGTTAGTGTGTGGGAGTGATGGGAGAGATAGACTGTGAGAGTGATGGGAGAGTTAGACTGCGGGAGTGATGGGAGAGTTAGACTGTGGGAGTGATGGGAGAGTTAGACTGCGGGAGTGATGGGAGAGTTAGACTGTGGGAGTGATGGGAGAGTTAGACTGTGGGAATGATGGGAGAGTTAGTGTGTGGGAGTGATGGGAGAGATAGACTGTGAGAGTGATGGGAGAGTTAGACTGCGGGAGTGATGGGAGAGTTAGACTGTGGGAGTGATGGGAGAGTTAGACTGCGGGAGTGATGGGAGAGTTAGACTGTGGGAAGATGGGAGAGTTAGACTGTGGGAATGATGGGAGAGTTAGTGTGTGGGAGTGATGGGAGAGATAGACTGTGAGAGTGATGGGAGAGTTAGACTGTGAGAGTGATGGGAGAGTTAGACTGCGGGAGTGATGGGAGAGTTAGACTGTGGGAATGATGGGAGAGTTAGACTGTGGGAGTGATGGGAGAGTTAGACTGTGGGAGTGATGGGAGAGTTAGACTGTGGGAGCGATGGGAGAGTTAGACTGTGGGGGTGATGGGAGAGTTAGTCTGTGGGAGTGTTGGGAGAGTTAGACTGTGGGAGTGATGGGAGAGTTAGACTGTGGGAATGATGGGAGAGTTAGACTATGGGAGTGATGGGTGAGTTAGACTGCGGGAGTGATGGGAGAGTCAGACTGTTGGAGTGATGGGAGAGTTAAACTGTGGGACTGATGGGAGAGTCAGACTGTGGGACTGATGGGAGAGTTAGACTGGGGAGTGAAGGGACAGTTAGACTGTGGGAGCGAGGGGAGAGTTAGACTGGGAGTGATGGGAGAGTTAGACTGTGGGAGTGATGGGAGAGTTAGACTGTGGGAGCGAGGGGAGAGTTAGACTGGGAGTGATGGGAGAGTTAGACTGTGGGAGCGAGGGCAGAGTTAGACTGGGAGTGATGGGAGAGTTAGACTGTGGGAGTGAAGGGACAGTTAGACTGTGGGACTGATCGGAGAGTTAGACTGTGGGACTGATGGTAGAGTTAGACTGTGGAAGTGATGGGAGAGTTAGACTGTGGGAGTGATGGTAGAGGTAGACTGTGGGAGTGATGGTAGAGTTAGACTGTGGAAGTGATGGGAGAGTTAGACGGCGGGACTGATCGGAGAGTTAGACTGTGGGACTGAAGGGAGAGTTAGACTGTGGGAGTGATGGTAGAGGTAGACTGTGGGAGTGATGGTAGAGTTAGACTGTGGGAGTGAGGGGAGAGTTAGACTGTGGGAGTGATGGGAGAGTTAGACTGTGGGACTGAAGGGAGAGTTAGACTGTGGGAGTGATGGTAGAGTTAGACTGGGAGTGATGCGAGAGTTAGACTGTGGAAGTGATGGGAGAGTTAGACTGTGGGAGTGATGGGAGAGTTAGACTGTGGGAGTGATGGGAGAGTTAGACTGTGGGAGTGATGGTAGAGTTAGACTGTGGGAGTGATGGGAGAGTTAGACTGTGGGAGTGATGGGAGAGTTAGACTGTGGGACTGAAGGGAGAGTTAGACTGTGGGAGTGATGGGAGAGTTAGACTGTGGGAGTGATGGGAGAGTTAGACTGGGAGTGATGCGAGAGTTAGACTGTGGAAGTGATGGGAGAGTTAGACTGTGGGAGTGATGGGAGAGTTAGACTGTGGGAGTGATGGGAGAGTTAGACTGTGGGAGTGATGGTAGAGTTAGACTGTGGGAGTGATGGGAGAGTTAGACTGTGGGAGTGATGGGAGAGTTAGACTGTGGGACTGAAGGGAGAGTTAGACTGTGGGAGTGATGGTAGAGTTAGACTGTGGGAGTGATGGGAGAGTTAGACTGTGGGAGTGATGGGAGAGTTAGACTGTGGGAGTGATGGGAGAGTTAGACTGCGGGAGTGATGGGACAGTTAGACTGTGGGAGTGATGGGAGAGTTAGTCTGCAGAGTGATGGGAGAGTTAGACTGGGGAGTGATGGGAGAGTTAGACTGTGGGACTGAAGGGAGAGTTAGACTGTGGGAGTGATGGTAGAGTTAGACTGTGGGAGTGATGGGAGAGTTAGACTGTGGGAGTGATGGGAGAGTTAGACTGTGGGAGTGATGGGAGAGTTAGACTGCGGGAGTGATGGGACAGTTAGACTGTGGGAGTGATGGGAGAGTTAGTCTGCAGAGTGATGGGAGAGTTAGACTGGGAGTGATGGGAGAGTTAGACTGCGGGACTGTTCGGAGAGTTAGACTGCGGGACTGATGGGAGAGTTAGACTGTGTGACTGATGGGAGAGTTAGAGTCGAGAGAGTGTGGGGGGTGTGGGGAGTGAAGTGGAGAGTGTGTGGGGAGTGTGTGGGGAATGCATGGGGAGTGGAGTGGAGAGTGTGTGGGGAGTGGGTGGGGAGTGTGTGGGGAGTGGGTGGTGAGTGCATGGGGAGTGGAGTGGAGAGTGTGTGGGGAGTGTGTGTGGAGTGTGTGGGGAGTGGGTGGTGAGTGTGTGGGGAGTGGGTGGGGAGTGGGTGGTGAGTGTGTGGCGAGTGGGTGGTGAGTGTGTGGGGAGTGTGTGGGGAGTGTGTGGGGAGTGTGTGGGGAGTGTGTGGGGAGTGGGTGGTGAGTGCGTGGGGAGTGTGTGGGGAGTGGGTGGTGAGTGCGTGGGGAGTGGAGTGGAGACTGTGTGGGGAGTGTGTGGGGAGTGGAGTGGAGACTGTGTGGGGAGTGGAGTGGAGACTGTGTGGGGAGTGTGTGGGGAGTGGAGTGGAGACTGTGTGGGGAGTGTGTGGGGAGTGGAGTGGAGACTGTGTGGGGAGTGTGTGGGGAGTGGAGTGGAGACTGTGTGGGGAGTGTGTGGGGAGTGGAGTGGAGACTGTGTGGGGAGTGTGTGGGGAGTGGAGTGGAGACTGTGTGGGGAGTGTGTGGGGTGTGTGTGGGGAGTGTGTGGGGAGTGGAGTGGAGACTGTGTGGGGAGTGTGTGGGGAGTGTGTGGGGAGTGTGTGGGGAGTGTGTGGGGAGTGGAGTGGAGACTGTGTGGGGAGTGTGTGGGGAGTGTGTGGGGAGTGTGTGGGGAGTGGAGTGGAGACTGTGTGGGGAATGGAGTGGAGAGTGTGTGGGGAGTGTGTGGGGAGTGGAGTGCTTATATACGGCTGCATTTTGTCAGGCTGTTGAGTGCCAATCCCAAGCACGGTGAATTGCTCTAGTTCCCCATGGCACCGGTGCCAGCCAACTAGGATGTCCTAAATTGCTCCGGGACCACTGCTGCTTTCGGGGCCATAGAACCCAAGCGATTCAGTTCTGACATCAGCTCCAGTCTCTGAAAATCTTACCCAGTGTGTGATGGGAAGGTTAGAGAGCAGGAGTGAGGGGAGGGTTGCGGTAATGGAGTGAGGGGAGCGGTGGGTCGTGGGAGAGAGGGGAGGGTTGTGATGTGGGAGTGAGGGGTGGGGTGGGGTGTGGGAGTGAGGGGAGGGGTCGGGTGTGGGAGTGAGGGGAGGGTTGTTATGTGGGAGTGAGGGGAGGGTTGTGCTGTGGGTGTGAGGGGACGGGTGGGGTGTGGGAGTGAGGGGAGGGGTGAGGTGCGGGAGTGAGGGGAGGATTGTGAAGTGGGAACGAGGTGAGGGGTGGGGTGTGGGAGTGAGCGGAGGGTTGTGATGTGGGAATGAGGGGAGGGGTGGGTGTGGGAGTGAAGGGAGAGTTGGGGTGTGGGAGTGAGGGGAGGGTTGTGATCTGGGAGTGAGGGGAGGGTTGTGATGTGAGAGTGAGGGGAGGGGTGGGGTGTGGGAGTGAGGGGAGGTTTGTGATGTGGGAGTGAGGGGAGGGTTGTGATGTGGCAGTGATGGGAGAGTTGGGATGTGGGAATGAGGGGAGGGTTGTGATGTGGGAGTGAAGGAAGAGTTGGGATGTGGGAGTGAGGGGAGGGGTGGAGTGTGGGAGTGAGGGGAGGGTTGTGATGTGGGAGTGAGGGGAGGGTTGTGATGTGGGAGTGAAGGGAGAGTTGGGATGTGGGAGTGAGGGGAGGGGTGGGGTGTGGGAGTGAGGGGAGGGTTGTGATGTGGGAGTGAGGGGAGAGTTGGGATGTGGGAGTGAGGGGAGGGGTGTGGGAGTGAGGGGAGGGTTGGGGTGTGGGAGTGAGGAGAGGGGTGGGGCGTGGGAGTGAGGGGAGGGTTGTGATGTGGGGGTGAGGGGAGGGTTGTGATGTGGGAGTGAGGGGAGAGTTGGGATGTGGGAGTGAGGGGAGGGGTGTGGGAGTGAGGGGGGGTTGGGGTGTGGGAGTGAGAGGAGGGGTGGGGTGGGGGAGTGAGGGGAGGGTTGTGATTTGGGAGTGAGGAGAGGGGTGGGGTGTGGGAGTGAGGGGAGGGTTGTGATGTGGGAGTGAGGGGAGGGGTGGGGTGTGGGAGTGAGGGGAGGGTTGTGATGTGGGAGTGAGGGGAGGGTTGTGATGTGGGAGTGATGCGAGAGTTGGGATGTGGGAGTGAGGGGAGGGGTGGGGTGTGGGAGTGAGGGGAGGGTTGTGATGTGGGAGCGAGGGGAGGGTTGTGATGTGGGAGTGAGGGGATAGTTGGGATGTGGGAGTGAGGGGAGGGGTGTGGGAGTGAGGGGAGGGTTGGGGTGTGGGAGTGAGGGGAGGGGTGGGGTGTGGGAGTGAGCGGAGGGTTGTGATGTGGGAATGAGGGGAGGGGTGGGTGTGGGAGTGAAGGGAGAGTTGGGGTGTGGGAGTGAGGGGAGGGTTGTGATCTGGGAGTGAGGGGAGGGTTGTGATGTGAGAGTGAGGGGAGGGGTGGGGTGTGGGAGTGAGGGGAGGTTTGTGATGTGGGAGTGAGGGGAGGGTTGTGATGTGGGAGTGAGGGGAGGGTTGTGATGTGGCAGTGATGGGAGAGTTGGGATGTGGGAGTGAGGGGAGGGGTGGAGTGTGGGAGTGAGGGGAGGGTTGTGATGTGGGAGTGAGGGGAGGGTTGTGATGTGGGAGTGAAGGGAGAGTTGGGATGTGGGAGTGAGGGGAGGGGTGGGGTGTGGGAGTGAGGGGAGGGTTGTGATGTGGGAGTGAGGGGAGAGTTGGGATGTGGGAGTGAGGGGAGGGGTGTGGGAGTGAGGGGAGGGTTGGGGTGTGGGAGTGAGGAGAGGGGTGGGGTGTGGGAGTGAGGGGAGGGTTGTGATGTGGGGGTGAGGGGAGGGTTGTGATGTGGGAGTGAGGGGAGAGTTGGGATGTGGGAGTGAGGGGAGGGGTGTGGGAGTGAGGGGGGGTTGGGGTGTGGGAGTGAGAGGAGGGGTGGGGTGGGGGAGTGAGGGGAGGGTTGTGATGTGGGAGTGAGGAGAGGGGTGGGGTGTGGGAGTGAGGGGAGGGTTGTGATGTTGGAGTGAGGGGAGGGGTGGGGTGTGGGAGTGAGGGGAGGGTTGTGATGTGGGAGTGAGGGGAGGGTTGTGATGTGGGAGTGATGCGAGAGTTGGGATGTGGGAGTGAGGGGAGGGGTGGGGTGTGGGAGTGAGGGGAGGGTTGTGATGTGGGAGCGAGGCGAGGGTTGTGATGTGGGAGTGAGGGGATAGTTGGGATGTGGGAGTGAGGGGAGAGGTGTGGGAGTGAGGGGAGGGTTGGGGTGTGGGAGTGAGGGGAGGGGTGGGGTGTTGGAGTGAGGGGAGGGTTGTGATGTGGGAGTGATGGGAGAGTTGGAATGGGGGAGTGAGGGGAGGGGTGGGGTGTGGGAGTGAGGGGAGGGTTGGGGAGTGGGAGTGAGGGGAGGGTTGTGATGAGGGAGTGAGGGGAGGGTTGTGATGTGGGAATGATGGGAGAGTTGGAATGGGGGAGTGAGGGGAGGGCTGTGATGTGGGAGTGATGGGAGAGTTGGAATGGGGGAGTGAGGGGAGGGGTGGGGTGTGGGAGTGAAGGGATGGTTGGGGTGTGGGAGTGAGGGGAGGGTTGTGATGTGGGAGTGAGGGGAGGGTTGTGATGTGGGAGTGAGGGGAGGGTTGTGATGTGGGAGTGATGGGAGAGTTGGGGTGTGGGAGTGAGGGGAGGGGTGGGGTGTGGGAGTGAGGGGAGGGTTGTGATGTGGGAGTGAGGCGAGAGTTGGGATGTGGGAGTGAGGGGAGGGGTGTGGGAGTGAGGGAAGGGTGGGGTCTGGGAGTGAGGGGAGGGGTGGGGTGTGGGAGTGAGGGGAGGGTTGTGATGTGGGAGTGAGGGGAGGGGTGTGGGAGTGAGGGGAGGGTTGGGGTGTGGGAGTGAGGGGAGGGGTGGGGTGTGGGAGTGAGGGGAGGGTTGTGATGTGGGAGTGATGGAAGAGTTGGAATGGGGGAGTATGGGGAGGGGTGGGGTGTGGGAGTGAGGGGAGGGTTGGGGTGCGGGAGTGAGGGAAGGGTTGTGATGAGTGAGTGATGAGAGAGTTGGGGTGAGGGAGTGAGGGGAGGGTTGTGATGTTGGAGTGAGGTGAGGGGTGGGGGGTGGGAGTGAGGGGAGGGTTGGGGTGTGGGAGTGAGGGGAGGGTTGTGCTTTGGGAGTGAGGGGAGGGTTTTGATGTGGGAGTGATGGGAGAGTTGGGATGTGGGAGTGAGGGGAGGGGTGGGGTGTGGGAGTGAGGGGAGGGTTGGGGTGTGGGAGTGAGGGGAGGGTTGTGATGAGGGAGTGATGAGAGAGTTGGGGTGTGGGAGTGAGGGGAGGGTTGTGATGTGGGAGTGAGGTGAGGGGTGGGGTGTGGGAGTGAGGGGAGGGTTGGGGTGTGGGAGTGAGGGGAGGGTTGTGATGTGGGAGTGAGGAGAGGGTTTTGCTGTGGGAGTGATGGGAGAGTTGGGATGTGGGAGTGAGGGGAGGAGTGGGGTGTGGGAGTGAGGGGAGGGTTTTGATGTGGGAGTGAGGGGAGGGTTGTGATGTGGGAGTGAGGGGAGGGGTGGGGTGTGGGAATGAGGGGAGGGTTATGATGTGGGAGTGAGGGGAGGGGAGGGGTGTGGGAGTGAGGGGAGGGTTGAGATGTGGAAGTGAGGGGTGGGGTGTGGGAGTGAGGGGAGGGTTGGGGTGTGGGAGTGAGGGGAGGGTTGTGATTTGGGAGTGAGGGGAGGGGTGGGGTGTGGGAGTGAAGGGATGGTTGGGGTGTGGGAGTGAGTGGAGAGTTGGGATGTGGGAGTGAGGGGAGAGTTGGGATGTGGGAGTGAGGGGAGAGTTGGGATGTGGGAGTGAGGGGAGAGTTGGGATGTGGGAGTGAGGGGAGGGTTGTGATGTGGGAGTGAGGGGAGGGTTGTGATGTGGGAGTGAGGGGAGGGGAGGGGTGTGGGAGTGAGGGGAGGCGTGGGGTGTGGGAGCGAGGGGAGGGTTGGGGTGTGGGAGTGAGGGGAGGGTTTTGATGTGGGAGTGAGGGGAGGGGTGGGGTGTGGGAGTGAAGGGATGGTTGGGGTGTGGGAGTGAGGGGAGGGTTGTGATGTGGGAGTGAGGGGAGGGTTGTGATGTGGGAGTGAGGGGAGGGTTGTGATGTGGGAGTGAGGGGAGGGTTGTGATGTGGGAGTGATGGGAGAGTTGGGATGTGGGAGTGAGGGGAGGGGTGGGGTGTGGGAGTGAGGGGAGGGTTGTGATGTGGGAGTTAAGGGAGAGTTGGGATGTGGGAGTGAGGGGAGGGGTGTGGGAGTGAGGGGAGGGGTGGCGTGTGGGAGTGAGGGGAGGGGTGGGGTGTGGCAGTGAGGGGAGGGTTGTGATGTGGGAGTGAGGGGAGAGTTGGAATGTGGGAGTGAGGGGACGGGTGGGGTGTGGGAGTGACGGGAGAGTTGGGGTGTGGGAGTGAGGGGAGGGTTGTGATGAGGGAGTGATGGGAGAGTTGGGGTGTGGGAGTGAGGGGAGGGTTGTGATGTGGGAGTGAGGTGAGGGGTGGGGTGTGGGAGTGAAGGGAGGGTTGACGTGTGGGAGTGAGGGAGCGTTGTGATGTGGGAGTGAGGGGAGGGTTGTGATGTGGGAGTGAGGGGCGGGTTGTGATGTGGGAGTGATGGGTGAGTTGGGATGTGGGAGTGAGGGGAGGGTTGTGATGTGGGAGAGAGGGGATGGGTGTGGGAGTGAGGGGAGGGTTGGGGTGTGGGACTGAGGGGAGGGGTGGGGTGTGGGAGTGAGGGGAGGGTTGTGATGTGGGAGTGATGGCAAAGTTGGAATGGGGGAGTGAGGGGAGGGGTGGGCTGTGGGAGTGAGGGGAGGGTTGGGGTGTGGGAGTGAGGGGAGGGTTGTGATGAGGGAGTGATGAGAGAGTTGGGGTGTGGGAGTGAGGAGAGGGTTGGAGTGTGGGAGTGAGGGGAGGGTTGTGATGTGGGAGTGAGGGGAGGGTTTTGATGTGGGAGTGATGCGAGAGTTGGGATGTGGGAGTGAGGGGAGGGGTGGGGTGTGGGAGTGAGGAGAGGGTTGGGGTGTGGGAGTGAGGGGAGGGTTGTGATGTGGGAGTGAGGGGAGGGTTTTGATGTGGGAGTGATGGGAGAGTTGGGATGTGGGAGTGAGGGGCGGGGTGGGGTGTGGGAGTGAGGGGAGGGTTGTGATGTGGGAGTGAGGGGAGGGTTGTGATATGGGAGTGAGGGGAGGGGTGGGGTGTGGCAGTGAGGGGAGGGTTGGGGTGCTGGAGTGAGGGGAGGGTTGTGAGGTGGGAGTGAGGGGTGGGGTGTGGGAGTGAGGGGAGGGTTGAGGTGTGGGAGTGAGGGGAGGGTTGTGATGTGGGAGTGAGGGGAGGGATGGGGTGTGGGAGTAAAGGGAGGGTTGGGGTGTGGGAGTGAGGGGAGTGTTGTGATGTGGGTGTGATGGGAGAGTTGGGATGTGGGAGTAAGGGGAGGGTTGTGGTTTGGGAGTGAGGAGAGGGTTGTGATGTGGGAGTGAGGGGTGGGTTGTGATGTGGGAGTGAGGGGAGAGTTGGGATGTGGGAGTGAGGGGAGGGTTGGGGTGTGGGAGTGAGGGGAGGGGTGGGGTGTGAGAATGAGGGGCGGGTTGTGATGTGGGAGTGAGGGGAGAGTTGGAATGTGGGAGTGAGGGGACGGGTCGGGTGTGGGAGTGATGGGAGAGTTGGGGTGTGGGAGTGAGGGGAGCGTTGTGATGTGAGAGTGAGGGGAGGGTTGTGATGTGGGAGTGAGGTGAGGGGTGGGGTGTGGGAGTGAGGGGAGGGTTGTGATGTGGGAGTGAGGGGAGGGATGGGGTTTGGGAGTGAGGGGAGGGGTGGGGTGTGGGAGTGAGGGGAGGGGTGGGGTGTGGGAGTGAGGGGAGGGTTGTGATGTGGGAGTGAGGGGAGGGGTGGGGTGTGGGAGTGAGGGGAGGGGTGTGGTGTGGGAGTGAGGGGAGGGTGGGGTGTGGGAGTGAGGGGAGGGGTGGGGTATGGGAGTAAGGGGAGGGTTGAGATGTGGGAGTGAGTGGAGTGGTGGGGTGTGGGAGTGAGGGGAGGGGTGGGGTGTGGGAGTGATGGGAGGGGTGGGGTGTGGGTGTGAGGGGAGGGTTGTGATGTGGGAGTGAGGGGATGGTTGTGATGTGGGAGTGAGGTGAGGGGTGGGGTGTGGGAGTGAGGGGAGCGTTGGGGTGTGGGAGTGAGGGGAGGGTTGTGATGTGGGAGTGAGGGGAGGGTTGTGATGAGGGAGTGATGGGAGAGTTGGGATGTGGGAGTGATGGGAGAGTTGTGATGTGGGAGTGAGGGGAGGGTTTGGGTGTGGGAGTGAGGGGAGGGGTGGGGTGTGGGAGTGAAGGGAGGGTTGGGGTTTGGGAGTGATGGGAGGGTTGTGATGTGGGAGTGAGGGGAGGGTTGTGATGTGGGAGTGAGGGGAGGATTGTGATGTGGGAGTGAGGGGAGGGGTGGGGTGTGGGAGTGAAGGGAGGGTTGGGGTGTGGGAGTGAGGGGAGGGTTGTGATGTGGGAGTGAGGGGAGGGTTGTGTTGTGGGAGTGATGGGAGAGTTGGGGTGTGGGAGTGAGGGGAGGATTGTGATGTGGGAGTGAGGGGAGGGTTGTGATGTGGGAGTGAGGGGAGGGTTGTGATGTGGGAGTGAGGGGAGGGGTGGGGTGTGGGAGTGAGGGGAGGGTTGTCATGTGGGAGAGAGGGGAGGGTTGTGATGTGGGAGTGAGGACAGAGTTGTGATGTGGGAGTGAGGGGAGGGTTGTGATGTGGGAGTGAGGGGAGGGTTGTGATGTGGGAGTGATGGGAGAGTTGGGATGTGGGAGTGAGGGGAGGGGTGGGGTGTGGGTGTCAGGTGAGGGTTGTGAAGTGGGAGTGAGGGGAGGGTTGTGATGTGGAAGTGAGGGGAGAGTTGGGATGTGGGTGTGAGGGGAGGGGTGTGGGAGTGAGGGGAGGTTTGTGATGTGGGAGTGATGGGAGGGTTGTGATGTGGGAGTGAGGGGAGGGGTGGGGTGTGGGAGTGAGGGGAGGGTTGTGATGTGGGAGTGAGGGGAGGGATGGGATGTGGGTGTGAGGGGTGGGGTGTGGGAGTGAGGGGAGGGTTGGGGTCCTGGAGTGAGGGGAGGGTTGTGAGGTGGGAGTGAGGGGTGGGGTGTGGGAGTGAGGGGAGGGTTGAGGTGTGGGAGTGAGGGGAGGGTTGTGATGTGGGAGTGAGGGGAGGGATGGGGTGTGGGAGTAAAGGGAGGGTTGGGGTGTGGGAGTGAGGGGAGTGTTGTGATGTGGGTGTGATGGGAGAGTTGGGATGTGGGAGTAAGGGGAGGGTTGTGGTTTGGGAGTGAGGAGAGGGTTGTGATGTGGGAGTGAGGGGTGGGTTGTGATGTGGGAGTGAGGGGAGAGTTGGGATGTGGGAGTGAGGGGAGGGTTGGGGTGTGGGAGTGAGGGGAGGGGTGGGGTGTGAGAGTGAGGGGCGGGTTGTGATGTGGGAGTGAGGGGAGAGTTGGAATGTGGGAGTGAGGGGACGGGTCAGGTGTGGGAGTGATGGGAGAGTTGGGGTGTGGGAGTGAGGGGAGCGTTGTGATGTGAGAGTGAGGGGAGGGTTGTGATGTGGGAGTGAGGTGAGGGGTGGGGTGTGGGAGTGAGGGGAGGGTTGTGAAGTGGGAGTGAGGGGATGGTTGTGATGTGGGAGTAAGATGAGGGGTGGGGTGTGGGAGTGAGGGGAGGGTTGGGGTGTGGGAGTGAGGGGAGGGTTGTGATGTGGGAGTGAGGGGAGGGTTGTGATGAGGGAGTGATGGGAGAGTTGGGATGTGGGAGTGATGGGAGAGTTGGGATGTGGGAGTGAGGGGAGGGTTGGGGTGTGGGAGTGAGGGGAGGGTTGTGATGTGGGAGTGAGGGGAGGGGTGGGGTGTGAGAGTGAAGGGCTTGGTTGGGGTGTGGGAGTGAGGGGAGGGTTGTGATGTGGGAGTGAGGGGAGGGTTGTGATGTGGGAGTGAAGGGAGAGTTGGGATGTGGGTGTGAGGGGAGGGCTGGGGTGTGGGAGTGAGGGGAGGGTTGTGATGTGGGAGCGAGGGGAGGGTTGTGATGTGGGAGTGAGGGGAGAGTTGTGATGTGGGAGTGAGGGGAGGGTTGTGATGTGGGACTGAGGGGAGGGTTGTGATGTGGGAGTGATGGGAGACTTGGGATGTGGGAGTGAGGGGAGGGGAGGGGTGTGGGAGTCAGAAGAGGGTTTTGATGTGGGAGTGAGGGGAGGGTTGTGATGTGGGAGTGAGGGGAGAGTTGGGATCTGGGAGTGAGGGGAGGGGTGTGGGAGTGAGGGGAGGGTTGGCGTGTGGGAGTGAGGGGAAGGGTGGGGTGTGGGAGTGAGGGGAGGGTTGTGATGTGGGAGTGAGGGGAGGGGTGGTGTGTGGGAGTGAGGGGAGGGTTGTGATGTGGGAGTGAGGGGTGGGGTGGGGTGTGGGAGTGAGGGGAGGGGTGGGGTGTGGGAGTCATGGGAGGGTTGGTGTGTGGGAGTGAGGGGAGGGGTGTGGTGTGGGAGTGAGGGGAGAGTTGGTGTGTGCGAGTGAGGGGAGGGTTGAGGTGTGGGAGTGAGGGGAGGGTTGGTGTGTGGGAGTGAGGGGAGGGTTGTGATGTGGGAATGAGGGGAGGGGTGGGGTGTGGGAGTGAGAGGAGGGTTGGGGTGCGGGAGTGAGGGGAGGGGTGGGGTGTGGGAATGAGGGAATGGGTGGGGTGTGGGAGTGAAGGGAGAGTTTGGGTGTGGGATTGAGGGGAGGGTTCTGATGTGTGAACGAGGTGAGGGGTGGGGTGTGGGAGTGAGGGGAGGGTTGGGGTGTGGAAGTGAGGGGAGGGTTGAGATGTGGGAATGAGGGAATGGGTGGGGTGTGGGAGTGAAGGGAGAGTTGGGGTGTGGGAGTGAGGGGAGGGGTGGGGTGTGGGAGTGAAGGGAGGGTTGTGATGTGGGAGTGAGGGGAGGGTAGTGATGTGGGAGTGAGGGGAGGGTTGTGATGTGGGAGTGATGGGAGAGTTGGGATGTGGGAGTGAGTGGAGTGGTGGGGTGCGGGAGTGAGGGGAGGGTTGTGTTGTGGGAGTGAGGGGAGGGTTGTGATGTGGGAGTGAAGGGAGAGTTGGGATGTGGGAGTGAGGGGAGGGGTGGGGTGTGGGAGTGAGGGGAGGGTTGTGATGTGGGAGCGAGGGGAGGGTTGTGATGTGGGAGTGAGGGGAGAGTTGTGATGTGGGAGTGAGGGGAGGGTTTTGATGTGGGAGTGAGGGGAGGGTTGTGATGTGGAAGTGATGGGATAGTTGGAATGTGGGAGTGAGGGGAGGGGTGGGGTGTGGGAGTGAGGGGACGGTTGTGATGTGGGAGTGAGGGGAGGGTTGTGATGTGGGAGTGAGGGGAGAGTTGGGATGTGGGAGTGAGGGGAGGGGTGTGGGAGTGAGGGGTGGGTTGGGATGTGGGAGTGAGGGGAGGGGTGGGGTGTGGGAGTGAGGGGAGGTTTGTGATGTGGGAGTGAAGGGAGGGTTGTGATGTGGGAGTGAGGAGAGGGGTGGGTTGTGGGAGTGAGGGGAGGGTTGTGATGTGGGAGTGAGGGGAGGGGTGGGGTGTGGGAGTGAGGGGAGGGTTGTGATGTGGGAGTGAGGGGAGGGTTGTGATGTGGGAGTGATGGGAGAGTTGGGATGTGGGAGTGAGGGGAGGGGTGGGGTGTGGGAGTGAGGGGAGGGTTGTGATGTGGGAGCGAGGGGAGGGTTGTGATGTGGGAGTGAGGGGAGAGTTGGGTTGTGGGAGTGAGGGGAGGGGTGTGGGAGTGAGGGGAGGGTTGGGGTGTCGGAGTGAGGGGAGGGGTGGCGTTTGGGGTGAGGGGAGGGTTGTGATGTGGGAGTGATGGGAGAGTTGGAATGGGGGAGTGAGGGGAGGGGTGGGGTGTGGGAGTGAGGAGAGGGTTGGGAAGTGGTAGTGAGGGGAGGGTTGTGATGAGGGAGTGATGAGAGAGTTGGGGTGTGTGAGTGAGGGGAGGGGTGTGGGAGTGAGGGGAGGGTTGGGGTGTGGGAGTGAGGGGAGGGGTGGGGTGTGGGAGTGAGGGGAGGGTTGTGATGTGGGAGTGATGGGAGGGTTAGAATGGGGGAGTGAGGGAGGGGTGGGGTGTGGGAGTGAGGGGAGGGTTGGGGAGTGGGAGTGAGGGGAGGGTTGTGATGAGGGAGTGATGAGAGAGTTGGGGTGTGGGAGTGAGGGGAGGGTTGTGATGTGGGAGTGAGGGGAGCGTTTTGCTGTGGGAGTGATGGGAGAGTTGGGATGTGGGAGTGAGGGGAGGAGTGGGGTGTGGGAGTGAGGGCAGGGTTGTGATGTGGGAGTGAGGGGAGGGTTGTGATGTGGGAGTGAGGGGAGGGGTGGGGTGTGGGAGTGAGGGGAGGGTTGTGATGTGGGAGTGTGGGGAGGGGAGGGGTGTGGGAGTGAGGCGAGGGTTGAGATGTGGGAGTGAGGGGTGGGGTTGGGTGTGGGAGTGAGGGGAGGGTTGTGATGTGGGAGTGAGGGGAGGGGTGGTGTGTGGGAGTGAGGGGAGGTTTTGGGTGCTGGAGTGAGGGGAGGGTTGAGATGTGGGAGTGAGGGGTGGGGTGTGGGAGTGAGGGGAGGGTTGGGGTGTGGGAGTGAGGGGAGGGTTGTAATGTGGGAGTGAGGGGAGGGGTGGGGTGTGGGAGTGAAGGGATGGTTGAGGTCTGGGAGTGAGGGGAGGGTTGTGATGTGGGAGTGAGGGGAGGGTTGTGATGTGGGAGTGATGGGAGAGTTGGAATGTGGGAGTGAGGGGAGGGGTGGGGTGTGGGAGTGAGGGGAGGGTTGTGATGTGGGAGTGAGGGAAGGGTTGTGATGTGGGAGTGAGTGGAGAGTTGGGATGTGGGAGTGAGGGGAGGGGTTTGGGAGTGAGGGAGGGTTGGGGTGTGGGAGTGAGGGGAGGGTTGTGATCTGGGAGTGAGGGGAGAGATGTAATGTGGGAGTGAGGGGAGGGTTGCGATGAGGGAGTGATGGGAGAGTTGGGGTGTGGGAGTGAGGGGAGGTTTGTTATGTGGGAGTGAGGTGAGGGGTGGGGTGTGGGAGTGAAGGGAGGGTTCACGTGTGGGAGTGAGGGGAGCGTTGTGATGTGGGAGTGAGGGGAGGGTAGTGATGTGGGAGTGAGGGGAGTGTTGTGATGGGGGAGTGATGGGAGAGTTGGGGTGTGGGAGTGAGGGGAGGGTTGTGATGTGGGAGTGAGGGGAGGGGTGAGGTGTGGGAGTGAGGGGAGGGTTGTGATGTGGGAGTGATGGGAGAGTTGGAATGGGGGAGTGAGGGGAGGAGTGGGGTGTGGGAGTGAGGGGAGGGTTGGGGTGTGGGAGTGAGGGGAGGGTTGTGATGAGGGAGTGATGAGAGAGTTGGGGTGTGGGAGTGAGGGGAGGGTTGTGATGTGGGAGTGAGGTGAGGGGTGGGTGTGGGAGTGAGGGGAGGGTTGGGGAGTGGGAGTGAGGGGAGGGTTGTGATGTGGGAGTGAGGGAAGGGTTGTGATGTGGGAGTGAGTGGAGAGTTGGGATGTGGGAGTGAGGGGAGGGGTTTGGGAGTGAGGGAGGGTTGGGGTGTGGGAGTGAGGGGAGGGTTGTGATCTGGGAGTGAGGGGAGAGATGTAATGTGGGAGTGAGGGGAGGGTTGCGATGAGGGAGTGATGGGAGAGTTGGGGTGTGGGAGTGAGGGGAGGTTTGTTATGTGGGAATGAGGTGAGGGGTGGGGTGTGGGAGTGAAGGGAGGGTTCACGTGTGGGAGTGAGGGGAGCGTTGTGATGTGGGAGTGAGGGGAGGGTAGTGATGTGGGAGTGAGGGGAGTGTTGTGATGGGGGAGTGATGGGAGAGTTGGGGTGTGGGAGTGAGGGGAGGGTTGTGATGTGGGAGTGAGGGGAGGGGTGAGGTGTGGGAGTGAGGGGAGGGTTGTGATGTGGGAGTGATGGGAGAGTTGGAATGGGGGAGTGAGGGGAGGAGTGGGGTGTGGGAGTGAGGGGAGGGTTGGGGTGTGGGAGTGAGGGGAGGGTTGTGATGAGGGAGTGATGAGAGAGTTGGGGTGTGGGAGTGAGGGGAGGGTTGTGATGTGGGAGTGAGGTGAGGGGTGGGTGTGGGAGTGAGGGGAGGGTTGGGGAGTGGGAGTGAGGGGAGGGTTGTGATGTGGGAGTGAGGGGAGAGTTTTGATGTGGGAGTGATGGGAGGGGTTTGGGAGTGAGGGGAGTGTTGGGGTGTGGGAGTGAGGGGAGGGGTGGGGTGTGGGAGTGAGGGGAGGGTTGTGATGTGGGAGTGAGGGGAGAGTTGGAATGTGGGAGTGAGGGGACGGGTGGGGTGTGGTCGTGAGGGGAGAGTTTGGGTGTGGGAGTGAGGGGAGGGTTGCGATGAGGGAATGATGGGAGAGTTGGGGTGTGGGAGTGAGGGGAGGGTTGTGATGTGGGAGTGATGGGAGAGTTGGAATGGGGGAGTGAGGGGAGGGGTGGGGTGTGGGAGTGAGGTGAGGGTTGGGGAGTGGGAGTGAGGGGAGGGTTGTGATGAGGGAGTGATGGGAGAGTTGGGGTGTGTGAGTGAGGGGAGGGGTGTGGGAGTGAGGGGAGGGTTGGGGTGTGGGAGTGAGGGGAGGGGTGGGGTGTGGGAGTGAGGGGAGGGTTGTGATGTGGGAGTGATGGGAGGGTTAGAATGGGGGAGTGAGGGGAGGGGTGGGGTGTGGGAGTGAGGGGAGGGTTGGGGAGTGGGAGTGAGGGGAGGGTTGTGATGAGGGAGTGATGAGAGAGTTGGGGTGTGGGAGTGAGGGGAGGGTTGTGATGTGGGAGTGAGGGGAGGGTTTTGCTGTGGGACTGATGGGAGAGTTGGGATGTGGGAGTGATGGGAGAGTTGGGATGTGGGAGTGAGGGGAGGAGTGGGGTGTGGGAGTGAGGGGAGGGTTGTGATGTGGGAGCGAGGGGAGGGTTGTGATGTGGGAGTGAGGGGAGAGTTGGGTTGTGGGAGTGAGGGGAGGGGTGTGGGAGTGAGGGGAGGGTTGGGGTGTCGGAGTGAGGGGAGGGGTGGCGTTTGGGAGTGAGGGGAGGGTTGTGATGTGGGAGTGATGGGAGAGTTGGAATGGGGGAGTGAGGGGAGGGGTGGGGTGTGGGAGTGAGGAGAGGGTTGGGAAGTGGGAGTGAGGGGAGGGTTGTGATGAGGGAGTGATGAGAGAGTTGGGTGTGTGAGTGAGGGGAGGGGTGTGGGAGTGAGGGGAGGGTTGGGGTGTGGGAGTGAGGGGAGGGGTGGGGTGTGGGAGTGAGGGGAGGGTTGTGATGTGGGAGTGATGGGAGGGTTAGAATGGGGGAGTGAGGGGAGGGGTGGGGTGTGGGAGTGAGGGGAGGGTTGGGGAGTGGGAGTGAGGGGAGGGTTGTGATGAGGGAGTGATGAGAGAGTTGGGGTGTGGGAGTGAGGGGAGGGTTGTGATGTGGGAGTGAGGGGAGGGTTTTGCTGTGGGAGTGATGGGAGAGTTGGGATGTGGGAGTGAGGGGAGGAGTGGGGTGTGGGAGTGAGGGCAGGGTTGTGATGTGGGAGTGAGGGGAGGGTTGTGATGTGGGAGTGAGGGGAGGGGTGGGGTGTGGGAGTGAGGGGAGGGTTGTGATGTGGGAGTGTGGGGAGGGGAGGGGTGTGGGAGTGAGGCGAGGGTTGAGATGTGGGAGTGAGGGGTGGGGTTGGGTGTGGGAGTGAGGGGAGGGTTGTGATGTGGGAGTGAGGGGAGGGGTGGTGTGTGGGAGTGAGGGGAGGTTTTGGGTGCTGGAGTGAGGGGAGGGTTGAGATGTGGGAGTGAGGGGTGGGGTGTGGGAGTGAGGGGAGGGTTGGGGTGTGGGAGTGAGGGGAGGGTTGTGATGTGGGAGTGAGGGGAGGGGTGGGGTGTGGGAGTGAAGGGATGGTTGAGGTCTGGGAGTGAGGGGAGGGTTGTGATGTGGGAGTGAGGGGAGGGTTGTGATGTGGGAGTGATGGGAGAGTTGGAATGTGGGAGTGAGGGGAGGGGTGGGGTGTGGGAGTGAGGGGAGGGTTGTGATGTGGGAGTGAGGGAAGGGTTGTGATGTGGGAGTGAGTGGAGAGTTGGGATGTGGGAGTGAGGGGAGGGGTTTGGGAGTGAGGGGAGGGTTGGGGTGTGGGAGTGAGGGGAGGGTTGTGATCTGGGAGTGAGGGGAGAGATGTAATGTGGGAGTGAGGGGACGGGTGGGGTGTGGGAGTGAGGGGAGGGTTTGGGTGTGGGAGTGAGGGGAGGGTTGCGATGAGGGAGTGATGGGAGAGTTGGGGTGTGGGAGTGAGGGGAGGTTTGTTATGTGGGAGTGAGGTGAGGGGTGGGGTGTGGGAGTGAAGGGAGGGTTCACGTGTGGGAGTGAGGGGAGCGTTGTGATGTGGGAGTGAGGGGAGGGTAGTGATGTGGGAGTGAGGGGAGTGTTGTGATGGGGGAGTGATGGGAGAGTTGGGGTGTGGGAGTGAGGGGAGGGTTGTGATGTGGGAGTGAGGGGAGGGGTGAGGTGTGGGAGTGAGGGGAGGGTTGTGATGTGGGAGTGATGGGAGAGTTGGAATGGGGGAGTGAGGGGAGGAGTGGGTTGTGGGAGTGAGGGGAGGGTTGGGGTGTGGGAGTGAGGGGAGGGTTGTGATGAGGGAGTGATGAGAGAGTTGGGGTGTGGGAGTGAGGGGAGGGTTGTGATGTGGGAGTGAGGTGAGGGGTGGGTGTGGGAGTGAGGGGAGGGTTGGGGAGTGGGAGTGAGGGGAGGGTTGTGATGTGGGAGTGAGGGGAGAGTTTTGATGTGGGAGTGATGGGAGGGGTTTGGGAGTGAGGGGAGTGTTGGGGTGTGGGAGTGAGGGGAGGGGTGGGGTGTGGGAGTGAGGGGAGGGTTGTGATGTGGGAGTGAGGGGAGAGTTGGAATGTGGGAGTGAGGGGACGGGTGGGGTGTGGTAGTGAGGGGAGAGTTTGGGTGTGGGAGTGAGGGGAGGGTTGCGATGAGGGAATGATGGGAGAGTTGGGGTGTGGGAGTGAGGGGAGGGTTGTGATGTGGGAGTGATGGGAGAGTTGGAATGGGGGAGTGAGGGGAGGGGTGGGGTGTGGGAGTGAGGAGAGGGTTGGGGAGTGGGAGTGAGGGGAGGGTTGTGATGAGGGAGTGATGGGAGAGTTGGGGTGTGTGAGTGAGGGGAGGGGTGTGGGAGTGAGGGGAGGGTTGGGGTGTGGGAGTGAGGGGAGGGGTGGGGTGTGGGAGTGAGGGGAGGGTTGTGATGTGGGAGTGATGGGAGGGTTAGAATGGGGGAGTGAGGGGAGGGGTGGGGTGTGGGAGTGAGGGGAGGGTTGGGGAGTGGGAGTGAGGGGAGGGTTGTGATGAGGGAGTGATGAGAGAGTTGGGGTGTGGGAGTGAGGGGAGGGTTGTGATGTGGGAGTGAGGGGAGGGTTTTGCTGTGGGAGTGATGGGAGAGTTGGGATGTGGGAGTGATGGGAGAGTTGGGATGTGGGAGTGAGGGGAGGAGTGGGGTGTGGGAGTGAGGGGAGGGTTGTGATGTGGGAGCGAGGGGAGGGTTGTGATGTGGGAGTGAGGGGAGAGTTGGGTTGTGGGAGTGAGGGGAGGGGTGTGGGAGTGAGGGGAGGGTTGGGGTGTCGGAGTGAGGGGAGGGGTGGCGTTTGGGAGTGAGGGGAGGGTTGTGATGTGGGAGTGATGGGAGAGTTGGAATGGGGGAGTGAGGGGAGGGGTGGGGTGTGGGAGTGAGGAGACGGTTGGGAAGTGGGAGTGAGGGGAGGGTTGTGATGAGGGAGTGATGAGAGAGTTGGGGTGTGTGAGTGAGGGGAGGGGTGTGGGAGTGAGGGGAGGGTTGGGGTGTGGGAGTGAGGGGAGGGGTGGGGTGTGGGAGTGAGGGGAGGGTTGTGATGTGGGAGTGATGGGAGGGTTAGAATGGGGGAGTGAGGGGAGGGGTGGGGTGTGGGAGTGAGGGGAGGGTTGGGGAGTGGGAGTGAGGGGAGGGTTGTGATGAGGGAGTGATGAGAGAGTTGGGGTGTGGGAGTGAGGGGAGGGTTGTGATGTGGGAGTGAGGGGAGGGTTTTGCTGTGGGAGTGATGGGAGAGTTGGGATGTGGGAGTGAGGGGAGGAGTGGGGTGTGGGAGTGAAGGGAGGGTTGTGATGTGGGAGTGAGGGGAGGGTTGTGATGTGGGAGTGAGGGGAGGGGTGGGGTGTGGGAGTGAGGGGAGGGTTGTGATGTGGGAGTGTGGGGAGGGGAGGGGTGTGGGAGTGAGGCGAGGGTTGAGATGTGGGAGTGAGGGGTGGGGTCGGGTGTGGGAGTGAGGGGAGGGTTGTGATGTGGGAGTGAGGGGAGGGGTGGTGTGTGGGAGTGAGGGGAGGTTTGGGGTGCTGGAGTGAGGGGAGGGTTGAGATGTGGGAGTGAGGGTTGGGGTGTGGGAGTGAGGGGAGGGTTGGGGTGTGGGAGTGAGGGGAGGGTTGTGATGTGGGAGTGAGGGGAGGGGTGGGGTGTGGGAGTGAAGGGATGGTTGAGGTGTGGGAGTGAGGTGAGGGTTGTGATGTGGGAGTGAGGGGAGGGTTGTGATGTGGGAGTGATGGGAGAGTTGGAATGTGGGAGTGAGGGGAGGGGTGGGGTGTGGGAGTGAGGGGAGGGTTGTGATGTGGGAGTGAGGGAAGGGTTGTGATGTGGGAGTGAGTGGAGAGTTGGGATGTGGGAGTGAGGGGAGGGGTTTGGGAGTGAGGGGAGGGTTGGGGTGTGGGAGTGAGGGGAGGGTTGTGATCTGGGAGTGAGGGGAGAGATGTAATGTGGGAGTGAGGGGACGGGTGGGGTGTGGGAGTGAGGGGAGGGTTTGGGTGTGGGAGTGAGGGGAGGGTTGCGATGAGGGAGTGATGGGAGAGTTGGGGTGTGGGAGTGAGGGGAGGTTTGTTATGTGGGAGTGAGGTGAGGGGTGGGGTGTGGGAGTGAAGGGAGGGTTCACGTGTGGGAGTGAGGGGAGCGTTGTGATGTGGGAGTGAGGGGAGGGTAGTGATGTGGGAGTGAGGGGAGTGTTGTGATGGGGAAGTGATGGGAGAGTTGGGGTGTGGGAGTGAGGGGAGGGTTGTGATGTGGGAGTGAGGGGAGGGGTGAGGTGTGGGAGTGAGGGGAGGGTTGTGATGTGGGAGTGATGGGAGAGTTGGAATGGGGGAGTGAGGGGAGGAGTGGGGTGTGGGAGTGAGTGGAGGGTTGGGGTGTGGGAGTGAGGGGAGGGTTGTGATTAGGGAGTGATGAGAGAGTTGGGGTGTGGGAGTGAGGGGAGGGTTGTGATGTGGGAGTGAGGTGAGGGGTGGGTGTGGGAGTGAGGGGAGGGTTGGGGAGTGGGAGTGAGGGGAGGGTTGTGATGTGGGAGTGAGGGGAGAGTTTTGATGTGGGAGTGATGGGAGGGGTTTGGGAGTGAGGGGAGTGTTGGGGTGTGGGAGTGAGGGGAGGGGTGGGGTGTGGGAGTGAGGGGAGGGTTGTGATGTGGGAGTGAGGGGAGAGTTGGAATGTGGGAGTGAGGGGACGGGTGGGGTGTGGGAGTGAAGGGAGAGTTTGGGTGTGGGAGTGAGGGGAGGGTTGCGATGAGGGAATGATGGGAGAGTTGGGGTGTGGGAGTGAGGGGAGGGTTGTGATGTGGGAGTGATGGGAGAGTTGGAATGGGGGAGTGAGGGGAGGGGTGGGGTGTGGGAGTGAGGAGAGGGTTGGGGAGTGGGAGTGAGGGGAGGGTTGTGATGAGGGAGTGATGGGAGAGTTGGGGTGTGTGAGTGAGGGGAGGGGTGTGGGAGTGAGGGGAGGGTTGGGGTGTGGGAGTGAGGGGAGGGGTGGGGTGTGGGAGTGAGGGGAGGGTTGTGATGTGGGAGTGATGGGAGGGTTAGAATGGGGGAGTGAGGGGAGGGGTGGGGTGTGGGAGTGAGGGGAGGGTTGGGGAGTGGGAGTGAGGGGAGGGTTGTGATGAGGGAGTGAGGAGAGGGTTTTGCTGTGGGAGTGATGGGAGAGTTGGGATGTGGGAGTGATGGGAGAGTTGGGATGTGGGAGTGAGGGGAGGAGTGGGGTGTGGGAGTGAGGGGAGGGTTGTGATGTGGGAGTGAGGGGAGGGTTGTGATGTGGGAGTGAGGGGAGGGGTGGGGTGTGGGAGTGAGGGGAGGGTTGTGATGTGGGAGTGTGGGGAGGGGAGGGGTGTGGGAGTGAGGCGAGGGTTGAGATGTGGGAGTGAGGGGTGGGGTCGGGTGTGGGAGTGAGGGGAGGGTTGTGATGTGGGAGTGAGGGGAGGGGTGGTGTGTGGGAGTGAGGGGAGGTTTGGGGTGCTGGAGTGAGGGGAGGGTTGAGATGTGGGAGTGAGGGGTGGGGTGTGGGAGTGAGGGGAGGGTTGGGGTGTGGGAGTGAGGGGAGGGTTGTGATGTGGGAGTGAGGGGAGGAGTGGGGTGTGGGAGTGAAGGGATGGTTGAGGTGTGGGAGTGAGGGGAGGGTTGTGATGTGGGAGTGAGGGGAGGGTTGTGATGTGGGAGTGATGGGAGAGTTGGGATTTGGGAGTGAGGGGAGGGGTGGGGTGTGGGAGTGAGGGGAGGGTTGTGATGTGGGAGTGAGGGAAGTGTTGTGATGTGGGAGTGAGTGGAGAGTTGGGATGTGGGAGTGAGGGGAGGGGTTTGGGAGTGAGGGGAGGGTTGGGGTGTGGGAGTGAGGGGAGGGTTGTGATCGGGGAGTGAGGGGAGAGATGTAATGTGGGAGTGAGGGGACGGGTGGGGTGTGGGAGTGAGGGGAGGGTTTGGGTGTGGGAGTGAGGGGAGGGTTGCGATGAGGGAGTGATGGGAGAGTTGGGGTGTGGGAGTGAGGGGAGGTTTGTTATGTGGGAGTGAGGTGAGGGGTGGGGTGTGGGAGTGAAGGGAGGGTTCACGTGTGGGAGTGAGGGGAGCGTTGTGATGTGGGAGTGAGGGGAGGGTTGTGATGTGGGAGTGAGGGGAGTGTTGTGATGGGGGAGTGATGGGAGAGTTGGGGTGTGGGAGTGAGGGGAGGGTTGTGATGTGGGAGTGAGGGGAGGGGTGAGGTGTGGGAGTGAGGGGAGGGTTGTGATGTGGGAGTGATGGGAGAGTTGGAATGGGGGAGTGAGGGGAGGAGTGGGGTGTGGGAGTGAGGGGAGGGTTGTGATGAGGGAGTGATGAGAGAGTTGGGGTGTGGGAGTGAGGGGAGGGTTGTGATGTGGGAGTGAGGTGAGGGGTGGGTGTGGGTGTGAGGGGAGGGTTGGGGAGTGGGAGTGAGGGGAGGGTTGTGATGTGGGAGTGAGGGGAGAGTTTTGATGTGGGAGTGATGGGAGGAATTTGGGAGTGAGGGGAGTGTTGGGGTGTGGGAGTGAGGGGAGGGTTGTGATGTGGGAGTGAGGGGAGAGTTGGAATGTGGGAGTGAGGGGACGGGTGGGGTGTGGGAGTGAGGGGAGGGTTTGGGTGTGGGAGTGAGGGGAGGGTTGCGATGAGGGAATGATGGGAGAGTTGGG
The DNA here is from genome assembly GCF_047496885.1 of Scyliorhinus torazame. Classification (NCBI taxonomy): domain Eukaryota; kingdom Metazoa; phylum Chordata; class Chondrichthyes; order Carcharhiniformes; family Scyliorhinidae; genus Scyliorhinus; species Scyliorhinus torazame. The sequence continues at coordinate 86,814,806 of NC_092724.1, forward strand.
GTGTGGGAGTGAGGGGAGGGTTGTGATGTGGGAGTGAGGTGAGGGTTGTGATGTGGGAGTGAGGGGAGTGTTGTGATGTGGGAGTGATGGGAGAGTTGGGGTGTGGGAGTGAGGGGAGTGTTGTGATGTGGGAGTGAGGGGAGGGTTGTGATGTGGGAGTGAGGGGAGTGTTGTGATGTGGGAGGGATTTGGGAGTGAGGGGAGTGTTGGGGTGTGGGAGTGAGGGGAGGGGTGGGGTGTGGGAGTGAAGGGAGGGTTGTGATGTGGGAGTGAGGGGAGAGTTGGAATGTGGGAGTGAGGGGACGGGTGGGGTGTGGGAGTGAGGGGAGGGTTTGGATGTGGGAGTGAGGGGAGGGTTGCGATGAGGGAATGATGGGAGAGTTGGGGTGTGGGAGTGAGGGGAGGGTTGTGATGTGGGAGTGAGGTGAGGGTTGTGATGTGGGAGTGAGGGGAGTGTTGTGATGTGGGAGTGATGGGAGAGTTGGGGTGTGGGAGTGAGGGGAGTGTTGTGATGTGGGAGTGAGGGGAGGGTTGTGATGTGGGAGTGAGGGGAGTGTTGTGATGTGGGAGTGATGGGAGAGTTGGGGTGTGGGAGTGAGGGGAGGGTTGTGATGTGGGAGTGAGGGGAGGGGTGTGGGAGTGAGGGGAGGCTTGGGGTGTGGGAGTGAGGGGAGGGGTGGGGTGTGGGAGTGAGGGGAGGGTTGTGATGTGGGATTGATGGGAGAGTTGGAATGGGGTATTGAGGGGAGGAGTGGGGTGTGGGAGTGAGGGGAGGGTTGGGGTGTGGGAGTGAGGGGAGGGTTGTGATGAGGGAGTGATGAGAGAGTTGGAATGTGGGAGTGAGGGGAGGGTTGTGATGTGGGAGTGAGGTGAGGGGTGGGTGTGGGAGTGAGGGGAGGGTTGGGGAGTGGGAGTGAGGGGAGGGTTGTGATGTGGGAGTGAGGGGAGAGTTTTGACGTGGGAGTGATGGGAGAATTGGGATGTGGGAGTGAGGGGAGTGGTGGGGTGTGGGAGTGAGGGGAGGGATGGGGTGTGGTAGTGCGGGGAGGGTTGTGATGAGGGAGTGATGATAGAGTTGGGGTGTGGGAGTGAGGGGAGGGTTGTGATGTGGGAGTGAGGTGAGGGGTGGGGTGTGGGAGTGAGGGGAGGTTTGGGGTGTGGGAGTGAGGGGAGGGTTGTGATGTGGGAGTGAGGGGAGGGTTTTGCTGTGGGAGTGATGGGAGAGTTGGGATGTGGGAGTGAGGGGAGGAGTGGGGTGTGGGAGTGAGGGGAGGGTTGTGATGTGTGAGTGAGGGGAGGGTTGTGATGTGGGAGTGAGGGGAGGGGTGGGGTGTGTGAGTGAGGGGAGGGTTGTGATGTGGGAGTGAGGAGAGGGTTGGGGAGTGGGAGTGAGGGGAGGGTTGTGATGAGGGAGTGATGAGAGAGTTGGGGTGTGTGAGTGAGGGGAGGGGTGTGGGAGTGAGGGGAGGGTTGGGGTGTGGGAGTGAGGGGAGGGGTGGGGTGTGGGAGTGAGGGGAGGGTTGTGATGTGGGAGTGATGGGAGGGTTAGAATGGGGGAGTGAGGGGAGGGGTGGGGTGTGGGAGTGAGGGGAGGGTTGGGGAGTGGGAGTGAGGGGAGGGTTGTGATGAGGGAGTGATGAGAGAGTTGGGGTGTGGGAGTGAGGGGAGGGTTGTGATGTGGGAGCGAGGGGAGGGTTTTGCTGTGTGAGTGATGGGAGTGTTGGGATGTGGGAGTGAGGGGAGGAGTGGGGTGTGGGAGTGAGGGGAGGGTTGTGATGTGGGAGTGAGGGGAGGGTTGTGATGTGGGAGTGAGGGGAGCGGTGGGGTGTGGGAGTGAGGGGAGGGTTGTGATGTGGGAGTGTGGGGAGGGGAGGGGTGTGGGAGTGAGGCGAGGGTTGAGATGTGGGAGTGAGGGGTGGGGTCGGGTGTGGGAGTGAGGGGAGGGTTGTGATGTGGGAGTGAGGGGAGGGGTGGTGTGTGGGAGTGAGGGGAGGTTTGGGGTGCTGGAGTGAGGGGAGGGTTGAGATGTGGGAGTGAGGGGTGGGGTGTGGGAGTGAGGGAGGGTTGGGGTGTGGGAGTGAGGGGAGGGTTGTGATGTGGGAGTGAGGGGAGGGGTGGGGTGTGGGAGTGAAGGGATGGTTGAGGTGTGGGAGTGAGGGGAGGGTTGTGATGTGGGAGTGAGGGGAGGGTTGTGATGTCGGCGTGATGGGAGAGTTGGGATGTGGGAGTGAGGGGAGGGGTGGGGTGTGGGAGTGAGGGGAGGGTTGTGATGTGGGAGTGAGGGAAGGGTTGTGATGTGGGAGTGAGTGGAGAGTTGGGATGTGGGAGTGAGGGGAGGGGTTTGGGAGAGAGGGGAGGGTTGGGGTGTGGGAGTGAGGGGAGGGTTGTGATCTGGGAGTGAGGGGAGAGATGTAATGTGGGAGTGAGGGGACGGGTGGGGTGTGGGAGTGAGGGGAGGGTTTGGGTGTGGGAGTGAGGGGAGGGTTGCGATGAGGGAGTGATGGGAGAGTTGGTGTGTGGGAGTGAGGGGAGGTTTGTTATGTGGGAGTGAGGTGAGGGGTGGGGTGTGGGACTGAAGGGAGGGTTCACGTGTGGGAGTGAGGGGAGCGTTGTGATGTGGGAGTGAGGGGAGGGTTGTGATGTGGGAGTGAGGGGAGTGTTGTGATGTGGGAGTGATGGGAGAATTGTGATGTGGGAGTGAGGGGAGGGGTGGGGTGTGGGAGTGAGGGGAGGGTTGTGATGTGGGAGTGAGGGGAGGGGTGAGGTGTGGGAGTGAGGGGAGGGTTGTGATGTGGGAGTGATGGGAGAGTTGGAATGGGGGAATGAGGGGAGGAGTGGGGTGTGGGAGTGAGGGGAGGGTTGGGGTGTGGGAGTGAGGGGAGGGTTGTGATGAGGGAGTGATGAGAGAGTTGGGGTGTGGGAGTGAGGGGAGGGTTGTGATGTGGGAGTGAGGTGAGGGGTGGGTGTGGGAGTGAGGGGAGGGTTGGGGAGTGGGAGTGAGGGGAGGGTTGTGATGTGGGAGTGAGGGGAGAGTTTTGATGTGGGAGTGATGGGAGGGGTTTGGGAGTGAGGGGAGTGTTGGGGTGTGGGAGTGAGGGGAGGGGTGGGGTGTGGGAGTGAGGGGAGGGTTGTGATGTGGGAGTGAGGGGAGAGTTGGAATGTGGGAGTGAGGGGACGGGTGGGGTGTGGGAGTGAGGGGAGGGTTTGGGTGTGGGAGTGAGGGGAGGGTTGCGATGAGGGAGTGATGGGAGAGTTGGGGTGTGGGAGTGAGGGGAGAGTTGTGATGTGGGAGTGAGGTGAGGGGTGGGGTGTGGGAGTGAAGGGAGGGTTGACGTGTGGGAGTGAGGGGAGCGTTGTGATGTGGGAGTGAGGGGAGGGTTGTGATGTGGGAGTGAGGGGAGTGTTGTGATGTGGGAGTGATGGGAGAGTTGGGGTGTGGGAGTGAGGGGAGGATTGTGATGTGGGAGTGAGGGGAGGGGTGTGGGAGTGACGGGAGGCTTGGGGTGTGGGAGTGAGGGGAGGGGTGGGGTGTGGGAGTGAGGGGAGGGTTGTGATGTGGGATTGATGGGAGAGTTGGAATGGGGTATTGAGGGGAGGAGTGGGGTGTGGGAGTGAGGGGAGGGTTGGGGTGTGGGAGTGAGGGGAGGGTTGTGATGAGGTAGTGGTGAGAGAGTTGGGGTGTGGGAGTGAATGGAGGGTTGTGATGTGGGAGTGAGGTGAGGGGTGGGTGTGGGAGTGAGGGGAGGGTTGGGGAGTGGGAGTGAGGGGAGGGTTGTGATGTGGGAGTGAGGGGAAAGTTTTGATGTGGGAGTGATGGGAGAATTGGGATGTGGGAGTGAGGGGAGTGGTGGGGTGTTGGAGTGAGGGGAGGGTTGGGGTGTGGGAGTGAGGGGAGGGTTGTGATGAGGGAGTGATGATAGAGTTGGGGTGTGGGAGTGAGGGGAGGGTTGTGATGTGGGAGTGAGGTGAGGGGTGGGGTGTGGGAGTGAGGGGAGGTTTGGGGTGTGGGAGTGAGGGGTGGGTTGGGGTGTGGGAGTGAGGGGAGGGTTGTGATGAGGGAGTGAGGGGAGGGTTTTGCTGTGGGAGTGATGGGAGAGTTGGGATGTGGGAGTGAGGGGAGGAGTGGGGTGTGGGAGTGAGGGGAGGGTTGTGATGTGTGAGTGAGGGGAGGGTTGTGATGTGGGAGTGAGGGGAGGGGTGGGGTGTGGGAGTGAGGGGAGGGTTGTGATGTGGGAGTGATGGGAGGGTTGGAGTGTGGGAGTGAGGGGAGGGTTGGGGTGTGGGAGTGAGGGTAGGGTTGTGATGTGGGAGTGATGGGAGGGTTGGAGTGTGGGAGTGAGGGGAGGGTTGGGGTGTGGGAGTGAGGGGAGGGTTGTGATGTGGGAGTGAGGGGAGGGTTTTGCTGTGGGAGTGATGGGAGAGTTGGGATGTGGGAGTGAGGGGAGGAGTGGGGTGTGGCAGTGAGGGGAGGGTTGTGATGTGTGAGTGAGGGGAGGGTTGTGATGTGGGAGTGAGGGGAGGGGTGGGGTGTGGGAATGAGGGGAGGGTTGTGATGTGGGAGTGAGGGGAGGGGAGGGTGTGGGAGTGAGGGGAGGGTTGGGGTGTGGGATTGAGGGGAGGGTTGTGATGTGGGAGTGAGGGGAGGGGTGGGGTGTGGGAGTGAAGGGATGGTTGGGGTGTGGGAGTGAGGGGAGGGTTGTGATGTGCGAGTGAGGGGAGTGTTGTGATGTGGGAGTGAGGGGAGGGTTGTGATGTGGGAGTGATGGGAGAGTTGGGGTGTGGGAGTGAGGGGAGGGTTGTGATGTGGGAGTGAGGGGTGGGTTGTGATATGGGAGTGAGGGGAGGGGTGGGGTGTGGGAGTGAGGGGAGAGTTGTGATGTGGGAGTGAGGGGAGGGGTGGGGTGTGGGATTGAGGGGAGGGATGGGGTGTGGGAGTGAGGGGAGGGTTGTGATGTGGGAGTGAGGGGAGGGGTGGGGTGTGGGAGTGAGGAGAGGGGTGGGGTGTGGGAGTGAGGGGAGGGAAGTGATGTGGGAGTGAGGGGAGGGGTGGGGTGTGGGAGTGAGGGGAGGGGTGGGGCGTGGGAGTGAGGGGAGGGTTGTGATGTGGGAGTGATGGGAGAATTGGTGTGTGGGAATGAGGCGAGTGGTGTGATGTGGGAGTGAGGGGAGGGTTGTGATGAGGGAGTGAGGGGATGGTTGTGATGTGGGAGTGAGGTGAGGGGTGGGGTGTGGGAGTGAGGGGAGGGTTGGGGTGTGGGAGTGAGGGGAGGGTTGTGATGTGGGAGTGAGGGGAGGGTTGTGATGGGGGAGTGATGGGAGAGTTGGGATGTGGGAGTGATGGGAGAGTTGGGATGTGGGAGTGAGGGAAGGGTTGGGGTGTGGGAGTGAGGGGACGGTTGTGATGTGGGAGTGAGGGGAGGGTTGTGATGAGGGAGTGATGAGAGAGTTGGGGTGTGGGAGTGAGGGGAGGGTTGTGATGTGGGAGTGAGGGGAGGATTTTGCTGTGGGAGTGATGGGAGAGTTGGGATGTGGGAATGAGGTGAGGAGTGGGGTGTGGGAGTGAGGGGAGGGTTGTGATGTGGGAGTGAGGGGAGGGTTGTGATGTGGGAGTGAGGGGAGGGGTGGGGTGTGGGAGTGAGGCGAGGGTTGTGATGTGGGAGTGTGGGGAGGGGAGGTGTGTGAGAGTGAGGGGAGGGTTGAGATGTGGGAGTGAGGGGTGGGGTGGGGTGTGGGAGTGAGGGGAGGGTTGTGATGTGGGAGTGAGGGGAGGGGTGGGGTGTGGGAGTGAGGGGAGGGTTGGGGTGCTGGAGTGAGGGGAGGGTTGAGATGTGGGAGTGAGGGGTGGGCTGTGGGAGTGAGGGGAGGGTTGGGGTGTGGGAGTGAGGGGGGGGGTTGTGCTGTGGGAGTGAGGGGAGGCGTGGGGTGTGGGAGTGAAGGGATGGTTGAGGTGTGGGAGTGAGGGGAGGGTTGTGATGTGGGAGTGAGGGGAGGGTTGTGATGTGGGAGTGAGGGGAGGGTTGTGATGTGGGAGTGATGGGAGAGTTGGAATGTGGGAGTGAGGGGAGGGGTGGGGTGTGGGAGTGAGGGGAGGGTTGTGATGTGGGAGTGAGGGACGGGTTGTGATGTGGCAGTGAGTGGAGAGTTGGGATTTGGGAGTGAGGGGAGGTGTTTGGGAGTGAGCGGAGGGTTGGGGTGTGGGAGTGAGTGTAGGGGTGGGGTGTGGGAGTGAGTGGAGGGTTGTGATGTGGGAGTGAGGGGAGAGTTGGAATGTGGGAGTGAGGGGACGGGTGGGGTGTGCGAGTGAGGGGAGGGTTTGGGTGTGGGAGTGAGTGGAGGGTTGCGATGAGGGAGTGATGGGAGAGTTGGGGTGTGGGAGTGAGGGGAGGGTTGGGGTGTGGGAGTGAGGGGAGGGTTGCGATGAGGGAGTGATGGGAGAGTTGGGGTGTGGGAGTGAGGGGAGGGTTGTGATGTGGGAGTGAGGTGAGGGGTGGGGTGTGGGAGTGAAGGGAAGGTTGACGTGTGGGAGTGAGCGGAGCGTTGTGATGTGGGAGTGAGGGAAGTGTTGTGATGTGGGAGTGAGGGGAGAGTTGTGGTGTGGGAGTGAGGGGAGGGGTGGGGTGTGGGAGTGAGGGGAGGGTTCTGATGTGGGAGTGAGGGGAGTGTTGTGATGTGGGAGTGAGGGGGGAGTTGTGGTGTGGGAGTGAGGGGAGGGTTGTGATGTGGGAGTGAGGGGAGGGGTGTGGGAGTGAGGGGAGGGTTGGGGTGTGGGAGTGAGGGGAGGGGAGGGGTGTTGGAGTGAGGGGAGGGTTGTGATGTGGGAGTGATGGGAGAGTTGGAATGGGGGAGTGAGGGGAGGAGTGGGGTGTGGGAGTGAGGGGAGGGTTGGGGTGTGGGAGTGAGGGAGGGTTGTGATGACGGAGTGATGAGGGAGTTGGGGTGTGGGAGTGAGGGGAGGGTTGGGATGTGGGAGTGAGGGGAGGGTTTTGCTGTGGGAGTGATGGGAGAGTTGGGATGTGGGAGTGTGGGGAGGAGTGGGGTGTGGGAGTGAGGGGAGGGTTGTGATGTGGGAGTGAGGGGATGGTTGTGATATGGGAGTGAAGGGAGGGGTTGGGTGTGGGAGTGAGGGGAGAGTTGTGATGTGGGAGTGAGGGGAGGGGTGGGGTGTGGGAGTGAGGGGAGGGTTGGGGTGTGCGCGTGAGGGGAGGGTTGTGATGTGGGAGTGAGGGGAGGGTTTTGCTGTGGGAGTGATGGGAGAGTTGGGATGTGGGAGTGTGGGGAGGAGTGGGGTGTGGGAGTGAGGGGAGGGTTGTGATGTGGGAGTGAGGGGATGGTTGTGATATGGGAGTGAAGGGAGGGGTTGGGTGTGGGAGTGAGGGGAGAGTTGTGATGTGGGAGTGAGGGGAGGGGTGGGGTGTGGGAGTGAGGGGAGGGGTGGGGTGTGGGAGTGAAGGGAGGGTGGGGGTGTGGGAGTGAGGGGAGGGTTGTGATGTGGGAGTGAGGGGAGTGTTGTGATGTGGGAGTGAAGGGAGAGTTGGGATGTGGGAGTGAGGGGAGTGGTGGGGTGTGGGAGTGAGGGGAGGGTTGTGATGTGGGAGCGAGGGGAGGGTTGTGATGTGAGAGTGAGGGGAGAGTTGTGATGTGGGAGTGAGGGGAGGGTTGTGATGTGGGAGTGAGGGGAGGGTTGTGATGTGGGAGTGATGTGAGAGTTGGGATGTGGGAGTGAGGGGAGGGTTGGGGTGTGGGAGTGAGGGGAGGGTTGTGATGAGGTAGTGGTGAGAGAGTTGGGGTGTGGGAGTGAATGGAGGGTTGTGATGTGGGAGTGAGGTGAGGGGTGGGTGTGGGAGTGAGGGGAGGGTTGGGGAGTGGGAGTGAGGGGAGGGTTGTGATGTGGGAGTGAGGGGAAAGTTTTGATGTGGGAGTGATGGGAGAATTGGGATGTGGGAGTGAGGGGAGTGGTGGGGTGTTGGAGTGAGGGGAGGGTTGGGGTGTGGGAGTGAGGGGAGGGTTGTGATGAGGGAGTGATGATAGAGTTGGGGTGTGGGAGTGAGGGGAGGGTTGTGATGTGGGAGTGAGGTGAGGGGTGGGGTGTGGGAGTGAGGGGAGGTTTGGGGTGTGGGAGTGAGGGGTGGGTTGGGGTGTGGGAGTGAGGGGAGGGTTGTGATGAGGGAGTGAGGGGAGGGTTTTGCTGTGGGAGTGATGGGAGAGTTGGGATGTGGGAGTGAGGGGAGGAGTGGGGTGTGGGAGTGAGGGGAGGGTTGTGATGTGTGAGTGAGGGGAGGGTTGTGATGTGGGAGTGAGGGGAGGGGTGGGGTGTGGGAGTGAGGGGAGGGTTGTGATGTGGGAGTGATGGGAGGGTTGGAGTGTGGGAGTGAGGGGAGGGTTGGGGTGTGGGAGTGAGGGTAGGGTTGTGATGTGGGAGTGATGGGAGGGTTGGAGTGTGGGAGTGAGGGGAGGGTTGGGGTGTGGGAGTGAGGGGAGGGTTGTGATGTGGGAGTGAGGGGAGGGTTTTGCTGTGGGAGTGATGGGAGAGTTGGGATGTGGGAGTGAGGGGAGGAGTGGGGTGTGGCAGTGAGGGGAGGGTTGTGATGTGTGAGTGAGGGGAGGGTTGTGATGTGGGAGTGAGGGGAGGGGTGGGGTGTGGGAATGAGGGGAGGGTTGTGATGTGGGAGTGAGGGGAGGGGAGGGTGTGGGAGTGAGGGGAGGGTTGGGGTGTGGGATTGAGGGGAGGGTTGTGATGTGGGAGTGAGGGGAGGGGTGGGGTGTGGGAGTGAAGGGATGGTTGGGGTGTGGGAGTGAGGGGAGGGTTGTGATGTGCGAGTGAGGGGAGTGTTGTGATGTGGGAGTGAGGGGAGGGTTGTGATGTGGGAGTGATGGGAGAGTTGGGGTGTGGGAGTGAGGGGAGGGTTGTGATGTGGGAGTGAGGGGTGGGTTGTGATATGGGAGTGAGGGGAGGGGTGGGGTGTGGGAGTGAGGGGAGAGTTGTGATGTGGGAGTGAGGGGAGGGGTGGGGTGTGGGATTGAGGGGAGGGATGGGGTGTGGGAGTGAGGGGAGGGTTGTGATGTGGGAGTGAGGGGAGGGGTGGGGTGTGGGAGTGAGGAGAGGGGTGGGGTGTGGGAGTGAGGGGAGGGAAGTGATGTGGGAGTGAGGGGAGGGGTGGGGTGTGGGAGTGAGGGGAGGGGTGGGGCGTGGGAGTGAGGGGAGGGTTGTGATGTGGGAGTGATGGGAGAATTGGTGTGTGGGAATGAGGCGAGTGGTGTGATGTGGGAGTGAGGGGAGGGTTGTGATGAGGGAGTGAGGGGATGGTTGTGATGTGGGAGTGAGGTGAGGGGTGGGGTGTGGGAGTGAGGGGAGGGTTGGGGTGTGGGAGTGAGGGGAGGGTTGTGATGTGGGAGTGAGGGGAGGGTTGTGATGGGGGAGTGATGGGAGAGTTGGGATGTGGGAGTGATGGGAGAGTTGGGATGTGGGAGTGAGGGAAGGGTTGGGGTGTGGGAGTGAGGGGACGGTTGTGATGTGGGAGTGAGGGGAGGGTTGTGATGAGGGAGTGATGAGAGAGTTGGGGTGTGGGAGTGAGGGGAGGGTTGTGATGTGGGAGTGAGGGGAGGATTTTGCTGTGGGAGTGATGGGAGAGTTGGGATGTGGGAATGAGGTGAGGAGTGGGGTGTGGGAGTGAGGGGAGGGTTGTGATGTGGGAGTGAGGGGAGGGTTGTGATGTGGGAGTGAGGGGAGGGGTGGGGTGTGGGAGTGAGGCGAGGGTTGTGATGTGGGAGTGTGGGGAGGGGAGGTGTGTGAGAGTGAGGGGAGGGTTGAGATGTGGGAGTGAGGGGTGGGGTGGGGTGTGGGAGTGAGGGGAGGGTTGTGATGTGGGAGTGAGGGGAGGGGTGGGGTGTGGGAGTGAGGGGAGGGTTGGGGTGCTGGAGTGAGGGGAGGGTTGAGATGTGGGAGTGAGGGGTGGGCTGTGGGAGTGAGGGGAGGGTTGGGGTGTGGGAGTGAGGGGGGGGGTTGTGCTGTGGGAGTGAGGGGAGGCGTGGGGTGTGGGAGTGAAGGGATGGTTGAGGTGTGGGAGTGAGGGGAGGGTTGTGATGTGGGAGTGAGGGGAGGGTTGTGATGTGGGAGTGAGGGGAGGGTTGTGATGTGGGAGTGATGGGAGAGTTGGAATGTGGGAGTGAGGGGAGGGGTGGGGTGTGGGAGTGAGGGGAGGGTTGTGATGTGGGAGTGAGGGACGGGTTGTGATGTGGCAGTGAGTGGAGAGTTGGGATTTGGGAGTGAGGGGAGGTGTTTGGGAGTGAGCGGAGGGTTGGGGTGTGGGAGTGAGTGTAGGGGTGGGGTGTGGGAGTGAGTGGAGGGTTGTGATGTGGGAGTGAGGGGAGAGTTGGAATGTGGGAGTGAGGGGACGGGTGGGGTGTGCGAGTGAGGGGAGGGTTTGGGTGTGGGAGTGAGTGGAGGGTTGCGATGAGGGAGTGATGGGAGAGTTGGGGTGTGGGAGTGAGGGGAGGGTTGGGGTGTGGGAGTGAGGGGAGGGTTGCGATGAGGGAGTGATGGGAGAGTTGGGGTGTGGGAGTGAGGGGAGGGTTGTGATGTGGGAGTGAGGTGAGGGGTGGGGTGTGGGAGTGAAGGGAAGGTTGACGTGTGGGAGTGAGCGGAGCGTTGTGATGTGGGAGTGAGGGAAGTGTTGTGATGTGGGAGTGAGGGGAGAGTTGTGGTGTGGGAGTGAGGGGAGGGGTGGGGTGTGGGAGTGAGGGGAGGGTTCTGATGTGGGAGTGAGGGGAGTGTTGTGATGTGGGAGTGAGGGGGGAGTTGTGGTGTGGGAGTGAGGGGAGGGTTGTGATGTGGGAGTGAGGGGAGGGGTGTGGGAGTGAGGGGAGGGTTGGGGTGTGGGAGTGAGGGGAGGGGAGGGGTGTTGGAGTGAGGGGAGGGTTGTGATGTGGGAGTGATGGGAGAGTTGGAATGGGGGAGTGAGGGGAGGAGTGGGGTGTGGGAGTGAGGGGAGGGTTGGTGTGTGGGAGTGAGGGAGGGTTGTGATGACGGAGTGATGAGGGAGTTGGGGTGTGGGAGTGAGGGGAGGGTTGGGATGTGGGAGTGAGGGGAGGGTTTTGCTGTGGGAGTGATGGGAGAGTTGGGATGTGGGAGTGTGGGGAGGAGTGGGGTGTGGGAGTGAGGGGAGGGTTGTGATGTGGGAGTGAGGGGATGGTTGTGATATGGGAGTGAAGGGAGGGGTTGGGTGTGGGAGTGAGGGGAGAGTTGTGATGTGGGAGTGAGGGGAGGGGTGGGGTGTGGGAGTGAGGGGAGGGTTGGGGTGTGCGCGTGAGGGGAGGGTTGTGATGTGGGAGTGAGGGGAGGGTTTTGCTGTGGGAGTGATGGGAGAGTTGGGATGTGGGAGTGTGGGGAGGAGTGGGGTGTGGGAGTGAGGGGAGGGTTGTGATGTGGGAGTGAGGGGATGGTTGTGATATGGGAGTGAAGGGAGGGGTTGGGTGTGGGAGTGAGGGGAGAGTTGTGATGTGGGAGTGAGGGGAGGGGTGGGGTGTGGGAGTGAGGGGAGGGGTGGGGTGTGGGAGTGAAGGGAGGGTGGGGGTGTGGGAGTGAGGGGAGGGTTGTGATGTGGGAGTGAGGGGAGTGTTGTGATGTGGGAGTGAAGGGAGAGTTGGGATGTGGGAGTGAGGGGAGTGGTGGGGTGTGGGAGTGAGGGGAGGGTTGTGATGTGGGAGCGAGGGGAGGGTTGTGATGTGAGAGTGAGGGGAGAGTTGTGATGTGGGAGTGAGGGGAGGGTTGTGATGTGGGAGTGAGGGGAGGGTTGTGATGTGGGAGTGATGTGAGAGTTGGGATGTGGGAGTGAGGGGAGGGTTGGGGTGTGGGAGTGAGGGGAGGGTTGTGATGTGGGAGTGAGGGGAAGGTTGTGATGTGGGAGTGAGGGGAGAGTTGGGATCTGGGAGTGAGGGGAGGGGTGTGGGAGTGAGGGGAGGGTTGGGGTGTGGGAGTGAGGTGAGGGGTGGGGTGTGGGAGTGAGGGGAGCATTGGGGTGTGGGAGTGAGGGGAGGGGTGGGGTGTGGGAGTGAGGGGAGGGTTTTGCTGTGGGAGTGATGGGAGAGTTGGGATGTGGGAGTGAGGGGAGGAGTGGGGTGTGCGAGTGAGGGGAGGGTTGTGATGTGGGAGTGAGGGGAGGGTTGTGATGTTGGAGTGAGGGGAGGGGTAGGGTGTGGGAGTGAAGGGAAAGTTGGGGTGTGGGAGTGAGGGGAGGGTTGTGATGTGGGAGTGAGGGGAGGGTTGTGATGTGGGAGTGAGGGGAGGGTTGTGATGTGGGAGTGATGGGAGAGTTGGGATCTGGGAGTGAGGGGAGGGGTGTGGGAGTGAGGGGAGGGTTGGGGTGTGGGAGTGAGGGGTGGGGTGGGGTGTGGGAGTGAGGGGAGGTTTGTGAAGTGGGAGTGATGGGAGGTTTGTGATGTGGGAGTGAGGGAGGGGTGGGGTGTGGGAGTGAAGGGAGGGTTGTGATGTGGGAGTGAGGGGAGGGGTGGGGTGTGGGAGTGAGGGGAGGGTTGTGATGTGGGAGTGAGGGGAGGGTTGTGATGTGGGAGTGACGGGAGAGTTGGGATGTGGGAGTGAGGGGAGGGTTGTGATGTGGGAGTGAGGGGAGAGTTGGGATGTGGGAGTGAAGGGAGGGGTGTGGGAGTGAGGCGAGGGTTGGGGTTTGGGAGTGAGGCGAGGGTTGTGATGAGGGAGTTATGACAGAGTTGGGGTGTGGGAGTGAGGGGAGGGTTGTGATGTGGGAGTGAGGGGAGGGTTGGGGTGTGGGAGTGAGGGGAGGGTTGTGATGTGGGAGTGAGGGGAGGGTTGTGATGTGGGAGTGAGGGGAGGGGTGGGGTGTGGGAGTGAGGGGAGGGTTGTGATGTGGGTGTGAGGGGAGGGGTGGGGTGTGGGAGTGAGGGGAGGGTTGAGATGTGGGAGTGAGGGGTGGGGTGTGGGAGTGAGGGGAGGGTTGGGGTGTGGGAGTGAGGGGAGGGTTGTGATGTGGGAGTGGGGTGAGGGGTGGGGTGTGGGAGTGAAGGGAGGGTTGTGATGTGGGAGTGAGGGGAGGGTTGTGATGTGGGAGTGAGGGGAGAGTTGGGATGTGGGAGTGAGAGGAGGGGTGGGGTGTGGGAGTGAGGGGAGGGTTGTGATGTGGGAGTGAGGGAAGGGTTGTGATGTGGGAGTGAGTGGAGAGTTGGGATGTGGGAGTGAAGGGAGGGGTTTGGGAGTGAGGGGAGGGTTGGGGAGTGGGTGTGAGGGGAGGGGTGGGGTGTGGGAGTGAGGGGAGGGTTGTGATGTGGGAGTAAGGGGAGAGTTGGAATGTGGGAGTGTGGGGACGGGTGGGGTGTGGGAGTGAGGGGAGGGTTTGGGTGTGGGAGTGAGGGGAGGGTTGCGATGAGGGAGTGATGGGAGAGTTGGGGTGTGGGTGTGAGGGGAGGGTTGTGATGTGGGAGTGAGGTGAGGGGTGGGGTGTGGGAGTGAAGGGAGGGTTGACGTGTGGGAGTGAGGGGAGCGTTGTGATGTGGGAGTGAGGGGAGGGTTGTGATGTGGGAGTGAGGGGAGGGTTGTGATGTGGGAGTGAGGGGAGGGGTGGGGTGTGGGAGTGAGGGGAAGGTTGGGGTGCTGGAGTGAGGGGAGGGTTGAGATGTGGGACTGAGGGGTGGGGTGTGGTAGTGAGGGGAGGGTTGGGGTGTGGGAGTGAGGGGAGGGTTGTGATGTGGTAGTGAGGGGAGGGGTGGGGTGTGGGAGTGAAGTGATTGTTGAGGTGTAGGAGTGAGGGGAGGGTTGTGATGTGGGAGTGAGGGGAGGGTTGTGATGTGGGAGTGAGGGGAGGGTTGTGATGTGGGAGTGATGGGAGAGTTGTGATGTGGGAGTGAGGGGAGGGGTGGGGTGTGGGAGTGAGGGGAGGGTTGTGATGTGGGAGTGAGGGAAGAGTTGTGATGTGGGAGTGAGTGGAGAGTTGGGATGTGGGAGTGAGGGGAGGAGTGGGGTGTGGGAGTGAGGGGAGGGTTGGGGTGTGGGAGTGTGGGGAGGGTTGTGATGAGGGAGTGATGAGAGAGTTGGGGTGTGGGAGTGAGGGGAGGGTTGGGATGTGGGAGTGAGGGGAGGGGTGGGGTGTGGGAGTGACGGGAGGGTTGGGGTGTGGGAGTGAGGGGAGGGTTGTGATGAGGGAGTGATGAGAGAGTTGGGGTGTGGGAGTGAGGGGAGGGTTGTGATGTGGGAGTGAGGTGAGGGGTGGGGTGTGGGAATGAGGGGAGGGTTGGGGTGTGGGAGTGAGGGGAGGGTTGGGGTGTGGGAGTGAGGGGATGGTTGTGATGTGGGAGTGAGGGGAGGGTTTTGCTGTGGGAGTGATGGGAGAGTTGGGATGTGGGAGTGAGGGGAGGAGTGGGGTGTGGGAGTGAAGGAGGGTTGTGATGTGGGAGTGAGGGGAGGGTTGTGATGTGGGAGTGATGGGAGAGTTGGGGTGTGGGAGTGAGGGGAGGGTTGTGATGTGGGAGTGAGGGGAGGGTTGTGATATGGGAGTGAGGGGAGGGGTGGGGTGTGGGAGTGAGGGGAGAATTGTGATGTGGGAGTGATGGGAGGGGTGGGGTGTGGGAGTGAAGGGAGGGTGGGGGTGTGGGAGTGAGGGGAGGGTTGTGATGTGGGAGTGAGGGGAGTGTTGTGATGTGGGAGTGAAGGGAGAGTTGGGATGTGGGATTGAGGGGAGTGGTGGGGTGTGGGAGTGAGGGGAGGGTTGTGATGTGGGAGCGAGGGGAGGGTTGTGATGTGGGAGTGAGGGGAGAGTTGTGATGTGGGAGTGAGGGGAGGGTTTTGATGTGGGAGTGAGGGGAGGGTTGTGATGTGGGAGTGATGGGAGAGTTGGGATGCGGGAGTGAGGGGAGGGTTGTGATGTGGGAGTGAGGGGAAGGTTGTGATGTGGGAGTGAGGGGAGAGTTGGGATCTGGGAGTGAGGGGAGGGGTGTGGGAGTGAGGGGAGTGTTGGAGTGTGGGAGTGAGGTGAGGGGTGGGGTGTGGGAGTGAGGGGAGCGTTGGGGTGTGGGAGTGAGGGGAGGGTTGTGATGTGGGAGTGAGGGGAGGGTTTTGCTGTGGGAGTGATGGGAGAGTTGGGATGTGGGAGTGAGGGGAGGAGTGGGGTGTGGGAGTGAGGGGAGGGTTGTGATGTGGGAGTGAGGGGAGGGTTGTGATGTGGGAGTGAGGGGAGGGGTAGGGTGTGAGAGTGAAGGGAAAGTTGGGGTGTGGGAGTGAGGAGAGGGTTGTGATGTGGGAGTGAGGGGAGGGTTGTGATGTGGGAGTGAGGGGAGGGTTGTGATGTGGGAATGATGGGAGAGTTGGGATGTGGGAGTGAGGGGAGGGGTGTGGTGTGGGAGTGAGGAGTGGATTGTGATGTGGGAGTGAGGGGAGGGTTGTGATGTGGAAGTGAGGGGAGTGTTGGGATGTGGGAGTGAGGGGAGGGTTGAGGTGTGGGAGTGAGGTGAGGGGTGGGGTGTGGGAGTGAGGGGAGGGATATGATGTGGTAGTGAGGGGAGAGTTGGAATGTGGGAGTGAGGGGACGGGTGGGGTGTGGGAGTGAGGGGAGGGTTTGGATGTGGGAGTGAGGGGATGGTTGTGATGAGGGAGTGATGGGAGAGTTGGGGTGTGGGAGTGAGGGGAGGGTTGTGATGTGGGAGTGAGGTGAGGGGTGGGGTGTGGGAGTGAAGGGAGGGTTGGGGTGTGGGAGTGAGGGGAGGGTTGTGATGTGGGAGTGAGGGGAGGGGTGGGGTGTGGGAGTGAGGGGAGGTTTGTGATATGGGAGTGAGGGGAGCGTTGTGATGTGGGAGTGATGGGAGAGTTGGGGTGTGGGAGTGAGGGGAGGGTTGTGATTTGGGAGTGAGGGGAGGGATGTCATGTGGGAGTGGGGGGAGGGTTGTGATGTGGGAGTGAGGGGAGGGGTGGGGCGTGGGAGTGAGGGGACGGGTGGGGTGTGGGAGTGAGGGGAGGGTTGTGATGTGGGAGTGAGGGGAGGGTTGTGATGTGGGAGTGATGGGAGAGTTGGGGTGTGGGAGTGAGGGGAGGGTTGTGATGTGGGAGTGAGGGGAGGGATGTCATGTGGGAGTGGGGGGAGGGTTGTGATGTGGGAGTGAGGGGAGGGGTGGGGTGTGGGAGTGAGGGGCGGGGTGGGGTGTGGGAGTGAGGGGAGGGTTGTGATGTGGGAGTGAGGGGAGGGGTGGGGTGTGGGAGTGAGGAGAGGGCTGGGGTGTGGGAGTCAGGGGAGGGGTGGGGTGTGGGAGTGAGGGGAGGGTTGTGATGTGGGAGTGAGGGGAGGGGTGGGTTGTGGGTGTGAGGGGAGGGGTGGGGTGGGGTGTGGGAGTGAGGGGAGGGTAGTGATGTGGGAGTGAGGGGAGGAATGGGGTGTGGGAGTGAGGGGAGGGGTGGGGGGTGGGAGTGAGGGGAGGTTTGTGATGTGGAAGTGAGGGGAGTGTTGGGATGTGGGAGTGAGGGGAGGGTTGAGGTGTGGGAGTGAGGTGAGGGGTGGGGTGTGGGAGTGAGGGGAGGGATATGATGTGGTAGTGAGGGGAGAGTTGGAATGTGGGAGTGAGGGGACGGGTGGGGTGTGGGAGTGAGGGGAGGGTTTGGATGTGGGAGTGAGGGGATGGTTGTGATGAGGGAGTGATGGGAGAGTTGGGGTGTGGGAGTGAGGGGAGGGTTGTGATGTGGGAGTGAGGTGAGGGGTGGGGTGTGGGAGTGAAGGGAGGGTTGGGGTGTGGGAGTGAGGGGAGGGTTGTGATGTGGGAGTGAGGGGAGGGGTGGGGTGTGGGAGTGAGGGGAGGTTTGTGATATGGGAGTGAGGGGAGCGTTGTGATGTGGGAGTGATGGGAGAGTTGGGGTGTGGGAGTGAGGGGAGGGTTGTGATTTGGGAGTGAGGGGAGGGATGTCATGTGGGAGTGGGGGGAGGGTTGTGATGTGGGAGTGAGGGGAGGGGTGGGGTGTGGGAGTGAGGGGACGGGTGGGGTGTGGGAGTGAGGGGAGGGTTGTGATGTGGGAGTGAGGGGAGGGTTGTGATGTGGGAGTGATGGGAGAGTTGGGGTGTGGGAGTGAGGGGAGGGTTGTGATGTGGGAGTGAGGGGAGGGATGTCATGTGGGAGTGGGGGAGGGTTGTGATGTGGGAGTGAGGGGAGGGGTGGGGTGTGGGAGTGAGGGGAGGGGTGGGGTGTGGGAGTGAGGGGAGGGTTGTGATGTGGGAGTGAGGGGAGGGGTGGGGTGTGGGAGTGAGGAGAGGGCTGGGGTGTGGGAGTGAGGGGAGGGGTGGGGTGTGGGAGTGAGGGGAGGGTTGTGATGTGGGAGTGAGGGGAGGGGTGGGTTGTGGGTGTGAGGGGAGGGGTGGGGTGGGGTGTGGGAGTGAGGGGAGGGTAGTGATGTGGGAGTGAGGGGAGGAATGGGGTGTGGGAGTGAGGGGAGGGGTGGGGGGTGGGAGTGAGGGGAGGTTTGTGATGTGGGAGTGAGGGGATGGTTGTGATGTGGGAGTGAGGTGAGGGGTGGGGTGTGGGAGTGAGGGGTGGGTTGGGGTGTGGGAGTGAGGGGAGGGTTGTGATGTGGGAGTGAGGGGAGGGTTGTGATGAGGGAGTGATGCGAGAGTTGGGATGTGGGAGTGATGGGAGTGTTGGGATGTGGGAGTGAGGGGAGGGTTGTGATGTGGGAGTGAGGGGAGGCGTGGGGTGTGGGAGTGAAGGGAGGGTTGGGGTGTGGGAGTGAGGGGAGGGTTGTGATGTGGGAGTGATGGGAGAGTTGGGATGTGGGATTGAGGGGAGGGGTGGGGTGTGGAGTGAGGGGAGGGTTGTGATGTGGGAGTGAGGGGAGGGTTGTGATGTGAGAGTGAGGGGAGTGTTGGGATCTGGGAGTGAGGGGAGGGGTGTGGGAGTGAGGGGAGGGTTGGGGTGTGGGAGTGAGCGGAGGGTTGTGGTGTGGGAATGAAGGGAGAGTTGGGATGTGGGAGTGAGGGGAGGGGTGGGGTGTGGGAGTGAGGGGAGGGTTGTGATGTGGGAGCGAGGGGAGGGTTGTGATGTGGGAGTGAGGGGAGAGTTGTGATGTGGGAGTGAGGGGAGGGTTGGGGGGTGGGAGTGAGGGGAGGGGTGGGGTGTGGGAGTGAGGGGAGGATTGTGATGTGGGAGTGATGGGAGGTTTGTGATGTGGGAGTGAGGGAGGGGTGGGAGTGAAGGGAGGGTTGTGATGTGGGAGTGAGGGGAGGGGTGGGGTGTGGGAGTGAGGGGAGGGGTGGGGTGTGGGAGTGAGGGGAGGATTGTGATGTGGGAGCGAGGGGAGGGTTGTGATGTGGGAGCGAGGGGAGGGTTTTGATGTGGGAGTGAGTGGAGAGTTGGGATGTGGGAGTGAGGGGAGGGGTGTGGGAGTGAGGGGTGGGTTGGGATGTGGGAGGGAGGGGTGGGGTGTGGGAGTGAGGGGAGGGTTGTGATGTGTGAGTGATGGGAGAGTTGGAATGGGGGAGTGAGGGGAGGGGTGGTGTGTGGGAATGAGGGGAGGGTTGGGGTTTGGGAGTGAGGGGAGAGTTGTGACGAGGGAGTTATGAGAGAGTTGGGGTGTGGGAGTCAGGGGAGGGTTGTGATGTGGGAGTGAGGTGAGGGGTGGTGTGTGGGAGTGAGGGGAGGGTTGGGGTGTGGGAGTGAGGGGAGGGTTGTGATGTGGGAGTGAGGGGAGGGTTTTGCTGTGGGAGTGATGGAGAGTTGGGATGTGGAATTGAGGGGAGGAGTGGGGTGTGGGAGTGAGGGGAGGGTTGTGATGTGGGAGTGAGGAGAGGGGTGGGGTGTCGGAGTGAGGGGAGGGTTGAGATGTGGGAGTGAGGGGTGGGGTGGTGTGTGGGAGTGAGGGGATGGTTGTGATGTGGGAGTGAGGGGAGGGGAGGTGTGTGGGAGTGAGGGGAGGGTTGAGATGTGGGAGTGAGGGGTGGGGTGGGGTGTGTGAGTGAGGGGACGGTTGTGATGTGGGAGTGAGGGGAGGGGAGGGGTGTGGGAGTGAGGGGAGGGTTGAGATGTGGGAGTGAGGGGTTGGCTGGGGTGTGTGAGTGAGGGGACGGTTGTGAGGTGGGAGTGAGGGGAGGGGTGGGGTGTGGGAGTGAGGGGAGGGTTGGGTGCTGGGGTGAGGGGAGGGTTGAGATGTGGGAGTGATGGGTGGGGTTTGGGAGTGATGGGAGGCTTGAGGTGTGGGAGTGAGGGGAGGGTTGTGATGTGGGAGTGAGGGGAGGGTTGTGATGTGGGAGTGAGGGGAGGGTTGGGATGTGGGAGTGAGGGGAGGGGTGGGGTGTGGGAGTGAAGGGAGGGTTGGGGTGTGGGAGTGAGGGGAGGGTTGTGATGTGGGAGTGATGGGAGAGTTGGGATGTGGGAGTGAAGGGAGGGGTGGGGTGTGGGAGTGAGGAGAGGGGTGTGGGAGTGAGGGGTGGTTTGGGATGTGGGAGGGAGGGGTGGTGTGTGGGAGTGAGGGGAGGGTTGGGGTTTGGGAGTGAAGGGAGGGTTGTGATGAGGGAGTTATGAGAGAGTTGGGGTGTGGGAGTGAGGGGAGGGTTGTGATGTGGGAGTGAGTTGAGGGGTGGCGTGTGGGATTGAGGGGAGGTTTGGGGTGTGGGAGTGAGGGGAGGGTTGTGATGTGGGAGTGAGGGGAGGGTTGTGATGTGGGAGTGATGGGAGAGGTGGGATGTGGGAGTGAGGGGAGGAGTGGGGTGTGGGAGTGAGGGGAGGGTTGTGATGTGGGAGTGAGGGGAGGGTTGTGAATAGGGAGTGAGGGGAGGGGTGGGGTGTGGGAGTGAGGGGATGGTTGTGATGTGGGAGTGAGGGGAGGGGAGGGGTGTGGGAGTGAGGGGAGGGTTGAGATGTGGGAGTGAGGGGTGGGGTGGCGTGTGGGAGTGAGGGGAGGGTTGTGATGTGGGAGTGAGGGGAGGGGTGGGGTGTGGGAGTGAGGGGTGGGTTGGGGTGTGGGAGTGAGGGGAGGGTTGTGATGTGGGAGTGAGGGGAGGGTTGTGATGAGGGAGTGATGCGAGAGTTGGGATGTGGGAGTGATGGGAGTGTTGGGATGTGGGAGTGAGGGGAGGGTTGTGATGTGAAGTGAGGGGAGGCGTGGGGTGTGGGAGTGAAGGGAGGGTTGGGGTGTGGGAGTGAGGGGAGGGTTGTGATGTGGGAGTGATGGGAGAGTTGGGATGTGGGAGTGAGGGGAGGGGTGGGGTGTGGAGTGAGGGGAGGGTTGTGATGTGGGAGTGAGGGGAGGGTTGTGATGTGAGAGTGAGGGGAGTGTTGGGATCTGGGAGTGAGGGGAGGGGTGTGGGAGTGAGGGGAGGGTTGGGGTGTGGGAGTGAGCGGAGGGTTGTGGTGTGGGAATGAAGGGAGAGTTGGGATGTGGGAGTGAGGGGAGGGGTGGGGTGTGGGAGTGAGGGGAGGGTTGTGATGTGGGAGCGAGGGGAGGGTTGTGATGTGGGAGTGAGGGGAGAGTTGTGATGTGGGAGTGAGGGGAGGGTTGGGGGGTGGGAGTGAGGGGAGGGGTGGGGTGTGGGAGTGAGGGGAGGATTGTGATGTGGGAGTGATGGGAGGTTTGTGATGTGGGAGTGAGGGAGGGGTGGGAGTGAAGGGAGGGTTGTGATGTGGGAGTGAGGGGAGGGGTGGGGTGTGGGAGTGAGGGGAGGGGTGGGGTGTGGGAGTGAGGGGAGGATTGTGATGTGGGAGCGAGGGGAGGGTTGTGATGTGGGAGCGAGGGGAGGGTTTTGATGTGGGAGTGAGTGGAGAGTTGGGATGTGGGAGTGAGGGGAGGGGTGTGGGAGTGAGGGGTGGGTTGGGATGTGGGAGGGAGGGGTGGGGTGTGGGAGTGAGGGGAGGGTTGTGATGTGTGAGTGATGGGAGAGTTGGAATGGGGGAGTGAGGGGAGGGGTGGTGTGTGGGAGTGAGGGGAGGGTTGGGGTTTGGGAGTGAGGGGAGAGTTGTGACGAGGGAGTTATGAGAGAGTTGGGGTGTGGGAGTGAGGGGAGGGTTGTGATGTGGGAGTGAGGTGAGGGGTGGTGTGTGGGAGTGAGGGGAGGGTTGGGGTGTGGGAGTGAGGGGAGGGTTGTGATGTGGGAGTGAGGGGAGGGTTTTGCTGTGGGAGTGATGGAGAGTTGGGATGTGGAATTGAGGGGAGGAGTGGGGTGTGGGAGTGAGGGGAGGGTTGTGATGTGGGAGTGAGGAGAGGGGTGGGGTGTCGGAGTGAGGGGAGGGTTGAGATGTGGGAGTGAGGGGTGGGGTGGTGTGTGGGAGTGAGGGGATGGTTGTGATGTGGGAGTGAGGGGAGGGGAGGGGTGTGGGAGTGAGGGGAGGTTTGAGATGTGGGAGTGAGGGGTGGGGTGGGGTGTGTGAGTGAGGGGACGGTTGTGATGTGGGAGTGAGGGGAGGGGAGGGGTGTGGGAGTGAGGGGAGGGTTGAGATGTGGGAGTGAGGGGTGGGGTGGGGTGTGTGAGTGAGGGGACGGTTGTGAGGTGGGAGTGAGGGGAGGGGTGGGGTGTGGGAGTGAGGGGAGGGTTGGGTGCTGGGGTGAGGGGAGGGTTGAGATGTGGGAGTGATGGGTGGGGTTTGGGAGTGATGGGAGGCTTGAGGTGTGGGAGTGAGGGGAGGGTTGTGATGTGGGAGTGAGGGGAGGGTTGTGATGTGGGAGTGAGGGGAGGGTTGGGATGTGGGAGTGAGGGGAGGGGTGGGGTGTGGGAGTGAAGGGAGGGTTGGGGTGTGGGAGTGAGGGGAGGGTTGTGATGTGGGAGTGATGGGAGAGTTGGGATGTGGGAGTGAGGGGAGGGGTGGGGTGTGGGAGTGAGGAGAGGGGTGTGGGAGTGAGGGGTGGTTTGGGATGTGGGAGGGAGGGGTGGTGTGTGGGAGTGAGGGGAGGGTTGGGGTTTGGGAGTGAGGGGAGGGTTGTGATGTGGGAGTGAGGGGAGGGTTGTGATATGGGAGTGAGGGGAGAGTTGGGATGTGGGAGTGAGGGGAAGGGTGTGGGAGAGAGGGGAGTGTTGGGGTGTGGGAGTGAGGGGAGGGTTGGGGTGTGGGAGTGAGGGGAGGGTTGTGATGTGGGAGTGAGGGGAGAGTTGGAATGTGGGAGTGAGGGGAGGGTTGGGGTGTGGGAGTGAGGGGAGGGTTGTGATGAGGGAGTGATGGGAGAGTTGGGGTGTGGGAGTGAGGGGATGGTTGTGATGTGGGAGTGAGGGGAGGGGTGGGGTGTGGGAATGAAGGGAGGGTTGACGTGTGGGAGTGAGGGGAGCTTTGTGATGTGGGAGTGAGGGGAGGGTTGTGATGTGGGAGTGAGAGGAAGGTTGTGATGTGGGAGTGATGGGAGAGTTGGGGTGTGGGAGTGAGGGCAGGGTTGTGATGTGGGAGTGAGGGTAGGGTTGGGGTGGGGGAGTGAGGGGAGGGTTGGGGTGTGGGAGTGAGGGGAGGGTTGTGATGTGGGAGAGATGGGAGAGTTGGGATGTGGGAGTGAGGGGAGGGGTGGGGTGTGGGAGTGAGGGGAGGTTTGTGATGTGGGAGTGAGGGGAGGGTTGTGATGTGGGAGTGAGGGGAGAGTTGTGATGTGGGAGTGAGGGGAGGGTTGTGATGTGGGAGTGAGGGGAGGGTTGTGATGTGAGAGTGAGGGGAGTGTTGGGATCTGGGAGTGAGGGGAGGGGTGTGGGAGTGAGGGGAGGGTTGGGGTGTGGGAGTGAGCGGAGGGTTGTGGTGTGGGAATGAAGGGAGAGTTGGGATGTGGGAGTGAGGGGAGGGGTGGGGTGTGGGAGTGAGGGGAGGGTTGTGATGTGGGAGCGAGGGGAGGGTTGTGATGTGGGAGTGAGGGGAGAGTTGTGATGTGGGAGTGAGGGGAGGGTTGGGGGGTGGGAGTGAGGGGAGGGGTGGGGTGTGGGAGTGAGGGGAGGATTGTGATGTGGGAGTGATGGGAGGTTTGTGATGTGGGAGTGAGGGAGGGGTGGGAGTGAAGGGAGGGTTGTGATGTGGGAGTGAGGGGAGGGGTGGGGTGTGGGAGTGAGGGGAGGGGTGGGGTGTGGGAGTGAGGGGAGGATTGTGATGTGGGAGCGAGGGGAGGGTTGTGATGGAGCGAGGGGAGGGTTTTGATGTGGGAGTGAGGGGAGAGTTGGTATGTGGGAGTGAGGGGAGGGGTGTGGGAGTGAGGGGTGGGTTGGGATGTGGGAGGGAGGGGTGGGGTGGGGGAGTGAGGGGAGGGTTGTGATGTGTGAGTGATGGGAGAGTTGGAATGGGGGAGTGAGGGGAGGGGTGGTGTGTGGGAGTGAGGGGAGGGTTGGGGTTTGGGAGTGAGGGGAGAGTTGTGACGAGGGAGTTATGAGAGAGTTGGGGTGTGGGAGTGAGGGGAGGGTTGTGATGTGGGAGTGAGGTGAGGGGTGGTGTGTGGGAGTGAGGGGAGGGTTGGGGTGTGGGAGTGAGGGGAGGGTTGTGATGTGGGAGTGAGGGGAGGGTTTTGCTGTGGGAGTGATGGAGAGTTGGGATGTGGAATTGAGGGGAGGAGTGGGGTGTGGGAGTGAGGGGAGGGTTGTGATGTGGGAGTGAGGAGAGGGGTGGGGTGTCGGAGTGAGGGGAGGGTTGAGATGTGGGAGTGAGGGGTGGGGTGGTGTGTGGGAGTGAGGGGATGGTTGTGATGTGGGAGTGAGGGGAGGGGAGGGGTGTGGGAGTGAGGGGAGGGTTGAGATGTGGGAGTGAGGGGTGGGGTGGGGTGTGTGAGTGAGGGGACGGTTGTGATGTGGGAGTGATGTGAGAGTTGGGATGTGGGAGTGAGGGGAGGGTTGGGGTGTGGGAGTGAGGGGAGGGTTGTGATGTGGGAGTGAGGGGAAGGTTGTGATGTGGGAGTGAGGGGAGAGTTGGGATCTGGGAGTGAGGGGAGGGGTGTGGGAGTGAGGGGAGGGTTGGGGTGTGGGAGTGAGGTGAGGGGTGGGGTGTGGGAGTGAGGGGAGCATTGGGGTGTGGGAGTGAGGGGAGGGGTGGGGTGTGGGAGTGAGGGGAGGGTTTTGCTGTGGGAGTGATGGGAGAGTTGGGATGTGGGAGTGAGGGGAGGAGTGGGGTGTGCGAGTGAGGGGAGGGTTGTGATGTGGGAGTGAGGGGAGGGTTGTGATGTTGGAGTGAGGGGAGGGGTAGGGTGTGGGAGTGAAGGGAAAGTTGGGGTGTGGGAGTGAGGGGAGGGTTGTGATGTGGGAGTGAGGGGAGGGTTGTGATGTGGGAGTGAGGGGAGGGTTGTGATGTGGGAGTGATGGGAGAGTTGGGATCTGGGAGTGAGGGGAGGGGTGTGGGAGTGAGGGGAGGGTTGGGGTGTGGGAGTGAGGGGTGGGGTGGGGTGTGGGAGTGAGGGGAGGTTTGTGAAGTGGGAGTGATGGGAGGTTTGTGATGTGGGAGTGAGGGAGGGGTGGGGTGTGGGAGTGAAGGGAGGGTTGTGATGTGGGAGTGAGGGGAGGGGTGGGGTGTGGGAGTGAGGGGAGGGTTGTGATGTGGGAGTGAGGGGAGGGTTGTGATGTGGGAGTGACGGGAGAGTTGGGATGTGGGAGTGAGGGGAGGGTTGTGATGTGGGAGTGAGGGGAGAGTTGGGATGTGGGAGTGAAGGGAGGGGTGTGGGAGTGAGGCGAGGGTTGGGGTTTGGGAGTGAGGCGAGGGTTGTGATGAGGGAGTTATGACAGAGTTGGGGTGTGGGAGTGAGGGGAGGGTTGTGATGTGGGAGTGAGGGGAGGGTTGGGGTGTGGGAGTGAGGGGAGGGTTGTGATGTGGGAGTGAGGGGAGGGTTGTGATGTGGGAGTGAGGGGAGGGGTGGGGTGTGGGAGTGAGGGGAGGGTTGTGATGTGGGTGTGAGGGGAGGGGTGGGGTGTGGGAGTGAGGGGAGGGTTGAGATGTGGGAGTGAGGGGTGGGGTGTGGGAGTGAGGGGAGGGTTGGGGTGTGGGAGTGAGGGGAGGGTTGTGATGTGGGAGTGGGGTGAGGGGTGGGGTGTGGGAGTGAAGGGAGGGTTGTGATGTGGGAGTGAGGGGAGGGTTGTGATGTGGGAGTGAGGGGAGAGTTGGGATGTGGGAGTGAGAGGAGGGGTGGGGTGTGGGAGTGAGGGGAGGGTTGTGATGTGGGAGTGAGGGAAGGGTTGTGATGTGGGAGTGAGTGGAGAGTTGGGATGTGGGAGTGAAGGGAGGGGTTTGGGAGTGAGGGGAGGGTTGGGGAGTGGGTGTGAGGGGAGGGGTGGGGTGTGGGAGTGAGGGGAGGGTTGTGATGTGGGAGTAAGGGGAGAGTTGGAATGTGGGAGTGTGGGGACGGGTGGGGTGTGGGAGTGAGGGGAGGGTTTGGGTGTGGGAGTGAGGGGAGGGTTGCGATGAGGGAGTGATGGGAGAGTTGGGGTGTGGGTGTGAGGGGAGGGTTGTGATGTGGGAGTGAGGTGAGGGGTGGGGTGTGGGAGTGAAGGGAGGGTTGACGTGTGGGAGTGAGGGGAGCGTTGTGATGTGGGAGTGAGGGGAGGGTTGTGATGTGGGAGTGAGGGGAGGGTTGTGATGTGGGAGTGAGGGGAGGGGTGGGGTGTGGGAGTGAGGGGAAGGTTGGGGTGCTGGAGTGAGGGGAGGGTTGAGATGTGGGACTGAGGGGTGGGGTGTGGTAGTGAGGGGAGGGTTGGGGTGTGGGAGTGAGGGGAGGGTTGTGATGTGGTAGTGAGGGGAGGGGTGGGGTGTGGGAGTGAAGTGATTGTTGAGGTGTAGGAGTGAGGGGAGGGTTGTGATGTGGGAGTGAGGGGAGGGTTGTGATGTGGGAGTGAGGGGAGGGTTGTGATGTGGGAGTGATGGGAGAGTTGTGATGTGGGAGTGAGGGGAGGGGTGGGGTGTGGGAGTGAGGGGAGGGTTGTGATGTGGGAGTGAGGGAAGAGTTGTGATGTGGGAGTGAGTGGAGAGTTGGGATGTGGGAGTGAGGGGAGGAGTGGGGTGTGGGAGTGAGGGGAGGGTTGGGGTGTGGGAGTGTGGGGAGGGTTGTGATGAGGGAGTGATGAGAGAGTTGGGGTGTGGGAGTGAGGGGAGGGTTGGGATGTGGGAGTGAGGGGAGGGGTGGGGTGTGGGAGTGACGGGAGGGTTGGGGTGTGGGAGTGAGGGGAGGGTTGTGATGAGGGAGTGATGAGAGAGTTGGGGTGTGGGAGTGAGGGGAGGGTTGTGATGTGGGAGTGAGGTGAGGGGTGGGGTGTGGGAATGAGGGGAGGGTTGGGGTGTGGGAGTGAGGGGAGGGTTGGGGTGTGGGAGTGAGGGGATGGTTGTGATGTGGGAGTGAGGGGAGGGTTTTGCTGTGGGAGTGATGGGAGAGTTGGGATGTGGGAGTGAGGGGAGGAGTGGGGTGTGGGAGTGAAGGAGGGTTGTGATGTGGGAGTGAGGGGAGGGTTGTGATGTGGGAGTGATGGGAGAGTTGGGGTGTGGGAGTGAGGGGAGGGTTGTGATGTGGGAGTGAGGGGAGGGTTGTGATATGGGAGTGAGGGGAGGGGTGGGGTGTGGGAGTGAGGGGAGAATTGTGATGTGGGAGTGAGGGGAGGGGTGGGGTGTGGGAGTGAAGGGAGGGTGGGGGTGTGGGAGTGAGGGGAGGGTTGTGATGTGGGAGTGAGGGGAGTGTTGTGATGTGGGAGTGAAGGGAGAGTTGGGATGTGGGATTGAGGGGAGTGGTGGGGTGTGGGAGTGAGGGGAGGGTTGTGATGTGGGAGCGAGGGGAGGGTTGTGATGTGGGAGTGAGGGGAGAGTTGTGATGTGGGAGTGAGGGGAGGGTTTTGATGTGGGAGTGAGGGGAGGGTTGTGATGTGGGAGTGATGGGAGAGTTGGGATGCGGGAGTGAGGGGAGGGTTGTGATGTGGGAGTGAGGGGAAGGTTGTGATGTGGGAGTGAGGGGAGAGTTGGGATCTGGGAGTGAGGGGAGGGGTGTGGGAGTGAGGGGAGTGTTGGAGTGTGGGAGTGAGGTGAGGGGTGGGGTGTGGGAGTGAGGGGAGCGTTGGGGTGTGGGAGTGAGGGGAGGGTTGTGATGTGGGAGTGAGGGGAGGGTTTTGCTGTGGGAGTGATGGGAGAGTTGGGATGTGGGAGTGAGGGGAGGAGTGGGGTGTGGGAGTGAGGGGAGGGTTGTGATGTGGGAGTGAGGGGAGGGTTGTGATGTGGGAGTGAGGGGAGGGGTAGGGTGTGAGAGTGAAGGGAAAGTTGGGGTGTGGGAGTGAGGAGAGGGTTGTGATGTGGGAGTGAGGGGAGGGTTGTGATGTGGGAGTGAGGGGAGGGTTGTGATGTGGGAATGATGGGAGAGTTGGGATGTGGGAGTGAGGGGAGGGGTGTGGTGTGGGAGTGAGGAGTGGATTGTGATGTGGGAGTGAGGGGAGGGTTGTGATGTGGAAGTGAGGGGAGTGTTGGGATGTGGGAGTGAGGGGAGGGTTGAGGTGTGGGAGTGAGGTGAGGGGTGGGGTGTGGGAGTGAGGGGAGGGATATGATGTGGTAGTGAGGGGAGAGTTGGAATGTGGGAGTGAGGGGACGGGTGGGGTGTGGGAGTGAGGGGAGGGTTTGGATGTGGGAGTGAGGGGATGGTTGTGATGAGGGAGTGATGGGAGAGTTGGGGTGTGGGAGTGAGGGGAGGGTTGTGATGTGGGAGTGAGGTGAGGGGTGGGGTGTGGGAGTGAAGGGAGGGTTGGGGTGTGGGAGTGAGGGGAGGGTTGTGATGTGGGAGTGAGGGGAGGGGTGGGGTGTGGGAGTGAGGGGAGGTTTGTGATATGGGAGTGAGGGGAGCGTTGTGATGTGGGAGTGATGGGAGAGTTGGGGTGTGGGAGTGAGGGGAGGGTTGTGATTTGGGAGTGAGGGGAGGGATGTCATGTGGGAGTGGGGGGAGGGTTGTGATGTGGGAGTGAGGGGAGGGGTGGGGCGTGGGAGTGAGGGGACGGGTGGGGTGTGGGAGTGAGGGGAGGGTTGTGATGTGGGAGTGAGGGGAGGGTTGTGATGTGGGAGTGATGGGAGAGTTGGGGTGTGGGAGTGAGGGGAGGGTTGTGATGTGGGAGTGAGGGGAGGGATGTCATGTGGGAGTGGGGGGAGGGTTGTGATGTGGGAGTGAGGGGAGGGGTGGGGTGTGGGAGTGAGGGGCGGGGTGGGGTGTGGGAGTGAGGGGAGGGTTGTGATGTGGGAGTGAGGGGAGGGGTGGGGTGTGGGAGTGAGGAGAGGGCTGGGGTGTGGGAGTCAGGGGAGGGGTGGGGTGTGGGAGTGAGGGGAGGGTTGTGATGTGGGAGTGAGGGGAGGGGTGGGTTGTGGGTGTGAGGGGAGGGGTGGGGTGGGGTGTGGGAGTGAGGGGAGGGTAGTGATGTGGGAGTGAGGGGAGGAATGGGGTGTGGGAGTGAGGGGAGGGGTGGGGGGTGGGAGTGAGGGGAGGTTTGTGATGTGGAAGTGAGGGGAGTGTTGGGATGTGGGAGTGAGGGGAGGGTTGAGGTGTGGGAGTGAGGTGAGGGGTGGGGTGTGGGAGTGAGGGGAGGGATATGATGTGGTAGTGAGGGGAGAGTTGGAATGTGGGAGTGAGGGGACGGGTGGGGTGTGGGAGTGAGGGGAGGGTTTGGATGTGGGAGTGAGGGGATGGTTGTGATGAGGGAGTGATGGGAGAGTTGGGGTGTGGGAGTGAGGGGAGGGTTGTGATGTGGGAGTGAGGTGAGGGGTGGGGTGTGGGAGTGAAGGGAGGGTTGGGGTGTGGGAGTGAGGGGAGGGTTGTGATGTGGGAGTGAGGGGAGGGGTGGGGTGTGGGAGTGAGGGGAGGTTTGTGATATGGGAGTGAGGGGAGCGTTGTGATGTGGGAGTGATGGGAGAGTTGGGGTGTGGGAGTGAGGGGAGGGTTGTGATTTGGGAGTGAGGGGAGGGATGTCATGTGGGAGTGGGGGGAGGGTTGTGATGTGGGAGTGAGGGGAGGGGTGGGGTGTGGGAGTGAGGGGACGGGTGGGGTGTGGGAGTGAGGGGAGGGTTGTGATGTGGGAGTGAGGGGAGGGTTGTGATGTGGGAGTGATGGGAGAGTTGGGGTGTGGGAGTGAGGGGAGGGTTGTGATGTGGGAGTGAGGGGAGGGATGTCATGTGGGAGTGGGGGAGGGTTGTGATGTGGGAGTGAGGGGAGGGGTGGGGTGTGGGAGTGAGGGGAGGGGTGGGGTGTGGGAGTGAGGGGAGGGTTGTGATGTGGGAGTGAGGGGAGGGGTGGGGTGTGGGAGTGAGGAGAGGGCTGGGGTGTGGGAGTGAGGGGAGGGGTGGGGTGTGGGAGTGAGGGGAGGGTTGTGATGTGGGAGTGAGGGGAGGGGTGGGTTGTGGGTGTGAGGGGAGGGGTGGGGTGGGGTGTGGGAGTGAGGGGAGGGTAGTGATGTGGGAGTGAGGGGAGGAATGGGGTGTGGGAGTGAGGGGAGGGGTGGGGGGTGGGAGTGAGGGGAGGTTTGTGATGTGGGAGTGAGGGGATGGTTGTGATGTGGGAGTGAGGTGAGGGGTGGGGTGTGGGAGTGAGGGGTGGGTTGGGGTGTGGGAGTGAGGGGAGGGTTGTGATGTGGGAGTGAGGGGAGGGTTGTGATGAGGGAGTGATGCGAGAGTTGGGATGTGGGAGTGATGGGAGTGTTGGGATGTGGGAGTGAGGGGAGGGTTGTGATGTGGGAGTGAGGGGAGGCGTGGGGTGTGGGAGTGAAGGGAGGGTTGGGGTGTGGGAGTGAGGGGAGGGTTGTGATGTGGGAGTGATGGGAGAGTTGGGATGTGGGATTGAGGGGAGGGGTGGGGTGTGGAGTGAGGGGAGGGTTGTGATGTGGGAGTGAGGGGAGGGTTGTGATGTGAGAGTGAGGGGAGTGTTGGGATCTGGGAGTGAGGGGAGGGGTGTGGGAGTGAGGGGAGGGTTGGGGTGTGGGAGTGAGCGGAGGGTTGTGGTGTGGGAATGAAGGGAGAGTTGGGATGTGGGAGTGAGGGGAGGGGTGGGGTGTGGGAGTGAGGGGAGGGTTGTGATGTGGGAGCGAGGGGAGGGTTGTGATGTGGGAGTGAGGGGAGAGTTGTGATGTGGGAGTGAGGGGAGGGTTGGGGGGTGGGAGTGAGGGGAGGGGTGGGGTGTGGGAGTGAGGGGAGGATTGTGATGTGGGAGTGATGGGAGGTTTGTGATGTGGGAGTGAGGGAGGGGTGGGAGTGAAGGGAGGGTTGTGATGTGGGAGTGAGGGGAGGGGTGGGGTGTGGGAGTGAGGGGAGGGGTGGGGTGTGGGAGTGAGGGGAGGATTGTGATGTGGGAGCGAGGGGAGGGTTGTGATGTGGGAGCGAGGGGAGGGTTTTGATGTGGGAGTGAGTGGAGAGTTGGGATGTGGGAGTGAGGGGAGGGGTGTGGGAGTGAGGGGTGGGTTGGGATGTGGGAGGGAGGGGTGGGGTGTGGGAGTGAGGGGAGGGTTGTGATGTGTGAGTGATGGGAGAGTTGGAATGGGGGAGTGAGGGGAGGGGTGGTGTGTGGGAATGAGGGGAGGGTTGGGGTTTGGGAGTGAGGGGAGAGTTGTGACGAGGGAGTTATGAGAGAGTTGGGGTGTGGGAGTCAGGGGAGGGTTGTGATGTGGGAGTGAGGTGAGGGGTGGTGTGTGGGAGTGAGGGGAGGGTTGGGGTGTGGGAGTGAGGGGAGGGTTGTGATGTGGGAGTGAGGGGAGGGTTTTGCTGTGGGAGTGATGGAGAGTTGGGATGTGGAATTGAGGGGAGGAGTGGGGTGTGGGAGTGAGGGGAGGGTTGTGATGTGGGAGTGAGGAGAGGGGTGGGGTGTCGGAGTGAGGGGAGGGTTGAGATGTGGGAGTGAGGGGTGGGGTGGTGTGTGGGAGTGAGGGGATGGTTGTGATGTGGGAGTGAGGGGAGGGGAGGTGTGTGGGAGTGAGGGGAGGGTTGAGATGTGGGAGTGAGGGGTGGGGTGGGGTGTGTGAGTGAGGGGACGGTTGTGATGTGGGAGTGAGGGGAGGGGAGGGGTGTGGGAGTGAGGGGAGGGTTGAGATGTGGGAGTGAGGGGTTGGCTGGGGTGTGTGAGTGAGGGGACGGTTGTGAGGTGGGAGTGAGGGGAGGGGTGGGGTGTGGGAGTGAGGGGAGGGTTGGGTGCTGGGGTGAGGGGAGGGTTGAGATGTGGGAGTGATGGGTGGGGTTTGGGAGTGATGGGAGGCTTGAGGTGTGGGAGTGAGGGGAGGGTTGTGATGTGGGAGTGAGGGGAGGGTTGTGATGTGGGAGTGAGGGGAGGGTTGGGATGTGGGAGTGAGGGGAGGGGTGGGGTGTGGGAGTGAAGGGAGGGTTGGGGTGTGGGAGTGAGGGGAGGGTTGTGATGTGGGAGTGATGGGAGAGTTGGGATGTGGGAGTGAAGGGAGGGGTGGGGTGTGGGAGTGAGGAGAGGGGTGTGGGAGTGAGGGGTGGTTTGGGATGTGGGAGGGAGGGGTGGTGTGTGGGAGTGAGGGGAGGGTTGGGGTTTGGGAGTGAAGGGAGGGTTGTGATGAGGGAGTTATGAGAGAGTTGGGGTGTGGGAGTGAGGGGAGGGTTGTGATGTGGGAGTGAGTTGAGGGGTGGCGTGTGGGATTGAGGGGAGGTTTGGGGTGTGGGAGTGAGGGGAGGGTTGTGATGTGGGAGTGAGGGGAGGGTTGTGATGTGGGAGTGATGGGAGAGGTGGGATGTGGGAGTGAGGGGAGGAGTGGGGTGTGGGAGTGAGGGGAGGGTTGTGATGTGGGAGTGAGGGGAGGGTTGTGAATAGGGAGTGAGGGGAGGGGTGGGGTGTGGGAGTGAGGGGATGGTTGTGATGTGGGAGTGAGGGGAGGGGAGGGGTGTGGGAGTGAGGGGAGGGTTGAGATGTGGGAGTGAGGGGTGGGGTGGCGTGTGGGAGTGAGGGGAGGGTTGTGATGTGGGAGTGAGGGGAGGGGTGGGGTGTGGGAGTGAGGGGTGGGTTGGGGTGTGGGAGTGAGGGGAGGGTTGTGATGTGGGAGTGAGGGGAGGGTTGTGATGAGGGAGTGATGCGAGAGTTGGGATGTGGGAGTGATGGGAGTGTTGGGATGTGGGAGTGAGGGGAGGGTTGTGATGTGAAGTGAGGGGAGGCGTGGGGTGTGGGAGTGAAGGGAGGGTTGGGGTGTGGGAGTGAGGGGAGGGTTGTGATGTGGGAGTGATGGGATAGTTGGGATGTGGGAGTGAGGGGAGGGGTGGGGTGTGGAGTGAGGGGAGGGTTGTGATGTGGGAGTGAGGGGAGGGTTGTGATGTGAGAGTGAGGGGAGTGTTGGGATCTGGGAGTGAGGGGAGGGGTGTGGGAGTGAGGGGAGGGTTGGGGTGTGGGAGTGAGCGGAGGGTTGTGGTGTGGGAATGAAGGGAGAGTTGGGATGTGGGAGTGAGGGGAGGGGTGGGGTGTGGGAGTGAGGGGAGGGTTGTGATGTGGGAGCGAGGGGAGGGTTGTGATGTGGGAGTGAGGGGAGAGTTGTGATGTGGGAGTGAGGGGAGGGTTGGGGGGTGGGAGTGAGGGGAGGGGTGGGGTGTGGGAGTGAGGGGAGGATTGTGATGTGGGAGTGATGGGAGGTTTGTGATGTGGGAGTGAGGGAGGGGTGGGAGTGAAGGGAGGGTTGTGATGTGGGAGTGAGGGGAGGGGTGGGGTGTGGGAGTGAGGGGAGGGGTGGGGTGTGGGAGTGAGGGGAGGATTGTGATGTGGGAGCGAGGGGAGGGTTGTGATGTGGGAGCGAGGGGAGGGTTTTGATGTGGGAGTGAGGGGAGGGGTGTGGGAGTGAGGGGTGGGTTGGGATGTGGGAGGGAGGGGAGAGTTGGGATGTGGGAGTGAGGGGAGGGGTGTGGGAGTGAGGGGTGGGTTGGGATGTGGGAGGGAGGGGTGGGGTGTGGGAGTGAGGGGAGGGTTGTGATGTGTGAGTGATGGGAGAGTTGGAATGGGGGAGTGAGGGGAGGGGTGGTGTGTGGGAGTGAGGGGAGGGTTGGGGTTTGGGAGTGAGGGGAGAGTTGTGACGAGGGAGTTATGAGAGAGTTGGGGTGTGGGAGTGAGGGGAGGGTTGTGATGTGGGAGTGAGGTGAGGGGTGGTGTGTGGGAGTGAGGGGAGGGTTGGGGTGTGGGAGTGAGGGGAGGGTTGTGATGTGGGAGTGAGGGGAGGGTTTTGCTGTGGGAGTGATGGAGAGTTGGGATGTGGAATTGAGGGGAGGAGTGGGGTGTGGGAGTGAGGGGAGGGTTGTGATGTGGGAGTGAGGAGAGGGGTGGGGTGTCGGAGTGAGGGGAGGGTTGAGATGTGGGAGTGAGGGGTGGGGTGGTGTGTGGGAGTGAGGGGATGGTTGTGATGTGGGAGTGAGGGGAGGGGAGGGGTGTGGGAGTGAGGGGAGGTTTGAGATGTGGGAGTGAGGGGTGGGGTGGGGTGTGTGAGTGAGGGGACGGTTGTGATGTGGGAGTGAGGGGAGGGGAGGGGTGTGGGAGTGAGGGGAGGGTTGAGATGTGGGAGTGAGGGGTGGGGTGGGGTGTGTGAGTGAGGGGACGGTTGTGAGGTGGGAGTGAGGGGAGGGGTGGGGTGTGGGAGTGAGGGGAGGGTTGGGTGCTGGGGTGAGGGGAGGGTTGAGATGTGGGAGTGATGGGTGGGGTTTGGGAGTGATGGGAGGCTTGAGGTGTGGGAGTGAGGGGAGGGTTGTGATGTGGGAGTGAGGGGAGGGTTGTGATGTGGGAGTGAGGGGAGGGTTGGGATGTGGGAGTGAGGGGAGGGGTGGGGTGTGGGAGTGAAGGGAGGGTTGGGGTGTGGGAGTGAGGGGAGGGTTGTGATGTGGGAGTGATGGGAGAGTTGGGATGTGGGAGTGAGGGGAGGGGTGGGGTGTGGGAGTGAGGAGAGGGGTGTGGGAGTGAGGGGTGGTTTGGGATGTGGGAGGGAGGGGTGGTGTGTGGGAGTGAGGGGAGGGTTGGGGTTTGGGAGTGAGGGGAGGGTTGTGATGTGGGAGTGAGGGGAGGGTTGTGATATGGGAGTGAGGGGAGAGTTGGGATGTGGGAGTGAGGGGAAGGGTGTGGGAGAGAGGGGAGTGTTGGGGTGTGGGAGTGAGGGGAGGGTTGGGGTGTGGGAGTGAGGGGAGGGTTGTGATGTGGGAGTGAGGGGAGAGTTGGAATGTGGGAGTGAGGGGAGGGTTGGGGTGTGGGAGTGAGGGGAGGGTTGTGATGAGGGAGTGATGGGAGAGTTGGGGTGTGGGAGTGAGGGGATGGTTGTGATGTGGGAGTGAGGGGAGGGGTGGGGTGTGGGAATGAAGGGAGGGTTGACGTGTGGGAGTGAGGGGAGCTTTGTGATGTGGGAGTGAGGGGAGGGTTGTGATGTGGGAGTGAGAGGAAGGTTGTGATGTGGGAGTGATGGGAGAGTTGGGGTGTGGGAGTGAGGGCAGGGTTGTGATGTGGGAGTGAGGGTAGGGTTGGGGTGGGGGAGTGAGGGGAGGGTTGGGGTGTGGGAGTGAGGGGAGGGTTGTGATGTGGGAGAGATGGGAGAGTTGGGATGTGGGAGTGAGGGGAGGGGTGGGGTGTGGGAGTGAGGGGAGGTTTGTGATGTGGGAATGAGGGGAGGGTTGTGATGTGGGAGTGAGGGGAGAGTTGTGATGTGGGAGTGAGGGGAGGGTTGTGATGTGGGAGTGAGGGGAGGGTTGTGATGTGAGAGTGAGGGGAGTGTTGGGATCTGGGAGTGAGGGGAGGGGTGTGGGAGTGAGGGGAGGGTTGGGGTGTGGGAGTGAGCGGAGGGTTGTGGTGTGGGAATGAAGGGAGAGTTGGGATGTGGGAGTGAGGGGAGGGGTGGGGTGTGGGAGTGAGGGGAGGGTTGTGATGTGGGAGCGAGGGGAGGGTTGTGATGTGGGAGTGAGGGGAGAGTTGTGATGTGGGAGTGAGGGGAGGGTTGGGGGGTGGGAGTGAGGGGAGGGGTGGGGTGTGGGAGTGAGGGGAGGATTGTGATGTGGGAGTGATGGGAGGTTTGTGATGTGGGAGTGAGGGAGGGGTGGGAGTGAAGGGAGGGTTGTGATGTGGGAGTGAGGGGAGGGGTGGGGTGTGGGAGTGAGGGGAGGGGTGGGGTGTGGGAGTGAGGGGAGGATTGTGATGTGGGAGCGAGGGGAGGGTTGTGATGGAGCGAGGGGAGGGTTTTGATGTGGGAGTGAGGGGAGAGTTGGTATGTGGGAGTGAGGGGAGGGGTGTGGGAGTGAGGGGTGGGTTGGGATGTGGGAGGGAGGGGTGGGGTGGGGGAGTGAGGGGAGGGTTGTGATGTGTGAGTGATGGGAGAGTTGGAATGGGGGAGTGAGGGGAGGGGTGGTGTGTGGGAGTGAGGGGAGGGTTGGGGTTTGGGAGTGAGGGGAGAGTTGTGACGAGGGAGTTATGAGAGAGTTGGGGTGTGGGAGTGAGGGGAGGGTTGTGATGTGGGAGTGAGGTGAGGGGTGGTGTGTGGGAGTGAGGGGAGGGTTGGGGTGTGGGAGTGAGGGGAGGGTTGTGATGTGGGAGTGAGGGGAGGGTTTTGCTGTGGGAGTGATGGAGAGTTGGGATGTGGAATTGAGGGGAGGAGTGGGGTGTGGGAGTGAGGGGAGGGTTGTGATGTGGGAGTGAGGAGAGGGGTGGGGTGTCGGAGTGAGGGGAGGGTTGAGATGTGGGAGTGAGGGGTGGGGTGGTGTGTGGGAGTGAGGGGATGGTTGTGATGTGGGAGTGAGGGGAGGGGAGGGGTGTGGGAGTGAGGGGAGGGTTGAGATGTGGGAGTGAGGGGTGGGGTGGGGTGTGTGAGTGAGGGGACGGTTGTGATGTGGGAGTGAGGGGAGGGGAGGGGTGTGGGAGTGAGGGGAGGGTTGAGATGTGGGAGTGAGGGGTGGGGTGGGGTGTGTGAGTGAGGGGACGGTTGTGAGGTGGGAGTGAGGGGAGGGGTGGGGTGTGGGAGTGAGGGGAGGGTTGGGTGCTGGGGTGAGGGGAGGGTTGAGATGTGGGAGTGATGGGTGGGGTTTGGGAGTGATGGGAGGCTTGAGGTGTGGGAGTGAGGGGAGGGTTGTGATGTGGGAGTGAGGGGAGGGTTGTGATGTGGGAGTGAGGGGAGGGTTGGGATGTGGGAGTGAGGGGAGGGGTGGGGTGTGGGAGTGAAGGGAGGGTTGGGGTGTGGGAGTGAGGGGAGGGTTGTGATGTGGGAGTGATGGGAGAGTTGGGATGTGGGAGTGAGGGGAGGGGTGGGGTGTGGGAGTGAGGAGAGGGGTGTGGGAGTGAGGGGTGGTTTGGGATGTGGGAGGGAGGGGTGGTGTGTGGGAGTGAGGGGAGGGTTGGGGTGTGGGAGTGAGGGGAGGGTTGTGATGTGGGAGTGAGGGGAGGGTTGTGATGTGGGAGTGAGGGGAGGGTTGGGATGTGGGAGTGAGGGGAGGGGTGGGGTGTGGGAGTGAAGGGAGGGTTGGGGTGTGGGAGTGAGGGGAGGGTTGTGATGTGGGAGTGATGGGAGAGTTGGGATGTGGGAGTGAGGGGAGGGGTGGGGTGTGGGAGTGAGGAGAGGGGTGTGGGAGTGAGGGGTGGTTTGGGATGTGGGAGGGAGGGGTGGTGTGTGGGAGTGAGGGGAGGGTTGGGGTTTGGGAGTGAGGGGAGGGTTGTGATGAGGGAGTTATGAGAGAGTTGGGGTGTGGGAGTGAGGGGAGGGTTGTGATGTGGGAGTGAGTTGAGGGGTGGCGTGTGGGATTGAGGGGAGGTTTGGGGTGTGGGAGTGAGGGGAGGGTTGTGATGTGGGAGTGAGGGGAGGGTTGTGATGTGGGAGTGATGGGAGAGGTGGGATGTGGGAGTGAGGGGAGGAGTGGGGTGTGGGAGTGAGGGGAGGGTTGTGATGTGGGAGTGAGGGGAGGGTTGTGAATAGGGAGTGAGGGGAGGGGTGGGGTGTGGGAGTGAGGGGATGGTTGTGATGTGGGAGTGACGGGAGGGGAGGGGTGTGGGAGTGAGGGGAGGGTTGAGATGTGGGAGTGAGGGGTGGGGTGGCGTGTGGGAGTGAGGGGAGGGTTGTGATGTGGGAGTGAGGGGAGGGGTGGGGTGTGGGAGTGAGGGGAGGGTTGGGTGCTGGAGTGAGGGGAGGGTTGAGATGTGGGAGTGAGGGGTGGGGTGTGGGAGTGATGGGAGGCTTGGGGTGTGGGAGTGAGGGGAGGGTTGTGATGTGGGAGTGAGGGGAGGGGTGGGGTGTGGGAGTGAAGGGAGGGTTGGGGTGTGGGAGTGAGGGGAGGTTTGGATGTGGGAGTGAGGGGAGGGTTGTGATGTGGGAGTGATGGGAGAGTTGGGATGTGGGAGTGAGGGGAGGGGTGGGGTGCGGGAGTGAGGGGAGGGGTGTGATGTGGGAGTGAGGGGAGGGTTGTGATATGGGAGTGAGGGGAGAGTTGGGATGTGGGAGTGAGGGGAAGGGTGTGGGAGAGAGGGGAGTGTTGGGGTGTGGGAGTGAGGGGAGGGTTGGGGTGTGGGAGTGAGGGGAGGGTTGTGATGTGGGAGTGAGGGGAGAGTTGGAATGTGGGAGTGAGGGGAGGGTTGGGGTGTGGGAGTGAGGGGAGGGTTGTGATGAGGGAGTGATGGGAGAGTTGGGGTGTGGGAGTGAGGGGATGGTTGTGATGTGGGAGTGAGGGGAGGGGTGGGGTGTGGGAATGAAGGGAGGGTTGACGTGTGGGAGTGAGGGGAGCTTTGTGATGTGGGAGTGAGGGGAGGGTTGTGATGTGGGAGTGAGAGGAAGGTTGTGATGTGGGAGTGATGGGAGAGTTGGGGTGTGGGAGTGAGGGCAGGGTTGTGATGTGGGAGTGAGGGTAGGGTTGGGGTGGGGGAGTGAGGGGAGGGTTGGGGTGTGGGAGTGAGGGGAGGGTTGTGATGTGGGAGAGATGGGAGAGTTGGGATGTGGGAGTGAGGGGAGGGGTGGGGTGTGGGAGTGAGGGGAGGTTTGTGATGTGGGAGTGAGGGGAGGGTTGTGATGTGGGAGTGAGGGGAGAGTTGTGATGTGGGAGTGAGGGGAGGGTTGTGATGTGGGAGTGAGGGGAGGGTTGTGATGTGAGAGTGAGGGGAGTGTTGGGATCTGGGAGTGAGGGGAGGGGTGTGGGAGTGAGGGGAGGGTTGGGGTGTGGGAGTGAGCGGAGGGTTGTGGTGTGGGAATGAAGGGAGAGTTGGGATGTGGGAGTGAGGGGAGGGGTGGGGTGTGGGAGTGAGGGGAGGGTTGTGATGTGGGAGCGAGGGGAGGGTTGTGATGTGGGAGTGAGGGGAGAGTTGTGATGTGGGAGTGAGGGGAGGGTTGGGGGGTGGGAGTGAGGGGAGGGGTGGGGTGTGGGAGTGAGGGGAGGATTGTGATGTGGGAGTGATGGGAGGTTTGTGATGTGGGAGTGAGGGAGGGGTGGGAGTGAAGGGAGGGTTGTGATGTGGGAGTGAGGGGAGGGGTGGGGTGTGGGAGTGAGGGGAGGGGTGGGGTGTGGGAGTGAGGGGAGGATTGTGATGTGGGAGCGAGGGGAGGGTTGTGATGGAGCGAGGGGAGGGTTTTGATGTGGGAGTGAGGGGAGAGTTGGTATGTGGGAGTGAGGGGAGGGGTGTGGGAGTGAGGGGTGGGTTGGGATGTGGGAGGGAGGGGTGGGGTGGGGGAGTGAGGGGAGGGTTGTGATGTGTGAGTGATGGGAGAGTTGGAATGGGGGAGTGAGGGGAGGGGTGGTGTGTGGGAGTGAGGGGAGGGTTGGGGTTTGGGAGTGAGGGGAGAGTTGTGACGAGGGAGTTATGAGAGAGTTGGGGTGTGGGAGTGAGGGGAGGGTTGTGATGTGGGAGTGAGGTGAGGGGTGGTGTGTGGGAGTGAGGGGAGGGTTGGGGTGTGGGAGTGAGGGGAGGGTTGTGATGTGGGAGTGAGGGGAGGGTTTTGCTGTGGGAGTGATGGAGAGTTGGGATGTGGAATTGAGGGGAGGAGTGGGGTGTGGGAGTGAGGGGAGGGTTGTGATGTGGGAGTGAGGAGAGGGGTGGGGTGTCGGAGTGAGGGGAGGGTTGAGATGTGGGAGTGAGGGGTGGGGTGGTGTGTGGGAGTGAGGGGATGGTTGTGATGTGGGAGTGAGGGGGGGGGAGGGGTGTGGGAGTGAGGGGAGGGTTGAGATGTGGGAGTGAGGGGTGGGGTGGGGTGTGTGAGTGAGGGGACGGTTGTGATGTGGGAGTGAGGGGAGGGGAGGGGTGTGGGAGTGAGGGGAGGGTTGAGATGTGGGAGTGAGGGGTGGGGTGGGGTGTGTGAGTGAGGGGACGGTTGTGAGGTGGGAGTGAGGGGAGGGGTGGGGTGTGGGAGTGAGGGGAGGGTTGGGTGCTGGGGTGAGGGGAGGGTTGAGATGTGGGAGTGATGGGTGGGGTTTGGGAGTGATGGGAGGCTTGAGGTGTGGGAGTGAGGGGAGGGTTGTGATGTGGGAGTGAGGGGAGGGTTGTGATGTGGGAGTGACGGGAGGGTTGGGATGTGGGAGTGAGGGGAGGGGTGGGGTGTGGGAGTGAAGGGAGGGTTGGGGTGTGGGAGTGAGGGGAGGGTTGTGATGTGGGAGTGATGGGAGAGTTGGGATGTGGGAGTGAGGGGAGGGGTGGGGTGTGGGAGTGAGGAGAGGGGTGTGGGAGTGAGGGGTGGTTTGGGATGTGGGAGGGAGGGGTGGTGTGTGGGAGTGAGGGGAGGGTTGGGGTTTGGGAGTGAGGGGAGGGTTGTGATGAGGGAGTTATGAGAGAGTTGGGGTGTGGGAGTGATGGGAGAGTTGGGATGTGGGAGTGAGGGAGGGGTGGGGTGCGGGAGTGAGGGGAGGGGTGTGATGTGGGAGTGAGGGGAGGGTTGTGATGTGGGAGTGAGGGGAGAGTTGGGATGTGGGAGTGAGGGGAAGGGTGTGGGAGAGAGGGGAGTGTTGGGGTGTGGGAGTGAAGGGAGGGTTGGGGTGTGGGAGTGAGGGGAGGGTTGTGATGTGGGAGTGATGGGAGAGTTGGGATGTGGGAGTGAGGGGAGGGGTGGGGTGTGGGAGTGAGGA
Source organism: Scyliorhinus torazame (assembly GCF_047496885.1). Lineage (NCBI taxonomy): Eukaryota > Metazoa > Chordata > Chondrichthyes > Carcharhiniformes > Scyliorhinidae > Scyliorhinus > Scyliorhinus torazame. Next base: position 86,854,712 of record NC_092724.1, read on the forward strand.
GAGGGGTGTGGGAGTGAGGGGTGGTTTGGGATGTGGGAGGGAGGGGTGGTGTGTGGGAGTGAGGGGAGGGTTGTGATGAGGGAGTTATGAGAGAGTTGGGGTGTGGGAGTGATGGGAGAGGTGGGATGTGGGAGTGAGGGGAGGAGTGGGGTGTGGGAGTGAGGGGAGGGTTGTGATGTGGGAGTGAGGGGAGGGTTGTGAATAGGGAGTGAGGGGAGGGGTGGGGTGTGGGAGTGAGGGGATGGTTGTGATGTGGGAGTGAGGGGAGGGGAGGGGTGTGGGAGTGAGGGGAGGGTTGAGATGTGGGAGTGAGGGGTGGGGTGGCGTGTGGGAGTGAGGGGAGGGTTGTGATGTGGGAGTGAGGGGAGGGGTGGGGTGTGGGAGTGAGGGGAGGGTTGGGTGCTGGAGTGAGGGGAGGGTTGAGATGTGGGAGTGAGGGGTGGGGTGTGGGAGTGATGGGAGGCTTGGGGTGTGGGAGTGAGGGGAGGGTTGTGATGTGGGAGTGAGGGGAGGGGTGGGGTGTGGGAGTGAAGGGAGGGTTGGGATGTGGGAGTGAGGGGAGGTTTGGATGTGGGAGTGAGGGGAGGGTTGTGATGTGGGAGTGATGGGAGAGTTGGGATGTGGGAGTGAGGGAGGGGTGGGGTGCGGGAGTGAGGGGAGGGGTGTGATGTGGGAGTGAGGGGAGGGTTGTGATGTGGGAGTGAGGGGAGAGTTGGGATGTGGGAGTGAGGGGAAGGGTGTGGGAGAGAGGGGAGTGTTGGGGTGTGGGAGTGAGGGGAGGGTTGGGGTGTGGGAGTGAGGGGAGGGTTGTGATGTGGGAGTGAGGGGAGAGTTGGAATGTGGGAGTGAGGGGAGGGTTGGGGTGTGGGAGTGAGGGGAGGGTTGTGATGAGGGAGTGATGGGAGAGTTGGGGTGTGGGAGTGAGGGGATGGTTGTGATGTGGGAGTGAGGGGAGGGGTGGGGTGTGGGAATGAAGGGAGGGTTGACGTGTGGGAGTGAGGGGAGCTTTGTGATGTGGGAGTGAGGGGAGGGTTGTGATGTGGGAGTGAGGGGAAGGTTGTGATGTGGGAGTGATGGGAGAGTTGGGGTGTGGGAGTGAGGGCAGGGTCGTGATGTGGGAGTGAGGGGAGGGTTGGGGTGGGGGAGTGAGGGGAGGGTTGGGGTGTGGGAGTGAGGGGAGGGTTGTGATGTGGGAGAGATGGGAGAGTTGGGATGTGGGAGTGAGGGGAGGGGTGGGGTGTGGGAGTGAGGGGAGGGTTGTGATGTGGGAGTGAGGGGAGGGTTGTGATGTGGGAGTGAGGGGAGAGTTGGGATGTGGGAGTGAGGGGAGGGGTGTGGGAGAGAGGGGAGGGTTGGGGTGTGGGAGTGAGGGGAGGGGTGGGGTGTGGGAGTGAGGGGAGGGTTGTGATGAGGGAGTGTTGGGAGAGTTGGTGTGTGGGAGTGAGGGGACGGGTGGGGTGTGGGAGTGAGGGGAGGGTTGGGGTGTGGGAGTGAGGGGAGGATTGTGATGAGGGAGTGATGGGAGAGTTGGGGTGTGGGAGTGAGGGGAGGGTTGTGATGTGGGAGTGATGGGAGAGTTGGGATGTGGGAGTGAGGGGAGGGGTCGGTGTGGGAGTGAAGGGAGGTTTGTGATGTGGGAGTGAGGGGAGGGTTGTGATGTGAGAGTGAGGGGAGTGTTGAGATCTGGGAGTGAGGGGAGGGGTGTGGGAGTGAGGGGAGGGTTGGGGTGTGGGAGTGAGGGGAGGGGTGGGGTGTGTGAGTGAGGGGTGGTTGGGGATGTGGGAGTGATGGGAGGTTTGTGATGTGGGAGTGAGGGGAGGGGTGGGGTGTGGGAGTGAAGGGAGGGTTGTGATGTGGGAGTGAGGGGAGGGGTGGGGTGTGGGAGTGAGTTGAGGGTTGTGATGTGGGAGTGAGGGGAGTGTTGTGATGTGGGAGTGATGGGAGAGTTGGGATGTGGGAGTGAGGGGAGGGGTGGGGTGTGGGAGTGAGGGGAGGGTTGTGATGTGGGATCTAGGGGAGGGTTGTGATGTGGGAGCGAGGGGAGGGTTGTGATGTGGGAGTGAGGGGAGAGTTGGGATGTGGGAGTGAGTTGAGGGGTGTGGGAGTGAGGGGAGGTTTGTGATGTGTGAGTGATGGGAGAGTTGGAATGGGGGAGTGAGGGGAGGGGTGGTGTGTGGGAGTGAGGGGAGGGTTGGGGTTTGGGAGTGAGGGGAGCGTTGTGATGAGGGAGTTATGAGAGAGTTGGGGTTTGGGAGTGAGGGGAGGGTTGTGATGTGGGAGTGAGGTGAGGGGTGGCGTGTGGGAGTGAGGGGAGGGTTGGGGCGTGGGAGTGAGAGGAGGGTTGTGATGTGGGAGTGAGGGGAGGGTTTTGCTGTGGGAGTGAGGGGAGAGTTGGGATGTGGGAGTGAGGGGAGGGGTGTGGGAGAGAGGGGAGGGTTGGGGTGTAGGAGTGAGGGGAGGGGTGGTGTGTGGGAGTGAGGGGAGGGTTGTGATGTGCGAGTGAGGGGAGAGTTGGAATGTGGGAGTGAGGGGACGGGTTGGGGTGTGGGAGTGAGGGGAGGGGTGTGGTGTGGGAGTGAAGGGAGGGTTGACGTGTGGGAGTGAGGGGAGCGTTGTGATGTGGGAGTGAGGGGAGGGTTGTGATGTGGGAGTGAGGGGAGGGGTGGGGTGTGGGAGTGAGGGGAGGGTTGGGTGCTGGAGTGAGGGGAGGGTTGAGATGTGGGAGTGAGGGGTGGGGTGTGGGAGTGATGGGAGGCTTGGGGTGTGGGAGTGAGGGGAGGGTTGTGATGTGGGAGTGAGGGGAGGGGTGGGGTGTGGGAGTGAAGGGAGGGTTGGGATGTGGGAGTGAGGGGAGGTTTGGATGTGGGAGTGAGGGGAGGGTTGTGATGTGGGAGTGATGGGAGAGTTGGGATGTGGGAGTGAGGGAGGGGTGGGGTGCGGGAGTGAGGGGAGGGGTGTGATGTGGGAGTGAGGGGAGGGTTGTGATGTGGGAGTGAGGGGAGAGTTGGGATGTGGGAGTGAGGGGAAGGGTGTGGGAGAGAGGGGAGTGTTGGGGTGTGGGAGTGAGGGGAGGGTTGGGGTGTGGGAGTGAGGGGAGGGTTGTGATGTGGGAGTGAGGGGAGAGTTGGAATGTGGGAGTGAGGGGAGGGTTGGGGTGTGGGAGTGAGGGGAGGGTTGTGATGAGGGAGTGATGGGAGAGTTGGGGTGTGGGAGTGAGGGGATGGTTGTGATGTGGGAGTGAGGGGAGGGGTGGGGTGTGGGAATGAAGGGAGGGTTGACGTGTGGGAGTGAGGGGAGCTTTGTGATGTGGGAGTGAGGGGAGGGTTGTGATGTGGGAGTGAGGGGAAGGTTGTGATGTGGGAGTGATGGGAGAGTTGGGGTGTGGGAGTGAGGGCAGGGTCGTGATGTGGGAGTGAGGGGAGGGTTGGGGTGGGGGAGTGAGGGGAGGGTTGGGGTGTGGGAGTGAGGGGAGGGTTGTGATGTGGGAGAGATGGGAGAGTTGGGATGTGGGAGTGAGGGGAGGGGTGGGGTGTGGGAGTGAGGGGAGGGTTGTGATGTGGGAGTGAGGGGAGGGTTGTGATGTGGGAGTGAGGGGAGAGTTGGGATGTGGGAGTGAGGGGAGGGGTGTGGGAGAGAGGGGAGGGTTGGGGTGTGGGAGTGAGGGGAGGGGTGGGGTGTGGGAGTGAGGGGAGGGTTGTGATGTGGGAGTGTTGGGAGAGTTGGTGTGTGGGAGTGAGGGGACGGGTGGGGTGTGGGAGTGAGGGGAGGGTTGGGGTGTGGGAGTGAGGGGAGGATTGTGATGAGGGAGTGATGGGAGAGTTGGGGTGTGGGAGTGAGGGGAGGGTTGTGATGTGGGAGTGATGGGAGAGTTGGGATGTGGGAGTGAGGGGAGGGGTCGGTGTGGGAGTGAAGGGAGGTTTGTGATGTGGGAGTGAGGGGAGGGTTGTGATGTGAGAGTGAGGGGAGTGTTGAGATCTGGGAGTGAGGGGAGGGGTGTGGGAGTGAGGGGAGGGTTGGGGTGTGGGAGTGAGGGGAGGGGTGGGGTGTGTGAGTGAGGGGTGATTGGGGATGTGGGAGTGATGGGAGGTTTGTGATGTGGGAGTGAGGGGAGGGGTGGGGTGTGGGAGTGAAGGGAGGGTTGTGATGTGGGAGTGAGGGGAGGGGTGGGGTGTGGGAGTGAGTTGAGGGTTGTGATGTGGGAGTGAGGGGAGTGTTGTGATGTGGGAGTGATGGGAGAGTTGGGATGTGGGAGTGAGGGGAGGGGTGGGGTGTGGGAGTGAGGGGAGGGTTGTGATGTGGGATCTAGGGGAGGGTTGTGATGTGGGAGCGAGGGGAGGGTTGTGATGTGGGAGTGAGGGGAGAGTTGGGATGTGGGAGTGAGTTGAGGGGTGTGGGAGTGAGGGGAGGTTTGTGATGTGTGAGTGATGGGAGAGTTGGAATGGGGGAGTGAGGGGAGGGGTGGTGTGTGGGAGTGAGGGGAGGGTTGGGGTTTGGGAGTGAGGGGAGCGTTGTGATGAGGGAGTTATGAGAGAGTTGGGGTTTGGGAGTGAGGGGAGGGTTGTGATGTGGGAGTGAGGTGAGGGGTGGCGTGTGGGAGTGAGGGGAGGGTTGGGGCGTGGGAGTGAGAGGAGGGTTGTGATGTGGGAGTGAGGGGAGGGTTTTGCTGTGGGAGTGAGGGGAGAGTTGGGATGTGGGAGTGAGGGGAGGGGTGTGGGAGAGAGGGGAGGGTTGGGGTGTAGGAGTGAGGGGAGGGGTGGTGTGTGGGAGTGAGGGGAGGGTTGTGATGTGCGAGTGAGGGGAGAGTTGGAATGTGGGAGTGAGGGGACGGGTTGGGGTGTGGGAGTGAGGGGAGGGGTGTGGTGTGGGAGTGAAGGGAGGGTTGACGTGTGGGAGTGAGGGGAGCGTTGTGATGTGGGAGTGAGGGGAGGGTTGTGATGTGGGAGTGAGGGGAAGGTTGTGATGTGGGAGTGATGGGAGGGGTGGGGTGTGGGAGTGAAGGGAGGGTTGTGATGTGGGAGTGAGGGGAGGGGTGGGGTGTGGGAGTGAGGGGAGGGTTGTGATGTGGGAGTGAGGGGAGGGGTGGGGTGTGGGAGTGAAGGGAGGGTTGGGGTGTGGGAGTGAGGGGAGTGTTGTGATGTGGGAGTGAGGGGAGGGTTGTGATGTGGGAGTGAGGGGAGGGTTGTGATGTGGGAGTGATGGGAGAGTTGGGATGTGGGAGTGAGCGGAGGGGAGGGGTGTGGGAGTGAGGGGAGGGTTGTGATGTGGGAGTGAGGGGAGGGTTGTGATGTGGGAGTGAGGGGTGAGTTGGGATGTGGGAGTGAGGGGAAGGGTGTGGGAGAGAGGGGAGGGTTGGGGTGTGGGAGTGAGGGGAGGGGTGGGGTGTGGGTGTGAGGGCAGGGTTGTGATGTGGGAGTGAGGGGAGAGTTGGAATGTTGGAGTGAGGGGAGGGTTGGGGTGTGGGAGTGAGGGGAGGGTTGTGATGAGGGAGTGATGGGAGAGTTGGGGTGTGGGAGTGAGGGGAGGGTTGTGATGTGGGAGTGAGGTGAGGGGTGGGGTGTGGGAGTGAAGGGAGGGTTGACGTGTGGGAGTGATGGGAGCGTTGTGATGTGGGAGTGAGGGGAGGGTTGTGATGTGGGAGTGAGGGGAAGGTTGTGATGTGGGAGTGATGGGAGAGTTGGGGTGTGGGAGTGAGGGCAGGGTTGTGATGTGGGAGTGAGGGGAGGGTTGGGGTGTGGGAGTGAGGGGAGGGTTGGGGTGTGGGAGTGAGGGGAGGGGTGGGGTGTGGGAGTGAGGGGAGGGTTGTGATGTGGGAGTGATGGGAGAGTTGGGATGTGGGAGTGAGGGGAGGATGTGGGGTTTGGGAGTGAGTGGAGTGTTGTGATGTGGGATTGAGGGGAGGGTTGTGATGTGGGAGTGAGGGGAGAGTTGGGATGTGGGAGTGAGGGGAGGGGTGTGGGAGAGAGGGGAGGGTTGGGGTGTGGGAGTGAGGGGAGGGGTGGGGTGTGGGAGTGAGGGGAGTGTTGTGATGTGGGAGTGAGGGGAGAGTTGGAATGTGGGAGTGAGGGGACAGGTGGGGTGTGGGAGTGAGGGGAGGGTTGGGGTGTGGGAGTGAAGGGAGGGTTGTGATGTGGGAGTGAGGGGAGGGGTGGGGTGTGGGAGTGAGGTGAGGGTTGTGATGTGGGAGTGAGGGGAGTGTTGTGATGTGGGAGTGATGGGAGAGTTGGGATGTGGGAGTGAGGGGTGGTGTGTGGGAGTGAGGGGAGGGTTGTGATGTGGGAGTGAGGGGAGAGTTGGAATGTGGGAGTGAGGGGACGGGTGGGGTGTGGTAGTGAGGGGAGGGTTGTGATGAGGGAGTGATGGGAGAGTTGGGGTGTGGAAGTGAGGGGAGGGTTGTGATGTGGGAGTGAGGTGAGGGGTGGGGTGAGGGAGTGAAGGGAGGGTTGACGTGTGGGAGTGAGGGGAGCGTTGTGATGTGGGAGTGAGGGGAGGGTTGTGATGTGGGAGTGAGGGGAAGGTTGTGATGTGGGAGTGATGGGAGAGTTGGGGTGTGGGAGTGAAGGGAGGGTTGTGATGTGGGAGTGAGGGGAGGGGTGTGGGAGTGAGGGAGGGTTGGGGTGTGGGAGTGAGGGGAGGGGTGGGGTGTGGGAGTGAAGGGAGGGTTGACGTGTGGGAGTGAGGGGAGCGTTGTGATGTGGGAGTGAGGGGAGGGTTGTGATGTGGGAGTGAGGGGAAGGTTGTGATGTGGGAGTGATGGGAGGGGTGGGGTGTGGGAGTGAAGGGAGGGTTGTGATGTGGGAGTGAGGGGAGGGGTGGGGTGTGGGAGTGAGGGGAGGGTTGTGATGTGGGAGTGAGGGGAGGGGTGGGGTGTGGGAGTGAAGGGAGGGTTGGGGTGTGGGAGTGAGGGGAGGGTTGTGATCTCGTAGTGAGGGGAGGGTTGTGATGTGGGAGTGAGGGGAGGGTTGTGATGTGGGAGTGATGGGAGAGTTGGGATGTGGGAGTGAGGGGAGGGGTGGGGTGTGGGAGTGAGGGGAGGGTTGTGATGTGGGAGTGAGGGGAGGGTTGTGATGTGGGAGTGAGGGGTGAGTTGGGATGTGGGAGTGAGGGGAAGGGTGTGGGAGAGAGGGGAGGGTTGGGGTGTGGGAGTGAGGGGAGGGGTGGGGTGTGGGTGTGAGGGGAGGGTTGTGATGTGGGAGTGAGGGGAGAGTTGGAATGTGGGAGTGAGGGGAGGGTTGGGGTGTGGGAGTGAGGGGAGGGTTGTGATGAGGGAGTGATGGGAGAGTTGGGGTGTGGGAGTGAGGGGATGGTTGTGATGTGGGAGTGAGGTGAGGGGTGGGGTGTGGGAGTGAAGGGAGGGTTGACGTGTGGGAGTGATGGGAGCGTTGTGATGTGGGAGTGAGGGGAGGGTTGGGGTGTGGGAGTGAGGGGAGGGTTGGGGTGTGGGAGTGAGGGGAGGGGTGGGGTGTGGGAGTGAGGGGAGGGTTATGATGTGGGAGTGAGGGGAGGGTTGTGATGTGGGAGTGAGGGGAGAGTTGGGATGTGGGAGTGAGGGGAGGGGTGTGGGAGAGAGGGGAGGGTTGGGGTGTGGGAGTGAGGGGAGGGGTGGGGTGTGGGAGTGATGGGAGTGTTGTGATGTGGGAGTGAGGGGAGAGTTGGAATGTGGGAGTGAGGGGACGGCTGGGGTGTGGGAGTGAGGGGAGGGTTGGGGTGTGGGAGAGAGGGGAGGATTGTGATGAGGGAGTGATGGGAGAGTTGGGGTGTGGGAGTGAGGGGAGTGTTGTGATGTGGGAGTGATGGGAGAGTTGGGATGTGGGAGTGAGGGGAGGGGTCGGGTGTGGGAGTGAAGGGAGGGTTGTGATGTGGGAGTGAGGGGAGGGTTGTGATGTGAGAGTGAGGGGAGTGTTGAGATCTGGGAGTGAAGGGAGGGGTGTGGGAGTGAGGGGAGGGTTGGGGTGTGGGAGTGAGGGGAGGGGTGGGGTGTGGGAGTGAGGGGTGGTTGGGGATGTGGGAGTGAGGGGAGGGGTGGGGTGTGGGAGTGAAGGGAGGGTTGTGATGTGGGAGTGAAGGGAGGGTTGTGATGTGGGAGTGAGGGGAGGTTTGTGATGTGGGAGTGAGGGGAGGGGTGGGGTGTGGGAGTGAAGGGAGGGTTGTGATGTGGGAGTGAGGGGAGGGGTGGGGTGTGGGAGTGATGGGAGGTTTGTGATGTGGGAGTGAGGGGAGGGGTGGGGTGTGGGAGTGAAGGGAGGGTTGTGATGTGGGAGTGAAGGGAGGGTTGTGATGTGGGAGTGAGGGGAGTGTTGTGATGTGGGAGTGATGGGAGAGTTGGGATGTGGGAGTGAGGGGAGGGGTGGGGTGTGGGAGTGAGGGGAGGGTTGTGATGTGGGAGCGAGGGGAGGGTTGTGATGTGGGAGCGAGGGGAGGGTTGTGATGTGGGAGTGAGGGGAGAGTTGGGATGTGGGAGCGAGGGGAGGGGTGTGGGAGTGAGAGGTGGGTTGGGATGTGGGAGGGAGGGGTGGGTTGTGGGAGTGAGGGGAGGGTTGTGATGTGTGAGTGATGGGAGAGTTGGAATGGGGGAGTGAGGGGAGGGGTGGTGTGTGGGAGTGTAGGGAGGGTTGGGGTTTGGGAGTGAGGGGAGCGTTGTGATGAGGGAGTTATGAGAGAGTTGGGGTTTGGGAGTGAGGGGAGGGTTGTGATGTGGGAGTGAGGTGAGGGGTGGCGTGTGGGAGTGAGGGGAGGGTTGGGGTGTGGGAGTGAGGGGAGGGTTGTGATGTGGGAGTGAGGGGAGAGTTGGGATGTGGGAGTGAGGGGAGGGGTGTGGGAGAGAGGGGAGGGTTGGGGTGTGGGAGTGAGGGGAGGGGTGGGGTGTGGGAGTGAGGGGAGTGTTGTGATGTGGGAGTGAGGGGAGAGTTGGAATGTGGGAGTGAGGGGACGGGTGGGGTGTGGGAGAGAGGGGAGGATTGTGATGAGGGAGTGATGGGAGAGTTGGGGTGTGGGAGTGAGGGGAGTGTTGTGATGTGGGAGTGATGGGAGAGTTGGGATGTGGGAGTGAGGGGACGGGTGGGGTGTGGGAGTGAGGGGAGGGTTGGGGTGTGGTAGTGAGGGGAGGGTTGTGATGAGGGAGTGATGGCAGAGTTGGGGTGTGGAAGTGAGGGGAGGGTTGTGATGTGGGAGTGAGGTGAGGGGTGGGGTGAGGGAGTGAAGGGAGGGTTGACGTGTGGGAGTGAGGGGAGCGTTGTGATGTGGGAGTGAGGGGAGGGTTGTGATGTGGGAGTGAGGGGAAGGTTGTGATGTGGGAGTGATGGGAGAGTTGGGGTGTGGGAGTGAAGGGAGGGTTGTGATGTGGGAGTGAGGGGAGGGGTGTGGGAGTGAGGGGAGGGTTGGGGTGTGGGAGTGAGGGGAGGGGTGGGGTGTGGGAGTGAAGGGAGGGTTGACGTGTGGGAGTGAGGGGAGCGTTGTGATGTGGGAGTGAGGGGAGGGTTGTGATGTGGGAGTGAGGGGAAGGTTGTGATGTGGGAGTGATGGGAGGGGTGGGGTGTGGGAGTGAAGGGAGGGTTGTGATGTGGGAGTGAGGGGAGGGGTGGGGTGTGGTAGTGAGGGGAGGGTTGTGATGTGGGAGTGAGGGGAGGGGTGGGGTGTGGGAGTGAAGGGAGGGTTGGGGTGTGGGAGTGAGGGGAGGGTTGTGATGTCGGAGTGAGGGGAGGGTTGTGATGTGGGAGTGAGGGGAGGGTTGTGATGTGGGAGTGATGGGAGAGTTGGGATGTGGGAGTGAGGGGAGGGGTGGGGTGTGGGAGTGAGGGGAGGGTTGTGATGTGGGAGTGAGGGGAGGGTTGTGATGTGGGAGTGAGGGGTGAGTTGGGATGTGGGAGTGAGGGGAAGGGTGTGGGAGAGAGGGGAGGGTTGGGGTGTGGGAGTGAGGGGAGGGGTGGGGTGTGGGTGTGAGGGGAGGGTTGTGATGTGGGAGTGAGGGGAGAGTTGGAATGTGGGAGTGAGGGGAGGGTTGGGGTGTGGGAGTGAGGGGAGGGTTGTGATGAGGGAGTGATGGGAGAGTTGGGGTGTGGGAGTGAGGGGAGGGTTGTGATGTGGGAGTGAGGTGAGGGGTGGGGTGTGGGAGTGAAGGGAGGGTTGACGTGTGGGAGTGATGGGAGCGTTGTGATGTGGGAGTGAGGGGAGGGTTGTGATGTGGGAGTGAGGGGAAGGTTGTGATGTGGGAGTGATGGGAGAGTTGGGGTGTGGGAGTGAGGGCAGGGTTGTGATGTGGGAGTGAGGGGAGGGTTGGGGTGTGGTAGTGAGGGGAGGGTTGGGGTGTGGGAGTGAGGGGAGGGGTGGGGTGTGGGAGTGAGGGGAGGGTTGTGATGTGGGAGTGAGGGGAGGGTTGTGATGTGGGAGTGAGGGGAGAGTTGGGATGTGGGAGTGAGGGGAGGGGTGTGGGAGAGAGGGGAGGGTTGGGGTGTGGGAGTGAGGGGAGGGGTGGGGTGTGGGAGTGAGGGGAGTGTTGTGATGTGGGAGTGAGGGGAGAGTTGGAATGTGGGAGTGAGGGGACGGCTGGGGTGTGGGAGTGAGGGGAGGGTTGGGTTGTGGGAGAGAGGGGAGGATTGTGATGAGGGAGTGATGGGAGAGTTGGGGTGTGGGAGTGAGGGGAGTGTTGTGATGTGGGAGTGATGGGAGAGTTGGGATGTGGGAGTGAGGGGAGGGGTCGGGTGTGGGAGTGAAGGGAGGGTTGTGATGTGGGAGTGAGGGGAGGGTTGTGATGTTAGAGTGAGGGGAGTGTTGAGATCTGGGAGTGAAGGGAGGGGTGTGGGAGTGAGGGGAGGGTTGGGGTGTTGGAGTGAGGGGAGGTTTGTGATATGGGAGTGAGGGGAGGGGTGGGGTGTGGGAGTGAAGGGAGGGTTGTGATGTGGGAGTGAAGGGAGGGTTGTGATGTGGGAGTGAGGGGAGTGTTGTGATGTGGGAGTGATGGGAGAGTTGGGATGTGGGAGTGAGGGGAGGGGTGGGGTGTGGGAGTGAGGGGAGGGTTGTGATGTGGGAGCGAGGGGAGGGTTGTGATGTGGGAGTGAGGGGAGAGTTGGGATGTGGGAGTGAGGGGAGGGGTGTGGGAGTGAGAGGTGGGTTGGGATGTGGGAGGGAGGGGTGGGGTGTGGGAGTGAGGGGAGGGTTGTGATGTGTGAGTGATGGGAGAGTTGGAATGGGGGAGTGAGGGGAGGGGTGGTGTGTGGGAGTGAGGGGAGGGTTGGGGTTTGGGAGTGAGGGGAGCGTTGTGATGAGGGGGTTAAGAGAGAGTTGGGGTTTGGGAGTGAGGGGAGGGTTGTGATGTGGGAGTGAGGTGAGGGGTGGCGTGTGGGAGTGAGGGGAGGGTTGGGGTGTGGGAGTGAGGGGAGGGTTGTGATGTGGGAGTGAGTGGAGAGTTGGGATGTGGGAGTGAGGGGAGGGGTGTGGGAGCGAGGGGAGGGTTTTGCTGTGGGAGTGAGGGGAGAGTTGGGATGTGGGAGTGAGGGGAGGGGTGTGGGAGAGAGGGGAGGGTTGGGGTGTGGGAATGAGGGGAGGGGTGGTGTGTGGGAGTGAGGGGAGGGTTGTGATGTGGAAGTGAGGGGAGAGTTGGAATGTGGGAGTGAGGGGAGGGATGTGATGAGGGAGTGATGGGAGAGTTGGGGTGTGGAAGTGAGGGGAGGGTTGTGATGTGGGAGTGAGGTGAGGGGTGGGGTGAGGGAGTGAAGGGAGGGTTGAGGTGTGGGAGTGAGGGGAGGGTTGTGATGTGGGAGTGAGGGGAGAGTTGGGATGTGGGAGTGAGGGGAAGGGTGTGGGAGAGAGGGGAGTGTTGGGGTGTGGGAGTGAAGGGAGGGTTGGGGTGTGGGAGTGAGGGGAGGGTTGTGATGTGGGAGTGATGGGAGAGTTGGGATGTGGGAGTGAGGGGAGGGGTGGGGTGTGGGAGTGAGGAGAGGGGTGTGGGAGTGAGGGGTGGTTTGGGATGTGGGAGGGAGGGGTGGTGTGTGGGAGTGAGGGGATGGTTGGGGTTTGGGAGTGAGGGGAGGGTTGTGATGAGGGAGTTATGAGAGAGTTGGGGTGTGGGAGTGATGGGAGAGGTGGGATGTGGGAGTGAGGGGAGGAGTGGGGTGTGGGAGTGAGGGGAGGGTTGTGATGTGGGAGTGAGGGGAGGGTTGTGAATAGGGAGTGAGGGGAGGGGTGGGGTGTGGGAGTGAGGGGATGGTTGTGATGTGGGAGTGAGGGGAGGGGAGGGGTGTGGGAGTGAGGGGAGGGTTGAGATGTGGGAGTGAGGGGTGGGGTGGCGTGTGGGAGTGAGGGGAGGGTTGTGATGTGGGAGTGAGGGGAGGGGTGGGGTGTGGGAGTGAGGGGAGGGTTGGGTGCTGGAGTGAGGGGAGGGTTGAGATGTGGGAGTGAGGGGTGGGGTGTGGGAGTGATGGGAGGCTTGGGGTGTGGGAGTGAGGGGAGGGTTGTGATGTGGGAGTGAGGGGAGGGGTGGGGTGTGGGAGTGAAGGGAGGGTTGGGGTGTGGGAGTGAGGGGAGGTTTGGATGTGGGAGTGAGGGGAGGGTTGTGATGTGGGAGTGATGGGAGAGTTGGGATGTGGGAGTGAGGGAGGGGTGGGGTGCGGGAGTGAGGGGAGGGGTGTGATGTGGGAGTGAGGGGAGGGTTGTGATGTGGGAGTGAGGGGAGAGTTGGGATGTGGGAGTGAGGGGAAGGGTGTGGGAGAGAGGGGAGTGTTGGGGTGTGGGAGTGAGGGGAGGGTTGGGGTGTGGGAGTGAGGGGAGGGTTGTGATGTGGGAGTGAGGGGAGAGTTGGAATGTGGGAGTGAGGGGAGGGTTGGGGTGTGGGAGTGAGGGGAGGGTTGTGATGAGGGAGTGATGGGAGAGTTGGGGTGTGGGAGTGAGGGGATGGTTGTGATGTGGGAGTGAGGGGAGGGGTGGGGTGTGGGAATGAAGGGAGGGTTGACGTGTGGGAGTGAGGGGAGCTTTGTGATGTGGGAGTGAGGGGAGGGTTGTGATGTGGGAGTGAGGGGAAGGTTGTGATGTGGGAGTGATGGGAGAGTTGGTGTGTGGGAGTGAGGGCAGGGTTGTGATGTGGGAGTGAGGGGAGGGTTGGGGTGGGGGAGTGAGGGGAGGGTTGGGGTGTGGGAGTGAGGGGAGGGTTGTGATGTGGGAGAGATGGGAGAGTTGGGATGTGGGAGTGAGGGGAGGGGTGGGGTTTGGGAGTGAGGGGAGGGTTGTGATGTGGGAGTGAGGGGAGGGTTGTGATGTGGGAGTGAGGGGAGAGTTGGGATGTGGGAGTGAGGGGAGGGGTGTGGGAGAGAGGGGAGGGTTGGGGTGTGGGAGTGAGGGGAGGGGTGGGGTGTGGGAGTGAGGGGAGGGTTGTGATGAGGGAGTGTTGGGAGAGTTGGTGTGTGGGAGTGAGGGGACGGGTGGGGTGTGGGAGTGAGGGGAGGGTTGGGGTGTGGGAGTGAGGGGAGGATTGTGATGAGGGAGTGATGGGAGAGTTGGGGTGTGGGAGTGAGGGGAGGGTTGTGATGTGGGAGTGATGGGAGAGTTGGGATGTGGGAGTGAGGGGAGGGGTCGGTGTGGGAGTGAAGGGAGGTTTGTGATGTGGGAGTGAGGGGAGGGTTGTGATGTGAGAGTGAGGGGAGTGTTGAGATCTGGGAGTGAGGGGAGGGGTGTGGGAGTGAGGGGAGGGTTGGGGTGTGGGGGTGAGGGGAGGGGTGGGGTGTGTGAGTGAGGGGTGGTTGGGGATGTGGGAGTGATGGGAGGTTTGTGATGTGGGAGTGAGGGGAGGGGTGGGGTGTGGGAGTGAAGGGAGGGTTGTGATGTGGGAGTGAGGGGAGGGGTGGGGTGTGGGAGTGAGTTGAGGGTTGTGATGTGGGAGTGAGGGGAGTGTTGTGATGTGGGAGTGATGGGAGAGTTGGGATGTGGGAGTGAGGGGAGGGGTGGGGTGTGGGAGTGAGGGGAGGGTTGTGATGTGGGATCTAGGGGAGGGTTGTGATGTGGGAGCGAGGGGAGGGTTGTGATGTGGGAGTGAGGGGAGAGTTGGGATGTGGGAGTGAGTTGAGGGGTGTGGGAGTGAGGGGAGGTTTGTGATGTGTGAGTGATGGGAGAGTTGGAATGGGGGAGTGAGGGGAGGGGTGGTGTGTGGGAGTGAGGGGAGGGTTGGGGTTTGGGAGTGAGGGGAGCGTTGTGATGAGGGAGTTATGAGAGAGTTGGGGTTTGGGAGTGAGGGGAGGGTTGTGATGTGGGAGTGAGGTGAGGGGTGGCGTGTGGGAGTGAGGGGAGGGTTGGGGCGTGGGAGTGAGGGGAGGGTTGTGATGTGGGAGTGAGGGGAGGGTTTTGCTGTGGGAGTGAGGGGAGAGTTGGGATGTGGGAGTGAGGGGAGGGGTGTGGGAGAGAGGGGAGGGTTGGGGTGTAGGAGTGAGGGGAGGGGTGGTGTGTGGGAGTGAGGGGAGGGTTGTGATGTGCGAGTGAGGGGAGAGTTGGAATGTGGGAGTGAGGGGACGGGTTGGGGTGTGGGAGTGAGGGGAGGGGTGGGGTGTGGGAGTGAAGGGAGGGTTGACGTGTGGGAGTGAGGGGAGCGTTGTGATGTGGGAGTGATGGGAGGGTTGTGATGTGGGAGTGAGGGGAAGGTTGTGATGTGGGAGTGATGGGAGGGGTGGGGTGTGGGAGTGAAGGGAGGGTTGTGATGTGGGAGTGAGGGGAGGGGTGGGGTGTGGGAGTGAGGGGAGGGTTGTGATGTGGGAGTGAGGGGAGGGGTGGGGTGTGGGAGTGAAGGGAGGGTTGGGGTGTGGGAGTGAGGGGAGTGTTGTGATGTGGGAGTGAGGGGAGGGTTGTGATGTGGGAGTGAGGGGAGGGTTGTGATGTGGGAGTGATGGGAGAGTTGGGATGTGGGAGTGAGCGGAGGGGAGGGGTGTGGGAGTGAGGGGAGGGTTGTGATGTGGGAGTGAGGGGAGGGTTGTGATGTGGGAGTGAGGGGTGAGTTGGGATGTGGGAGTGAGGGGAAGGGTGTGGGAGAGAGGGGAGGGTTGGGGTGTGGGAGTGAGGGGAGGGGTGGGGTGTGGGTGTGAGGGCAGGGTTGTGATGTGGGAGTGAGGGGAGAGTTGGAATGTTGGAGTGAGGGGAGGGTTGGGGTGTGGGAGTGAGGGGAGGGTTGTGATGAGGGAGTGATGGGAGAGTTGGGGTGTGGGAGTGAGGGGAGGGTTGTGATGTGGGAGTGAGGTGAGGGGTGGGGTGTGGGAGTGAAGGGAGGGTTGACGTGTGGGAGTGAGGGGAGCGTTGTGATGTGGGAGTGAGGGGAGGGTTGTGATGTGGGAGTGAGGGGAAGGTTGTGATGTGGGAGTGATGGGAGAGTTGGGGTGTGGGAGTGAGGGCAGGGTTGTGATGTGGGAGTGAGGGGAGGGTTGGGGTGTGGGAGTGAGGGGAGGGTTGGGGTGTGGGAGTGAGGGGAGGGGTGGGGTGTGGGAGTGAGGGGAGGGTTGTGATGTGGGAGTGATGGGAGAGTTGGGATGTGGGAGTGAGGGGAGGATGTGGGTTTTGGGAGTGAGTGGAGTGTTGTGATGTGGGAGTGAGGGGAGGGTTGTGATGTGGGAGTGAGGGGAGAGTTGGGATGTGGGAGTGAGGGGAGGGGTGTGGGAGAGAGGGGAGGGTTGGGGTGTGGGAGTGACGGGAGGGGTGGGGTGTGGGAGTGAGGGGAGTGTTGTGATGTGGGAGTGAGGGGAGAGTTGGAATGTGGGAGTGAGGGGACGGGTGGGGTGTGGGAGTGAGGGGAGGGTTGGGGTGTGGGAGAGAGGGGAGGATTGTGATGAGGGAGTGATGGGAGAGTTGGAGTGTGGGAGTGAGGGGAGTGTTGTGATGTGGGAGTGATGGGAGAGTTGGGATGTGGGAGTGAGGGGAGGGGTCGGGTGTGGGAGTGAGGTGAGGGTTGTGATGTGGGAGTGAGGGGAGTGTTGTGATGTGGGAGTGATGGGAGAGTTGGGATGTGGGAGTGAGGGGTGGTGTGTGGGAGTGAGGGGAGGGTTGTGATGTGGGAGTGAGGGGAGAGTTGGAATGTGGGAGTGAGGGGACGGGTGGGGTGTGGGAGTGAGGGGAGGGTTGGGGTGTGGTAGTGAGGGGAGGGTTGTGATGAGGGAGTGATGGGAGAGTTGGGGTGTGGAAGTGAGGGGAGGGTTGTGATGTGGGAGTGAGGTGAGGGGTGGGGTGAGGGAGTGAAGGGAGGGTTGACGTGTGGGAGTGAGGGGAGCGTTGTGATGTGGGAGTGAGGGGAGGGTTGTGATGTGGGAGTGATGGGAGAGTTGGGGTGTGGGAGTGAAGGGAGGGTTGTGATGTGGGAGTGAGGGGAGGGGTGTGGGAGTGAGGGAGGGTTGGGGTGTGGGAGTGAGGGGAGGGGTGGGGTGTGGGAGTGAAGGGAGGGTTGACGTGTGGGAGTGAGGGGAGCGTTGTGATGTGGGAGTGAGGGGAGGGTTGTGATGTGGGAGTGAGGGGAAGGTTGTGATGTGGGAATGATGGGAGGGGTGGGGTGTGGGAGTGAAGGGAGGGTTGTGATGTGGGAGTGAGGGGAGGGGTGGGGTGTGGGAGTGAGGGGAGGGTTGTGATGTGGGAGTGAGGGGAGGGGTGGGGTGTGGGAGTGAAGGGAGGGTTGGGGTGTGGGAGTGAGGGGAGGGTTGTGATCTCGTAGTGAGGGGAGGGTTGTGATGTGGGAGTGAGGGGAGGGTTGTGATGTGGGAGTGATGGGAGAGTTGGGATGTGGGAGTGAGGGGAGGGGTGGGGTGTGGGAGTGAGGGGAGGGTTGTGATGTGGGAGTGAGGGGAGGGTTGTGATGTGGGAGTGAGGGGTGAGTTGGGATGTGGGAGTGAGGGGAAGGGTGTGGGAGAGAGGGGAGGGTTGGGGTGTGGGAGTGAGGGGAGGGGTGGGGTGTGGGTGTGAGGGGAGGGTTGTGATGTGGGAGTGAGGGGAGAGTTGGAATGTGGGAGTGAGGGGAGGGTTGGGGTGTGGGAGTGAGGGGAGGGTTGTGATGAGGGAGTGATGGGAGAGTTGGGGTGTGGGAGTGAGGGGATGGTTGTGATGTGGGAGTGAGGTGAGGGGTGGGGTGTGGGAGTGAAGGGAGGGTTGACGTGTGGGAGTGATGGGAGCGTTGTGATGTGGGAGTGAGGGGAGGGTTGTGATGTGGGAGTGAGGGGAAGGTTGTGATGTGGGAGTGATGGGAGAGTTGGGGTGTGGGAGTGAGGGCAGGGTTGTGATGTGGGAGTGAGGGGAGGGTTGGGGTGTGGGAGTGAGGGGAGGGTTGGGGTGTGGGTGTGAGGGGAGGGGTGGGGTGTGGGAGTGAGGGGAGGGTTGTGATGTGGGAGTGAGGGGAGGGTTGTGATGTGGGAGTGAGGGGAGAGTTGGGATGTGGGAGTGAGGGGAGGGGTGTGGGAGAGAGGGGAGGGTTGGGGTGTGGGAGTGAGGGGAGGGGTGGGGTGTGGGAGTGATGGGAGTGTTGTGATGTGGGAGTGAGGGGAGAGTTGGAATGTGGGAGTGAGGGGACGGCTGGGGTGTGGGAGTGAGGGGAGGGTTGGGGTGTGGGAGAGAGGGGAGGATTGTGATGAGGGAGTGATGGGAGAGTTGGGGTGTGGGAGTGAGGGGAGTGTTGTGATGTGGGAGTGATGGGAGAGTTGGGATGTGGGAGTGAGGGGAGGGGTCGTGTGTGGGAGTGAAGGGAGGGTTGTGATGTGGGAGTGAGGGGAGGGTTGTGATGTGAGAGTGAGGGGAGTGTTGAGATCTGGGAGTGAAGGGAGGGGTGTGGGAGTGAGGGGAGGGTTGGGGTGTGGGAGTGAGGGGAGGGGTGGGGTGTGGGAGTGAGGGGTGGTTGGGGATGTGGGAGTGATGGGAGGTTTGTGATGTGGGAGTGAGGGGAGGGGTGGGGTGTGGGAGTGAAGGGAGGGTTGTGATGTGGGAGTGAGGGGAGGGGTGGGGTGTGGGAGTGATGGGAGGTTTGTGATGTGGGAGTGAGGGGAGGGGTGGGGTGTGGGAGTGAAGGGAGGGTTGTGATGTGGGAGTGAAGGGAGGGTTGTGATGTGGGAGTGAGGGGAGTGTTGTGATGTGGGAGTGATGGGAGAGTTGGGATGTGGGAGTGAGGGGAGGGGTGGGGTGTGGGAGTGAGGGGAGGGTTGTGATGTGGGAGCGAGGGGAGGGTTGTGATGTGGGAGCGAGGGGAGGGTTGTGATGTGGGAGTGAGGGGAGAGTTGGGATGTGGGAGCGAGGGGAGGGGTGTGGGAGTGAGAGGTGGGTTGGGATGTGGGAGGGAGGGGTGGGTTGTGGGAGTGAGGGGAGGGTTGTGATGTGTGAGTGATGGGAGAGTTGGAATGGGGGAGTGAGGGGAGGGGTGGAGTGTGGGAGTGTAGGGAGGGTTGGGGTTTGGGAGTGAGGGGAGCGTTGTGATGAGGGAGTTATGAGAGAGTTGGGGTTTGGGAGTGAGGGGAGGGTTGTGATGTGGGAGTGAGGTGAGGGGTGGCGTGTGGGAGTGAGGGGAGGGTTGGGGTGTGGGAGTGAGGGGAGGGTTGTGATGTGGGAGTGAGTGGAGAGTTGGGATGTGGGAGTGAGGGGAGGGGTGTGGGAGAGAGGGGAGGGTTGGGGTGTGGGAGTGAGGGGAGGGGTGGGGTGTGGGAGTGAGGGGAGTGTTGTGATGTGGGAGTGATGGGAGAGTTGGGATGTGGGAGTGAGGGGACGGGTGGGGTGTGGGAGTGAGGGGAGGGTTGGGGTGTGGTAGTGAGGGGAGGGTTGTGATGAGGGAGTGATGGCAGAGTTGGGGTGTGGAAGTGAGGGGAGGGTTGTGATGTGGGAGTGAGGTGAGGGGTGGGGTGAGGGAGTGAAGGGAGGGTTGACGTGTGGGAGTGAGGGGAGCGTTGTGATGTGGGAGTGAGGGGAGGGTTGTGATGTGGGAGTGAGGGGAAGGTTGTGATGTGGGAGTGATGGGAGAGTTGGGGTGTGGGAGTGAAGGGAGGGTTGTGATGTGGGAGTGAGGGGAGGGGTGTGGGAGTGAGGGGAGGGTTGGGGTGTGGGAGTGAGGGGAGGGGTGGGGTGTGGGAGTGAAGGGAGGGTTGACGTGTGGGAGTGAGGGGAGCGTTGTGATGTGGGAGTGAGGGGAGGGTTGTGATGTGGGAGTGAGGGGAAGGTTGTGATGTGGGAGTGATGGGAGGGGTGGGGTGTGGGAGTGAAGGGAGGGTTGTGATGTGGGAGTGAGGGGAGGGGTGGGGTGTGGTAGTGAGGGGAGGGTTGTGATGTGGGAGTGAGGGGAGGGGTGGGGTGTGGGAGTGAAGGGAGGGTTGGGGTGTGGGAGTGAGGGGAGGGTTGTGGGAGAGAGGGGAGGGTTGGGGTGTGGGAGTGAGGGGAGGGGTGGGGTGTGGGTGTGAGGGGAGGGTTGTGATGTGGGAGTGAGGGGAGAGTTGGAATGTGGGAGTGAGGGGAGGGTTGGGGTGTGGGAGTGAGGGGAGGGTTGTGATGAGGGAGTGATGGGAGAGTTGGGGTGTGGGAGTGAGGGGAGGGTTGTGATGTGGGAGTGAGGTGAGGGGTGGGGTGTGGGAGTGAAGGGAGGGTTGACGTGTGGGAGTGAGGGGAGCGTTGTGATGTGGGAGTGAGGGGAGGGTTGTGATGTGGGAGTGAGGGGAAGGTTGTGATGTGGGAGTGATGGGAGAGTTGGGGTGTGGGAGTGAGGGCAGGGTTGTGATGTGGGAGTGAGGGGAGGGTTGGAATGTGGGAGTGAGGGGAGTGTTGTGATGTGGGAGTGAGGGGAGAGTTGGAATGTGGGAGTGAGGGGACGGCTGGGGTGTGGGAGTGAGGGGAGGGTTGGGTTGTGGGAGAGAGGGGAGGATTGTGATGAGGGAGTGATGGGAGAGTTGGGGTGTGGGAGTGAGGGGAGTGTTGTGATGTGGGAGTGATGGGAGAGTTGGGATGTGGGAGTGAGGGGAGGGGTCGGGTGTGGGAGTGAAGGGAGGGTTGTGATGTGGGAGTGAGGGGAGGGTTGTGATGTTAGAGTGAGGGGAGTGTTGAGATCTGGGAGTGAAGGGAGGGGTGTGGGAGTGAGGGGAGGGTTGGGGTGTGGGAGTGAGGGGAGGGGTGGGGTGTGGGAGTGAAGGGAGGGTTGTGATGTGGGAGTGAGGGGAGGGGTGGGGTGTGGGAGTGATGGGAGGTTTGTGATGTGGGAGTGAGGGGAGGGGTGGGGTGTGGGAGTGAAGGGAGGGTTGTGATGTGGGAGTGAAGGGAGGGTTGTGATGTGGGAGTGAGGGGAGTGTTGTGATGTGGGAGTGATGGGAGAGTTGGGATGTGGGAGTGAGGGGAGGGGTGGGGTGTGGGAGTGAGGGGAGGGTTGTGATGTGGGAGCGAGGGGAGGGTTGTGATGTGGGAGTGAGGGGAGAGTTGGGATGTGGGAGTGAGGGGAGGGGTGTGGGAGTGAGAGGTGGGTTGGGATGTGGGAGGGAGGGGTGGGGTGTGGGAGTGAGGGGAGGGTTGTGATGTGTGAGTGATGGGAGAGTTGGAATGGGGGAGTGAGGGGAGGGGTGGTGTGTGGGAGTGAGGGGAGGGTTGGGGTTTGGGAGTGAGGGGAGCGTTGTGATGAGGGGGTTAAGAGAGAGTTGGGGTTTGGGAGTGAGGGGAGGGTTGTGATGTGGGAGTGAGGTGAGGGGTGGCGTGTGGGAGTGAGGGGAGGGTTGGGGTGTGGGAGTGAGGGGAGGGTTGTGATGTGGGAGTGAGTGGAGAGTTGGGATGTGGGAGTGAGGGGAGGGGTGTGGGAGCGAGGGGAGGGTTTTGCTGTGGGAGTGAGGGGAGAGTTGGGATGTGGGAGTGAGGGGAGGGGTGTGGGAGAGAGGGGAGGGTTGGGGTGTGGGAGTGAGGGGAGGGGTGGTGTGTGGGAGTGAGGGGAGGGTTGTGATGTGGAAGTGAGGGGAGAGTTGGAATGTGGGAGTGAGGGGAGGGATGTGATGAGGGAGTGATGGGAGAGTTGGGGTGTGGAAGTGAGGGGAGGGTTGTGATGTGGGAGTGAGGTGAGGGGTGGGGTGAGGGAGTGAAGGGAGGGTTGAGGTGTGGGAGTGAGGGGAGCGTTGTGATGTGGGAGTGAGGGGAGGGTTGTGATGTGGGAGTGAGGGGAAGGTTGTGATGTGGGAGTGATGGGAGAGTTGGGGTGTGGGAGTGAAGGGAGGGTTGTGATGTGGGAGTGAGGGGAGGGGTGTGGGAGTGAGGGGAGGGTTGGGATGTGGGAGTGAAGGGAGGGTTGACGTGTGGGAGTGAGGGGAAGGTTGTGATGTGGGAGTGATGGGAGGGATGGGGTGTGGGAGTGAAGGGAGGGTTGTGATGTGGGAGTGAGGGGAGGGGTGGGGTGTGGGAGTGAGGTGAGGGTTGTGATGTGGGAGTGAGGGGAGTGTTGTGATGTGGGAGTGATGGGAGAGTTGGGATGTGGGAGTGAGGGGAGGGGTGGGGTGTGGGAGTGAGGGGAGGGTTGTGATGTGGGAGCGAGTGGAGGGTTTTGATGTGGGAGCGAGGGGAGGGTTGTGATGTGGGAGAGAGGGGAGAGTTGGGATGTGGGAGTGAGGGGAGGGGTGTGGGAGTGAGGGGTGGGTTGGGATGTGGGAGGGAGGGGTGGGGTGTGGGAGTGAGGGGAGGGTTGTGATGTGTGAGTGATGGGAGAGTTGGAATGGGGGAGTGAGGGGAGGGGTGGTGTGTGGGAGTGAGTGGAGGGTTGGGGTTTGGGAGTGAGGGGAGCGTTGTGATGAGGGAGTTATGAGAGAGTTGGGGTGTGGGAGTGAGGGGAGGGTTGTGACGTGGGAGTGAGGGGAGGGTTGTGATATGGGAGTGAGGGGAGGGTTTTGCTGTGGGAGTGATGGGAGAGTTGGGATGTGGGAGTGAGGGGAGGAGTGGGGTGTGGGAGTGAGGGGAGGGTTGTGATGTGGGAGTGAGGGGAGGGGTGGGGTGTGGGAGTGAGGGGAGGGTTGTGATGTGGGAGTGAGGGGAGGGTTGTGATGTGGGAGTGAGGGGAGAGTTGGGATGTGGGAGTGAGGGGAGGGGTGTGGGAGAGAGGGGAGAGTTGGAATGTGGGAGTGAGGGGACGGGTGGGGTGTGGGAGTGAGGGGAGGGTTGGGGTGTGGGAGTGAGGGGAGGGTTGTGATGAGGGAGTGTTGGGAGAGTTGGTGTGTGGGAGTGAGAGGAGGGTTGTGATGTGGGAGTGAGGTGAGGGGTGGGGTGTGGGAGTGAAGGGAGGGTTGACGTGTGGGAGTGAGGGGAGCGTTGTGATGTGGGAGTGAGGGGAGGGTTGTGATGTGGGAGTGAGGGGAAGGTTGTGATGTGGGAGTGAGGGGAGGGGTGTGGGATTGAGGGGTGGGTTGGGGTGTGGGAGTGAGGGGAGGGTTGGGGTGTGGGAGTGAGGGGAGGGTTGTGATGTGGGATTGATGGGAGAGTTGGAATGGGGGAGTGAGGGGAGGGGTGGGGTGTGGGAGTGAGGGGAGGGTTGTGATGTGGGAGTGAGGGGAATGTTGTGATGTGTGAGTGATGGGAGGGGTGGGGTGTGGGAGTGAAGGAAGGGTTGTGATGTGGGAGTGAGGGGAGGGGTGGGGTGTGGGAGTGAGGTGAGGGTTGTGATGTGGGAGTGAGGGGAGTGTTGTGATGTGGGAGTGATGGGAGAGTTGGGATGTGGGAGTGAGGGGAGGGGTGGGGTGTGGGAGTGAGGGGAGGGTTGTGATGAGGGAGTGATGAGAGAGTTGGGGGTGTGGGATTGAGGGTAGGGTTGTGATGTGGGAGTGAGGTGAGGGGTGGGGTGTGGGAGTGAGGGGAGGGTAGGGGTGTCGGAGTGAGGGGAGGGTTGTGATGTGGGAGTGAGGGGAGGGTTTTGATGTGGGAGTGATCGGAAAGTTGGGATGTGGGAGTGAGGGGAGGGGTGGGGTGTGGGAGTGAGGGGAAGGTTGTGATGTGGCAGTGAAGGGAGGGTTGCGATGTGGGAGTGAGGGGAGGGGTGGGGTGTGGGAGTGAAGGGAGGGTTGGGGTGCTGGAGTGAGGGGAGGGTTGTGATGTGGGAGTGAGGTGTGGGGTGTGGGAGTGAGGGGAGGGTTTGGTGTGGGAGTGAGGGGAGGGTTGTGATGTGGGAGTGAGGGGAGTGGTGGGGTGTGGGAGTGAAGGGAGGGTTGGGGTGTGGGAGTGAGTGCAGGGTTGTGATGTAGGAGTTAGGGGAGGGTTGTGATGTGGGAGTGAGGTAGGGTTGTGATGTGAGAGTAATGGGAGAGTTGGGATGTGGGAGTGAGGGGAGGGGTGGGGTGTGGGAGTGAGGAGAGGGTTGTGATGTGGGAGTGAGTGGAGGGTTGTGATGTGGGAGTGAGTGGAGAGTTGGGATGTGGGAGTGAGGGGAGGGTTGGGGTGTGGGGGTGAGGGGAGGGGCGGGGTGTGGGAGTGAGGGTAGGGTTGTGATGTGGGAGTGAGGGGAGAGTTGGAATGTGGGAGTGAGGGGACGGGTGGGGTGTGGGAGTGAGGGGAGGGTTGGGGTGTGGGAGTGAGGGGAGGGATGTGATGAGGGAGTGATGGGAGAGTTGGGGTGTGGGAGTGAGGGGAGGGGTGGGGTGTGGGAGTGAGGGGAGGGTTGGGGTGTGGGAGTGAAGGGGGTTGTGATGTGGGAGTGAGGGGAGGGTTTTGATGAGGGAGTGATGGGAGAGTTGGGATGTGGGAGTGAGGGGAGGGTTGTGATGTGGGAGTGAGGGGAGGGCAGTGATGTGGGAGTGAGGGGAGGAGTGGGGTGTGGGAGTGAGGGGAGGGTTGTGATGTGGGAATGAGGTGTGTGGTGTGGGAGTGAGGGGAGGGTGTGTGATATGGGAGTGAGGTGAGGGGTGGGGTGCGGGAGTGAGGGGAGGGTTTGGGTGTGGGAGTGAGGGGAGGGTTGTGATGTGGGAGTGAGGGGAGGGTTGTGATGAGGGAGTGATGGGAGAGTTTGGTTGTGGGAATGTGGGGAGGGTTGTGATGTGGGAGTGAGGTGAGGGGTGGGGTGTGGGAGTGAGGGGAGGGTTGGGGTGTGGGAGTGAGGGGAGGGTTGTGATGTGGGAGTGTGGGGAGGGGTATGGTGTGGGAGTGAGGGGAGGGTTGTGATGTGGGAATGGGGGGAGGGGTGGCCTGTGGGAGTGAGGGGAGAGTTGTGATGTGGGAGTAAGGGGAGGGCTATGGTGTGGGAGTGAGGGGAGGGTTGTGATGTGGGAATGAGGGGAGGGGTATGGTGTGGGAGTGAGGGGAGAGTTGTGATGTGGGAATGAGGGGAGGGGTGGGCTGTGGGTGTGAGGGGAGGGGTGGGATGTGGCAGTGAGGGGTGGGTTGTGATGTGGGAGGGTTGTGATGTGGGAGTGAGGGGAGGCGTGGGGTGTGGGAGTGAGGGGAGGGGTGGAGTGTGGGAGTGAGGGTAGGGGTGGCGTGTGGGAGTGAGGGGAGTCGTGGGGTGTGGGAGTGTGGGGAGTCGTGGGGTGTGGGAGTGAGGGGAGGGTTGGGGTGTGGGAGTGAGGGGAGGGGTGGGGTGTGGGAGTGAGGGGAGGGGTGGGGTGTGGGAGTGAGTGGAGGGGTGGTGTGTGGGAGTGAGGGGAGGGGTAGGGTGTGTGAGTGAGGGGAGGGTTGGTGTGCGGGAGTGAGGGGAGGGTTGTGATGTGGGAGTGAGGGGAGGGGTGGGGTGTGGGAGTGAGGGGAGGGTTGGTGTGCGGGCGTGAGGGGAGGGTTGTGATGTGGGAGTGAGGGGAGGGGTGGGGTGTGGGAGTGAGTGGAGGGTTCTGATGTGGGAATGAGGGGTGCGGTGTGGGAGTGCGGGGAGGGTTGTTGTGTGGGAGTGAGGGGAGGGTTGTGATGTGGGAATGAGGGGAGGGGTATGGTGTGAGAGTGAGGGGAGAGTTGTGATGTGGGAATGAGGGGAGGGGTGGGCTGTGGGTGTGAGGGGAGGGGTGGGATGTGGGAGTGAGGGGTGGGTTGTGATGTGGGAGGGTTGTGATGTGGGAGTGAGGGGAGGCGTGGGGTGTGGGAGTGAGGGGAGGGGTGGGGTGTGGGAGTGAGGGTAGGGGTGGCGTGTGGGAGTGAGGGGAGTCGTGGGGTGTGGGAGTGTGGGGAGTCGTGGGGTGTGGGAGTGAGGGGAGAGTTGGGGTGTGGGAGTGAGGGGAGGGGTGGGGTGTGGGAGTGAGGGGAGGGGTGGGGTGTGGGAGTGAGGGGAGGGGTAGGGTGTGGGAGTGAGGGGAGGGTTGTGATGTGGGAGTGAGTGGAGGTGTCGGGTGTGGGAGTGAGGGAAGGGTTGGTGTGTGGGAGTGAGGGGAGGGTTGTGATGTGGGAGTGAGGGGAGGGGTGGGGTGTGGGAGTGAGGGGAGTCGTGGGGTGTGGGAGTGAGGGGAGGGTTGTGATGTGGGAGTGATGGGAGAGTTGGGATGTGGGAGTGAGGGGAGGGGTGGGGTGTGGGAGTGAGGGGAGGGTTGTGATGTGGGAGTGAAGGGGGGTTGTGATGTGGGAGTGAGGGGAGGGTTTTGATGAGGGAGTGATGGGAGAGTTGGGATGTGGGAGTGAGGGGAGGGTTGTGATGTGGGAGTGAGGGGAGGGCTGTGATGTGGGAGTGAGGGGAGGGGTGGGGTGTGGGAGTGAGGGGAGGGTTGTGATGTGGGAATGAGGGGTGTGGTGTGGGAGTGAGGGGAGGGTGTGTGATATGGGAGTGAGGTGAGGGGTGGGGTGCGGGAGTGAGGGGAGGGTTTGGGTGTGGGAGTGAGGGGAGGGTTGTGATGTGGGAGTGAGGGGAGGGTTGTGATGAGGGAGTGATGGGAGAGTTTGGGTGTGGGATTGAGGGGAGGGTTGTGATGTGGGAGTGAGGTGAGGGGTGGGGTGTGGGAGTGAGGGGAGGGTTGGGGTGTGGGAGTGAGGGGAGGGTTGTGATGTGGGAGTGAGGGGAGGGGTATGGTGTGGGAGTGAGGGGAGGGTTGTGATGTGGGAATGAGGGGAGGGGTGGGCTGTGGGAGTGAGGGGAGGGTTGTGATGTGGGAGTGAGGGGAGGGTTGTGATGTGGCAGTAAGGGGAGGGGTATGGTTGGGAGTGAAGGGGAGGGTTGTGATGTGGGAATGAGGGGAGTGGTATGGTGTGGGAGTGAGGGGAGGGGTGGGGTGTGGGAGTGAGTGGAGGGGTGGGGTGTGGTAGTGAGGGGAGGGGTAGGGTGTGGGAGTGAGGGGAGGGTTGTGATGTTGGAGTGAGGGGAGGGGTGGGGTGTGGGAGTGAGGGAAGGGTTGGTGTGTGGGATTGAGGGGAGGGTTGTGATGTGGGAGTGAGGGGAGGGGTGGGGTGTGGGAGTGAGTGGAGGGTTGTGATGTGGGAATGAGCGGTGCGGTGTGGGAGTGCGGGGAGCGTTGTAATGTGGGAGTGAGGGGAGGGGTGGGGTTTGGGAGTGAGGGGAGGTTTGTGATGTGGGAGTGAGGGGAGGGTTGGGGTGTGGGAGTGAGGGGAATGTTGTGATGTGGGAGTGAGGGGAATGTTGTGATGTGGGAGTGAGGGGAGGGGTGGGGTGTGGGAGTGAGGGGAGGTTTGTGATGTGGGAGTGAGGGGAGGGTTGTGATGTTGGAGTGAGGGGAGGGTTGTGATGTGGGAGTGATGGGAGGGTTGTGATGTGAGAGTGAGGGGAGGGTTGTGATGTGGGAGTGATGGGAGAGTTGGGATGTGGGAGTGAGGGGAGGGTTGGTCTGTGGGTGTGATCGGAGAGTTGGCGTTTGGGAGGGTTGGTTGGGAGGGTTGAGGTATGGGAGTAATGGGAGTGTGGGGTGTGGGAATGATGGGAGGGTTGGGAGTGATGAGAGAGTTGGTATTTTGGGGGGTTGGCGTGTGGGAATTGTCATGATATTCAAGTGAACATCACAGCACATAAACACATACATAATGATAGACCGAGCAACGGACCAATTAACACACATAACACGACAGCCAATCACAGACAAGAGCATACACAGTACAAAACAAGAAATACGACACTTCCTGGACAGTCCATTAGGAGACGGCACATGGCAAGGACCTCAAAGTCAGACACTCACACAGTCACAACGTGCTGAGTACCAAGTCTGATGTATAAATAGTTTAATGGAATAAAACTGTGTTGTACCAATCGCAACCGTGTTGGTTCGTCTGTACCTCAGAGCACCCAACACTTCATGGTACCAGAGGTGAATGGAAACCTACCCACAAATCTGCCATCCTGCGCCATGGACACCGTCAACACACCACAGCCGTTGCAAGTCGCTGGGAAGCTGGGCATAAATTGGACGCTCTCAAGCATCGCTTCAAACTCTTTATGGAAGCCAACGAAAAACAGGGCGCCTCGGACAAAAGGAAGATCGCCATCCTCCTCACCACCGCAGGTCAGCACGCCATCCATGTATACAACTCCCTGGTGTTCGCGGAAGGCGAGGACAAATCTAAATATGACACGGTCCTCCTCAAGCTCGACCAACACTTCGACGTTGAGGTCAACGAGAGCTTTGAGAGGTATGTCTTCCAGCAGCGCCTGTAAGGTAAGGATGAGCTCTTTCAGTCCTTCCTGACGTATCTCCGCATACTCGCGCAGTCCTGCGGTTACGACACCACCTCAGAGTCCGTGATCCGGGACCAGATCGTTTTTGGGGTTGCCTCGGGCACCCTACACCAGCAGCTTTTAAAAATAAAATAGCATCTGCAGTTGAAGCCTGTGTCCTGCATGAGAACGCGACTAGCCGATATGCCCAATTTCAGGCGACCGAATCGGCGCGGAGGGGGTCCTACGCGACCGGATCGGAGAGCCAGGCGACCCACGAGGCTGAACGGGTCCAGGCGATTGAGTTTCTCCGGGCCCGCAGCCCGGACGAGGACGGCCGTTTTGCGCGCTTTTCGAGGCCTCCCGCGCTTATGCGCGCCAAAACCTATGGCACTGAGGGACATGATGCGCAGGTGCGCTTGACGCAAGACCGAACTGCGCATGCGCAGTGGCGTAACGAACGCCACGACGTCATGACCTGCGGCAACTGTGGAGCTGCACATTTAAAAGGGCAATGTCCCGCAAAAACCCGACAATGCCTACGCTGTGGCAAGGTGAGCCACTATGCTGCCTACTGTCGAGCGGCTCAAACTGTGGATCTTCCACATCTCCGACAACCTCGCAGACACGTGCGGACCATTCAGCCTCCACATCACGACATCCAAACCGATGACACAGATGACCAAGACGCCTTCCGGGTTGCGGTCATTGATTGGAACCGGGTCAACACAATCAATCCGGGCGATGAATGGTGTGCCACCCTGATGGTCAACCGATCGCCGATCACTTTTCGCCTGGACACTGGCGCCTCCGCCAACCTCAGAGCATGGTCAGCCTTCTACGCCACCAAGGTCAGACGACCAATCTGGCCGTCCCGGTGCAGGATGGTCGACTACAACGGCAACGTTATCCCGGCTTTGGGACCCTGCCAGCTCCAGGTGACACACAACACACACACGGCCACACTCTCGTTCGAGATAGTCGGCTCATCGAAGGACTCCCTGCTGGGCGCACAGGCATGCAAGGCTCTCCACCTCGTGTAACGAGTCCACTCTCTCTCTCCAGATGGCACATCTGACTTCCGGGATGCAGAGTTCAACGCACAGCTCCAATCACTCCTCGCCCACAACCAGGAGGCA
Source organism: Scyliorhinus torazame (assembly GCF_047496885.1). Taxonomy (NCBI): domain Eukaryota; kingdom Metazoa; phylum Chordata; class Chondrichthyes; order Carcharhiniformes; family Scyliorhinidae; genus Scyliorhinus; species Scyliorhinus torazame. The sequence continues at coordinate 86,883,338 of NC_092724.1, forward strand.
TTCGAGGGCATGGGAACACTGCCATACACCTACCAAATTCACCTCAAACCAGACGCCATCCCGGTCATTCACGCACCTCGCAGGGTTCCTGCGCCACTTAAAGACCACCTCAAGCAGCTGCAGGACCTCCAGGACCAAGGGGTCCTATCCAGGGTCACGGAGCCCACGCCGTGGGTCAGCTCCATGGTGTGTGTCAAGAAGCCCTCCGGCCCAAAGCTATGCACCTTCAACACTCCTTTCGGCAGGTTCTGCTATAACAGGATGCCATTTGGCATCATCTTGGCATCCGAGGTCTTTCATAGGATCATGGAGCAGATGATGGAAGGTATCGAAGGGGTGTGCGTATATGTGGATGACGTCATCATCTGGTCCACCACACCACAGGAGCACAAAACTCCAACGCGTTTTTGCCCGCATAAGGGAAAACGGCCTGCGCCTCAACCGAGCCAAGTGTTCCTTTGGCCAGACCGAGTTGAAGTTCCTGGGGGACCATATCTCCCGGTCAGGGGTCCGACAGGATGCAGACAAGGTGAGCGCCATCACAGCCATGCCGCAGCCGGCCGACAAGAAAGCAGTGCTACGCTTCCTTGGCATGGTCAACTTCCTGGGGAAGTTCATTCATAGAACGATACAGCGCAGTACAGGCCCTTCGGCCCACGATGTTGCACCGAAACAAAAGCCATCTAACCTACACTATGCCATTATCATCCATATGTTTATCCAATAAACTTTTAAATGCCCTCAATGTTGGCGAGTTCACTACTGTAGCAGGTAGGGCATTCCACGGCCTCACTACTCTTTGCGTAAAGAACCTACCTCTGACCTCTGTCCTATATCTATTACCCCTCAGTTTAAAGCTATGTCCCCTCGTGCCAGCCATATCCATCCGCGGGAGAAGGCTCTCACTGTCCACCCTATCTAACCCCCTGATCATTTTGAATGCCTCTATTAAGTCTCCTCTTAACCTTCTTCTCTCCAACAAAAACAACCTCAAGTCCATCAGCCTTTCCTCATAAGATTTTCCCTCCATACCAGGCAACATCCTGGTAAATCTCCTCTGCACCCGCTCCAAAGCCTCCACGTCCTTCCTATAATGCGGTGACCAGAACTGTACGCAATACTCCAAATGCGGCCGTACCAGAGTTCTGTACAGCTGCAACATGAACTCCTGACTCCGGAACTCAATTCCTCTACCAATAAAGGCCAACACTCCATAGGCCTTCTTCACAACCCTATCAACCTGGGTGGCAACTTTCAGGGATCTATGTACATGGACACCTAGATCCCTCTGCTCAGCCACACTTTCAAGAACTTTACCATTAGCCAAATATTCCGCATTCCTGTTATTCCTTCCAAAGTGAATCACCTCACACTTCTCTACATTAAACTCCATTTGCCACCTCTCAGCCCAGCTCTGCAGCTTATCTATATCCCTCTGTAACCTGCTACATCCTTCCACACTGTCGACAACACCACCAACTTTAGTATCGTCTGCAAATTTACTCACCCACCCTTCTGCGCCTTCCTCTAGGTCATTGATAAAAATGACAAACAGCAGCGGCCCCAGAACAGATCCTTGTGGTACGCCACTTGTAACTGAACTCCATTCTGAACATTTCCCATCAACCACCACCCTCTGTCTTCTTTCAGCTAGCCAATTTCTGATCCACATCTCTAAATCTCCCTCAATCCCCAGCCTCGGTATTTTCTGCAATAGCCTACCGTGGGGAACCTTATCAAACGCTTTGCTGAAATCCATATACACCACATCAACTGCTCTACCCTCGTCTACCTGTTCAGTCACCTTCTCAAAGAACTCGATAAGGTTTGTGAGGCATGACCTACCCTTCACAAAGCTATGCTGACTATCCCTGATCATATTATAAATCTTGTCTCTTATAATCCCCTTCAAGACTTTACCCACTACAGACGTGAGGCTCACCGGTCTATAGTTGGCGGGGTTGTCTCTGCTCCACTTTTTGAACAAAGGGACCACATTTGCTATCCTCCAGTCCTCTGGCACTATTCCTGTAGCCAATGATGACATAAAAATCAAAGCCAAAGGTCCAGCAATCTCTTCCCTGGCCTCCCAGAGAATCCTAGGATAAATCCCATCAGGCCCCGGGGACTTATCTATTTTCAGCCTGTCCAGAATTGCCAACACCTCTTCCCTACGTAACTCAATGCCATCTATTCTAAAAGCCTGGGTCTCAGCATTCTCTTCCACAACATTATCTTTTTCCTGAGTGAATACTGACGTAAAATATTCATTTAGTATCTCTCCTATCTCTTCAGACTCCACACACAACTTCCCATCCCTGTCCTTGACTGGTCCTACTCTTTCCCTCGTCATTCGCTTATTCCTGACATACCTATAGAAAGCTTTTGGGTTTTCCTTGATCCTACCTGCCAAATACTTCACATGTCCCCTCCTTGCTCGTCTTAGCTCTCTCTTTAGATCCTTCCTCGCTACCTTGTAACTATCCATCGCCCCAACTGAAACTTCACACCTCATCTTCACATAGGCCTCCTTCTTCCTCTTAACAAGAGATTCCACTTCTTTGGTAAACCACGGTTCCCTCGCTCTACGCCTTCCTCCCTGCCTGACCGGTACATACTTATCAAGAACACGCAATAGCTGATCCTTGAACAAGCTCCACTTATCCAGTGTGCCCAACACTTGCAGCCTACTTCTCCACCTTATCCCCCCCAAGTCACGTCTAGTGGCATCATAATTGCCCTTCCCCCAGCTATAACTCTTGCCCTGCGGTGTATGCTTATCCCTTTCCATCATTAACGTAAACGTCACCGAATTGTGGTCACTGTCCCCAAAGTGCTCTCCTACCTCCAAATCCAACACCTGGCCTGGTTCATTACCCAAAACCAAATCCAACGTGGCCTCGCCTCTTGTTGGCCTGTCAACATATTGTGTCAGGAAACCCTCCTGCACACACTGTACAAAAAAACGACCCATCTAATGTACTCGAACTATATATTTTCCAGTCAATATTTGGAAAGTTAAAGTCTCTACCCTGTTACTTTCGCTCTTATCCAGGATCATCCTCACCATCCTTTCCTCTACATCCCTCGAACTACTTGGAGGCCTATAGAAAACTCCCAACAGGGTGACCTCTCCTTTCCTGTTTCTAACCTCAGCCCATACTACCTCGGAAGATGAGTCCCCATCTAGCATCCTCTCCGCCACCGTAATACTGCTCTTGACTAGCAGCGCCACACCTCCCCCTCTTTTGCCTCCTTCTCTGAGCTTACTAAAACACCTAAACCCCGGAACCTGCAACATCCATTCCTGTCCCTGCTCTATCCATGTCTCCGAAATGGCCACAACATCGAAGTCCCAGGTACCAACCCATGCTGCCAGTTCCCCTACCTTATTTCGTATACTCATGGCATTGAAATAGACACACTTCAAACCACCTACCTGAACACTGGCCCCCTCCTGCGACGTCAAATCTGTGCTCCTGACCTCTATACTCTCATTCTCCCTTACCCTAAAACTACAATCCAGGTTCCCATGCCCCTGCTGCATTAGTTTAACCTTGCCTCCCACACGACGGCTCTGCGCCACCTCGTAAAAAAGTGCACAGAGTTCCAGTGGCAACACACACACCAGCTGGAATGGGAGGAGCTCAAACGCAAACTCACCGTTTTTTGACACGTCTCGTGCCACCAAAATCTCAACTGATGCCAGCCAATCCGGCACTGGAGCAGTGCTCCTGCAGCGGGATGACACGGCATCGTGGGCCCCAGTTGCCTATGCATCGCGCGCCATGACCCCCACAGAGCAGCGCTACGCGCAGATCGAAAAGGAGTGCCTGGGCTTGCTAACCGGTTTAGACAAGTTCCATGATTTTGTATATGGTCTTCCCCGGTTCACTGTCGAAACTGACCACTGCTCCCTGGTCAGCATAATAAACAAGGACCTGAACGTGATGACCCCTCGCCTCCAGCGCATCCTACTTAAACTCAGGAGGTACGACTTCCAACTGGTCTACACTCCAGGGAAGGACCTCATCGTGGCGGATGCCCTATCCAGAGCAGTGAGCACGCCGCCAGATGCAGAGGGGTTCGTATGTCAGGTCGAGGCACAGGTGGCTTTCACATCGGCAAATCTGCCGGCTGACGACTCCAGTCTGGCCCGTATTCCATAAGACCATAAGACCATAAGACATAGGAGCGGAAGTAAGGCCATTCGGCCCATCGAGTCCACTCCACCATTCAATCATGGCTGATTTAAACTCCATTTACCCGCTCTCTCTCCATAGCCCTTAATTCCTTGAGAAATCAAGAATTTATCAACTTCTGTATTCGCCGAGAGACTGCGGCCGACCCCCTTCTACAGCCTGTGATGCGCCACATGACGGGAGGGTGGCTCAAAGGGCAGTGCCCGCAGTTCTACACTGTCCGAGACGACCTGGCCATCATTGATGATGTCCTTCTGAAGCTGGACCGGATTGTGATTCCGCACAGCATGCGCAAGCTGGTTCTCGACCAACTGCACGAAGGCCACTTGGGGGTCGAGAAGTGCAGACGGAGGGCCCGAGAGGCGGTATACTGGCCGGGCATCAGTGACGATATTGCCAACATGGTGCTCAAATGTACAACCTGCCAAAGGTTTCAGCCGGCGCAACCTCCTGAAACGCTTTTGCCCCATGAGCTGGTTACGTCCCCCTGGGCGAAGGTGGGTGTAGACCTGTTTCACGCGCTCGGCAGGGACTATGTCATCATAGTTGACTACTTCTCAAACTACCCAGAAGTCATACGCCTGCACGATCTGACGTTGCCTGCTACCATCAGGCCTGCAAAGACACCTTTGCTCGCCACGGCATTCCGATGACTGTCATGTCGGACAATGGGCCCTGTTTCGCCAGCCAGGAATGGTCATTGTTTGCTGCCTCGTATGGCTTCACACACGTGACGTCCAGCCCTCTGTACCCCCAGTCCAATGGAAAGGCGGAGAAGGGCGTTCACATTGCCAAGCGGCCCTCTGCAAGGCTGCTGAAGCCGGGTCGGACTTCAACCTCGCCCTGCTGGCCTATCGCTCGGCCCCACTAGCCACTGGTCTCTCACCAGCACAGCTGCTGATGGGTCGCGCCCTCAGAACCACTGTGCCTTCCATCCTGGCACCAACTATAGACCATGTTCCGGTACTGCATAGGATGCAACTGCAGCGCGGTCGCCAGAAGAGATCGTATGACACACAGGCAACTGATCTTCCCGCCCTGGCCCCTGGAGACGACGTCCACATCCACCTACCAGAAGGTGGCTGGTCAGCACCTGCCGAAGTTCTCCAACGCGTGGCTCCCCGCTCGTTCCTGGTACGCATGCCTGATGGACCCGTGCGTAGGCGCAATCGCCGGGCTCTTCGCCTACTTCCACGCTCGCTACGAGACCTTATACTGACACCGTGTCCTCCTGAGGTTCCTGATAGCGACTTCGTGGAGCTGCCTGCTACCATGCCCCTTCCGGCGCCGCCCGTGGCCAGGCCCACACCTCAGCCGGTGGTTCCCGACCCACCCTTGAGGCGGTCAACCCGAATTCGTCGCCCACCTACTAGACTGGACTTATGAGACTGTTTACACGTTGAACTCATGCAACCACTGTTTTAACATGTCTATGTTTTTCTCGTTACAGGCATTCATTTTATCGTTCCACATTTCCACGTTGTTTTCTTTTTGTTTTGTTACAACCTTGTTAGCATGTCACACCCGACATCGCCCCTTGTATATAGTTAAGCCCCATGTACATGCTGTAAATATTACACGCACACGCATTTAGCTGCACTCAGGACACATTTCTATTTCTAACCACGTAGGCACATAATCTTGTAAAAAAAGGGGGGATGTCATGATAGTCAAGTGAACATCACAGCACATAAACACATACATATGATAGACAGAGCAACGGACCAATTAGCACACATAACACGACAGCCAATCACAGACAAGAGCATACACAGTACAAAACAAGAAACACGACACTTCCTGGGCAGTCCATTAGGAGACGGCACAGGGCAAGGACCTCAAAGCCAGACACTCAGACAGTCACCACGTGCTGAGTACCAAGTTTGTTGTATAAATAGTTTAACAGAATAAAACTGCGTTGTACCAATCGCAACCGTGTTGGTTCGTCTGTATCTCAGAGCACCCAACACTTCAGGAATGATGGGAGGGTTGGGAGTGATGGGAGAGTTGGCATTTTTGAGGGTTGGTTGGGAGGGTTGGGGAATGGGAGTAATGGGAGTGTGGGGTGTGGGAATGATGGGAGGGTTGGGAGTGATGGGAGAGTTGACATTTTGGAGGGTTGGGGTGTGGGAATGATGGGAGTGATGGGAGAATTGGTGTTTTGGGGGGTTGGGGTGTGGGATTGATGGGAGGGTTGGGAGTGATGGGAGAGTTGGCATTTTGGGGGGTTGGGGTGTGGGAATGATGGGAGTGTTGGGAGTGATGGAAGAGTTGGCATTTTGGAGGGTTGGGGTGTGCGAATGATGGGAGTGTTCGGGTCTCTGTGGCATTTGGTAAAGCTAAATTTTCCCTCACAGGAAAGCTGAATAGTGATTTAGTGCTCTTTCTGAACCGTTTCATTTTATCATTAACAGGTGAAGCCTATTGTGTCAAAGTACTTCAAGCAACACAACATCCCCTACAATGAGGACGGGTATCTCTCCCGCCTTCGCTTGTTCATTGACAAGTATGAGGAACTGATGGTCGATGCCCCACGGCTCACTGAGTTAGTGGGTATTCAGTGACAAAGTGAACAGGCTGCCTGACAGTGTGGTGTCCCCTCAACAATGAGCATCCTTAATCACCTTCAAAGATACCCAGCATTATACTACTGTTTATCGGGGATTGGACAATCGTTTAAAGGGGAGTTACAGAAATGTTCCATGGCGTAACTGATTAATAAGAAATGTATAATTGTCTAATGTGAGTTACACAATGTTTAAGGGGAATTAATTACTCTACTGTTTAAAGTAGAATTGGACAATTGTTTAATGGGGAAATACACAATTTAAAAGGTAAGTTACGCATTTTTAAAAAAGGAAATAGACAATTCTATAATGGGGAATTGAGCAAATTGTTTAATAGGAGTCACAAAGCTGTTTAAAGGGGGAATATGGAATTGTTTAAGGGAGTTAAATGATTTGTGCTCCTGACTAAAGTCAGCATGTACCTGAGCCTCCAGTGTTCACTGTGATGCTCATTGCCAGCAGCAGTCGGTCAGAGCTCACCAATAAAGCTGTTTGGGGAAGTGACAGTGGTGGGTCAGTGCGGGGATGGGGTGTGTAGCATTCCCACCTCGGAGTCACAAATCCTCCAGATCCTCCTCACAGTGAAGGCTGCCACAGTCTTTCTGATGTGATGTTAAATTTCAGATGGCTGCGTTCGAAGATGATCAATGGAGCTATTCCCCAAGTCCTGACCAATACTTAATTCTGCCCACATTCATAAACAATGGATGAATCTGGTCGTTATCACAGTGCTGTTAGTGAGAGCTTGCTGAGCAAACACTGACTGCTATTTTCCTGCATTGCAACAGTGACTGACAACACATGGGCGGCATGGTGGCACACTGGTTAGCACTGCTGCTTCACAGCTCCAGAGTCCCGGGTTCAATTCTGGATTCAGGGACAGTCTAAGTGGAGTTTGTACATTCTCCCCGTGAGTGCGTGGGTTTCCTCCGGGTGCTCCGGTTTCCTCCCATACTCCAAAGAACCAAGAACAGTACAGCACAAGAACAGACCCTTCGGCCCTCCAAGCCCGTGCCGACCATGCTGCCCAACTAAACTACAATCTTCTACACTTCCGGGGTCCGTATCCCTCTATTCCCATCCTATTCATGTATTTGTCAAGATGCCCCTTAAATGTCACTATCGTCCCTGCTCCATATCCTTCTGGTAGTGTGGCGACCAGAATTGAACACTATACTCCAAGTGTGGCCTAACTAAGGTTCTATACAGCTGCAACATGACTTGCCAATTCTTGGCAAAGATGTGTAGGTTAGGTGGATTGGCCATGATAAACTGCCCCTTAGTGTCCAAAAGGTTAGGTGGTGTTACTGGGTTACGGGGATAGGGTGGAGGTATGGGCTTGAGTAGGGTGCTCTTTCCAAGGGCCGGTGCAGCAATTCCCCAATCTCTCTCCCGCCATTCCCCATTCTCTCCCCCAGCCATTCCCCATTCTCCCTCCCAGCCATTCCCCATTCTCTCCCCCAGCCATTCCCCATTCTCTCTCCCAGCCATTCCCCATTCTCTCCCCTAGCCATTCCCCATTCTCCCTCCCAGCCATTCCCCATTCTCGCTCCCAGCCATTCCCCAATCTCCCCCCCAGCCATTCCCCATTCTCTCTCCCAGCCATTGCCCATTCTCTCTCCCAGCCATTGCCCATTCTCTCTCCCAGCCATTCCTCATTCTCTCTCCCAGCCATTCCCCATTCTCTCTCCCAGCCATTGCCCATTCTCTCTCCCAGCCATTCCCCATTCTCTCTCCGAGCCATTCCCCATTCTCGCTCCCAGCCATTCCCCAATCTCTCCCCCAGCCATTCCCCATTCTCTCTCCCAGCCATTGCCCATTCTCTCTCCCAGCCATTCCCCATTCACTCTCCCAGCCATTCCCCATTCTCTCCCCCAGCCATTGCCCATTCTCTCTCCCAGCCATTCCCCATTCACTCTCCCAGCCATTCCCCATTCTCTCTCCCAGCCAGTGCCCATTCTCTCTCCCAGCCATTCCCCATTCTCTCTCCCAGCCAATTCCCATTCTCTCTCCCAGCCATTCCTCATTCTCTCTCCCAGCCATTCCCCATTCTCTCTCCCAGCCATTCCCCATTCTCTCTCCCAGCCATTCCCCATTCTCCCCCCCCCCCCAGCCATTCCTCATTCTCGCTCCCAGCCATTCCCCATTCACTCTCCCAGCCATTCCCCATTCACTCTCCCAGCCAGTGCCCATTCTCTCTCCCAGCCATTCCCCATTCACTCTCCCAGCCATTCCCCATTCTCTCTCCCAGCCATTGCCCATTCTCTCTCCCAGCCATTGCCCATTCTCTCTCCCAGCCATTCCCCATTCACTCTCCCAGCCATTCCCCATTCTCTCTCCCAGCCAGTGCCCATTCTCTCTCCCAGCCATTCCCCATTCTCTCTCCCAGCCAATTCCCATTCTCTCTCCCAGCCATTCCTCATTCTCTCTCCCAGCCATTCCCCAATCTCTCTCCCAGCCATTCCCCAATCTCTCTCCCAGCCATTCCCCATTCTCTCTCCCAGCCAGTGCCCATTCTCTCTCCCAGCCATTCCCCATTCACTCTCCCAGCCATTCCCCATTCTCGCTCCCAGCCATTCCCCATTCTCTATCCCAGCCATTCCCCATTCTCCCCCCACCAGCCATTCCTCATTCTCGCTCCCAGCCATTCCCCATTCACTCTCCCAGCCATTCCCCATTCTCTCTCCCAGCCATTCCCCATTCACTCTCCCAGCCATTCCCCATTCTCTCTCCCAGCCATTCCTCATTCTCTCTCCCAGCCAGTGCCCATTCTCTCTCCCAGCCATTCCCCATTCTCACTCCCAGCCATTCCCCATTCTCGCTCCCAGCCATTCCCCATTCTCTCTCCCAGCCATTCCCCATTCTCCCCCCCCCCCCAGCCATTCCTCATTCTCGCTCCCAGCCATTCCCCATTCACTCTCCCAGCCATTCCCCATTCACTCTCCCAGCCAGTGCCCATTCTCTCTCCCAGCCATTCCCCATTCACTCTCCCAGCCATTCCCCATTCTCTCTCCCAGCCATTGCCCATTCTCTCTCCCAGCCATTGCCCATTCTCTCTCCCAGCCATTCCCCATTCACTCTCCCAGCCATTCCCCATTCTCTCTCCCAGCCAGTGCCCATTCTCTCTCCCAGCCATTCCCCATTCTCTCTCCCAGCCAATTCCCATTCTCTCTCCCAGCCATTCCTCATTCTCTCTCCCAGCCATTCCCCATTCTCTCTCCCAGCCATTCCCCAATCTCTCTCCCAGCCATTCCCCAATCTCTCTCCCAGCCATTCCCCATTCTCTCTCCCAGCCAGTGCCCATTCTCTCTCCCAGCCATTCCCCATTCTCTCTCCCAGCCATTCCCCATTCTCGCTCCCAGCCATTCCCCATTCTCTCTCCCAGCCATTCCCCATTCTCCCCCCACCAGCCATTCCTCATTCTCGCTCCCAGCCATTCCCCATTCACTCTCCCAGCCATTCCCCATTCTCTCTCCCAGCCATTCCCCATTTACTCTCCCAGCCATTCCCCATTCTCTCTCCCAGCCATTCCCCATTCTCTCTCCCAGCCAGTGCCCATTCTCTCTCCCAGCCATTCCCCATTCTCACTCCCAGCCATTCCCCATTCTCGCTCCCAGCCATTCCCCATTCTCTCTCCCAGCCATTCCCCATTCTCCCCCCCCCCAGCCATTCCTCATTCTCGCTCCCAGCCATTCCCCATTCACTCTCCCAGCCATTCCCCATTCACTCTCCCAGCCATTCCCCATTCACTCTCCCAGCCAGTGCCCATTCTCTCTCCCAGCCATTCCCCATTCACGCTCCCAGCCATTCCCCATTCTCGCTCCCAGCCATTGCCCATTCTCTCTCCCAGCCATTGCCCATTCTCTCTCCCAGCCATTCCCCATTCACTCTCCCAGCCATTCCCCATTCTCTCTCCCAGCCAGTGCCTATTCTCTCTCCCAGCCATTCCCCATTCTCTCTCCCAGCCAATTCCCATTCTCTCTCCCAGCCATTCCTCATTCTCTCTCCCAGCCATTCCCCATTCTCTCTCCCAGCCATTCCCCAATCTCTCTCCCAGCCATTCCCCAATCTCTCTCCCAGCCATTCCCCATTCTCTCTCCCAGACAGTGCCCATTCTCTCTCCCAGCCATTCCCCATTCTCGCTCCCAGCCATTCCCCATTCTCGCTCCCAGCCATTCCCCATTCTCCCCCCACCAGCCATTCCTCATTCTCTCTCCCAGCCAATTCCCATTCTCTCTCCCAGCCATTCCTCATTCTCTCTCCCAGCCATTCCCCATTCTCTCTCCCAGCCATTCCCCAATCTCTCTCCCAGCCATTCCCCAATCTCTCTCCCAGCCATTCCCCATTCTCTCTCCCAGCCAGTGCCCATTCTCTCTCCCAGCCATTCCCCATTCTCGCTCCCAGCCATTCCCCATTCTCGCTCCCAGCCATTCCCCATTCACTCTCCCAGCCATTCCCCATTCTCTCTCCCAGCCATTCCCCATTCACTCTCCCAGCCATTCCCCATTCTCTCTCCCAGCCATTCCTCATTCTCTCTCCCAGCCATTCCCCATTCTCTCTCCCAGCCATTCCCCATTCTCTCTCCCAGCCATTCCCCATTCTCTCTCCCAGCCAGTGCCCATTCTCTCTCCCAGCCATTCCCCATTCTCACTCCCAGCCATTCCCCATTCTCGCTCCCAGCCATTCCCCATTCTCTCTCCCAGCCATTCCCCATTCTCCCCCCCCCCCAGCCATTCCTCATTCTCGCTCCCAGCCATTCCCCATTCACTCTCCCAGCCATTCCCCATTCTCTCTCCCAGCCAGTGCCCATTCTCTCTCCCAGCCATTCCCCATTCTCTCTCCCAGCCAATTCCCATTCTCTCTCCCAGCCATTCCTCATTCTCTCTCCCAGCCATTCCCCATTCTCTCTCCCAGCCATTCCCCATTCTCTCTCCCAGCCATTCCCCATTCTCTCTCCCAGCCAGTGCCCATTCTCTCTCCCAGCCATTCCCCATTCTCACTCCCAGCCATTCCCCATTCTCGCTCCCAGCCATTCCCCATTCTCTCTCCCAGCCATTCCCCATTCTCCCCCCCCCCAGCCATTCCTCATTCTCGCTCCCAGCCATTCCCCATTCACTCTCCCAGCCATTCCCCATTCTCTCTCCCAGCCATTGCCCATTCTCTCTCCCAGCCATTGCCCATTCTCTCTCCCAGCCATTCCCCATTCACTCTCCCAGCCATTCCCCATTCTCTCTCCCAGCCAGTGCCCATTCTCTCTCCCAGCCATTCCCCATTCTCTCTCACAGCCAATTCCCATTCTCTCTCCCAGCCATTCCTCATTCTCTCTCCCAACCATTCCCCATTCTCTCTCCCAGCCATTCCCCAATCTCTCTCCCAGCCAATTCCCATTCTCTCTCCCAGCCATTCCTCATTCTCTCTCCCAACCATTCCCCATTCTCTCTCCCAGCCATTCCCCATTCTCGCTCCCAGCCATTCCCCATTCTCCCCCCCCCCCAGCCATTCCTCATTCTCGCTCCCAGCCATTCCCCATTCACTCTCCCAGCCATTCCCCATTCACTCTCCCAGCCAGTGCCCATTCTCTCTCCCAGCCATTCCCCATTCACTCTCCCAGCCATTCCCCATTCTCTCTCCCAGCCATTGCCCATTCTCTCTCCCAGCCATTGCCCATTCTCTCTCCCAGCCATTCCCCATTCACTCTCCCAGCCATTCCCCATTCTCTCTCCCAGCCAGTGCCCATTCTCTCTCCCAGCCATTCCCCATTCTCTCTCCCAGCCAATTCCCATTCTCTCTCCCAGCCATTCCTCATTCTCTCTCCCAGCCATTCCCCATTCTCTCTCCCAGCCATTCCCCAATCTCTCTCCCAGCCATTCCCCAATCTCTCTCCCAGCCATTCCCCATTCTCTCTCCCAGCCAGTGCCCATTCTCTCTCCCAGCCATTCCCCATTCTCTCTCCCAGCCATTCCCCATTCTCGCTCCCAGCCATTCCCCATTCTCTCTCCCAGCCATTCCCCATTCTCCCCCCACCAGCCATTCCTCATTCTCGCTCCCAGCCATTCCCCATTCACTCTCCCAGCCATTCCCCATTCTCTCTCCCAGCCATTCCCCATTTACTCTCCCAGCCATTCCCCATTCTCTCTCCCAGCCATTCCCCATTCTCTCTCCCAGCCAGTGCCCATTCTCTCTCCCAGCCATTCCCCATTCTCACTCCCAGCCATTCCCCATTCTCGCTCCCAGCCATTCCCCATTCTCTCTCCCAGCCATTCCCCATTCTCCCCCCCCCCAGCCATTCCTCATTCTCGCTCCCAGCCATTCCCCATTCACTCTCCCAGCCATTCCCCATTCACTCTCCCAGCCATTCCCCATTCACTCTCCCAGCCAGTGCCCATTCTCTCTCCCAGCCATTCCCCATTCACGCTCCCAGCCATTCCCCATTCTCGCTCCCAGCCATTGCCCATTCTCTCTCCCAGCCATTGCCCATTCTCTCTCCCAGCCATTCCCCATTCACTCTCCCAGCCATTCCCCATTCTCTCTCCCAGCCAGTGCCTATTCTCTCTCCCAGCCATTCCCCATTCTCTCTCCCAGCCAATTCCCATTCTCTCTCCCAGCCATTCCTCATTCTCTCTCCCAGCCATTCCCCATTCTCTCTCCCAGCCATTCCCCAATCTCTCTCCCAGCCATTCCCCAATCTCTCTCCCAGCCATTCCCCATTCTCTCTCCCAGACAGTGCCCATTCTCTCTCCCAGCCATTCCCCATTCTCGCTCCCAGCCATTCCCCATTCTCGCTCCCAGCCATTCCCCATTCTCCCCCCACCAGCCATTCCTCATTCTCTCTCCCAGCCAATTCCCATTCTCTCTCCCAGCCATTCCTCATTCTCTCTCCCAGCCATTCCCCATTCTCTCTCCCAGCCATTCCCCAATCTCTCTCCCAGCCATTCCCCAATCTCTCTCCCAGCCATTCCCCATTCTCTCTCCCAGCCAGTGCCCATTCTCTCTCCCAGCCATTCCCCATTCTCGCTCCCAGCCATTCCCCATTCTCGCTCCCAGCCATTCCCCATTCTCCCCCCACCAGCCATTCCTCATTCTCGCTCCCAGCCATTCCCCATTCACTCTCCCAGCCATTCCCCATTCTCTCTCCCAGCCATTCCCCATTCACTCTCCCAGCCATTCCCCATTCTCTCTCCCAGCCATTCCTCATTCTCTCTCCCAGCCATTCCCCATTCTCTCTCCCAGCCATTCCCCATTCTCTCTCCCAGCCATTCCCCATTCTCTCTCCCAGCCAGTGCCCATTCTCTCTCCCAGCCATTCCCCATTCTCACTCCCAGCCATTCCCCATTCTCGCTCCCAGCCATTCCCCATTCTCTCTCCCAGCCATTCCCCATTCTCCCCCCCCCCCAGCCATTCCTCATTCTCGCTCCCAGCCATTCCCCATTCACTCTCCCAGCCATTCCCCATTCTCTCTCCCAGCCAGTGCCCATTCTCTCTCCCAGCCATTCCCCATTCTCTCTCCCAGCCAATTCCCATTCTCTCTCCCAGCCATTCCTCATTCTCTCTCCCAGCCATTCCCCATTCTCTCTCCCAGCCATTCCCCATTCTCTCTCCCAGCCATTCCCCATTCTCTCTCCCAGCCAGTGCCCATTCTCTCTCCCAGCCATTCCCCATTCTCACTCCCAGCCATTCCCCATTCTCGCTCCCAGCCATTCCCCATTCTCTCTCCCAGCCATTCCCCATTCTCCCCCCCCCCCAGCCATTCCTCATTCTCGCTCCCAGCCATTCCCCATTCACTCTCCCAGCCATTCCCCATTCTCTCTCCCAGCCATTGCCCATTCTCTCTCCCAGCCATTGCCCATTCTCTCTCCCAGCCATTCCCCATTCACTCTCCCAGCCATTCCCCATTCTCTCTCCCAGCCAGTGCCCATTCTCTCTCCCAGCCATTCCCCATTCTCTCTCACAGCCAATTCCCATTCTCTCTCCCAGCCATTCCTCATTCTCTCTCCCAACCATTCCCCATTCTCTCTCCCAGCCATTCCCCAATCTCTCTCCCAGCCATTCCCCAATCTCTCTCCCAGCCATTCCCCATTCTCTCTCCCAGCCAGTGCCCATTCTCTCTCCCAGCCATTCCCCATTCTCTCTCCCAGCCATTCCCCATTCTCGCTCCCAGCCATTCCCCATTCTCTCTCCCAGCCATTCCCCATTCTCCCCCCACCAGCCATTCCCCATTCACTCTCCCAGCCATTCCCCATTCTCTCTCCCAGCCATTCCCCATTCACTCTCCCAGCCATTCCCCATTCTCTCTCCCAGCCATTCCTCATTCTCTCTCCCAGCCAGTGCCCATTCTCTCTCCCAGCCATTCCCCATTCTCACTCCCAGCCATTCCCCATTCTCGCTCCCAGCCATTCCCCATTCTCTCTCCCAGCCATTCCCCATTCTCCCCCCCCCCAGCCATTCCTCATTCTCGCTCCCAGCCATTCCCCATTCACTCTCCCAGCCATTCCCCATTCACTCTCCCAGCCAGTGCCCATTCTCTCTCCCAGCCATTCCCCATTCACTCTCCCAGCCATTCCCCATTCTCTCTCCCAGCCATTGCCCATTCTCTCTCCCAGCCATTGCCCATTCTCTCTCCCAGCCATTCCCCATTCACTCTCCCAGCCATTCCCCATTCTCTCTCCCAGCCAGTGCCCATTCTCTCTCCCAGCCATTCCCCATTCTCTCTCCCAGCCAATTCCCATTCTCTCTCCCAGCCATTCCTCATTCTCTCTCCCAGCCATTCCCCATTCTCTCTCCCAGCCATTCCCCAATCTCTCTCCCAGCCATTCCCCAATCTCTCTCCCAGCGATTCCCCATTCTCTCTCCCAGCCAGTGCCCATTCTCTCTCCCAGCCATTCCCCATTCTCTCTCCCAGCCATTCCCCATTCTCGCTCCCAGCCATTCCCCATTCTCTCTCCCAGCCATTCCCCATTCTCCCCCCACCAGCCATTCCTCATTCTCGCTCCCAGCCATTCCCCATTCACTCTCCCAGCCATTCCCCATTCTCTCTCCCAGCCATTCCCCATTCACTCTCCCAGCCATTCCCCATTCTCTCTCCCAGCCATTCCCCATTCTCTCTCCCAGCCAGTGCCCATTCTCTCTCCCAGCCATTCCCCATTCTCACTCCCAGCCATTCCCCATTCTCGCTCCCAGCCATTCCCCATTCTCTCTCCCAGCCATTCCCCATTCTCCCCCCCCCCCCAGCCATTCCTCATTCTCGCTCCCAGCCATTCCCCATTCACTCTCCCAGCCATTCCCCATTCACTCTCCCAGCCATTCCCCATTCTCTCTCCCAGCCAGTGCCCATTCTCTCTCCCAGCCATTCCCCATTCACGCTCCCAGCCATTGCCCATTCTCTCTCCCAGCCATTGCCCATTCTCTCTCGCAGCCATTCCCCATTCACTCTCCCAGCCATTCCCCATTCTCTCTCCCAGCCAGTGCCCATTCTCTCTCCCAGCCATTCCCCATTCTCTCTCCCAGCCAATTCCCATTCTCTCTCCCAGCCATTCCTCATTCTCTCTCCCAGCCATTCCCCATTCTCTCTCCCAGCCATTCCCCAATCTCTCTCCCAGCCATTCCCCAATCTCTCTCCCAGCCATTCCCCATTCTCTCTCCCAGACAGTGCCCATTCTCTCTCCCAGCCATTCCCCATTCTCGCTCCCAGCCATTCCCCATTCTCGCTCCCAGCCATTCCCCATTCTCCCCCCACCAGCCATTCCTCATTCTCTCTCCCAGCCAATTCCCATTCTCTCTCCCAGCCATTCCTCATTCTCTCTCCCAGCCATTCCCCATTCTCTCTCCCAGCCATTCCCCAATCTCTCTCCCAGCCATTCCCCAATCTCTCTCCCAGCCATTCCCCATTCTCTCTCCCAGCCAGTGCCCATTCTCTCTCCCAGCAATTCCCCATTCTCGCTCCCAGCCATTCCCCATTCTCGCTCCCAGCCATTCCCCATTCTCCCCCCACCAGCCATTCCTCATTCTCGCTCCCAGCCATTCCCCATTCACTCTCCCAGCCATTCCCCATTCTCTCTCCCAGCCATTCCCCATTCACTCTCCCAGCCATTCCCCATTCTCTCTCCCAGCCATTCCTCATTCTCTCTCCCAGCCATTCCCCATTCTCTCTCCCAGCCATTCCCCATTCTCTCTCCCAGCCATTCCCCATTCTCTCTCCCAGCCAGTGCCCATTCTCTCTCCCAGCCATTCCCCATTCTCACTCCCAGCCATTCCCCATTCTCGCTCCCAGCCATTCCCCATTCTCTCTCCCAGCCATTCCCCATTCTCCCCCCCCCAGCCATTCCTCATTCTCGCTCCCAGCCATTCCCCATTCACTCTCCCAGCCATTCCCCATTCACTCTCCCAGCCATTCCCCATTCTCTCTCCCAGCCAGTGCCCATTCTCTCTCCCAGCCATTCCCCATTCACGCTCCCAGCCATTCCCCATTCTCGCTCCCAGCCATTGCCCATTCTCTCTCCCAGCCATTGCCCATTCTCTCTCCCAGCCATTCCCCATTCACTCTCCCAGCCATTCCCCATTCTCTCTCCCAGCCAGTGCCCATTCTCTCTCCCAGCCATTCCCCATTCTCTCTCCCAGCCAATTCCCATTCTCACTCCCAGCCATTCCTCATTCTCTCTCCCAGCCAGTGCCCATTCTCTCTCCCAGCCATTCCCCATTCACGCTCCCAGCCATTCCCCATTCTCGCTCCCAGCCATTGCCCATTCTCTCTCCCAGCCATTGCCCATTCTCTGTCCCAGCCATTCCCCATTCACTCTCCCAGCCATTCCCCATTCTCTCTCCCAGCCAGTGCCCATTCTCTCTCCCAGCCATTCCCCATTCTCTCTCCCAGCCAATTCCCATTCTCTCTCCCAGCCATTCCTCATTCTCTCTCCCAGCCATTCCCCATTCTCTCTCCCAGCCATTCCCCAATCTCTCTCCCAGCCATTCCCCAATCTCTCTCCCAGCCATTCCCCATTCTCTCTCCCAGCCAGTGCCCATTCTCTCTCCCAGCCATTCCCCATTCTCGCTCCCAGCCATTCCCCATTCTCGCTCCCAGCCATTCCCCCTTCTCCCCCCACCAGCCATTCCTCATTCTCTCTCCCAGCCAATTCCCATTCTCTCCCCCAGCCATTCCTCATTCTCTCTCCCAGCCATTCCCCATTCTCTCTCCCAGCCATTCCCCAATCTCTCTCCCAGCCATTCCCCAATCTCTCTCCCAGCCATTCCCCATTCTCTCTCCCAGCCAGTGCCCATTCTCTCTCCCAGCCATTCCCCATTCTCGCTCCCAGCCATTCCCCATTCTCGCTCCCAGCCATTCCCCATTCTCCCCCCACCAGCCATTCCTCATTCTCGCTCCCAGCCATTCCCCATTCACTCTCCCAGCCATTCCCCATTCTCTCTCCCAGCCATTCCCCATTCACTCTCCCAGCCATTCCCCATTCTCTCTCCCAGCCATTCCTCATTCTCTCTCCCAGCCATTCCCCATTCTCTCTCCCAGCCATTCCCCATTCTCTCTCCCAGCCATTCCCCATTCTCTCTCCCAGCCAGTGCCCATTCTCTCTCCCAGCCATTCCCCATTCTCACTCCCAGCCATTCCCCATTCTCGCTCCCAGCCATTCCCCATTCTCTCTCCCTGCCATTCCCCATTCTCCCCCCCACCCAGCCATTCCTCATTCTCGCTCCCAGCCATTCCCCATTCACTCTCCCAGCCATTCCCCATTCACTCTCCCAGCCATTCCCCATTCTCTCTCCCAGCCAGTGCCCATTCTCTCTCCCAGCCATTCTCCATTCACGCTCCCAGCCATTCCCCATTCTCGCTCCCAGCCATTGCCCATTCTCTCTCCCAGCCATTGCCCATTCTCTCTCCCAGCCATTCCCCATTCACTCTCCCAGCCATTCCCCATTCTCTCTCCCAGGCAGTGCCCATTCTCTCTCCCAGCCATTCCCCATTCTCTCTCCCAGCCAATTCCCATTCTCACTCCCAGCCATTCCTCATTCTCTCTCCCAGCCATTCCCCATTCTCTCTCCCAGCCATTCCCCAATCTCTCTCCCAGCCATTCCCCAATCTCTCTCACAGCCAGTGCCCATTCTCTCTCCCAGCCATTCCCCATTCTCTCTCCCAGCCATTCCCCATTCTCGCTCCCAGCCATTCCCCATTCTCTCTCCCAGCCATTCCCCATTCTCCCCCCACCAGCCATTCCTCATTCTCGCTCCCAGCCATTCCCCATTCACTCTCCCAGCCATTCCCCATCCTCTCTCCCAGCCATTCCCCATTCACTCTCCCAGCCATTCCCCATTCTCTCTCCAAGCCATTCCCCATCACTCTCCTAGCCAATCCCCATTCTCGCTCCCAGCCATTCCCCATTCTCTCTCCCAGCCATTCCTCATTCTCTCTCCCAGCCATTCCCCATTCTCTCTCCAAGCCACTGCCCATTCTCTCTCCCAGCCAATTCCCATTATCTCTCCCAGCCATTCCTCATTCTCTCTCCCAGCCATTCCCCATTCTCTCTCCCAGCCATTCCCCATTCTCGCTCCCAGCCATTCCCCATTCTCTCTCCCAGCCATTCCCCATTCTCGCTCCCAGCCATTCCCCAATCTCTCCCCCAGCCATTCCCCATTCTCTCTCCCAGCCATTGCCCATTCTCTCTCCCAGCCATTCCACATTCACTCTCCCAGCCATTCCCCATTCTCTCTCCCAGCCATTGCACATTCTCTCTCCCAGCCATTCCCCATTCACTCTCCCAGCCATTCCCCATTCTCTCTCCCAGCCAGTGCCCATTCTCTCTCCCAGCCATTCCCCATTCTCTCTCCCAGCCAATTCCCATTCTCTCTCCCAGCCATTCCTCATTCTCTCTCCCAGCCATTCCCCATTCTCTCTCCCAGCCATTCCCCATTCTCTCTCCCAGCCAGTGCCCATTCTCTCTCCCAGCCATTCCCCATTCTCACTCCCAGCCATTCCCCATTCTCGCTCCCAGCCATTCCCCATTCTCTCTCCCAGCCATTCCCCATTCTCCCCCCCCCCCAGCCATTCCTCATTCTCGCTCCCAGCCATTCCCCATTCACTCTCCCAGCCATTCCCCATTCACATTCCCAGCCAGTGCCCATTCTCTCTCCCAGCCATTCCCCATTCACTCTCCCAGCCATTCCCCATTCTCTCTCCCAGCCATTGCCCATTCTCTCTCCCAGCCATTGCCCATTCTCTCTCCCAGCCATTCCCCATTCACTCTCCCAGCCATTCCCCATTCTCTCTCCCAGCCAGTGCCCATTCTCTCTCCCAGCCATTCCCCATTCTCTCTCCCAGCCAATTCCCATTCTCTCTCCCAGCCATTCCTCATTCTCTCTCCCAGCGATTCCCCAATCTCTCTCCCAGCCATTCCCCAATCTCTCTCCCAGCCATTCCCCAATCTCTCTCCCAGCCAGTGCCCATTCTCTCTCCCAGCCATTCCCCATTCTCTCTCCCAGCCATTCCCCATTCTCGCTCCCAGCCATTCCCCATTCTCTCTCCCAGCCATTCCCCATTCTCCCCCCACCAGCCATTCCTCATTCTCGCTCCCAGCCATTCCCCATTCACTCTCCCAGCCATTCCCCATTCTCTCTCCCAGCCATTCCCCATTCACTCTCCCAGCCATTCCCCATTCTCTCTCCCAGCCATTCCTCATTCTCTCTCCCAGCCAGTGCCCATTCTCTCTCCCAGCCATTCCCCATTCTCACTCCCAGCCATTCCCCATTCTCGCTCCCAGCCATTCCCCATTCTCTCTCCCAGCCATTCCCCATTCTCCCCCCCCCCCCCCAGCCATTCCTCATTCTCGCTCCCAGCCATTCCCCATTCACTCTCCCAGCCATTCCCCATTCACTCTCCCAGCCAGTGCCCATTCTCTCTCCCAGCCATTCCCCATTCACTCTCCCAGCCATTCCCCATTCTCTCTCCCAGCCATTGCCCATTCTCTCTCCCAGCCATTCCCCATTCACTCTCCCAGCCATTCCCCATTCTCTCTCCCAGCCAGTGCCCATTCTCTCTCCCAGCCATTCCCCATTCTCTCTCCCAGCCAATTCCCATTCTCTCTCCCAGCCATTCCTCATTCTCTCTCCCAGCCATTCCCCATTCTCTCTCCCAGCCATTCCCCAATCTCTCTCCCAGCCATTCCCCATTCTCTCTCCCAGCCAGTGCCCATTCTCTCTCCCAGCCATTCCCCATTCTCTCTCCCAGCCATTCCCCATTCTCGCTCCCAGCCATTCCCCATTCTCTCTCCCAGCCATTCCCCATTCTCCCCCCACCAGCCATTCCTCATTCTCGCTCCCAGCCATTCCCCATTCACTCTCCCAGCCATTCCCCATTCTCTCTCCCAGCCATTCCCCATTCACTCTCCCAGCCATTCCCCATTCTCTCTCCCAGCCATTCCCCATTCTCTCTCCCAGCCAGTGCCCATTCTCTCTCCCAGCCATTCCCCATTCTCACTCCCAGCCATTCCCCATTCTCGCTCCCAGCCATTCCCCATTCTCTCTCCCAGCCATTCCCCATTCTCCCCCCCCCCAGCCATTCCTCATTCTCGCTCCCAGCCATTCCCCATTCACTCTCCCAGCCATTCCCCATTCACTCTCCCAGCCATTCCCCATTCTCTCTCCCAGCCAGTGCCCATTCTCTCTCCCAGCCATTCCCCATTCACGCTCCCAGCCATTCCCCATTCTCGCTCCCAGCCATTGCCCATTCTCTCTCCCAGCCATTGCCCATTCTCTCTCCCAGCCATTCCCCATTCACTCTCCCAGCCATTCGCCATTCTCTCTCCCAGCCAGTGCCCATTCTCTCTCCCAGCCATTCCCCATTCTCTCTCCCAGCCAATTCCCATTCTCTCTCCCAGCCATTCCTCATTCTCTCTCCCAGCCATTCCCCATTCTCTCTCCCAGCCATTCCCCAATCTCTCTCCCAGCCATTCCCCAATCTCTCTCCCAGCCAGTGCCCATTCTCTCTCCCAGCCATTCCCTATTCTCGCTCCCAGCCATTCCCCATTCTCGCTCCCAGCCATTCCCCATTCTCCCCCCACCAGCCATTCCTCATTCTCTCTCCCAGCCAATTCCCATTCTCTCTCACAGCCATTCCTCATTCTCTCTCCCAGCCATTCCCCATTCTCTCTCCCAGCCATTCACCAATCTCTCTCCCAGCCATTCCCCAATCTCTCTCCCAGCCATTCCCCATTCTCTCTCCCAGCCAGTGCCCATTCTCTCTCCCAGCCATTCCCCATTCTCGCTCCCAGCCATTCCCCATTCTCGCTCCCAGCCATTCCCCATTCTCCCCCCACCAGCCATTCCTCATTCTCGCTCCCAGCCATTCCCCATTCACTCTCCCAGCCATTCCCCATTCTCTCTCCCAGCCATTCCCCATTCACTCTCCCAGCCATTCCCCATTCTCTCTCCCAGCCATTCCTCATTCTCTCTCCCAGCCATTCCCCATTCTCTCTCCCAGCCATTCCCCATTCTCTCTCCCAGCCATTCCCCATTCTCTCTCCCAGCCAGTGCCCATTCTCTCTCCCAGCCATTCCCCATTCTCACTCCCAGCCATTCCCCATTCTCGCTCCCAGCCATTCCCCATTCTCTCTCCCAGCCATTCCCCATTCTCCCCCCCCCCCAGCCATTCCTCATTCTCGCTCCCAGCCATTCCCCATTCACTCTCCCAGCCATTCCCCATTCACTCTCCCAGCCATTCCCCATTCTCTCTCCCAGCCAGTGCCCATTCTCTCTCCCAGCCATTCTCCATTCACGCTCCCAGCCATTCCCCATTCTCGCTCCCAGCCATTGCCCTTTCTCTATCCCAGCCATTGCCCATTCTCTCTCCCAGCCATTCCCCATTCACTCTCCCAGCCATTCCCCATTCTCTCTCCCAGCCAGTGCCCATTTTCTCTCCCAGCCATTCCCCATTCTCTCTCCCAGCCAATTCCCATTCTCACTCCCAGCCATTCCTCATTCTCTCTCCCAGCCATTCCCCATTCTCTCTCCCAGCCATTCCCCAATCTCTCTCCCAGCCATTCCCCAATCTCTCTCACAGCCAGTGCCCATTCTCTCTCCCAGCCATTCCCCATTCTCTCTCCCAGCCATTCCCCATTCTCGCTCCCAGCCATTCCCCATTCTCTCTCCCAGCCATTCCCCATTCTCCCCCCACCAGCCATTCCTCATTCTCGCTCCCAGCCATTCCCCATTCACTCTCCCAGCCATTCCCCATTCTCTCTCCCAGCCATTCCCCATTCACTCTCCCAGCCATTCCCCATTCTCTCTCCAAGCCATTCCCCATCACTCTCCTAGCCAATCCCCATTCTTGCTCCCAGCCATTCCCCATTCTCTCTCCCATCCATTCCTCATTCTCTCTCCCAGCCATTCCCCATTCTCTCTCCAAGCCACTGCCCATTCTCTCTCCCAGCCAATTCCCATTCTCTCTCCCAGCCATTCCTCATTCTCTCTCCCAGCCATTCCCCATTCTCTCTCCCAGCCATTCCCCATTCTCGCTCCCAGCCATTCCCCATTCTCTCTCCCAGCCATTCCCCATTCTCTCTCCCAGCCATTCCCCATTCTCCCCCACCCAGCCATTCCTCATTCTCTCTCCCAGCCATTCCCCATTCTCTCTCCCAGCCATTCCCCATTAACTCTCCCAGCCATTCCCCATTCTCTCTCCCAGCCATTCCCCATTCTCTCTCCCAGCCATTCCCCATTCTCTCTCCCAGCCATTCTTCATTCTCTCTCCCAGCCATTCCCCATTCACTCTCCCAGCCATTCCCCATTCCCTCTCCCAGCCATTCCCCATTCTCTCTCCCAGCCATTCCCCATTCTCTCTCCCAGCCATTGCCCATTCTCTCTCCCAGCCATTGCCCATTCTATCTCCCAGCCATTCCCCATTCACTCTCCCAGCCATTCGCCATTCTCTCTCCCAACCAGTGCCCATTCTCTCTCCCAGCCATTCCCCATTCTCTCGCCCAGCCAATTCCCATTCTCTCTCCCAGCCATTCCTCATTCTCTCTCCCAGCCATTCCCCATTCTCTCTCCCAGCCATTCCCCAATCTCTCTCCCAGCCATTCCCCAATCTATCTCCCAGCCGTTCCCCATTCTCTCTCCCAGCCAGTGCCCATTCTCTCTCCCAGCCATTCCCCATTCTCTCAACCAGGCATTCCCCATTCTCGCTCCCAGCCATTCCCCATTCTCTCTCCCAGCCATTCCCCATTCTCCCCCCACCAGCCATTCCTCATTCTCGCTCCCAGCCATTCCCCATTCACTCTCCCAGCCATTCCCCATGCTCTCTCCCAGCCATTCCCCATTCACTCTCCCAGCCATGCCCCATTCTCTCTCCCAGCCATTCCTCATTCTCTCTCCCAGCCATTCCCCATTCTCTCTCCCAGCCATTCCCCATTCTCTCTCCCAGCCAGTGCCCATTCTCTCTCCCAGCCATTCCCCATTCTCACTCCCAGCCATTCCCCATTCTCGCTCCCAGCCATTCCCCATTCTCTCTCCCAGCCATTCCCCATTCTCCCCCCCCCCCAGCCATTCCTCATTCTCGCTCCCAGCCATTCCCCATTCACTCTCCCAGCCATTCCCCATTCACTCTCCCAGCCATTCCCCATTCTCTCTCCCAGCCAGTGCCCATTCTCTCTCCCAGCCATTCCCCATTCACGCTCCCAGCCATTCCCCATTCTCGCTCCCAGCCATTGCCCATTCTCTCTCCCAGCCATTGCCCATTCTCTCTGCCAGCCATTCCCCATTCACTCTCCCAGCCATTCCCCATTCTCTCTCCCAGCCATTCCTCATTCTCTCTCCCAGCCATTCCCCATTCTCTCTCCCAGCCATTCCCCAATCTCTCTCCCAGCCATTCCCCAATCTCTCTCCCAGCCATTCCCCATTCTCTCTCCCAGCCAGTGCCCATTCTCTCTCCCAGCCATTCCCCATTCTCTCTCCCAGCCATTCCCCATTCTCGCTCCCAGCCATTCCCCATTCTCTCTCCCAGCCATTCCCCATTATCCCCCCACCAGCCATTCCTCATTCTCGCTCCCAGCCATTCCCCATTCACTCTCCCAGCCATTCCCCATTCTCTCTCCCAGCCATTCCCCATTCACTCTCCCAGCCATTCCCCATTCTCTCTCCCAGCCATTCCTCATTCTCTCTCCCAGCCATTCCCCATTCTCTCTCCCAGCCATTCCCCATTCTCTCTCCCAGCCATTCCCCATTCTCTCTCCCAGCCAGTGCCCATTCTCTCTCCCAGCCATTCCCCATTCTCACTCCCAGCCATTCCCCATTCTCGCTCCCAGCCATTCCCCATTCTCTCTCCCAGCCATTCCCCATTCCCCCCCCCCCCCCAGCCACTCCTCATTCTCGCTCCCAGCCATTCCCCATTCACTCTCCCAGCCATTCCCCATTCACTCTCCCAGCCATTCCCCATTCTCTCTCCCAGCCAGTGCCCATTCTCTCTCCCAGCCATTCCCCATTCACGCTCCCAGCCATTCCCCATTCTCGCTCCCAGCCATTGCCCATTCTCTCTCCCAGCCATTGCCCATTCTCTCTCCCAGCCATTCCCCATTCACTCTCCCAGCCATTCCCCATTCTCTCTCCCAGCCAGTGCCCTATCTCTCTCCCAGCCATTCCCCATTCTCTCTCCCAGCCAATTCCCATTCTCACTCCCAGCCATTCCTCATTCTCTCTCCCAGCCATTCCCCATTCTCTCTCCCAGCCATTCCCCAATCTCTGTCCCAGCCATTCCCCAATCTCTCTCCCAGCCAATGCCCATTCTCTCTCCCAGCCATTCCCCATTCTCTCTCCCAGCCATTCCCCATTCTCGCTCCCAGCCATTCCCCATTCTCCCCCCACCAGCCATTCCTCATTCTCGCTCCCAGCCATTCCCCATTCACTCTCCCAGCCATTCCCCATTCTCTCTCGCAGCCATTCCCCATTCACTCTCCCAGCCATTCCCCATTCTCTCTCCCAGCCATTCCCCATTCTCTCTCCCAGCCATTCCCCATTCTCACTCCCAGCCATTCCCCATTCTCTCTCCCAGCCAATTCCCATTCTCACTCCCAGCCATTCCTCATTCTCTCTCCCAGCCATTCCCCATTCTCTCTCCCAGCCAGTGCCCATTCTCTCTCCCAGCCATTCCCTATTCTCGCTCCCAGCCATTCCCCATTCTCGCTCCCAGCCATTCCCCATTCTCCCCCCACCAGCCATTCCTCATTCTCTCTCCCAGCCAATTCCCATTCTCTCTCACAGCCATTCCTCATTCTCTCTCCCAGCCATTCCCCATTCTCTCTCCCAGCCATTCACCAATCTCTCTCCCAGCCATTCCCCAATCTCTCTCCCAGCCATTCCCCATTCTCTCTCCCAGCCAGTGCCCATTCTCTCTCCCAGCCATTCCCCATTCTCGCTCCCAGCCATTCCCCATTCTCGCTCCCAGCCATTCCCCATTCTCCCCCCACCAGCCATTCCTCATTCTCGCTCCCAGCCATTCCCCATTCACTCTCCCAGCCATTCCCCATTCTCTCTCCCAGCCATTCCCCATTCACTCTCCCAGCCATTCCCCATTCTCTCTCCCAGCCATTCCTCATTCTCTCTCCCAGCCATTCCCCATTCTCTCTCCCAGCCATTCCCCATTCTCTCTCCCAGCCATTCCCCATTCTCTCTCCCAGCCAGTGCCCATTCTCTCTCCCAGCCATTCCCCATTCTCACTCCCAGCCATTCCCCATTCTCGCTCCCAGCCATTCCCCATTCTCTCTCCCAGCCATTCCCCATTCTCCCCCCCCCCCAGCCATTCCTCATTCTCGCTCCCAGCCATTCCCCATTCACTCTCCCAGCCATTCCCCATTCACTCTCCCAGCCATTCCCCATTCTCTCTCCCAGCCAGTGCCCATTCTCTCTCCCACCCATTCTCCATTCACGCTCCCAGCCATTCCCCATTCTCGCTCCCAGCCATTGCCCTTTCTCTATCCCAGCCATTGCCCATTCTCTCTCCCAGCCATTCCCCATTCACTCTCCCAGCCATTCCCCATTCTCTCTCCCAGCCAGTGCCCATTTTCTCTCCCAGCCATTCCCCATTCTCTCTCCCAGCCAATTCCCATTCTCACTCCCAGCCATTCCTCATTCTCTCTCCCAGCCATTCCCCATTCTCTCTCCCAGCCATTCCCCAATCTCTCTCCCAGCCATTCCCCAATCTCTCTCACAGCCAGTGCCCATTCTCTCTCCCAGCCATTCCCCATTCTCTCTCCCAGCCATTCCCCATTCTCGCTCCCAGCCATTCCCCATTCTCTCTCCCAGCCATTCCCCATTCTCCCCCCACCAGCCATTCCTCATTCTCGCTCCCAGCCATTCCCCATTCACTCTCCCAGCCATTCCCCATTCTCTCTCCCAGCCATTCCCCATTCACTCTCCCAGCCATTCCCCATTCTCTCTCCAAGCCATTCCCCATCACTCTCCTAGCCAATCCCCATTCTCGCTCCCAGCCATTCCCCATTCTCTCTCCCATCCATTCCTCATTCTCTCTCCCAGCCATTCCCCATTCTCTCTCCAAGCCACTGCCCATTCTCTCTCCCAGCCAATTCCCATTCTCTCTCCCAGCCATTCCTCATTCTCTCTCCCAGCCATTCCCCATTCTCTCTCCCAGCCATTCCCCATTCTCGCTCCCAGCCATTCCCCATTCTCTCTCCCAGCCATTCCCCATTCTCTCTCCCAGCCATTCCCCATTCTCCCCCACCCAGCCATTCCTCATTCTCTCTCCCAGCCATTCCCCATTCTCTCTCCCAGCCATTCCCCATTAACTCTCCCAGCCATTCCCCATTCTCTCTCCCAGCCATTCCCCATTCTCTCTCCCAGCCATTCCCCATTCTCTCTCCCAGCCATTCTTCATTCTCTCTCCCAGCCATTCCCCATTCACTCTCCCAGCCATTCCCCATTCCCTCTCCCAGCCATTCCCCATTCTCTCTCCCAGCCATTCCCCATTCTCTCTCCCAGCCATTGCCCATTCTCTCTCCCAGCCATTGCCCATTCTATCTCCCAGCCATTCCCCATTCACTCTCCCAGCCATTCGCCATTCTCTCTCCCAACCAGTGCCCATTCTCTCTCCCAGCCATTCCCCATTCTCTCGCCCAGCCAATTCCCATTCTCTCTCCCAGCCATTCCTCATTCTCTCTCCCAGCCATTCCCCATTCTCTCTCCCAGCCATTCCCCAATCTCTCTCCCAGCCATTCCCCAATCTATCTCCCAGCCGTTCCCCATTCTCTCTCCCAGCCAGTGCCCATTCTCTCTCCCAGCCATTCCCCATTCTCTCAACCAGGCATTCCCCATTCTCGCTCCCAGCCATTCCCCATTCTCTCTCCCAGCCATTCCCCATTCTCCCCCCACCAGCCATTCCTCATTCTCGCTCCCAGCCATTCCCCATTCACTCTCCCAGCCATTCCCCATGCTCTCTCCCAGCCATTCCCCATTCACTCTCCCAGCCATGCCCCATTCTCTCTCCCAGCCATTCCTCATTCTCTCTCCCAGCCATTCCCCATTCTCTCTCCCAGCCATTCCCCATTCTCTCTCCCAGCCAGTGCCCATTCTCTCTCCCAGCCATTCCCCATTCTCACTCCCAGCCATTCCCCATTCTCGCTCCCAGCCATTCCCCATTCTCTCTCCCAGCCATTCCCCATTCTCCCCCCCCCCCAGCCATTCCTCATTCTCGCTCCCAGCCATTCCCCATTCACTCTCCCAGCCATTCCCCATTCACTCTCCCAGCCATTCCCCATTCTCTCTCCCAGCCAGTGCCCATTCTCTCTCCCAGCCATTCCCCATTCACGCTCCCAGCCATTCCCCATTCTCGCTCCCAGCCATTGCCCATTCTCTCTCCCAGCCATTGCCCATTCTCTCTGCCAGCCATTCCCCATTCACTCTCCCAGCCATTCCCCATTCTCTCTCCCAGCCATTCCTCATTCTCTCTCCCAGCCATTCCCCATTCTCTCTCCCAGCCATTCCCCAATCTCTCTCCCAGCCATTCCCCAATCTCTCTCCCAGCCATTCCCCATTCTCTCTCCCAGCCAGTGCCCATTCTCTCTCCCAGCCATTCCCCATTCTCTCTCCCAGCCATTCCCCATTCTCGCTCCCAGCCATTCCCCATTCTCTCTCCCAGCCATTCCCCATTCTCCCCCCACCAGCCATTCCTCATTCTCGCTCCCAGCCATTCCCCATTCACTCTCCCAGCCATTCCCCATTCTCTCTCCCAGCCATTCCCCATTCACTCTCCCAGCCATTCCCCATTCTCTCTCCCAGCCATTCCTCATTCTCTCTCCCAGCCATTCCCCATTCTCTCTCCCAGCCATTCCCCATTCTCTCTCCCAGCCATTCCCCATTCTCTCTCCCAGCCAGTGCCCATTCTCTCTCCCAGCCATTCCCCATTCTCACTCCCAGCCATTCCCCATTCTCGCTCCCAGCCATTCCCCATTCTCTCTCCCAGCCATTCCCCATTCCCCCCCCCCCCCCCAGCCACTCCTCATTCTCGCTCCCAGCCATTCCCCATTCACTCTCCCAGCCATTCCCCATTCACTCTCCCAGCCATTCCCCATTCTCTCTCCCAGCCAGTGCCCATTCTCTCTCCCAGCCATTCCCCATTCACGCTCCCAGCCATTCCCCATTCTCGCTCCCAGCCATTGCCCATTCTCTCTCCCAGCCATTGCCCATTCTCTCTCCCAGCCATTCCCCATTCACTCTCCCAGCCATTCCCCATTCTCTCTCCCAGCCAGTGCCCTATCTCTCTCCCAGCCATTCCCCATTCTCTCTCCCAGCCAATTCCCATTCTCACTCCCAGCCATTCCTCATTCTCTCTCCCAGCCATTCCCCATTCTCTCTCCCAGCCATTCCCCAATCTCTGTCCCAGCCATTCCCCAATCTCTCTCCCAGCCAATGCCCATTCTCTCTCCCAGCCATTCCCCATTCTCTCTCCCAGCCATTCCCCATTCTCGCTCCCAGCCATTCCCCATTCTCCCCCCACCAGCCATTCCTCATTCTCGCTCCCAGCCATTCCCTATTCACTCTCCCAGCCATTCCCCATTCTCTCTCGCAGCCATTCCCCATTCACTCTCCCAGCCATTCCCCATTCTCTCTCCCAGCCATTCCCCATTCTCTCTCCCAGCCATTCCCCATTCTCACTCCCAGCCATTCCCCATTCTCTCTCCCAGCCAATTCCCATTCTCACTCCCAGCCATTCCTCATTCTCTCTCCCAGCCATTCCCCATTCTCTCTCCCAGCCATTCCCCAATCTCTGTCCCAGCCATTCCCCAATCTCTCTCCCAGCCAGTGCCCATTCTCTCTCCCAGCCATTCCCCATTCTCTCTCCCAGCCAATTCCCATTCTCACTCCCAGCCATTCCTCATTCTCTCTCCCAGCCATTCCCCATTCTCTCTCCCAGCCATTCCCCAATCTCTCTCCCAGCCATTCCCCAATCTCTCTCACAGCCAGTGCCCATTCTCTCTCCCAGCCATTCCCCATTCTCTCTCCCAGCCATTCCCCATTCTCGCTCCCAGCCATTCCCCATTCTCTCTCCCAGCCATTCCCCATTCTCCCCCCACCAGCCATTCCTCATTCTCGCTCCCAGCCATTCCCCATTCACTCTCCCAGCCATTCCCCATTCTCTCTCCCAGCCATTCCCCATTCACTCTCCCAGCCATTCCCCATTCTCTCTCCAAGCCATTCCCCATCACTCTCCTAGCCAATCCCCATTCTCGCTCCCAGCCATTCCCCATTCTCTCTCCCAGCCATTCCTCATTCTCTCTCCCAGCCATTCCCCATTCTCTCTCCAAGCCACTGCCCATTCTCTCTCCCAGCCAATTCCCATTCTCTCTCCCAGCCATTCCCCATTCTCTCTCCCAGCCATTCCCCATTCTCTCTCCCAGCCATTCCCCATTCTCCCCCACCCAGCCATTCCTCATTCTCTCTCCCAGCCATTCCCCATTCTCTCTCCCAGCCATTCCCCATTAACTCTCCCAGCCATTCCCCATTCTCTCTCCCAGCCATTCCCCATTCTCTCTCCCAGCCATTCCCCATTCTCTCTCCCAGCCATTCCTCATTCTCTCTCCCAGCCATTCCCCATTCACTCTCCCAGCCATTCCCCATTCCCTCTCCCAGCCATTCCCCATTCTCTCTCCCAGCCATTCCCCATTCTCTCTCCCAGCCATTGCCCATTCTCTCTCCCAGCCATTGCCCATTCTCTCTCCCAGCCATTCCCCATTCACTCTCCCAGCCATTCCCCATTCTCTCTCCCAACCAGTGCCCATTCTCTCTCCCAGCCATTCCCCATTCTCTCTCCCAGCCAATTCCCATTCTCTCTCCCAGCCATTCCTCATTCTCTCTCCCAGCCATTCCCCATTCTCTCTCCCAGCCATTCCCAAATCTCTCTCCCAGCCATTCCCCAATCTCTCTCCCAGCCATTCCCCATTCTCTCTCCCAGCCAGTGCCCATTCTCTCTCCCAGCCATTCCCCATTCTCTCAACCAGGCATTCCCCATTCTCGCTCCCAGCCATTCCCCATTCTCTCTCCCAGCCATTCCCCATTCTCCCCCCACCAGCCATTCCTCATTCTCGCTCACAGCCATTCCCCATTCACTCTCCCAGCCATTCCCCATTCTCTCTCCCAGCCATTCCCCATTCACTCTCCCAGCCATTCCCCATTCTCTCTCCCAGCCATTCCTCATTCTCTCTCCCAGCCATTCCCCAATCACGCTCCCAGCCATTCCCCATTCTCTCTCCCAGCCAGTGCCCATTCTCTCTCCCAGCCATTCCCCATTCTCTCTCCCAGCCATTCCCCATTCTCGCTCCCAGCCATTCCCCATTCTCTCTCCCAACCATTCCCCATTCTCCCCCCACCAGCCATTCCTCATTCTCGCTCCCAGCCATTCCCCATTCACTCTCCCAGCCATTCCCCATTCTCTCTCCCAGCCATTCCCCATTCACTCTCCCAGCCATTCCCCATTCTCTCTCCCAGCCATTCCTCATCCTCTCTCCCAGCCATTCCCCATTCTCTCTCCCAGCCATTCCCCATTCTCTCTCCCAGCCATTCCCCATTCTCTCTCCCAGCCAGTGCCCATTCTCTCTCCCAGCCATTCCCCATTCTCACTCCCAGCCATTCCCCATTCTCGCTCCCAGCCATTCCCCATTCTCTCTCCCAGCCATTCCCCATTCCCCCCCCCCCCCCAGCCACTCCTCATTCTCGCTCCCAGCCATTCCCCATTCACTCTCCCAGCCATTCCCCATTCACTCTCCCAGCCATTCCCCATTCTCTCTCCCAGCCAGTGCCCATTCTCTCTCCCAGCCATTCCCCATTCACGCTTCCAGCCATTCCCCATTCTCGCTCCCAGCCATTGCCCATTCTCTCTCCCAGCCATTGCCCATTCTCTCTCCCAGCCATTCCCCATTCACTCTCCTAGCCATTCCCCATTCTCTCTCCCAGCCAGTGCCCTATCTCTCTCCCAGCCATTCCCCATTCTCTCTCCCAGCCAATTCCCATTCTCACTCCCAGCCATTCCTCATTCTCTCTCCCACCCATTCCCCATTCTCTCTCCCAGCCATTCCCCAATCTCTGTCTGAGCCATTCCCCAATCTCTCTCCCAGCCAGTGCCCATTCTCTCTCCCAGCCATTCCCCATTCTCTCTCCCAGCCATTCCCCATTCTCGCTCCCAGCCATTCCCCATTCTCTCTCCCAGCCATTCCCCATTCTCCCCCCACCAGCCATTCCTCATTCTCGCTCCCAGCCATTCCCCATTCACTCTCCCAGCCATTCCCCATTCTCTCTCCCAGCCATTCCCCATTCACTCTCCCAGCCATTCCCCATTCTCTCTCCAAGCCATTCCCCATTCACTCTCCTAGCCAATCCCCATTCTCGCTCCCAGCCATTCCCCATTCTCTCTCCCAGCCATTCCTCATTCTCTCTCCCAGCCATTCCCCATTCTCTCTCCAAGCCACTGCCCATTCTCTCTCCCAGCCAATTCCCATTCTCTCTCCCAGCCATTCCTCATTCTCTCTCCCAGCCATTCCCCATTCTCTCTCCCAGCCATTCCCCATTCTCTCTCCCAGCCATTCCCCATTCTCGCTCCCAGCCATTCCCCATTCTCTCTCCCAGCCATTCCCCATTCTCTCTCCCAGCCATTCCCCATTCTCCCCCACCCAGCCATTCCTCATTCTCTCTCCCAGCCATTCCCCATTCTCTCTCCCAGCCATTCCCCATTAACTCTCCCAGCCATTCCCCATTCTCTCTCCCAGCCATTCCCCATTCTCTCTCCCAGCCATTCCCAATTCTCTCTCCCAGCCATTCCTCATTCTCTCTCCCAGCCATTCCCCATTCACTCTCCCAGCCATTCCCCATTCCCTCTCCCAGCCATTCCCCATTCTCTCTCCCAGCCATTCCCCATTCTCTCTCCCAGCCATTCCCCATTCCCTCTCCCAGCCATTCCCCATTCTCTCTCCCAGCCATTCCCCATTCACTCTCCCAGCCATTCCCCATTCCCTCTCCCAGCCATTCCCCATTCCCTCTCCCAGCCATTCCCCATTCTCTCTCCCAGCCATTCTCCATTCTCCCCAGTCACTCTCCCAGAGCTGGATTCTCCGCACCCCGGCGGCGAAATTGCATTCCGCGATGGTGCAGAGAATCCACTTTCACTCACGAAATCTGGACCGACATCGGTTTTGCTATTCTCCACCAACCCCAAAATCGACGTACCCGGGGAGTACGCTGTGCCCAGTATCCACCTCCTCAGGCCATTGCCTGAGGCCCGGCCCGCGATTCTCCGTCCCCGAACGGCCGAATTCCCGATGGCGTGGTCCTAACATGGTCCTGCCGTTCGGGAACCTCGCCTGGCGGCTGCGGACTCAGTCCGGCGCCGCCACAGTCGGGGGAGGGCAGGGGGGGCTTCATTCCGGACCGGGGGCTATGTGTGCGGGCAGTCTGGGGCGCACGAGCGACCGATGCGGGGCACTATTTTGGTGGTCCAGGCTGATTCCGCCACGGAGCACGACCCGGAAGTGCGGGGGTCCGTATCGGCAGCTAGAGCTGCGAGCTCCACGACAGCTACCTGCTAGCCTCCTGCAAGATGGTGAATCTGGCCTTTTGACGTTTTCATGACGGCGTGGGACCATAGTACCAAAATTAGAGAATCCAGCCCTCCAGTCATTCCCCAATCCCCATTCTCTCATTCACGCTCTCAATCACTCACCCAGCCATTCCCCATTCTCCCAGTCCCTGATTTCTCCGGTTGTTGCGATTTAATTTTCCCGCCGGCAGCAAACCCGCCAGTAGGTTTTGCGGCAGCATGGGATGGTTACAATGGGAAATCCCTTTGACAATCAGCTGGAAGATTGGGCGGGATTCTCCCCTCTGACAGCAGAGTGTTGACGCCATCGTAAAGACTGGAGAGTTTAACGACGACGTCACTGGACCGCTATGTGTAGCGATCCTCTGCCCTACAGGAGCACAGCACGGCACTGGAGTGACCCACGCCGTTCCAGCAGCCGATACCGGCGTCAAATGGTCGCTGTGGGTCTGCGCTTGCGCACTGCGACTGGCGCGAATGCGCGCATGCGCAGTAGCTTCCTTCTCCACGCCGGCCGCGACGCAACATGGCGTACGGCTACAGGGACCGGCGCAGACCAAAAGAGGCCCCCACCAGGAGAGGCCGGTCCGCCAATTGGTAGGCCCCGATCATGGGCCAGGCCACAGTCGGGTGGGTTTCCGTAAGGGCTGGAGTGACTGGTGGGGGTTGGCCAGGGGGGCATTCTGTGGCATGCGCGGCGCCATGTTTTACGGCACGACCGCTGCAGGTCATTGGTGTACACATGCGCGGCCACAGACCCGGGTATTCTCAAGCCGTTTATATCGCAGGAGCCGGGGTTTTATTCAGCACGGCTGTTAGCCCCTCACCAGTTGAAGGATCGGTGAGGGGGCACCGCCGATTTTTGAGTAAAACACCAGAGATTCTCCACACTTAGGCTGAAAAACTGTGAATCCAGCCCACTGCCTCAGTCATTCTGTATTATCTCAGTCATTCCCCTCTGTCTCAGTCATTCCCCGCTGTCTCAGTCATTCCCCACTGTCTCAGTCATTCCCCACTGTCTCAGTCATTCCCCACTGTCTCAGTCATTTGCCAATGTCTCAGTCAACCCCACTGTCTCAGTCATTCCCCACTGTCTCAGTCATTCCCCACTGCCTCAGTCATTTGCCAATGTCTCAGTCATTCCCCACTGTCTCAGTCATTCCCCACTGTCTCAGTCATTCCCCATTGTCTCGGCTATTCCCCGCTGTCTCAGTCATTCCCCACTATCTCAGACATTCCCCATTTTCTCAGTCATTCCCCATTGTGTCAGTCATTTCCCACTGTCTCAGTCATTCCCCACTGTCTCAGTCATTCCGTATTGTCTCAGTCATTCCCCAGTGTCTCAGTCATTCCCCACTGTCTCATTCATTCCCCACTGTCTCAGTCATTCCCCACTGTCTCAGTCATTCTGTATTATCTCAGTAATTCCCCACTGTCTCAGTCATTCCCCACTGTCTCAGTCAACCCCACTGTCTCAGTCATTCCCCACTTTCTCAGTCATTCCCCAATGTCTCAGTCATTTGCCAATGTCTCAGTCATTCCCCACTGTCTCAGTCATTCCCAACTGTCTCAGTCATTCCCCATTGTCTCGGCCATTCCCCATTGTCTCGGCCATTCCCCACTGTCTCAGTCAACCCCACTGTCTCAGTCATTCCCCACTTTCTCAGTCATTCCCCAATGTCTCAGTCATTTGCCAATGTCTCAGTCATTCCCCACTGTCTCAGTCATTCCCCACTGTCTCAGTCATTCCCCATTGTCTCGGCCATTCCCCGCTGTCTCAGTCATTCCCCACTGTCTCATTCAACCCCACTGTCTCAGTCATTCCCCACTCTCTCAGTCATTCCCCATTGTCTCGGCCATTCCCCAATGTCTCGGTCATTCCCCAATGTCTCGGTCATTCCCCATTGTCTCGGTCATTCCCCACTGTCTCAGTCAACCCCACTGTCTCAGTTATTCCACACTGTCTCAGTCATTTCCCATTGTCCCAGTCATTCTCCACTGTCTCAGTCATTCCCACTGTCTCAGTCATTCCGCAGAGTCTCAGTCATTCCCCACTGTCTCAGTCATTCCCCACTGTCTCAGTCATTCCCGACTGTCTCAGTCATTCCACAATTTTTCAGTTATTCTGTATCGTCTCAGTCATTCCCCACTGTCGCAGTCATTCCCCACTGTCTCAGTCATTCCCCATTGTCTCAGTCATTCCCCATTGTCTCAGTCATTTCCCACTGTCTCTATCATTCCCCACTGTCTCAGTCAT
Organism: Scyliorhinus torazame; assembly: GCF_047496885.1. Lineage (NCBI taxonomy): Eukaryota > Metazoa > Chordata > Chondrichthyes > Carcharhiniformes > Scyliorhinidae > Scyliorhinus > Scyliorhinus torazame. The sequence continues at coordinate 86,919,449 of NC_092724.1, forward strand.
TCCGTATTGTCTCAGTCATTCCACAGAGTCTCAGTCATTCCCCACTGTCTCAGTCATTCCCCACTGTCTCAGTCTTTCCCCACTGTCTCAGTCATTTCCCACTGTCTCAGTCATTCCCCACTGTGTCAGTCATTCCCCATTGTCTCAGTCATTCCCCACAGTCTCAGTCATTCCATACAGTCTCAGTCATTCCCCGCTGTCTCAATCATTCCCCACTGTCTCAGTCATTCCCCATTGTCTCAGTCATTCCCCACTGTCGCAGTCATTCCCCAGAGTTTCAGTCATTCCCCAGAGTCTCAGTCATTCCCCACTGTCTCAGTCATTCCCCACTGTCTAAATCATTCCCCACTGTCTCAGTCACTCCCCAGTGTCTCAGTCATTCCCCACTGTCTCAGTCATTCCACAGTATCTCAGTCATTCCCCATTGTCTCAGTAATTCCCTGCTGTCTCAGTCATTCCCCAGAGTTTCAGTCAATCCCCACTGCCTCAGTCATACCCCACTGTCTCAGTAATTCCCCACTGTCTCAGTCATTCCCCAGAGCCTCAGTCAATCCCCAGAGCCTCAGTCATTCCGCACTGTCTCAGTCATTCCCACTGTCTCAGTCATTCCGCAGAGTTTCAGTCATTCTCCACTGTCTCAGTCATTCCCCACTGTCTCAGTCATTCCCGACTGTCTCAGTCATTCCACAATTTTTCAGTTATTCTGTATCGTCTCAGTCATTCCCCACTGTCGCAGTCATTCCCCACTGTCTCAGTCATTCCCCATTGTCTCAGTCATTCCCCATTGTCTCAGTCACTCCCCATTGTCTCAGTCATTTCCCACTGTCTCTGTCATTCCCCACTGTCTCAGTCATTCCGTATTGGCTCAGTCATTCCCCAGTGTCTCAGTCATTCCCCACTGTCTCAGTCATTCCCCACTGTCTCAGTCTTTCCCCACTGTCTCAGTCATTTCCCACTGTCCCAGTCATTCCCCACTGTGTCAGTCATTCCCCATTGTCTCAGTCATTCCCCACAGTCTCAGTCATTCCATACAGTCTCAGTCATTCCCCGCTGTCTCAATCATTCCCCACTGTTTCAGTCATTCCCCATTGTCTCAGTCATTCCCCACTGTCTCATTCATTCCGTATTGTCTCAGTCATTCCCCACTGTCGCAGTCATTCCCCAGAGTTTCAGTCATTCCCCAGAGTCTCAGTCATTCCCCATTGTCTCAGTCATTCCCCACTGTCTCAGTCACTCCCCACTGTCTCAGTCATTCCCCATTGTCTCAGTCATTCCCCAGAGCCTCAGTCAATCCCCAGAGCCTCAGTCATTCCCCAGTGTCTCAGTCATTCCCCACTGTCTCAGTCATTCCGTATTGTCTCAGTCATTCCCCACTGTCTCAGTCATTCCCCACTGTCTCAGTCATTTCCCACTGTCTCAGTCTTTCCCCAGTGTCTCAGTCATTCCCCTTTGTCGGTGATTCCCCACTGACTCAGTCATTCCCCTCTGTCTCAGTCATTCCCCATTGTCTCAGTCATTCCTCACTGTTTCAGTCATTATTTATTGTCTCAGTCATTCCCCACTGTCTCATTCATGCCCCACTGTCTCAGTCATTCCCCACTGTCTCAGTCATTCCCCACTGTTTCAGTCATTCCCCACTGTCTCAGTCATTCCGCATTGTCTCAGTCATTCCCCAGAGTCTCAGTCATTCCCCACTGTCTCAGTCATTCCCCAGAGTCTCAATTATTCCCCACTGTCTCAGTCATTCCCCAGTGTCTCAGTCATTCCTCAGTGTCTCAGTCATTCCCCACTGTTTCAGTCATTCCCCACTGTCTCAGTCATTCCCCATTGTCTGAGTCATTCCCCACTGTCTCACTCATTCCCACTGTCTCAGTCATCCCCCAGAGTCTCAGTCATTCCCCACTGTCTCAGTCATTCCCCTCTGTCTCAGTCATTCCCCACAGTCTCAGTCATTCCCCACTGTCTCAGTCATTCCCCTCTCTCTCAGTCATTCCCCACTGTCTCAGTAATTCCACAATTTTTCAGTCATTCTGTATCGTCTCAGTCATTCCCCACTGTCTCAGTCATTCGGACCTACAGGCCGGTGAGCCTTACTTCAGTGGTAGGGAAATTACTGGAGAGAATTCTTCGAGACAGGATCTACTCCCATTTGGAAGCAAATGGACGTACTAGTGAGAGGCAGCATGGTTTTGTGAAGGAGAGGTCGTGTCTCACTAACTTGATAGAGTTTTTCGAGGAGGTCACTAAGATGATTGATGCAGGTAGGGCAGTGGATGTTGTCTATATGGACTTCAGTAAGGCCTTTGACAAGGTCTCTCATGGTAGACTAGTACAAAAGGTGAAGTCACACGGGATCAGGGGGGAGCTGGCAAGGTGGATACAGAACTGGCTAGGTCATAGAAGGCAGAGAGTAGCAATGGAAGGATGCTTTTCTAATTGGAGGGCTGTGACCAGTTGTGTTCCACAGGGATCAGTGCTGGGACCTTTGCTCTTTGTAGTATATATAAATGATTTGGAGGAAAATGTAACTGGTCTGATTAGTAAGTTTGCAGACGACACAAAAGTTGGTGGAATTGCGGATAGCGATGAGGACTGTCAGAGGATACAGCAGGATTTAGATTGTTTGGAGACTTGGGCGGAGAGATGGCAGATGGAGTTTAATCTGGACAAATGTGAGGTAATGCATTTTGGAAGGTCTAATGCAGGTAGGGAATATACAGTGAATGGTAGAACCCTCAAGAGTATTGAAAGTCAACGAGATCTAGGAGTACAGGTCCACAGGTCATTGAAAGGGGCAACACAGGTGGAGAAGGTAGTCAAGAAGGCATACGGCATGCTTGCCTTCATGGGCCGGGGCATTGAGTATAAGAATTGGCAAGTCATGTTGCAGCTGTATAGAACCTTAGTTAGGCCACACTTGGAGTGTAGTGTTCAATTCTGGTCGCCACACTACCAGAAGGATGTGAAGGCTTTAGAGAGGGTGCAGAAGAGATTTACCAGAATGTTGCCTGGGATGGAGGGCATTAGCTATGAGGAGCGGTTGAATAAACTCGGTTTGTTCTCACTGGAACGAAGGAGGTTGAGGGGAGACCTGATAGAGGTCTACAAAATTATGAGGGGCATAGACAGAGTGGATAGTCAGAGGCTTTTCCCCAGGGTAGAGGGGTCAATTACTAGGGGGCATAGGTTTAAGGTGAGAGGGGCAAGGTTTAGAGTAGATGTACGAGGCAAGTTTTTTACGCAGAGGGTAGTGGGTGCCTGGAACTCGCTACCGGAAGAGGTGGTGGAAGCAGGGTCGATAGTGACATTTAAGGGGCATCTTGACAAATACATGAATGGGATGGGAATAGAGGGATATGGACCCAGGAAGTGTAGAAGATTGTAGTTTAGTCAGGCAGCATGGCCGGCACGGTCTTGGAGGGCCGAAGGGCATGTTCCTGTGCTGTACTTTTCTTTGTTCTTTGTTCTTATTCCCCACTGTCTCAGTCATTCCGCATTGTCTCAGTCATTCCCCACCGTCTCAGTCATTCCCCATTATCTCAGTCATACCCCACTGTCTCAGTCATCCCCACTGTCTCAGTCATTCCGCAGTATCTCAGTCATACCCCACTGTCTCAGTCATTCCCCACTGTCTCAGTCATTCCCCACTGTCTCAGTCATTCCCCATTGTCTCAGTCATTCCGCATTGTCTCAGTCACTCCCCATTGTCTGTGTCATTCCCCATTGGCTCAGTCATTCCCCACTGTCTCAGTAATTTCCCAGTGTCTCAGTCATTCCCCGCTGTCTCAGTCATTCCCCAGTGTCTCAGTCATCCCCCAATGTCTCAGTCATTCCCTACTGTTTCAGTCATTCCCCACTGTCTCAGTCATTCCCCACTGCCTCAGTCATTCCCCACTGTCTCAGTAATTTCCCAATGTCTCAGTCATTCCCCATTGTCTTAGTCATTCCCCACTGTCTCAGTCATTCCGTATTGTCTCAGTCATTCCCCACTGTCGCAGTCTTTCCCCACTGTCTCAGTCATTCACCACTTTCTCAGTCATTCCGCACTGTCTCAGTCATTCCCCACTGCCTCCGGCTTTCCCTGCTGTCTCAGCCATTCCCCAATATCTCAGTCATTCCCCAGAGTTTCAGTCATTCCCCATTGTCTCAGTCATTCCCCACTGTCTCAGTCATTCCCCACTGTCTCAGTTATTCCCCACTGCCTCAGTCATTCCCCATTGTCTGAGTTATTCCCCATTGGCTCAGTCATTCCCCACTGTCTCAGTCATTCCGCACTGTCTCAGTCATTCCCCACCGTCTCAATCATTCCCCACTGTCTCAGTCATTCCCCACTGTCTCAGTCATTCCCCACTGTCCCCGTCATTCCCCACTGTCTCAGTCATTCCCCACTGTTTCAGTTATTCCCCAGAGTTTCAGTCATTCCCCATTGTCTCAGTCATTCCCCATTGTCGGTCATTCTCACTGTCTCAGTCATTCCCCAGAGTCTCAGTCATTCCCCACTGTCTCAGTCATTCCCCACTGTCTCAGTCATTCCCCATTGTCTCAGTCATTCCCCACTGTCTCAGTCATTCCGTATTGTCTCAGTCATTCCCCAGGGTCTCAGTCATTCCCCACTGTCTCAGTCATTCCGTATTGTCTCAGTCATTCCCCACTATCACAGTCATTCCCCAGACTCTCAGTCATTCCCCACTGTCTCAGTCATTCCCCAGTGTCTCAGTCATTCCCCACTGTCTCAGTCAATCCGTATTGTCTCAGTCATTCCCCACTATCACAGTCATTCCCCAGACTCTCAGTCATTCCACACTGTCTCAGTCATTCCCCACTGTCTCAGTCATTCCCCACTGTCTCAGTCATTTCCCACTGTCTCAGTCATTCCCCAGTGTCACAGTCATTCCCCATTGTCGGTAATTCCCCACTGACTCAGTCATTCCCCACTGTCTCAGTCATTCCCCATTATCTCAGTCATTCCTCACTGTTTCAGTCATTATTTATTGTCTCAGTCATTCCCCACTGTCTCATTCATGCCCCACTGTCTCAGTCATTCCCCACTGTCTCAGTCATTCCCCAGAGTCTCAGTCATTCCCCACTGTCTCAGTCATTCCCCAGAGTCTCAATTATTCCCCACTGTCTCAGACATTCCCCAGTGTCTCAGTCATTCCTCAGTGTCTCAGTCATTCCCCACTGTCTCAATTATTCCCCACTGTCTCAGTCATTCCCCAGTGTCTCAGTCATTCCTCAGTGTCTCAGTCATTCCCCATTGTCTCAGTCACTCCCCATTGTCTCAGTCACTCCCCATTGTCTCAGTCATTCCCCATTATCTCAGTCAATCTCCACTGTCTCAGTCATTCCCACTGTCTCAGTCATCCCCCACAGTCTCAGTCATTCCCCACTGTCTCAGTCATTCCCCTCTGTCTCAGTCATTCCCCACTGTCTCAGTAATTCCACAATTTTTCAGTCATTCTGTATCGTCTCAGTCATTCCCCACTGTCTCAGTCATTCGGAACTAATGGCCGGTGAGCCTTACTTCAGTGGTAGGGAAATTACTGGAGAGAATTCTTCGAGACAGGATCTACTCCCATTTGGAAGCAAATGGACGTATTAGTGAGAGGCAGCATAGTTTTGTGAAGAATAGGTTGTGTCTCACTAACTTGATAGAGTTTTTCGAGGAGGTCACTAAGATGATTGATGCAGGTAGGGCAGTGGATGTTGTCTATATGGACTTCAGTAAGGCCTTTGACAAGGTCCCTCATGTTAGACTAGTACAAAAGGTGAAGTCACACGGGATCAGGGGGGAGCCGGCAAGGTGGATACAGAACTGGCTAGGTCATAGAAGGCAGAGAGTAGCAATGGAAGGATGCTTTTCTTTTCTAATTGGAGGGCTGTGACCAGTGGTGTTCCACAGGGATCAGTGCTTGGACCTTTGCTCTTTGTAGTATATATAAATGATTTGGAGGAAAATGTAACTGGTCTGATTAGTAAGTTTGCAGACGACACAAAGGTTGGTGGAATTGCGGATAGCGATGAGGACTGTCAGAGGATACAGCCGGACTTAGATTGTTTGGAGACTTGGGCGGAGAGATGGCAGATGGAGTTTAATCTGGACAAATGTGAGGTAATGCATTTTGGAAGGTCTAATGCAGGTAGGGAATATACAGTGAATGGTAGAACCCTCAAGAGTATTGAAAGTCAACGAGATCTAGGAGTACAGGTCCACAGGTCACTGAAAGGGGCAACACAGGTGGAGAAGGTAGTCAAGAAGGCACACGGCATGCTTGCCTTCATTGGCCGGGGCATTGAGTATAAGAATTGGCAAGTCATGTTGCAGCTGTATAGAACCTTAGTTAGGCCACACTTGGAGTGTAGTGTTCAATTCTGGTCGCTACACTACCAGAAGGATGTGGAGGCTTTAGAGAGGGTGCAGAAGAGATTTACCAAAATGTTGCCTGGGATGGAGGGCATTAGCTATGAGGAGAGGTTGAATAAACTCGGTTTGTTCTCACTGGAACGAAGGTGGTTGAGGGGAGACCTGATAGAGGTCTACAAAATTATGAGGGGCATAGACAGAGTGGATAGTCAGAGGCTTTTCCCCAGGGTAGAGAGGTCAATTACTAGGGGGCAGAGGTTTAAGGTGAGAGGGACAAGGTTTAGAGTAGATGTACGAGGCAAGTTTTTTACGCAGAGGGTAGTGGGTGCCTGGAACTCGCTACCGGAGGAGGTGGTGGAAGCAGGGACGATAGTGACATTTAAGGGCATCTTGACAAATACATGAATAGGATGGGAATAGAGGGATACGGACCCAGGAAGTGTAGAAGATTGTAGTTTAGTCGGGCAGCATGGTCGGCACGGGCTTGGAGGGCCGAAGGACATGATCCTGTGCTCTACATTTCTTTGTTCTTTGTTCTTATTCCCCACTGTCTCAGTCATTCCACATTGTCTCAGTCATTCCCCACCGTCTCAGTCATTCCCCATTATCTCAGTCATACCCCACTGTCTCAGTCATCCCCACTGTCTCAGTCATTCCGCAGTATCTCAGTCATTCCCCACTGTCTCAGTCATCCCCATTGTCTCAGTCATACCCACTGTCTCAGTCATCCCCATTGTCTCAATCATTCCACAGTATCTCAGTCATTCCCCAGTGTCTCAGTCATTCCCCACTGTCTCAGTCATTCCACAGTGTCTCAGTCATTCCCCACTATCTCAGTCATTCCCCACAGTCTAAGTCATTCCGTGTTGTCTCAGTCATTCCCCACTGTCTCAGTCATTCCGCACTGTCTCAGTAATTTCCCCACTGTCTCAGTCATTCCCCACTGTCTCAGTCATTCCGCAGAGTTTCAGTCATTCTCCACTGTCTCAGTCATTCCCCACTGTCTCAGTCATTCCGCAGAGTTTCAGTCATTCTCCACTGTCTCAGTCATTCCCCACTGTCTCAGTCATTCCCGACTGTCTCAGTCATTCCACAATTTTTCAGTTATTCTGTATCGTCTCAGTCATTCCCCACTGTCGCAGTCATTCCCCACTGTCTCAGTCATTCCCCATTGTCTCAGTCATTTCCCACTGTCTCTGTCATTCCCCACTGTCTCAGTCATTCCGTATTGTCTCAGTCATTCCCCAGTGTCTCAGTCATTCCATACAGTCTCAGTCATTCCCCGCTGTCTCAATCATTCCCCACTGTTTCAGTCATTCCCCATTGTCTCAGTCATTCCCCACTGTCTCATTCATTCCGTATTGTCTCAGTCATTCCCCACTGTCGCAGTCATTCCCCAGAGTTTCAGTCATTCCCCAGAGTCTCAGTCATTCCCCACTGTCTCAGTCACTCCCCACTGTCTCAGTCATTCCCCATTGTCTCAGTAATTCCCTGCTGTCTCAGTCATTCCCCAGAGTTTCAGTCAATCCCCACTGCCTCAGTCATACCCCACTGTCTCAGTAATTCCCCACTGTCTCAGTCATTCCCCAGAGCCTCAGTCAATCCCCAGAGCCTCAGTCATTCCCCACTGTCTCAGTCATTCCCACTGTCTCAGTCATTCCGCAGAGTCTCAGTCATTCTCCACTGTCTCAGTCATTCCCCACTGTCTCAGTCATTCCCGACTGTCTCAGTCATTCCACAATTTTTCAGTTATTCTGTATCGTCTCAGTCATTCCCCACTGTCTCAGTCATTCCCCATTGACTCAGTCATTTCCCACTGTCTCAGTCATTCCGTATTGTCTCAGTCATTCCCCAGTGTCTCAGTCATTCCCCACTGTCTCAGTCATTCCGTATTGTCTCAGTCATTCCCCACTGTCTCAGTCATTTCCCACTGTCTCAGTCTTTCCCCAGTGTCTCAGTCATTCCCCATTGTCGGTGATTCCCCACTGACTCAGTCATTCCCCTCTGTCTCAGTCATTCCCCATTGTCTCAGTCTTTCCTCACTGTTTCAGTCATTATTTATTGTCTCAGTCATTCCCCACTGTCTCATTCATGCCCCACTGTCTCAGTCATTCCCCACTGTCTCAGTCATTCCCCACTGTTTCAGTCATTCCCCACTGTCTCAGTCATTCCGCATTGTCTCAGTCATTCCCCACTGTCTCAGTCATTCCCCACTGTCTCAGTCATTCCCCATTGTCTCAGTCATTCCCCACTGTCTCAGTCATTCCCCATTGTCTCAGTCACTCCCCACTGTCTCAGTCATTCCCCATTGTCTCAGTCACTCCCCACTGTCTCAGTCATTCCCCATTGTCTCAGTCATTCCCCAGTGTCTCAGTCATTCCCCATTGTCTCAGTCACTCCCCATTGTCTCAGTCATTCCCCATTGTCTCAGTCACTCCCCATTGTCTCAGTCATTCCCCATTGGCTCAGTCATTCCCCAGTGTCTCAGTCATTCCTCAGTGTCTCAGTCATTCCCCACTGTCTCAGTCATTCCCCATTGGCTCAGTCATTCCCCAGTGTCTCAGTCATTCCTCATTGTCTCAGTCATTCCCCATTGTCTCAGTCATTCCCCACTGTCTCAGTCACTCCCCATTGTCTCAGTCATTCCCCATTGTCTCAGTCATTCCCCAGTGTCTCAGTCATTCCTCAGTGTCTCAGTCATTCCCCATTGTCGGTCATTCCCCACTGACTCAGTCATTCCCCATTGTCTCAGTCATTCCCCAGTGTCTCAGTCATTCCTCAGTGTCTCAGTCATTCCCCAGTGTCTCAGTCATTCCTCAGTGTCTCAGTCACTCCCCATTATCTCAGTCACTCCCCATTGTCTCAGTCATTCCCCAGTGTCTCAGTCACTCCCCATTGTCTCAGTCACTCCCCATTGTCTGAGTCATTCCCCATTATCTCAGTCAATCTCCACTGTCTCAGTCATCCCCCAGAGTCTCAGTCATTCCCCACTGTCTCAGTCATCCCCCAGAGTCTCAGTCATTCCCCACTGTCTCAGTCATTTCCCACTGTCTCAGTCATTCGGAACTAATGGCCGGTGAGCCTTACTTCAGTGGTAGGGAAATTACTGGAGAGAATTCTTCGAGACAGGATCTACTCCCATTTGGAAGCAAATGGACGTATTAGTGAGAGGCAGCATGGTTTTGTGAAGGAGAGGTCGTGTCTCACTAACTTGATAGAGTTTTTCGAGGAGGTCACTAAGATGATTGATGCAGGTAGGGCAGTGGATGTTGTCTATATGGACTTCAGTAAGGCCTTTGACAAGGTCCCTCATGGTAGACTAGTACAAAAGGTGAAGTCACACGGGATCAGGGGGGAGCTGGCAAGGTGGATACAGAACTGGCTAGGTCATAGAAGGCAGAGAGTAGCAATGGAAGGATGCTTTTCTAATTGGAGGGCTGTGACCAGTGGTGTTCCACAGGGATCAGTGCTGGGACCTTTGCTCTTTGTAGTATATATAAATGATTTGGAGGAAAATGTAACTGGTCTGATTAGTAAGTTTGCAGACGACACAAAAGTTGGTGGAATTGCGGATAGCGATGAGGACTGTCAGAGGATACAGCAGGATTTAGATTGTTTGGAGACTTGGGCGGAGAGATGGCAGATGGAGTTTAATCTGGACAAATGTGAGGTAATGCATTTTGGAAGGTCTAATGCAGGTAGGGAATATACAGTGAATGGTAGAACCCTCAAGAGTATTGAAAGTCAACGAGATCTAGGAGTACAGGTCCACAGGTCATTGAAAGGGGCAACACAGGTGGAGAAGGTAGTCAAGAAGGCATACGGCATGCTTGCCTTCATGGGCCGGGGCATTGAGTATAAGAATTGGCAAGTCATGTTGCAGCTGTATAGAACCTTAGTTAGGCCACACTTGGAGTGTAGTGTTCAATTCTGGTCGCCACACTACCAGAAGGATGTGAAGGCTTTAGAGAGGGTGCAGAAGAGATTTACCAGAATGTTGCCTGGGATGGAGGGCATTAGCTATGAGGAGCGGTTGAATAAACTCGGTTTGTTCTCACTGGAACGAAGAAGGTTGAGGGGAGACCTGATAGAGGTATACAAAATTATGAGGGGCATAGACAGAGTGGATAGTCAGAGGCTTTTCCCCAGGGTAGAGGGGTCAATTACTAGGGGGCATAGGTTTAAGGTGAGAGGGGCAAGGTTTAGAGTAGATGTACGAGGCACGTTTTTTACGCAGAGGGTAGTGGGTGCCTGGAACTCGCTACCGGAAGAGGTGGTGGAAGCAGGGTCGATAGTGACATTTAAGGGGCATCTTGACAAATACATGAATGGGATGGGAATAGAGGGATATGGACCCAGGAAGTGTAGAAGATTGTAGTTTAGTCGGGCAGCATGGCCGGCACGGTCTTGGAGGGCCGAAGGGCCTGTTCCTGTGCTGTACATTTCTTTGTTCTTTGTTCTTATTCCCCACTGTCTCAGTCATTCCGCATTGTCTCAGTCATTCCCCACCGTCTCAGTCATTCCCCATTATCTCAGTCATACCCCACTGTCTCAGTCATCCCCACTGTCTCAGTCATTCCGCAGTATCTCAGTCATTCCCCATTGTCTCAGTCATTCCCCATTGTCTCAGTCACTCCCCATTGTCTGTGTCATTCCCCATTGGCTCAGTCATTCCCCACTGTCTCAGTAATTTCCCAGTGTCTCAGCCATTCCCCACTGTCTCAGTCATTCCCCAGTGTCTCAGTCATCCCCCAATGTCTCAGTCATTCCCTACTGTTTCAGTCATTCCCCACTGTCTCAGTCATTCCCCACTGCCTCAGTCATTCCCCACTGTCTCAGTAATTTCCCACTGTCTCAGTCATTCCCCATTGTCTTAGTCATTCCCCACTGTCTCAGTCATTCCGTATTGTCTCAGTCATTCCCCACTGTCGCAGTCTTTCCCCACTGTCTCAGTCATTCCCCACTTTCTCAGTCATTCCCCACTGTCTCAGTCATTCCCCACTGCCTCCGGCTTTCCCTGCTGTCTCAGCCATTCCCCAATATCTCAGTCATTCCCCAGAGTTTCAGTCATTCCCCATTGTCTCAGTCATTCCCCACTGTCTCAGTCATTCCCCACTGTCTCAGTTATTCCCCACTGCCTCAGTCATTCCCCATTGTCTGAGTTATTCCCCATTGGCTCAGTCATTCCCCACTGTCTCAGTCATTCCCCACTGTCTCAGTCATTCCCCACCGTCTCAATCATTCCCCACTGTCTCAGTCATTCCCCACTGTCTCAGTCATTCCCCACTGTCCCCGTCATTCCCCACTGTCTCAGTCATTCCCCACTGTTTCAGTTATTCCCCAGAGTTTCAGTCATTCCCCATTGTCTCAGTCATTCCCCATTGTCGGTCATTCTCACTGTCTCAGTCATTCCCCAGAGTCTCAGTCATTCCCCACTGTCTCAGTCATTCCCCACTGTCTCAGTCATTCCCCACTGTCTCAGTCATTCCACAATTTTTCAGTCATTCTGTATCGTCTCAGTCATTCCCCACTGTCGCAGTCATTCCCCACTGTCTCAGTCATTCCCCATTGACTCAGTCATTTCCCACTGTCTCAGTCATTCCGTATTGTCTCAGTCATTCCCCAGTGTCTCAGTCATTCCCCACTGTCTCAGTCATTCCGTATTGTCTCAGTCATTCCCCACTATCACAGTCATTCCCCAGACTCTCAGTCATTCCACACTGTCTCAGTCATTCCCCACTGTCTCAGTCATTCTCCACTGTCTCAGTCATTTCCCACTGTCTCAGTCATTCCCCAGTGTCACAGTCATTCCCCATTGTCGGTAATTCCCCACTGACTCAGTCATTCCCCACTGTCTCAGTCATTCCCCATTATCTCAGTCATTCCTCACTGTTTCAGTCATTATTTATTGTCTCAGTCATTCCCCACTGTCTCATTCATGCCCCACTGTCTCAGTCATTCCCCACTGTCTCAGTCATTCCCCACTGTTTCAGTCATTCCCCACTGTCTCAGTCATTCCCCATTGTCTCAGTCATTCCCCAGAGTCTCAGTCATTCCCCACTGTCTCAGTCATTCCCCAGAGTCTCAGTCATTCCCCACTGTCTCAGTCATTCCCCAGAGTCTCAATTATTCCCCACTGTCTCAGTCATTCCCCAGTGTCTCAGTCATTCCTCAGTGTCTCAGTCATTCCCCACTGTTTCAGTCATTCCCCACTGTCTCAGTCATTCCCCATTGTCTCAGTCATTCCCCATTGTCTCAGTCACTCCCCATTGTCTGAGTCATTCCCCATTATCTCAGTCAATCTCCACTGTCTCAGTCATCCCCCACAGTCTCAGTCATTCCCCACTGTCTCAGTCATTCCCCTCTGTCTCAGTCATTCCCCACTGTCTCAGTAATTCCACAATTTTTCAGTCATTCTGTATCGTCTCAGTCATTCCCCACTGTCTCAGTCATTCGGAACTAATGGCCGGTGAGCCTTACTTCAGTGGTAGGGAAATTACTGGAGAGAATTCTTCGAGACAAGATCTACTCCCATTTGGAAGCAAATGGACGTATTAGTGAGAGGCAGCATAGTTTTGTGAAGAATAGGTTGTGTCTCACTAACTTGATAGAGTTTTTCGAGGAGGTCACTAAGATGATTGATGCAGGTAGGGCAGTGGATGTTGTCTATATGGACTTCAGTAAGGCCTTTGACAAGGTCCCTCATGTTAGACTAGTACAAAAGGTGAAGTCACACGGGATCAGGGGGGAGCCGGCAAGGTGGATACAGAACTGGCTAGGTCATAGAAGGCAGAGAGTAGCAATGGAAGGATGCTTTTCTTTTCTAATTGTAGGGCTGTGACCAGTGGTGTTCCACAGGGATCAGTGCTTGGACCTTTGCTCTTTGTAGTATATATAAATGATTTGGAGGAAAATGTAACTGGTCTGATTAGTAAGTTTGCAGACGACACAAAGGTTGGTGGAATTGCGGATAGCGATGAGCACTGTCAGAGGATACAGCCGGACTTAGATTGTTTGGAGACTTGGGCGGAGAGATGGCAGATGGAGTTTAATCTGGACAAATGTGAGGTAATGCATTTTGGAAGGTCTAATGCAGGTAGGGAATATACAGTGAATGGTAGAACCCTCAAGAGTATTGAAAGTCAACGAGATCTAGGAGTACAGGTCCACAGGTCACTGAAAGGGGCAACACAGGTGGAGAAGGTAGTCAAGAAGGCACACGGCATGCTTGCCTTCATTGGCCGGGGCATTGAGTATAAGAATTGGCAAGTCATGTTGCAGCTGTATAGAACCTTAGTTAGGCCACACTTGGAGTGTAGTGTTCAATTCTGGTCGCTACACTACCAGAAGGATGTGGAGGCTTTAGAGAGGGTGCAGAAGAGATTTACCAAAATGTTGCCTGGGATGGAGGGCATTAGCTATGAGGAGCGGTTGAATAAACTCGGTTTGTTCTCACTGGAACGAAGGAGGTTGAGGGGAGACCTGATAGAGGTCTACAAAATTATGAGGGGCATAGACAGAGTGGATAGTCAGAGGCTTTTCCCCAGGGTAGAGAGGGCAATTACTAGGGGGCATAGGTTTAAGGTGAGAGGGGCAAGGTTTAGAGTAGATGTACGAGGCAAGTTTTTTACGCAGAGGGTAGTGGGTGCCTGGAACTCGCTACCGGAGGAGGTGGTGGAAGCAGGGACGATAGTGACATTTAAGGGCATCTTGACAAATACATGAATAGGATGGGAATAGAGGGATACGGACCCAGGAAGTGTAGAAGATTGTAGTTTAGTCGGGCAGCATGGTCGGCACGGGCTTGGAGGGCCGAAGGGCATGATCCTGTGCTGTACATTTCTTTGTTCTTTGTTCTTATTCCCCACTGTCTCAGTCATTCCACATTGTCTCAGTCATTCCCCACCGTCTCAGTCATTCCCCATTATCTCAGTCATACCCCACTGTCTCAGTCATCCCCACTGTCTCAGTCATTCCGCAGTATCTCAGTCATTCCCCACTGTCTCAGTCATCCCCATTGTCTCAGTCATACCCACTGTCTCAGTCATCCCTATTGTCTCAATCATTCCACAGTATCTCAGTCATTCCCCAGTGTCTCAGTCATTCCCCACTGTCTCAGTCATTCCACAGTGTCTCAGTCATTCCCCACTATCTCAGTCATTCCCCACAGTCTAAGTCATTCCGTGTTGTCTCAGTCATTCCCCGCTGTCTCAATCATTCCCCACTGTCTCAGTCATTCGCCATTGTCTCAGTCATTCCCCACTGTCTCAGTCATTCCGCACTGTCTCAGTAATTTCCCCACTGTCTCAGTCATTCCCCACTGTCTCAGTCATTCCCCATTGTCTCAGTCATTCCCCACTGTCTCAGTCATTACGTATTGTCTCAGTCATTCCCCACTGTCTCTGTCATTCCCCACTGTCTCAGTCATTCCCCACCGTCTCAATCAATCCCCACTGTCTCAGTCATTCCCCACTGTCTCAGTCATTCCCCACTGTCTCAGTCATTCCCCAGATTCTCAGTCATTCCCCAGATTCTCAGTCATTCCCCAGTGTCTCAGTCATTCCCCAGATTCTCAGTCATTCCCCACTGTCTCAGACTTTCCCCACTGTCTCAGTCATTCCCCAGAGTCTCAGTCATTCCCCACTGTCACATTCATTCCCCAGAGTCTCAGTCATTCCCCACTGTCTCAGTCATTCCCCACTGTCTCAGTCATACCCCACTGTCTCAGTCATTCCCCACTTTCTCAGTTATTCCCCACTGTCTCAGTAATTCCCCACTGTGTCAGTCATTCACCACTGTCTCAGTCATTCCCCATGTCTCACTCATTCCCCACTGTCTCAGTCATTCCCCACTCTCTCAGTCATTCACCAGAGTCTCAGTCAATCCCCACTGTGTCAGTCATTCCCCATGTGTCAGTCATTCCCCACTTTCTCAGTCATTCCCCACTGTCTCAGTCATTCCCCACTGTCTCAGAAATTCCCACATACTCAGTCATTCCACACTGTCTCAGTCATTCCCCACTTTCTCAGTCATTCCCCACTGTTTCAGACATTCCCCATGTCTCAGTCATTCCCCACTTTCTCAGTCATTCCCCACTGTCTCAGTCATTTCCCATTGTCTCAGTCATTCCCCATATCTCACTTATTCCCCACTTTCTCACTCATTCCCCACTGTCTCAGTCATTCCACAGAGTCTCGTCATTCCCCACTGTCTCAGTCATTCCCCACTGTCTGTCATTCCCCACTGTCTCAGTCATTCCCCAGTGTCTCTGTCATTCCCCATTGTCTCAGTTATTCCCTATTGTCTCAGTCATTCCGTATTGTCTCAGTCATTCCCCACTGTCTCAGAGATTCCCCACTGTCTCAGTCATTCCCCACTGTCTCAGTCATTCCGCACTGTCTCAGTCATTTCCCCACTGTCTCAGTCATTCCCCACTGTCTCAGTCATTCCCCATTGTCTCAGTCATTCCCCACTGTCTCAGTCATTACGTATTGTCTCAGTCATTCCCCACTGTCTCAGTCATTCCCCATTGTCTCAGTCATTCCCCATTGTCTCAGTCATTCCGCATTGTCTCAGTCACTCCCCATTGTCTGAGTCATTCCCCATTGGCTCAGTCATTCCCCACTGTCTCAGTAATTCCCCAGTGTCTCAGTCATTCCCCACTGTCACAGTCATTCCCCAGAGTTTCAGTCATTCCCCATTGTCTCAGTCATTCCCCACTGTCTCAGTCATTACGTATTGTCTCAGTCATTCCCCACTGTCTCAGTCATTCCCCATTGTCTCAGTCATTCCCCATTGTCTCAGTCATTCCGCATTGTCTCAGTCACTCCCCATTGTCTGAGTCATTCCCCATTGGCTCAGTCATTCCCCACTGTCTCAGTAATTCCCCAGTGTCTCAGTCATTCCCCACTGTCACAGTCATTCCCCAGAGTTTCAGTCATTCCCCACTGTCACAGTCATTCCCCAGAGTTTCAGTCATTCCCCATTGTCTCAGTCATTCCCCACTGTCTCAGTCATTCCCCACTGCCTCAGTCATTCCCCATTTTCTCAGTCATTCTATATTGTCTCAGTCATCCCCCACTGTCTCAGTCATTCCCCACTGTCTCAGTCATTCCCCACTGTTTCAGTCACTCCCCATTGTCTGAGTTATTCCCCATTGGCTCAGTCATTCCCCACTGTCTCTGTCATTCCCCACTGTCTCAGTCATTCCCCACCGTCTCAATCAATCCCCACTGTCTCAGTCATTCCCCACTGTCTCAGTCATTCCCCACTGTCTCAGTCATTCCCCAGATTCTCAGTCATTCCCCAGATTCTCAGTCATTCCCCAGTGTCTCAGTCATTCCCCAGATTCTCAGTCATTCCCCACTGTCTCAGACTTTCCCCACTGTCTCAGTCATTCCCCAGAGTCTCAGTCATTCCCCACTGTCACATTCATTCCCCAGAGTCTCAGTCATTCCCCACTGTCTCAGTCATTCCCCACTGTCTCAGTCATACCCCACTGTCTCAGACAATCCCCATTGTCTCAGTCATTCCCCACTTTCTCAGTTATTCCCCACTGTCTCAGTAATTCCCCACTGTGTCAGTCATTCACCACTGTCTCAGTCATTCCCCATGTCTCACTCATTCCCCACTGTCTCAGTCATTCCCCACTCTCTCAGTCATTCACCAGAGTCTCAGTCAATCCCCACTGTGTCAGTCATTCCCCATGTGTCAGTCATTCCCCACTTTCTCAGTCATTCCCCACTGTCTCAGTCATTCCCCACTGTCAAAGAAATTCCCACATACTCAGTCATTCCACACTGTCTCAGTCATTCCCCACTTTCTCAGTCATTCCCCACTGTTTCAGACATTCCCCATGTCTCAGTCATTCCCCACTTTCTCAGTCATTCCCCACTGTCTCAGTCATTTCCCATTGTCTCAGTCATTCCCCATATCTCACTTATTCCCCACTTTCTCACTCATTCCCCACTGTCTCAGTCATTCCACAGAGTCTCGTCATTCCCCACTGTCTCAGTCATTCCCCACTGTCTGTCATTCCCCACTGTCTCAGTCATTCCCCAGTGTCTCTGTCATTCCCCATTGTCTCAGTTATTCCCTATTGTCTCAGTCATTCCGTATTGTCTCAGTCATTCCCCACTGTCTCAGAGATTCCCCACTGTCTCAGTCATTCCCCATTGTCTCAGTCATTCCCCACTCTCTCAGTCATTCCCCACAGTCCCAGTCATTCCCCACTGTCTCAGTCATTCCACACTGTCTCAGTCATTCCCCACTGTCTGAGTCATTCCCCAGAGTCTCAGTCATTACCCACTGTCTCAGTCATTCCCCACTGTTTCAGTCATTCCCCATTGTCCCAGTCATTCCGTATTATCTCAGTCATTCCCTAGAGTCTCAGTCATTTCCCAGAGTCTCAGTCATTCCCCACTGTCTCAGTCATTCCCCACTGTTTCAGTCATTCCCCATTGTCTCAGTCATTCCCCGTTGTCTCAGTCATTCCCCACTTTCTCAGTAATTCCCCACTTTCTCAGTCATTCCCCACTGTCTCAGTCATTCCCCACTCTCTCACCCATTCTCCACTGTCTCAGTCATTCCCCAGAGTCTCAGTCGTTTCCCGAGTCTCAGTCATTCCCCACTGTCTCAGTCATTCCCCACTGTCTCAGTCATTCCCCACTTTCTCAGTCATTCCCCACTGTCTCAGTCATTCCACACTGTCTCAGTCATTCCCCAGATTCTCAATCATTTCCCATTGTCTCAGTCCTGCCCCAGATTCTCAGTCATTCCCCATTGTCTCAGTCATTCCCCATTGTCTCAGTCATTCCCCACTGTCTCAGTCAATCCCCAGAGTCTCAGTCATTCCCCACTGCCTCAGTCATTCCCCATTTTCTCAGTCATTCTATATTGTCTCAGTCATCCCCCACTGTCTCAGTCATTCCCCACTGTCTCAGTCATTCCCCACTGTTTCAGTCACTCCCCATTGTCTGAGTTATTCCCCATTGGCTCAGTCATTCCCCACTGTCTCTGTCATTCCCCACTGTCTCAGTCATTCCCCACCGTCTCAATCAATCCCCACTGTCTCAGTCATTCCCCACTGTCTCAGTCATTCCCCACTGTCTCAGTCATTCCCCAGATTCTCAGTCATTCCCCAGATTCTCAGTCATTCCCCAGTGTCTCAGTCATTCCCCAGATTCTCAGTCATTCCCCACTGTCTCAGACTTTCCCCACTGTCTCAGTCATTCCCCAGAGTCTCAGTCATTCCCCACTGTCACATTCATTCCCCAGAGTCTCAGTCATTCCCCACTGTCTCAGTCATTCCCCACTGTCTCAGTCATACCCCACTGTCTCAGACAATCCCCATTGTCTCAGTCATTCCCCACTTTCTCAGTTATTCCCCACTGTCTCAGTAATTCCCCACTGTGTCAGTCATTCACCACTGTCTCAGTCATTCCCCATGTCTCACTCATTCCCCACTGTCTCAGTCATTCCCCACTCTCTCAGTCATTCACCAGAGTCTCAGTCAATCCCCACTGTGTCAGTCATTCCCCATGTGTCAGTCATTCCCCACTTTCTCAGTCATTCCCCACTGTCTCAGTCATTCCCCACTGTCAAAGAAATTCCCACATACTCAGTCATTCCACACTGTCTCAGTCATTCCCCACTTTCTCAGTCATTCCCCACTGTTTCAGACATTCCCCATGTCTCAGTCATTCCCCACTTTCTCAGTCATTCCCCACTGTCTCAGTCATTTCCCATTGTCTCAGTCATTCCCCATATCTCACTTATTCCCCACTTTCTCACTCATTCCCCACTGTCTCAGTCATTCCACAGAGTCTCGTCATTCCCCACTGTCTCAGTCATTCCCCACTGTCTGTCATTCCCCACTGTCTCAGTCATTCCCCAGTGTCTCTGTCATTCCCCATTGTCTCAGTTATTCCCTATTGTCTCAGTCATTCCGTATTGTCTCAGTCATTCCCCACTGTCTCAGAGATTCCCCACTGTCTCAGTCATTCCCCATTGTCTCAGTCATTCCCCACTCTCTCAGTCATTCCCCACAGTCCCAGTCATTCCCCACTGTCTCAGTCATTCCACACTGTCTCAGTCATTCCCCACTGTCTGAGTCATTCCCCAGAGTCTCAGTCATTACCCACTGTCTCAGTCATTCCCCACTGTTTCAGTCATTCCCCATTGTCCCAGTCATTCCGTATTATCTCAGTCATTCCCTAGAGTCTCAGTCATTTCCCAGAGTCTCAGTCATTCCCCACTGTCTCAGTCATTCCCCACTGTTTCAGTCATTCCCCATTGTCTCAGTCATTCCCCGTTGTCTCAGTCATTCCCCACTTTCTCAGTAATTCCCCACTTTCTCAGTCATTCCCCACTGTCTCAGTCATTCCCCACTCTCTCACCCATTCTCCACTGTCTCAGTCATTCCCCAGAGTCTCAGTCGTTTCCCGAGTCTCAGTCATTCCCCACTGTCTCAGTCATTCCCCACTGTCTCAGTCATTCCCCATTGTCTCAGTCATTCCCCACTTTCTCAGTCATTCCCCACTGTCTCAGTCATTCCACACTGTCTCAGTCATTCCCCAGATTCTCAATCATTTCCCATTGTCTCAGTCCTGCCCCAGATTCTCAGTCATTCCCCATTGTCTCAGTCATTCCCCATTGTCTCAGTCATTCCCCACTGTCTCAGTCAATCCCCAGAGTCTCAGTCATTCCCCATTGTCTCAGTCCTTCCCCAGAATCTCAGTCATTCCCCACTGTCTCAGACTTTTCCCACTGTCTCAGTCATTCCCCAGAGTCTCAGTCATTCCCCACTGTCACATTCATTCTCCAGAGTCTCAGTCATTCCCCACTGTCTCAGTCATTCCCCACTGTCTCAGTCATTCGCCACTGTTTCAGACATTTCCCATTGTCTCAGTCATTTCCCACTTTTTCAGTAATTCCCCACTGTCTCAGTCATTCCCCACTGTGTCAGTCATTCCCCACTGTCTCAGTCATTCACCACTGTCTCAGTCATTGCCCACTCTCTCAGTCATTCACCAGAGTCTCAGTCAATCCCCACTGTGTCAGTCATTCCCCTTATCTCAGTCATTCCCCACTTTCTCAGTCATTCCGCACTGTTGTCAGTCATTCCCCACTGTCTCAGACATTCCCACTTACTCAGTCATTCCCCACTGTCTCAGTCATTCCCTACTGTGTCAGTCATTCCACATGTCTCAGTATTTACCCATTTTCTCAGTCATTCCCCACTTTCCCAGTCATTTCCCATTGTCTCAGTCATTCCCCATATCTCAGTTATTCCCCACTTTCTCACTCATTCCCCACTGTCTCAGTCATTCCACAGAGTCTCGTCATTCCCCACTGTCTCAGTCATTCCCCACTGTCTCAGTCATTCCCCACTGTCTCAGTCATTCCCCAGAGTCTCAGTCATTCCCCATTGTCTCAGTCATTCCCTATTGTCGGTCATTCTCCACTGTCTCAGTTATTCCCCGCTGTCTCAGTCATTCCCCACTGTCTCAGTCATTATGTATTGTCTCAGTCATTCCCCACTTTCTCAGTCATTCCCCACTGTCTCAGTCATTTCCCATTGTCTCAGTCATTCCCCATATCTCAGTTATTCCCCACTTTCTCACTCATTCCCCACTGTCTCAGTCAATCCCCAGAGTCTCAGTCAGTCCCCACTGTCTCAGCCCTTCCCCAGAGTCTCAGTCATTCCCCATTGTGTCAGGCATTCCCCATTGTCTCAGTCATTCCCCACTGTCTCAGTCAATCCCCAGAGTCTCAGTCATTCCCCACTGTCTTAGACATTCCCCAGATTCTCAGTCATTCCCCAGATTCTCAGTCATTCCCCAGTGTCTCAGTCATTCCCCAGATTCTCAGTCATTCCCCACTGTATCAGTCGTTCCCCAGAGTTTCAGTCATTCCCCACTGACTCAGTCATTCCCCATTGTCTCACTCATTCCCTACTGTCTCAGTCATTCCGTATTGTCTCAGTCATTCCCCACTGTCTCACTGATTCGCCACTGTCTCAGTCATTCCCCACTGTCTCAGTCATTCCCCAGAGTCCCAGTCATTCCCCACTCTCTCAGTCATTCCACACTGTCTTAGTCATTCCCCACTGTATCCATCATTCCCCAGAGTCTCAGTCATTCCCCACTGTCTCAGTCATTCCCCACTGTTTCAGTAATTCCCCATTGTCTCAGTCATTCCCTGCTGGCTCAGTCATTCCCCAGAGATTCAGTCATTCCCCAATGTCTCAGCCATTCCCCACTCTCTCACCCATTCCCCACTGTCTCAGTCATTCCCCAGAGTCTCTATCATTTCCAGAGTCTCAGTCATTCCCCACTGTCTCAGTCGTTCCCCACTGTCTCAGTCATTCCCCACTGTCTCAGTCATTCCCCATTGTCTCAGTCATTCCCCACTGTCTCAGTCATTCCCCACTGTCTCAGTCATTCCCCACTGTCTCCGTCATTCCCCACTGTCTCAGTCATTCCCCACTGATTCAGTTATTCCTCAGAGTCTCAGTCATTCCCCATTGTCTCAGTCATTCCCCATTGTCGGTCATTCTCACTGTCTCTGTCATTCCCCAGAGTCTCAGTCATTCCCCACTGTCTCACCCATTCCCCACTGTCTCAGTCATTCCCAACTGTCTCAGTCATTCCCCATTGTCTCAGTCATTCCCCACTTTCTCAGCCATTCCCCACTTTCTCATTCATTCTCCACTGTCCCTGTCATTCCCCACTGCCTCAGTCATTCCCCATGTCTCAGTCATTCCCCACTGTGTCAGTCATTGCCTACTGTGTCAGTCATTCCACATGTCTCAGTATTTACCCATTTTCTCAGTCATTCCCCACTTTCCCAGTCATTTCCCATTGTCTCAGTCATTCCCCATATCTCAGTTATTCCCCACTTTCTCACTCATTCCCCACTGTCTCAGTCATTCCACAGAGTCTCGTCATTCCCCACTGTCTCAGTCATTCCCCACTGTCTCAGTCATTCCCCACTGTCTCAGTCATTCCCCAGAGTCTCAGTCATTCCCCATTGTCTCAGTCATTCCCTATCGTCGGTCATTCTCCACTGTCTCAGTTATTCCCCGCTGTCTCAGTCATTCCCCATTGTCTCAGTCATTCCCCACTGTCTCAGTCATTATGTATTGTCTCAGTCATTCCCCACTTTCTCAGTCATTCCCCACTGTCTCAGTCATTTCCCATTGTCTCAGTCATTCCCCATATCTCAGTTATTCCCCACTTTCTCACTCATTCCCCACTGTCTCAGTCAATCCCCATTGTCTCAGTCATTCCCCACTGTCTCAGTCAATCCCCAGAGTCTCAGTCATTCCCCATTGTCTCAGCCCTTCCCCAGAGTCTCAGTCATTCCCCATTGTGTCAGGCATTCCCCATTGTCTCAGTCATTCCCCACTGTCTCAGTCAATCCCCAGAGTCTCAGTCATTCCCCACTGTCTTAGACATTCCCCAGATTCTCAGTCATTCCCCAGATTCTCAGTCATTCCCCAGTGTCTCAGTCATTCCCCAGATTCTCAGTCATTCCCCACTGTATCAGTCGTTCCCCAGAGTTTCAGTCATTCCCCACTGACTCAGTCATTCCCCATTGTCTCACTCATTCCCTACTGTCTCAGTCATTCCGTATTGTCTCAGTCATTCCCCACTGTCTCACTGATTCGCCACTGTCTCAGTCATTCCCCACTGTCTCAGTCATTCCCCAGAGTCCCAGTCATTCCCCACTCTCTCAGTCATTCCACACTGTCTTAGTCATTCCCCACTGTATCCATCATTCCCCAGAGTCTCAGCCATTCCCCACTCTCTCACCCATTCCCCACTGTCTCAGTCATTCCCCAGAGTCTCTATCATTTCCAGAGTCTCAGTCATTCCCCACTGTCTCAGTCGTTCCCCACTGTCTCAGTCATTCCCCACTGTCTCAGTCATTCCCCATTGTCTCAGTCATTCCCCACTGTCTCAGTCATTCCCCACTGTCTCAGTCATTCCCCACTGTCTCCGTCATTCCCCACTGTCTCAGTCATTCCCCACTGATTCAGTTATTCCTCAGAGTCTCAGTCATTCCCCATTGTCTCAGTCATTCCCCATTGTCGGTCATTCTCACTGTCTCAGTCATTCCCCAGAGTCTCAGTCATTCCCCACTGTCTCACCCATTCCCCACTGTCTCAGTCATTCCCCACTGTCTCAGTCATTCCCCATTGTCTCAGTCATTCCCCACTTTCTCAGCCATTCCCCACTTTCTCATTCATTCTCCACTGTCCCTGTCATTCCCCACTGCCTCAATCATTCCCCATGTCTCAGTCATTCCCCACTGTGTCAGTCATTCCCCATTGTCCCAGTCATTCCCCACTGTCTCAGTCACTCCACAGAGTCTCAGTCATTCCCCATTGTCTCAGTCCTTCCCCAGAATCTCAGTCATTCCCCAGATTCTCAGTCATTCCCCAGAGTCTCAGTCATTCCCCACTGTCTCAGTCATTCCCCACTGTCTCAGTCATTCCCCACTGCCTCAGTCATTCCCCATGTCTCAGTCATTACCCACTGTGTCAGTCATTCCCCTTTGTTTCAGTCGTTCCCCACTGTCTCCGTCATTCCCCACTGTCACAGTCATTCCCTACTGTCTCAGTCATTCCCCACTGTCTCAATCATTCCGCACTGTCTCAGTCATTCCCCACTGTCTCAGTCATTCCCCACTGTCTCCGTCATTCCCCACTGTCTCAGTCATTCCCCACTGATTCAGTTATTCCTCAGAGCCTCAGTCATTCCCCATTGTCTCAGTCATTCCCCATTGTAGGTCATTCTCACTGTCTCAGTCATTCCCCAGAGTCTCAGTCATTCCCCACTGTCTCACTCATTCCCCACTGTCTCAGTCATTCCCCACTGTCTCAGTCATTCCCCACTGTCTCAGTCATTCCCCACTGTCTCAATTATTCCGCACTGTGTCAGTCATTCCCCACTGTCTCAGTCATTCCCCACTGTCTCAGTCATTCCCCAGTGTCTCAGTCATTCCCCAATGTCTCAGTCAATCCCCATTCTCTCAGTCATTCCGCATTGTCTCAGTCACTCCCCATTGTCTGTGTCATTCCCCATTGGCTCAGTCATTCCTCACTTCTCAGTAATTTCCCAGTGTCTCAGTCATTCCCCACTGTCTCAGTCATTCCCCAGTGTCTCAGTCATTCCCCAATGTCTCAGTCATTCCCTACTGTTTCAGTCATTCCCCACTGTCTCAGTCATTCCCCACTGTCTCAGTCATTCCCCACTGTCTCAGTAATTTCCCAATGTCTCAGTCATTCCCCATTGTCTTAGTCATTCCCCACTGTCTCAGTCAATCCGTATTGTCTCAGTCATTCCCCACTGTCGCAGTCTTTCCCCACTGTCTCAGTCATTCCCCACTGTCTCAGTCATTCCCCACTGTCTCAGACTTTCCCTGCTGTCTCAGCCATTCCCCACTGTCTCAGTCATTCCCCACTGTCTCAGTCATTCCCCACTGCCTCAGTCATTCCCCATTGTCTGAGTTATTCCCCATTGGCTCAGTCGTTCCCCACTGTCTCAGTCATTCCCCACTGTCTCAGTCATTCCCCACTGTCTCATTCATTCCGCACTCTCTCAGTCATTCCCCACTGTCTCAGTCATTCCCCACTGTCTCAGTCATTCCCCACTGTCTCCGTCATTCCCCACTGTCTCAGTCAATCCCCACTGATTCAGTTATTCCTCAGAGTCTCAGTCATTCCCCATTGTCTCAGTCATTCCCCATTGTCGGTAATTCTCACTGTCTCAGTCATTCCCCAGAGTCTCAGTCATTCCCCACTGTCTCACTCATTCCCCACTGTCTCACTCATTCCCCACTGTCTCAGTCATTCCACAATTTTTCAGTCATTCTGTATCATCTCAGTCATTCCCGACTGTCGCAGTCATTCCCCACTGTCTCAGTCATTCCCCATTGTCTCAGTCATTCCCCAGAGTCTCAGTCATCCCCCACTGTCTCAGTCATTCCCCACTGTCTCAGTCATTCCCCACTGCCTCAGTCATTCCCCATGTCTCAGTCATTACCCACTGTGTCAGTCATTCCCCTTTGTTTCAGTCGTTCCCCACTGTCTCCGTCATTCCCCACTGTCACAGTCATTCCCCACTGTCTCAGTCATTCCCCACTGTCTCAATCATTCCGCACTGTCTCAGTCATTCCCCACTGTCTCAGTCATTCCCCACTGTCTCCGTCATTCCCCACTGTCTCAGTCATTCCCCACTGATTCAGTTATTCCTCAGAGTCTCAGTCATTCCCCATTGTCTCAGTCATTCCTCATTGTAGGTCATTCTCACTGTCTCAGTCATTCCCCAGAGTCTCAGTCATTCCCCACTGTCTCACTCATTCCCCACTGTCTCAGTCATTCCCCACTGTCTCAGTCATTCCCCACTGTCTCAGTCATTCCCCACTGTCTCAATTATTCCGCACTGTCTCAGTCATTCCCCATTGTCTCAGTCATTCCTCATTGTAGGTCATTCTCACTGTCTCAGTCATTCCCCAGAGTCTCAGTCATTCCCCACTGTCTCAGTCATTCCCCACTGTTTTAGTCATTCCCCATTGTCTCAGTCAATCCCCATTCTCTCAGTCATTCCGCATTGTCTCAGTCACTCCCCATTGTCTGTGTCATTCCCCATTGGCTCAGTCATTCCCCACTTCTCAGTAATTTCCCAGTGTCTCAGTCATTCCCCACTGTCTCAGTCATTCCCCAGTGTCTCAGTCATTCCCCAATGTCTCAGTCATTCCCTACTGTTTCAGTCATTCCCCACTGTCTCAGTCATTCCCCACTGTCTCAGTCATTCCCCAATGTCTCAGTCATTCCCCATTGTCTTAGTCATTCCCCACTGTCTCAGTCATTCCGTATTGTCTCAGTCATTCCCCACTGTCGCAGTCTTTCCCCACTGTCTCAGTCATTCCCCACTGTCTCAGTCATTCCCCACTGTCTCAGACTTTCCCTGGTGTCTCAGCCATTCCCCACTGTCTCAGTCATTCCCCACTGTCTCAGTCATTCCCCACTGCCTCAGTCATTCCCCATTGTCTGAGTTATTCCCCATTGGCTCAGTCATTCCCCACTGTCTCAGTCATTCCCCACTGTCTCAGTCATTCCCCACTGTCTCATTCATTCCACACTCTCTCAGTCATTCCCCACTGTCCCAGTCATTCCCCACTGTCTCAGTCATTCCCCACTGTCTCCGTCATTCCCCACTGTCTCAGTCAATCACCACTGATTCAATTATTCCTCAGAGTCTCAGTCATTCCCCATTGTCTCAGTCATTCCCCATTGTCGGTAATTCTCACTGTCTCAGTCATTCCCCAGAGTCTCAGTCATTCCCCACTGTCTCACTCATTCCCCACTGTCTCACTCATTCCCCACTGTCTCAGTCATTCCACAATTTTTCAGTCATTCTGTATCATCTCAGTCATTCCCGACTGTCGCAGTCATTCCCCACTGTCTCAGTCATTCCCCATTGTCTCAGTCATTCCCCAGAGTCTCAGTCATCCCCCACTGTCTCAGTCATTCCCCAGAGTCTCAATTATTCCCCACTGTCTCAGTCATTCCCCAGTGTCTCAGTCATTCCCCAGTGTCTCAGTCATTCCCCACTGTTTCAGTCATTCCCCACTGTCTCAGTCATTCCCCACTGTCTCAGTCATTCCCCATTGTCTCAGTCACTCCCCATTGTCTCAGTCATTCCCCATTGTCTCAGTCACTCCCCATTGTCTGAGACATTCCCCATTATCTCAGTCATTCTCCACTGTCTCAGTCATTCCCACTGTCTCAGTCATCCCCCACTGTCTCAGTCATTCCCCAGAGTCTCAATTATTCCCCACTGTCTCAGTCTTTCCCCAGTGTCTCAGTCATCCCCCACTGTCTCAGTCATTCCCCACTGTCTCAGTCATTTCCCTCTGTCTCAGTCATTCTCCACTGTCTCAGTCATTCCCACTGTCTCAGTCATCCCCCAGAGTCTCAGTCAATCCCCACTGTCTCAGTCATTTCCCTCTGTCTCAGTCATTCGGAACTACAGGCCGGTGAGCCTTACTTCAGTGGTAGGGAAATTACTGGAGAGAATTCTTCGAGACAGGATCTACTCCCATTTGGAAGCAAATGGACGTATTAGTGAGAGGCAGCATGGATTTGTGAAGGAGAGGTCGTGTCTCACTAACTTGATAGAGTTTTTCGAGGAGGTCACGAAGATGATTGATGCAGGTAGGGCAGTGGATGTTGTCTATATGGACTTCAGTAAGGCCTTTGACAAGGTCCCTCATGGTAGACTAGTACAAAAGGTGAAGTCACACGGGATCAGGGGGGAGCTGGCAAGGTGGATACAGAACTGGCTAGGTCATAGAAGGCAGAGAGTAGCAATGGAAGGATGCTTTTCTAATTGGAGGGCTGTGACCAGTTGTGTTCCACAGGGATCAGTGCTGGGACCTTTGCTCTTTGTAGTATATATAAATGATTTGGAGGAAAATGTAACTGGTCTGATTAGTAAGTTTGCAGACGACACAAAAGTTGGTGGAATTGCGGATAGCGATGAGGACTGTCAGAGGATACAGCAGGATTTAGATTGTTTGGAGACTTGGGCGGAGAGATGGCAGATGGAGTTTAATCTGGACAAATGTGAGGTAATGCATTTTGGAAGGTCTAATGCAGGTAGGGAATATACAGTGAATGGTAGAACCCTCAAGAGTATTGAAAGTCAACGAGATCTAGGAGTACAGGTCCACAGGTCATTGAAAGGGGCAACACAGGTGGAGAAGGTAGTCAAGAAGGCATACGGCATGCTTGCCTTCATGGGCCGGGCCATTGAGTATAAGAATTGGCAAGTCATGTTGCAGCTGTATAGAACCTTAGTTAGGCCACACTTGGAGTGTAGTGTTCAATTCTGGTCGCTACACTACCAGAAGGATGTGGAGGCTTTAGAGAGGGTGCAGAAGAGATTTACCAGAATGTTGCCTGGGATGGAGGGCATTAGCTATGAGGAGCGGTTGAATAAACTCGGTTTGTTCTCACTGGAACGAAGGAGGTTGAGGGGAGATCTGATAGAGGTCTACAAAATTATGAGGGGCATAGACAGAGTGGATAGTCAGAGGCTTTTCCCCAGGGTAGAGGGGTCAATTACTAGGGGGCATAGGTTTAAGGTGAGAGGGGCAAGGTTTAGAGTAGATGTACGAGGCAAGTTTTTTACGCAGAGGGTAGTGGGTGCCTGGAACTCGCTACCGGAGGAGGTGGTGGAAGCAGGGACGATAGTGACATTTAAGGGGCATCTTGACAAATACATGAATAGGATGGGAATAGAGGGATACGGACCCAGGAAGTGTAGAAGATTGTAGTTTAGTCGGGCAGCATGGTCGGCACGGGATTGGAGGGCCGAAGGGCATGTTCCTGTGCTGTACATTTCTTTGTTCTTTGTTCTTATTCCACACTGTCTCAGTCATTCCGCATTGTCTCAGTCATTCCCCACCGTCTCAGTCATTCCCCATTATCTCAGTCATACCCCACTGTCTCAGTCATCCCCACTGTCTCAGTCATTCCACAGTATCTCAGTCATTCCCCAGTGTCTCAATCATTCCCCACTGTCTCAGTCATTCCCCAGTGCCTCAGTCATTCCCCAGAGTCTCAGTCATTCCCCAGTGTCTCAATCATTCCCCACTGTCTCAGTTATTCCCCAGTGTCTCAGTCATTCCCCACTATCTCAGTCATTCCCCAGTGTCTCAATCATTCCCCACTGTCTCAGTCATTCCCCAGTGCCTCAGTCATTCCCCAGAGTCTCAGTCATTCCCCATTGTCTCAATCATTCCCCACAGTCTAAATCATTCCGTGTTGTCTCAGTCATTCCCCGCTGTCTCAATCATTCCCCACTGTCTCAGTCATTCCCCATTGTCTCAGTCATTCCCCACTGTCTCATTCATTCCGTATTGTCTCAGTCATTCCCCACTGTCTCAGTCATTCTCCATTGTCTCAGTCATTCCCCACTTTCTCAGTCATTCCCCACTTTCTCATTCATTCCCAACTGTCTCTGTCATTCTCCACTGCCTCAGTCATTCCCCATGTCTCAATCATTCCCCACTGTCTCAGTCATTCCCCATAGTCTCAGTCATTCCCCACTGTCTCAGTCATTCCCCACTGTCTCAGTCATTCCGCACTGTCTCAGTCATTCTCCATTGTCTCAGTCATTCCCCACTTTCTCAGTCATTCCCCACTTTCTCATTCATTCCCCACTGTCTCTGTCATTCCCCACTGCCTCAGTCATTCCCCATGTCTCAGTCATTCCCCACTGTGTCAGTCATTCCCCATTGTCCCAGTCATTCCCCACTGTCTCAGTCATTCCCCAGAGTCTCAGTCAATCCCCATTGTCTCAGTCCTTCCCCAGAATCTCAGTCATTCCCCAGATTCTCACTCATTCCCCAGAGTCTCAGTCATTCCCCACTGTCTCAGTCATTCCCCACTTTCTCAGTCATTCCCCACTGTCTGAAACATTCCCCATTGTCTCACTCATTCTCCACTTTCTCAGTTATTCCCCACTGTCTCAGTCATTCCCCACTGTGTCAGTCATTCCCAACTGTTTCAGTCATTCCCCATTGTCTCAGTCATTCCCCACTGTCTCAGTCATTCCCCGCTGGCTCAGTCATTCCCCAGTGTCTCAGTCATTCCCCACTGTCTCAGTCATTTCCCAGTGTCTCTGTCATTCCTCAGAGTCTCAGTCATTCCCCACTGTCTCAGTCATTCCCCAGAGTCTTAGTCATTCTCCACTGTCTCATTCATTCCACACTGTCTCAGTCATTCCCCACTCTCTCAGTCATTCTGTATTGTCTCAGTCATTCCCCACTGTCTCAGTCATTTCCCATTCTCTCTGTCATTCCCAACTGCCTCAGTCATTCCGTATTGTCTCAGTCATTCCCCAGAGTCTCAGTCATTTCCGAGATTCTCAGTCATTCCCCACTGTCTCAGTCATTCCCCACTGTCTCAGTCATTCCCCATTGTCTCAGTCATTCCCCACTTTCTCAGTCATTCCCCACTTTCTCAGTCATTCCCCGCTGTCTCAGTCATTCCCCACTGCCACAGTCATTCCCAATGCCTTAATCATTCCCCATTGTGTCAGTCATTCCCCTTTGTTTCAGTCATTCGCCACTCTCTCAGTCATTCTGTATTGTCTCAGTCATTCCCCACAGTCTCAGTCATTTCCCATTCTCTCTGTCATTCCCAACTGCCTCAGTCATTCCGTATTGTCTCAGTCATTCCCCAGAGTCTCAGTCATTTCCGAGATTCTCAGTCATTCCCCACTGTCTCAGTCATTCCCCACTGTCTCAGTCATTCCCCATTGTCTCAGTCATTCCCCACTTTCTCAGTCATTCCCCACTTTCTCAGTCATTCCCCGCTGTCTCAGTCATTCCCCACTGCCACAGTCATTCCCAATGCCTTAATCATTCCCCATTGTGTCAGTCATTCCCCTTTGTTTCAGTCATTCGCCACTTTCTCAAACATTCCCCACTGTCTCAGTCATTACCCATTGTCTCAGTCATTCCCCATTGTCTCAGACATTCCCCAGAGTCTCAGTCATTTCCCATTGTCTCAGTCCTGCCCCAGAGTCTCAGTCATTCCCCATTGTCTCAGTCATTCCCCATTGTCTCAGTCATTCCCCACTGTCTCAGTCAATCTCCAGAGTCTCAGTCATTCCCCATTGTCTCAGTCATTCCCCACTGTCTCAGTCAATCCCCAGAGTCTGAGTCATTCCCCACTGTCTCAGTCATTCCCCAGATTCTCAGTCATTCCCCAAATTCTCGGTGATTCCCCAGTGTCTCAGTCATTCCCCAGATTCTCAGTCCTTCCCCTGAGTCTCAGTCATTCCTCATTGTCTCAGTCATTCCCCACTGTCTCAGTCATTCCTCACTCTCTCAGTCATTCACCAGAGTCTCAGTCAATGCCACTGTGTCAGTCATTCCCCATGTCTCAGTCATTCCCCAGAGTCTCAGTCGTTTCCCGAGTCTCAGTCATTCCCCACTGTCTCAGTCATTCCCCACTGTCTCAGTCATTCCCCATTGTCTCAGTCATTCCCCACTTTCTCAGTCATTCCCCACTGTCTCAGTCATTCCACACTGTCTCAGTCATTCCCCAGATTCTCAATCATTTCCCATTGTCTCAGTCCTGCCCCAGATTCTCAGTCATTCCCCATTGTCTCAGTCATTCCCCATTGTCTCAGTCATTCCCCACTGTCTCAGTCAATCCCCAGAGTCTCAGTCATTCCCCATTGTCTCAGTCCTTCCCCAGAATCTCAGTCATTCCCCACTGTCTCAGACTTTTCCCACTGTCTCAGTCATTCCCCAGAGTCTCAGTCATTCCCCACTGTCACATTCATTCTCCAGAGTCTCAGTCATTCCCCACTGTCTCAGTCATTCCCCACTGTCTCAGTCATTCGCCACTGTTTCAGACATTTCCCATTGTCTCAGTCATTTCCCACTTTTTCAGTAATTCCCCACTGTCTCAGTCATTCCCCACTGTGTCAGTCATTCCCCACTGTCTCAGTCATTCACCACTGTCTCAGTCATTGCCCACTCTCTCAGTCATTCACCAGAGTCTCAGTCAATCCCCACTGTGTCAGTCATTCCCCTTATCTCAGTCATTCCCCACTTTCTCAGTCATTCCGCACTGTTGTCAGTCATTCCCCACTGTCTCAGACATTCCCACTTACTCAGTCATTCCCCACTGTCTCAGTCATTCCCTACTGTGTCAGTCATTCCACATGTCTCAGTATTTACCCATTTTCTCAGTCATTCCCCACTTTCCCAGTCATTTCCCATTGTCTCAGTCATTCCCCATATCTCAGTTATTCCCCACTTTCTCACTCATTCCCCACTGTCTCAGTCATTCCACAGAGTCTCGTCATTCCCCACTGTCTCAGTCATTCCCCACTGTCTCAGTCATTCCCCACTGTCTCAGTCATTCCCCAGAGTCTCAGTCATTCCCCATTGTCTCAGTCATTCCCTATTGTCGGTCATTCTCCACTGTCTCAGTTATTCCCCGCTGTCTCAGTCATTCCCCACTGTCTCAGTCATTATGTATTGTCTCAGTCATTCCCCACTTTCTCAGTCATTCCCCACTGTCTCAGTCATTTCCCATTGTCTCAGTCATTCCCCATATCTCAGTTATTCCCCACTTTCTCACTCATTCCCCACTGTCTCAGTCAATCCCCAGAGTCTCAGTCAGTCCCCACTGTCTCAGCCCTTCCCCAGAGTCTCAGTCATTCCCCATTGTGTCAGGCATTCCCCATTGTCTCAGTCATTCCCCACTGTCTCAGTCAATCCCCAGAGTCTCAGTCATTCCCCACTGTCTTAGACATTCCCCAGATTCTCAGTCATTCCCCAGATTCTCAGTCATTCCCCAGTGTCTCAGTCATTCCCCAGATTCTCAGTCATTCCCCACTGTATCAGTCGTTCCCCAGAGTTTCAGTCATTCCCCACTGACTCAGTCATTCCCCATTGTCTCACTCATTCCCTACTGTCTCAGTCATTCCGTATTGTCTCAGTCATTCCCCACTGTCTCACTGATTCGCCACTGTCTCAGTCATTCCCCACTGTCTCAGTCATTCCCCAGAGTCCCAGTCATTCCCCACTCTCTCAGTCATTCCACACTGTCTTAGTCATTCCCCACTGTATCCATCATTCCCCAGAGTCTCAGTCATTCCCCACTGTCTCAGTCATTCCCCACTGTTTCAGTAATTCCCCATTGTCTCAGTCATTCCCTGCTGGCTCAGTCATTCCCCAGAGATTCAGTCATTCCCCAATGTCTCAGCCATTCCCCACTCTCTCACCCATTCCCCACTGTCTCAGTCATTCCCCAGAGTCTCTATCATTTCCAGAGTCTCAGTCATTCCCCACTGTCTCAGTCGTTCCCCACTGTCTCAGTCATTCCCCACTGTCTCAGTCATTCCCCATTGTCTCAGTCATTCCCCACTGTCTCAGTCATTCCCCACTGTCTCAGTCATTCCCCACTGTCTCCGTCATTCCCCACTGTCTCAGTCATTCCCCACTGATTCAGTTATTCCTCAGAGTCTCAGTCATTCCCCATTGTCTCAGTCATTCCCCATTGTCGGTCATTCTCACTGTCTCAGTCATTCCCCAGAGTCTCAGTCATTCCCCACTGTCTCACCCATTCCCCACTGTCTCAGTCATTCCCAACTGTCTCAGTCATTCCCCATTGTCTCAGTCATTCCCCACTTTCTCAGCCATTCCCCACTTTCTCATTCATTCTCCACTGTCCCTGTCATTCCCCACTGCCTCAGTCATTCCCCATGTCTCAGTCATTCCCCACTGTGTCAGTCATTGCCTACTGTGTCAGTCATTCCACATGTCTCAGTATTTACCCATTTTCTCAGTCATTCCCCACTTTCCCAGTCATTTCCCATTGTCTCAGTCATTCCCCATATCTCAGTTATTCCCCACTTTCTCACTCATTCCCCACTGTCTCAGTCATTCCACAGAGTCTCGTCATTCCCCACTGTCTCAGTCATTCCCCACTGTCTCAGTCATTCCCCACTGTCTCAGTCATTCCCCAGAGTCTCAGTCATTCCCCATTGTCTCAGTCATTCCCTATCGTCGGTCATTCTCCACTGTCTCAGTTATTCCCCGCTGTCTCAGTCATTCCCCATTGTCTCAGTCATTCCCCACTGTCTCAGTCATTATGTATTGTCTCAGTCATTCCCCACTTTCTCAGTCATTCCCCACTGTCTCAGTCATTTCCCATTGTCTCAGTCATTCCCCATATCTCAGTTATTCCCCACTTTCTCACTCATTCCCCACTGTCTCAGTCAATCCCCATTGTCTCAGTCATTCCCCACTGTCTCAGTCAATCCCCAGAGTCTCAGTCATTCCCCATTGTCTCAGCCCTTCCCCAGAGTCTCAGTCATTCCCCATTGTGTCAGGCATTCCCCATTGTCTCAGTCATTCCCCACTGTCTCAGTCAATCCCCAGAGTCTCAGTCATTCCCCACTGTCTTAGACATTCCCCAGATTCTCAGTCATTCCCCAGATTCTCAGTCATTCCCCAGTGTCTCAGTCATTCCCCAGATTCTCAGTCATTCCCCACTGTATCAGTCGTTCCCCAGAGTTTCAGTCATTCCCCACTGACTCAGTCATTCCCCATTGTCTCACTCATTCCCTACTGTCTCAGTCATTCCGTATTGTCTCAGTCATTCCCCACTGTCTCACTGATTCGCCACTGTCTCAGTCATTCCCCACTGTCTCAGTCATTCCCCAGAGTCCCAGTCATTCCCCACTCTCTCAGTCATTCCACACTGTCTTAGTCATTCCCCACTGTATCCATCATTCCCCAGAGTCTCAGCCATTCCCCACTCTCTCACCCATTCCCCACTGTCTCAGTCATTCCCCAGAGTCTCTATCATTTCCAGAGTCTCAGTCATTCCCCACTGTCTCAGTCGTTCCCCACTGTCTCAGTCATTCCCCACTGTCTCAGTCATTCCCCATTGTCTCAGTCATTCCCCACTGTCTCAGTCATTCCCCACTGTCTCAGTCATTCCCCACTGTCTCCGTCATTCCCCACTGTCTCAGTCATTCCCCACTGATTCAGTTATTCCTCAGAGTCTCAGTCATTCCCCATTGTCTCAGTCATTCCCCATTGTCGGTCATTCTCACTGTCTCAGTCATTCCCCAGAGTCTCAGTCATTCCCCACTGTCTCACCCATTCCCCACTGTCTCAGTCATTCCCCACTGTCTCAGTCATTCCCCATTGTCTCAGTCATTCCCCACTTTCTCAGCCATTCCCCACTTTCTCATTCATTCTCCACTGTCCCTGTCATTCCCCACTGCCTCAATCATTCCCCATGTCTCAGTCATTCCCCACTGTGTCAGTCATTCCCCATTGTCCCAGTCATTCCCCACTGTCTCAGTCACTCCACAGAGTCTCAGTCATTCCCCATTGTCTCAGTCCTTCCCCAGAATCTCAGTCATTCCCCAGATTCTCAGTCATTCCCCAGAGTCTCAGTCATTCCCCACTGTCTCAGTCATTCCCCACTGTCTCAGTCATTCCCCACTGCCTCAGTCATTCCCCATGTCTCAGTCATTACCCAATGTGTCAGTCATTCCCCTTTGTTTCAGTCGTTCCCCACTGTCTCCGTCATTCCCCACTGTCACAGTCATTCCCTACTGTCTCAGTCATTCCCCACTGTCTCAATCATTCCGCACTGTCTCAGTCATTCCCCACTGTCTCAGTCATTCCCCACTGTCTCCGTCATTCCCCACTGTCTCAGTCATTCCCCACTGATTCAGTTATTCCTCAGAGCCTCAGTCATTCCCCATTGTCTCAGTCATTCCCCATTGTAGGTCATTCTCACTGTCTCAGTCATTCCCCAGAGTCTCAGTCATTCCCCACTGTCTCACTCATTCCCCACTGTCTCAGTCATTCCCCACTGTCTCAGTCATTCCCCACTGTCTCAGTCATTCCCCACTGTCTCAATTATTCCGCACTGTGTCAGTCATTCCCCACTGTCTCAGTCATTCCCCACTGTCTCAGTCATTCCCCAGTGTCTCAGTCATTCCCCAATGTCTCAGTCAATCCCCATTCTCTCAGTCATTCCGCATTGTCTCAGTCACTCCCCATTGTCTGTGTCATTCCCCATTGGCTCAGTCATTCCTCACTTCTCAGTAATTTCCCAGTGTCTCAGTCATTCCCCACTGTCTCAGTCATTCCCCAGTGTCTCAGTCATTCCCCAATGTCTCAGTCATTCCCTACTGTTTCAGTCATTCCCCACTGTCTCAGTCATTCCCCACTGTCTCAGTCATTCCCCACTGTCTCAGTAATTTCCCAATGTCTCAGTCATTCCCCATTGTCTTAGTCATTCCCCACTGTCTCAGTCAATCCGTATTGTCTCAGTCATTCCCCACTGTCGCAGTCTTTCCCCACTGTCTCAGTCATTCCCCACTGTCTCAGTCATTCCCCACTGTCTCAGACTTTCCCTGCTGTCTCAGCCATTCCCCACTGTCTCAGTCATTCCCCACTGTCTCAGTCATTCCCCACTGCCTCAGTCATTCCCCATTGTCTGAGTTATTCCCCATTGGCTCAGTCGTTCCCCACTGTCTCAGTCATTCCCCACTGTCTCAGTCATTCCCCACTGTCTCATTCATTCCGCACTCTCTCAGTCATTCCCCACTGTCTCAGTCATTCCCCACTGTCTCAGTCATTCCCCACTGTCTCCGTCATTCCCCACTGTCTCAGTCAATCCCCACTGATTCAGTTATTCCTCAGAGTCTCAGTCATTCCCCATTGTCTCAGTCATTCCCCATTGTCGGTAATTCTCACTGTCTCAGTCATTCCCCAGAGTCTCAGTCATTCCCCACTGTCTCACTCATTCCCCACTGTCTCACTCATTCCCCACTGTCTCAGTCATTCCACAATTTTTCAGTCATTCTGTATCATCTCAGTCATTCCCGACTGTCGCAGTCATTCCCCACTGTCTCAGTCATTCCCCATTGTCTCAGTCATTCCCCAGAGTCTCAGTCATCCCCCACTGTCTCAGTCATTCCCCACTGTCTCAGTCATTCCCCACTGCCTCAGTCATTCCCCATGTCTCAGTCATTACCCACTGTGTCAGTCATTCCCCTTTGTTTCAGTCGTTCCCCACTGTCTCCGTCATTCCCCACTGTCACAGTCATTCCCCACTGTCTCAGTCATTCCCCACTGTCTCAATCATTCCGCACTGTCTCAGTCATTCCCCACTGTCTCAGTCATTCCCCACTGTCTCCGTCATTCCCCACTGTCTCAGTCATTCCCCACTGATTCAGTTATTCCTCAGAGTCTCAGTCATTCCCCATTGTCTCAGTCATTCCTCATTGTAGGTCATTCTCACTGTCTCAGTCATTCCCCAGAGTCTCAGTCATTCCCCACTGTCTCACTCATTCCCCACTGTCTCAGTCATTCCCCACTGTCTCAGTCATTCCCCACTGTCTCAGTCATTCCCCACTGTCTCAATTATTCCGCACTGTCTCAGTCATTCCCCATTGTCTCAGTCATTCCTCATTGTAGGTCATTCTCACTGTCTCAGTCATTCCCCAGAGTCTCAGTCATTCCCCACTGTCTCAGTCATTCCCCACTGTTTTAGTCATTCCCCATTGTCTCAGTCAATCCCCATTCTCTCAGTCATTCCGCATTGTCTCAGTCACTCCCCATTGTCTGTGTCATTCCCCATTGGCTCAGTCATTCCCCACTTCTCAGTAATTTCCCAGTGTCTCAGTCATTCCCCACTGTCTCAGTCATTCCCCAGTGTCTCAGTCATTCCCCAATGTCTCAGTCATTCCCTACTGTTTCAGTCATTCCCCACTGTCTCAGTCATTCCCCACTGTCTCAGTCATTCCCCAATGTCTCAGTCATTCCCCATTGTCTTAGTCATTCCCCACTGTCTCAGTCATTCCGTATTGTCTCAGTCATTCCCCACTGTCGCAGTCTTTCCCCACTGTCTCAGTCATTCCCCACTGTCTCAGTCATTCCCCACTGTCTCAGACTTTCCCTGCTGTCTCAGCCATTCCCCACTGTCTCAGTCATTCCCCACTGTCTCAGTCATTCCCCACTGCCTCAGTCATTCCCCATTGTCTGAGTTATTCCCCATTGGCTCAGTCATTCCCCACTGTCTCAGTCATTCCCCACTGTCTCAGTCATTCCCCACTGTCTCATTCATTCCACACTCTCTCAGTCATTCCCCACTGTCCCAGTCATTCCCCACTGTCTCAGTCATTCCCCACTGTCTCCGTCATTCCCCACTGTCTCAGTCAATCACCACTGATTCAATTATTCCTCAGAGTCTCAGTCATTCCCCATTGTCTCAGTCATTCCCCATTGTCGGTAATTCTCACTGTCTCAGTCATTCCCCAGAGTCTCAGTCATTCCCCACTGTCTCACTCATTCCCCACTGTCTCACTCATTCCCCACTGTCTCAGTCATTCCACAATTTTTCAGTCATTCTGTATCATCTCAGTCATTCCCGACTGTCGCAGTCATTCCCCACTGTCTCAGTCATTCCCCATTGCCTCAGTCATTCCCCAGAGTCTCAGTCATCCCCCACTGTCTCAGTCATTCCCCAGAGTCTCAATTATTCCCCACTGTCTCAGTCATTCCCCAGTGTCTCAGTCATTCCCCAGTGTCTCAGTCATTCCCCACTGTTTCAGTCATTCCCCACTGTCTCAGTCATTCCCCACTGTCTCAGTCATTCCCCATTGTCTCAGTCACTCCCCATTGTCTCAGTCATTCCCCATTGTCTCAGTCACTCCCCATTGTCTGAGACATTCCCCATTATCTCAGTCATTCTCCACTGTCTCAGTCATTCCCACTGTCTCAGTCATCCCCCACTGTCTCAGTCATTCCCCAGAGTCTCAATTATTCCCCACTGTCTCAGTCATTCCCCAGTGTCTCAGTCATCCCCCACTGTCTCAGTCATTCCCCACTGTCTCAGTCATTTCCCTCTGTCTCAGTCATTCTCCACTGTCTCAGTCATTCCCACTGTCTCAGTCATCCCCCAGAGTCTCAGTCAATCCCCACTGTCTCAGTCATTTCCCTCTGTCTCAGTCATTCGGAACTACAGGCCGGTGAGCCTTACTTCAGTGGTAGGGAAATTACTGGAGAGAATTCTTCGAGACAGGATCTACTCCCATTTGGAAGCAAATGGACGTATTAGTGAGAGGCAGCATGGATTTGTGAAGGAGAGGTCGTGTCTCACTAACTTGATAGAGTTTTTCGAGGAGGTCACGAAGATGATTGATGCAGGTAGGGCAGTGGATGTTGTCTATATGGACTTCAGTAAGGCCTTTGACAAGGTCCCTCATGGTAGACTAGTACAAAAGGTGAAGTCACACGGGATCAGGGGGGAGCTGGCAAGGTGGATACAGAACTGGCTAGGTCATAGAAGGCAGAGAGTAGCAATGGAAGGATGCTTTTCTAATTGGAGGGCTGTGACCAGTTGTGTTCCACAGGGATCAGTGCTGGGACCTTTGCTCTTTGTAGTATATATAAATGATTTGGAGGAAAATGTAACTGGTCTGATTAGTAAGTTTGCAGACGACACAAAAGTTGGTGGAATTGCGGATAGCGATGAGGACTGTCAGAGGATACAGCAGGATTTAGATTGTTTGGAGACTTGGGCGGAGAGATGGCAGATGGAGTTTAATCTGGACAAATGTGAGGTAATGCATTTTGGAAGGTCTAATGCAGGTAGGGAATATACAGTGAATGGTAGAACCCTCAAGAGTATTGAAAGTCAACGAGATCTAGGAGTACAGGTCCACAGGTCATTGAAAGGGGCAACACAGGTGGAGAAGGTAGTCAAGAAGGCATACGGCATGCTTGCCTTCATGGGCCGGGGCATTGAGTATAAGAATTGGCAAGTCATGTTGCAGCTGTATAGAACCTTAGTTAGGCCACACTTGGAGTGTAGTGTTCAATTCTGGTCGCTACACTACCAGAAGGATGTGGAGGCTTTAGAGAGGGTGCAGAAGAGATTTACCAGAATGTTGCCTGGGATGGAGGGCATTAGCTATGAGGAGCGGTTGAATAAACTCGGTTTGTTCTCACTGGAACGAAGGAGGTTGAGGGGAGATCTGATAGAGGTCTACAAAATTATGAGGGGCATAGACAGAGTGGATAGTCAGAGGCTTTTCCCCAGGGTAGAGGGGTCAATTACTAGGGGGCATAGGTTTAAGGTGAGAGGGGCAAGGTTTAGAGTAGATGTACGAGGCAAGTTTTTTACGCAGAGGGTAGTGGGTGCCTGGAACTCGCTACCGGAGGAGGTGGTGGAAGCAGGGACGATAGTGACATTTAAGGGGCATCTTGACAAATACATGAATAGGATGGGAATAGAGGGATACGGACCCAGGAAGTGTAGAAGATTGTAGTTTAGTCGGGCAGCATGGTCGGCACGGGATTGGAGGGCCGAAGGGCATGTTCCTGTGCTGTACATTTCTTTGTTCTTTGTTCTTATTCCACACTGTCTCAGTCATTCCGCATTGTCTCAGTCATTCCCCACCGTCTCAGTCATTCCCCATTATCTCAGTCATACCCCACTGTCTCAGTCATCCCCACTGTCTCAGTCATTCCACAGTATCTCAGTCATTCCCCAGTGTCTCAATCATTCCCCACTGTCTCAGTCATTCCCCAGTGCCTCAGTCATTCCCCAGAGTCTCAGTCATTCCCCAGTGTCTCAATCATTCCCCACTGTCTCAGTTATTCCCCAGTGTCTCAGTCATTCCCCACTATCTCAGTCATTCCCCAGTGTCTCAATCATTCCCCACTGTCTCAGTCATTCCCCAGTGCCTCAGTCATTCCCCAGAGTCTCAGTCATTCCCCATTGTCTCAATCATTCCCCACAGTCTAAATCATTCCGTGTTGTCTCAGTCATTCCCCGCTGTCTCAATCATTCCCCACTGTCTCAGTCATTCCCCATTGTCTCAGTCATTCCCCACTGTCTCATTCATTCCGTATTGTCTCAGTCATTCCCCACTGTCTCAGTCATTCTCCATTGTCTCAGTCATTCCCCACTTTCTCAGTCATTCCCCACTTTCTCATTCATTCCCAACTGTCTCTGTCATTCTCCACTGCCTCAGTCATTCCCCATGTCTCAATCATTCCCCACTGTCTCAGTCATTCCCCATAGTCTCAGTCATTCCCCACTGTCTCAGTCATTCCCCACTGTCTCAGTCATTCCGCACTGTCTCAGTCATTCTCCATTGTCTCAGTCATTCCCCACTTTCTCAGTCATTCCCCACTTTCTCATTCATTCCCCACTGTCTCTGTCATTCCCCACTGCCTCAGTCATTCCCCATGTCTCAGTCATTCCCCACTGTGTCAGTCATTCCCCATTGTCCCAGTCATTCCCCACTGTCTCAGTCATTCCCCAGAGTCTCAGTCAATCCCCATTGTCTCAGTCCTTCCCCAGAATCTCAGTCATTCCCCAGATTCTCACTCATTCCCCAGAGTCTCAGTCATTCCCCACTGTCTCAGTCATTCCCCACTTTCTCAGTCATTCCCCACTGTCTGAAACATTCCCCATTGTCTCACTCATTCTCCACTTTCTCAGTTATTCCCCACTGTCTCAGTCATTCCCCACTGTGTCAGTCATTCCCAACTGTTTCAGTCATTCCCCATTGTCTCAGTCATTCCCCACTGTCTCAGTCATTCCCCGCTGGCTCAGTCATTCCCCAGTGTCTCAGTCATTCCCCACTGTCTCAGTCATTTCCCAGTGTCTCTGTCATTCCTCAGAGTCTCAGTCATTCCCCACTGTCTCAGTCATTCCCCAGAGTCTTAGTCATTCTCCACTGTCTCATTCATTCCACACTGTCTCAGTCATTCCCCACTCTCTCAGTCATTCTGTATTGTCTCAGTCATTCCCCACTGTCTCAGTCATTTCCCATTCTCTCTGTCATTCCCAACTGCCTCAGTCATTCCGTATTGTCTCAGTCATTCCCCAGAGTCTCAGTCATTTCCGAGATTCTCAGTCATTCCCCACTGTCTCAGTCATTCCCCACTGTCTCAGTCATTCCCCATTGTCTCAGTCATTCCCCACTTTCTCAGTCATTCCCCACTTTCTCAGTCATTCCCCGCTGTCTCAGTCATTCCCCACTGCCACAGTCATTCCCAATGCCTTAATCATTCCCCATTGTGTCAGTCATTCCCCTTTGTTTCAGTCATTCGCCACTCTCTCAGTCATTCTGTATTGTCTCAGTCATTCCCCACAGTCTCAGTCATTTCCCATTCTCTCTGTCATTCCCAACTGCCTCAGTCATTCCGTATTGTCTCAGTCATTCCCCAGAGTCTCAGTCATTTCCGAGATTCTCAGTCATTCCCCACTGTCTCAGTCATTCCCCACTGTCTCAGTCATTCCCCATTGTCTCAGTCATTCCCCACTTTCTCAGTCATTCCCCACTTTCTCAGTCATTCCCCGCTGTCTCAGTCATTCCCCACTGCCACAGTCATTCCCAATGCCTTAATCATTCCCCATTGTGTCAGTCATTCCCCTTTGTTTCAGTCATTCGCCACTTTCTCAAACATTCCCCACTGTCTCAGTCATTACCCATTGTCTCAGTCATTCCCCATTGTCTCAGACATTCCCCAGAGTCTCAGTCATTTCCCATTGTCTCAGTCCTGCCCCAGAGTCTCAGTAATTCCCCATTGTCTCAGTCATTCCCCATTGTCTCAGTCATTCCCCACTGTCTCAGTCAATCTCCAGAGTCTCAGTCATTCCCCATTGTCTCAGTCATTCCCCACTGTCTCAGTCAATCCCCAGAGTCTCAGTCATTCCCCACTGTCTCAGTCATTCCCCAGATTCTCAGTCATTCCCCAAATTCTCGGTGATTCCCCAGTGTCTCAGTCATTCCCCAGATTCTCAGTCCTTCCCCTGAGTCTCAGTCATTCCTCACTGTCTCAGTCATTCCCCACTGTCTCAGTCATTCCTCACTCTCTCAGTCATTCACCAGAGTCTCAGTCAATCCCCACTGTGTCAGTCATTCCCCATGTCTCAGTCATTCCCCAGAGTCTCAGTCATTACCCACTGTCTCAGTCATTCCCCACTGTTTCAGTCATTCCCCATTGTCCCAGTCATTCCGTATTATCTCAGTCATTCCCTAGAGTCTCAGTCATTTCCCAGAGTCTCAGTCATTCCCCACTGTCTCAGTCATTCCCCACTGTTTCAGTCATTCCCCACTGTCTCAGTCATTCCCCGTTGTCTCAGTCATTCCCCACTTTCTCAGTAATTCCCCACTTTCTCAGTCATTCCCCACTGTCTCAGTCATTCCCCACTCTCTCACCCATTCCCCACTGTCTCAGTCATTCCCCAGAGTCTCAGTCGTTTCCCGAGTCTCAGTCATTCCCCACTGTCTCAGTCATTCCCCACTGTCTCAGTCATTCCCCATTGTCTCAGTCATTCCCCACTTTCTCAGTCATTCCCAACTGTCTCAGTCATTCCACACTGTCTCATTCATTCCCCAGATTCTCAATCATTTCCCATTGTCTCAGTCCTGCCCCAGATTCTCAGTCAATCCCCACTGTCTCAGTAATTCCCCATTGTCTCAGTCATTCCCCACTCCTCAGTCATTCCCCTTTGTTTCAGTCATTCCCCACTTTCTCAATCATTCCCCACTGTCTCAGTCATTCCCCATTGTCTCAGTCACTCCCCATTGTCTGTGTCATTCCCCATTGGCTCAGTCATTCCCCACTGTCTCAGTAATTTCCCAGTGTCTCAGTCATTCCCCACTGTCTCAGTCATTCCCCAGTGTCTCAGTCATTCCCCAATGTCTCAGTCATTCCCTACTGTTTCAGTCTTTCCCCGCTGTCTCAGTCATTCCCCACTGTCTCAGTCATTCCCCACTGTCTCAGTAATTTCCCAATGTCTCAGTCATTCCCCAGTGTCTTAGTCATTCCCCACTGTCTCCGTCATTCCGTATTGTCTCAGTCATTCCCCACTGTCGCAGTCTTTCCCCACTGTCTCAGTCATTCCCCACTGTCTCAGTCATTCCCCACTGTCTCAGACTTTCCCTGCTGTCTCAGCCATTCCCCACTGTCTCAGTCATTCCCCACTGTCTCAGTCAATCCCCACTGCCTCAGTCATTCCCCATTGTCTGAGTTATTCCCCATTGGCTCAGTCATTCCCCACTGTTTCAGTCGTTCCCCACTGTCTCCGTCATTCCCCACTGTCTCAGTCATTCCCCACTGTCTCAGTCATTCCCCACTGTCTCAATCATT
Source organism: Scyliorhinus torazame (assembly GCF_047496885.1). NCBI lineage: Eukaryota > Metazoa > Chordata > Chondrichthyes > Carcharhiniformes > Scyliorhinidae > Scyliorhinus > Scyliorhinus torazame. Next base: position 86,963,559 of record NC_092724.1, read on the forward strand.
CCGCACTGTCTCAGTCATTCCCCACTGTCTCAGTCATTCTGTATTGTCTCAGTCATTCCCCACTGTCTCCGTCATTCCCCACTGTCTCAGTCATTCCCCACTGATTCAGTTATTCCTCAGAGTCTCAGTCATTCCCCATTGTCTCAGTCATTCCCCATTGTCGGTCATTCTCACTGTCTCAGTCATTCCCCAGAGTCTCAGTCATTCCCCACTGTCTCACTCATTCCCCACTGTCTCAGTCATTCCCCACTGTTTCAGTCATTCCCCACTGTCTCAGTCATTCCCCACTGTCTCAATTATTCCGCACTGTTTCAGTCATTCCCCACTCTCTCAGTCATTCCCCATTGTCTCAGTCATTCCGCATTGTCTCAGTCACTCCCCATTGTCTGTGTCATTCCCCATTGGCTCAGTCATTCCCCACTGTCTCAGTAATTTCCCAGTGTCTCAGTCATTCCCCACTGTCTCAGTCATTCCCCAGTGTCTCAGTCATTCCCCAATGTCTCAGTCATTCCCTACTGTTTCAGTCATTCCCCACTGTCTCAGTCATTCCCCACTGTCTCAGTCATTCCCCACTGTCGCAGTAATTTCCCAATGTCTCAGTCATTCCCCATTGTCTTAGTCATTCCCCACTGTCTCAGTCATTCCGTATTGTCTCAGTCATTCCCCACTGTCGCAGTCTTTCCCCACTGTCTCAGTCATTCCCCACTCTCTCAGTCATTCCCCACTGTCTCAGACTTTCCCTGCTGTCTCAGCCATTCCCCACTGTCTCAGTCATTCCCCACTGTCTCAGTCATTCCCCACTGCCTCAGTCATTCCCCATTGTCTGAGTTATTACCCATTGGCTCAGTCATTCCCCACTGTCTCAGTCATTCCCCACTGTCTCAATCATTCCGCACTCTCTCAGTCATTCCCCACTGTCTCAGTCATTCCCCACTGTCTCAGTCATTCCCCACTGTCTCCGTCATTCCCCACTGTCTCAGTCAATCCCCACTGATTCAGTTATTCCTCAGAGTCACAATCATTCCCCATTGTCTCAGTCATTCCCCATTGTCGGTCATTCTCACTGTCTCAGTCATTTCCCAGAGTCTCAGTCATTTCCCAGAGTCTCAGTCATTCCCCACTGTCTCAGTCATTTCCCACTGTTTCAGTCATTCCCCACTGTCTCAGTCATTCCCCACTGTCTCAGTCATTCCCCACTGTCTCAGTAATTTCCCAATGTCTCAGTCATTCCCCATTGTCTTAGTCATTCCCCACTGTCTCAGTCATTCCGTATTGTCTCAGTCATTCCCCACTGTCGCATTCTTTCCCCACTGTCTCAGTCATTCCCCACTCTCTCAGTCATTCCCCACTGTCTCAGTCATTCCCCACTGTCTCAGTCATTCCCCACTGTCTCCGTCATTCCCCACTGTCTCAGTCATTCCTCAGAGTCACAGTCATTCCCTATTGTCTCAGTCATTCCCCATTGTCGGTCATTCTCACTGTCTCAGTCATTCCCCACTGTCTCAATCATTCCGCACTCTCTCAGTCATTCCCCACTGTCTCAGTCATTCCCCACTGTCTCAGTCATTCCCCACTGTCTCCGTCATTCCCCACTGTCTCAGTCATTCCTCAGAGTCACAGTCATTCCCTATTGTCTCAGTCATTCCCCATTGTCGGTCATTCTCACTGTCTCAGTCATTCCCCAGAGTCTCAGTCATTCCCCACTGTCTCACTCATTCCCCACTGTCTCAGTCATTCCCCACTGTCTCAGTCATTCCACAATTTTTCAGTCATTCTGTATCATCTCAGTCATTCCCCACTGAGGCAGTCATTCCCCACTGTTTCAGTCATTCCCCATTGACTCAGTCATTTCCCACTATCTCAGTCATTCCGTATTGTCTCAGTCATTCCCCAGTGTCTCAGTCATTCCCCACTGTCTCAGTCATTTCCCACTGTCTCAGTCATTCCCCAGTGTCTCAGTCATTCCCCATTGTCGGTCATTCCCCACTGACTCAGTCATTCCCCACTGTCTCAGTCATTCCCCATTGTCTCAGTCATTCCTCACTGTTTCAGTCATTATTTATTGTCTCAGTCATTCCCCACTGTCTCAGTCATGCCCCACTGTCTCAGTCATTCCCCACTGTCTCAGTCATTCCCCACTGTTTCAGTCATTCCCCACTGTCTCAGTCATTCCCCATTGTCTCAGTCATTTCCAAGAGTCTCAGTCATTCCCCACTGTCTCAGTCATTCCCCATTGTCTCAGTCATTCCCCACTGTTTCAGTCATTCCCCACTGTCTCAGTCATTCCCCATTGTCTCAGTCATTTCCCAGAGTCTCAGTCATTCCCCACTGTTTCAGTCATTCCCCACTGTCTCAGTCATTCCCCATTGTCTCAGTCATTCCTCACTGTTTCAGTCATTATTTATTGTCTCAGTCATTCCCCACTGTCTCAGTCATGCCCCACTGTCTCAGTCATTCCCCACTGTCTCAGTCATTCCCCACTGTTTCAGTCATTCCCCACTGTCTCAGTCATTCCCCATTGTCTCAGTCATTTCCAAGAGTCTCAGTCATTCCCCACTGTCTCAGTCATTCCCCATTGTCTCAGTCATTCCCCACTGTTTCAGTCATTCCCCACTGTCTCAGTCATTCCCCATTGTCTCAGTCATTCCCCACTGTCTCAGTCATTCCCCACTCTCTCACCCATTCCCCACTGTCTCAGTCATTCCCCAGAGTCTCAGTCGTTTCCCGAGTGTCAGTCATTCCCCACTGTCTCAGTCATTCCCCACTGTCTCAGTCATTCCCCATTGTCTCAGTCATTCCCCACTTTCTCAGTCATTCCCAACTGTCTCAGTCATTCCACACTGTCTCAGTCATTCCCCAGATTCTCAATCATTTCCCATTGTCTCAGTCCTGCCCCAGATTCTCAGTCAATCCCCATTGTCTCAGTCATTCCCCATTGTCTCAGTCACTCCCCATTGTCTCAGTCATTGCCCACTCTCTCAGTCATTCCCCACTCCTCAGTCATTCCCCTTTGTTTCAGTCATTCCCCACTTTCTCAATCATTCCCCACTGTCTCAGTCATTCCCCATTGTCTCAGTCAATCCCCATTGTCTCAGTCATTCCGCATTGTCTCAGTCACTCCCCATTGTCTGTGTCATTCCCCATTGGCTCAGTCATTCCCCACTGTCTCAGTAATTTCCCAGTGTCTCAGTCATTCCCCACTGTCTCAGTCATTCCCCAGTGTCTCAGTCATTCCCCAATGTCTCAGTCATTCCCTACTGTTTCAGTCTTTCCCCGCTGTCTCAGTCATTCCCCACTGTCTCAGTCATTCCCCACTGTCTCAGTAATTTCCCAATGTCTCAGTCATTCCCCAGTGTCTTAGTCATTCCCCACTGTCTCCGTCATTCCGTATTGTCTCAGTCATTCCCCACTGTCGCAGTCTTTCCCCACTGTCTCAGTCATTCCCCACTGTCTCAGTCATTCCCCACTGTCTCAGACTTTCCCTGCTGTCTCAGCCATTCCCCACTGTCTCAGTCATTCCCCACTGTCTCAGTCATTCCCCACTGCCTCAGTCATTCCCCATTGTCTGAGTTATTCCCCATTGGCTCAGTCATTCCCCACTGTTTCAGTCGTTCCCCACTGTCTCCGTCATTCCCCACTGTCTCAGTCACTCCCCATTGTCTCAGTCATTCCCCACTGTCTCAATCATTCCGCACTGTCTCAGTCATTCCCCACTGTCTCAGTCATTCTGTATTGTCTCAGTCATTCCCCACTGTCTCCGTCATTCCCCACTGTCTCAGTCATTCCCCACTGATTCAGTTATTCCTCAGAGTCTCAGTCATTCCCCATTGTCTCAGTCATTCCCCATTGTCGGTCATTCTCACTGTCTCAGTCATTCCCCAGAGTCTCAGTCATTCCCCACTGTCTCACTCATTCCCCACTGTCTCAGTCATTCCCCACTGTTTCAGTCATTCCCCACTGTCTCAGTCATTCCCCACTGTCTCAATTATTCCGCACTGTTTCAGTCATTCTACACTCTCTCAGTCATTCCCCACTGTCTCAGTCATTCCCCATTGTCACAGTCAATCCCCATTGTCTCAGTCATTCCGCATTGTCTCAGTCATTCCCCACTGTCTCAGTAATTTCCCAGTGTCTCAGTCATTCCCCACTGTCTCAGTCATTCCCCAGTGTCTCAGTCATTCCCCAATGTCTCAGTCATTCCCTACTGTTTCAGTCATTCCCCACTGTCTCAGTCATTCCCCACTGTCTCAGTCATTCCCCACTGTCGCAGTAATTTCCCAATGTCTCAGTCATTCCCCATTGTCTTAGTCATTCCCCACTGTCTCAGTCATTCCGTATTGTCTCAGTCATTCCCCACTGTCGCAGTCTTTCCCCACTGTCTCAGTCATTCCCCACTCTCTCAGTCATTCCCCACTGTCTCAGACTTTCCCTGCTGTCTCAGCCATTCCCCACTGTCTCAGTCATTCCCCACTGTCTCAGTCATTCCCCACTGCCTCAGTCATTCCCCATTGTCTGAGTTATTACCCATTGGCTCAGTCATTCCCCACTGTCTCAGTCATTCCCCACTGTCTCAATCATTCCGCACTCTCTCAGTCATTCCCCACTGTCTCAGTCATTCCCCACTGTCTCAGTCATTCCCCACTGTCTCCGTCATTCCCCACTGTCTCAGTCAATCCCCACTGATTCAGTTATTCCTCAGAGTCACAATCATTCCCCATTGTCTCAGTCATTCCCCATTGTCGGTCATTCTCACTGTCTCAGTCATTTCCCAGAGTCTCAGTCATTCCCCACTGTCTCAGTCATTCCCCACTGTTTCAGTCATTCACCATTGTCTCAGTCATTCCCCGCTGGCTCAGTCATTCCCCAGAGTTTCGTCATTCCCCACTGTCTCAGTTATTCCCCACTGTCTCACTCATTCCCCACTGTCTCAGTCATTCCCCATGTCTCAGTCATTCCCCTGTGTCTCAGTCATTTCCCACTGTTTCAGTCATTCCCCACTGTCTCAGTCATTCCCCACTGTCTCAGTCATTCCCCACTGTCTCAGTAATTTCCCAATGTCTCAGTCATTCCCCATTGTCTTAGTCATTCCCCACTGTCTCAGTCATTCCGTATTGTCTCAGTCATTCCCCACTGTCGCAGTCTTTCCCCACTGTCTCAGTCATTCCCCACTCTCTCAGTCATTCCCCACTGTCTCAGTCATTCCCCACTGTCTCAGTCATTCCCCACTGTCTCCGTCATTCCCCACTGTCTCAGTCAATCCCCACTGATTCAGTTATTCCTCAGAGTCACAGTCATTCCCCATTGTCTCAGTCATTCCCCATTGTCAGTCATTCTCACTGTCTCAGTCATTCCCCACTGTCTCAATCATTCCGCACTCTCTCAGTCATTCCCCACTGTCTCAGTCATTCCCCACTGTCTCAGTCATTCCCCACTGTCTCCGTCATTCCCCACTGTCTCAGTCAATCCCCACTGATTCAGTTATTCCTCAGAGTCACAGTCATTCCCCACTGCCTCAGTCATTCCCCATTGTCTGAGTTATTACCCATTGGCTCAGTCATTCCCCACTGTCTCAGTCATTCCCCACTGTCTCAATCATTCCGCACTCTCTCAGTCATTCCCCACTGTCTCAGTCATTCCCCACTGTCTCAGTCATTCCCCACTGTCTCCGTCATTCCCCACTGTCTCAGTCAATCCCCACTGATTCAGTTATTCCTCAGAGTCACAATCATTCCCCATTGTCTCAGTCATTCCCCATTGTCGGTCATTCTCACTGTCTCAGTCATTTCCCAGAGTCTCAGTCATTTCCCAGAGTCTCAGTCATTCCCCACTGTCTCAGTCATTTCCCACTGTTTCAGTCATTCCCCACTGTCTCAGTCATTCCCCACTGTCTCAGTCATTCCCCACTGTCTCAGTAATTTCCCAATGTCTCAGTCATTCCCCATTGTCCTAGTCATTCCCCACTGTCTCAGTCATTCCGTATTGTCTCAGTCATTCCCCACTGTCGCAGTCTTTCCCCACTGTCTCAGTCATTCCCTACTCTCTCAGTCATTCCCCACTGTCTCAGTCATTCCCCACTATCTCAGTCATTCCCCACTGTCTCCGTCATTCCCCACTGTCTCAGTCAATCCCCACTGATTCAGTTATTCCTCAGAGTCACAGTCATTCCCCATTGTCTCAGTCATTCCCCATTGTCAGTCATTCTCACTGTCTCAGTCATTCCCCACTGTCTCAATCATTCCGCACTCTCCAGTCATTCCCCACTGTCTCAGTCATTCCCCACTGTCTCAGTCATTCCCCACAGTCTCCGTCATTCCCCACTGTCTCAGTCATTCCTCAGAGTCACAGTCATTCCCTATTGTCTCAGTCATTCCCCATTGTCGGTCATTCTCACTGTCTCAGTCATTCCCCAGAGTCTCAGTCATTCCCCACTGTCTCACTCATTCCCCACTGTCTCAGTCATTCCCCACTGTCTCAGTCATTCCACAATTTTTCAGTCATTCTGTATCATCTCAGTCATTCCCCACTGAGGCAGTCATTCCCCACTGTTTCAGTCATTCCCCATTGACTCAGTCATTTCCCACTATCTCAGTCATTCCGTATTGTCTCAGTCATTCCCCAGTGTCTCAGTCATTCCCCACTGTCTCAGTCATTTCCCACTGTCTCAGTCATTCCCCAGTGTCTCAGTCATTCCCCATTGTCGGTCATTCCCCACTGACTCAGTCATTCCCCACTGTCTCAGTCATTCCCCATTGTCTCAGTCATTCCTCACTGTTTCAGTCATTATTTATTGTCTCAGTCATTCCCCACTGTCTCAGTCATGCCCCACTGTCTCAGTCATTCCCCACTGTCTCAGTCATTCCCCACTGTTTCAGTCATTCCCCACTGTCTCAGTCATTCCCCATTGTCTCAGTCATTTCCAAGAGTCTCAGTCATTCCCCACTGTCTCAGTCATTCCCCATTGTCTCAGTCATTCCCCACTGTTTCAGTCATTCCCCACTGTCTCAGTCATTCCCCATTGTCTCAGTCATTTCCCAGAGTCTCAGTCATTCCCCACTGTTTCAGTCATTCCCCACTGTCTCAGTCATTCCCCGTTGTCTCAGTCATTCCCCACTTTCTCAGCAATTCCCCACTTTCTCAGTCATTCCCCACTGTCTCAGTCATTCCCCACTCTCTCACCCATTCCCCACTGTCTCAGTCATTCCCCAGAGTCTCAGTCGTTTCCCGAGTCTCAGTCATTCCCCACTGTCTCAGTCATTCCCCACTGTCTCAGTCATTCCCCATTGTCTCAGTCATTCCCCACTTTCTCAGTCATTCCCAACTGTCTCAGTCATTCCACACTGTCTCAGTCATTCCCCAGATTCTCAATCATTTCCCATTGTCTCAGTCCTGCCCCAGATTCTCAGTCAATCCCCATTGTCTCAGTCATTCCCCATTGTCTCAGTCACTCCCCATTGTCTCAGTCATTGCCCACTCTCTCAGTCATTCCCCACTCCTCAGTCATTCCCCTTTGTTTCAGTCATTCCCCACTTTCTCAATCATTCCCCACTGTCTCAGTCATTCCCCATTGTCTCAGTCAATCCCCATTGTCTCAGTCATTCCGCATTGTCTCAGTCACTCCCCATTGTCTGTGTCATTCCCCATTGGCTCAGTCATTCCCCACTGTCTCAGTAATTTCCCAGTGTCTCAGTCATTCCCCACTGTCTCAGTCATTCCCCAGTGTCTCAGTCATTCCCCAATGTCTCAGTCATTCCCTACTGTTTCAGTCTTTCCCCGCTGTCTCAGTCATTCCCCACTGTCTCAGTCATTCCCCACTGTCTCAGTAATTTCCCAATGTCTCAGTCATTCCCCAGTGTCTTAGTCATTCCCCACTGTCTCCGTCATTCCGTATTGTCTCAGTCATTCCCCACTGTCGCAGTCTTTCCCCACTGTCTCAGTCATTCCCCACTGTCTCAGTCATTCCCCACTGTCTCAGACTTTCCCTGCTGTCTCAGCCATTCCCCACTGTCTCAGTCATTCCCCACTGTCTCAGTCATTCCCCACTGCCTCAGTCATTCCCCATTGTCTGAGTTATTCCCCATTGGCTCAGTCATTCCCCACTGTTTCAGTCGTTCCCCACTGTCTCCGTCATTCCCCACTGTCTCAGTCACTCCCCATTGTCTCAGTCATTCCCCACTGTCTCAATCATTCCGCACTGTCTCAGTCATTCCCCACTGTCTCAGTCATTCTGTATTGTCTCAGTCATTCCCCACTGTCTCCGTCATTCCCCACTGTCTCAGTCATTCCCCACTGATTCAGTTATTCCTCAGAGTCTCAGTCATTCCCCATTGTCTCAGTCATTCCCCATTGTCGGTCATTCTCACTGTCTCAGTCATTCCCCAGAGTCTCAGTCATTCCCCACTGTCTCACTCATTCCCCACTGTCTCAGTCATTCCCCACTGTTTCAGTCATTCCCCACTGTCTCAGTCATTCCCCACTGTCTCAATTATTCCGCACTGTTTCAGTCATTCCCCACTCTCTCAGTCATTCCCCACTGTCTCAGTCATTCCCCATTGTCTCAGTCAATCCCCATTGTCTCAGTCATTCCGCATTGTCTCAGTCATTCCCCACTGTCTCAGTAATTTCCCAGTGTCTCAGTCATTCCCCACTGTCTCAGTCATTCCCCAGTGTCTCAGTCATTCCCCAATGTCTCAGTCATTCCCTACTGTTTCAGTCATTCCCCACTGTCTCAGTCATTCCCCACTGTCTCAGTCATTCCCCACTGTCGCAGTAATTTCCCAATGTCTCAGTCATTCCCCATTGTCTTAGTCATTCCCCACTGTCTCAGTCATTCCGTATTGTCTCAGTCATTCCCCACTGTCGCAGTCTTTCCCCACTGTCTCAGTCATTCCCCACTCTCTCAGTCATTCCCCACTGTCTCAGACTTTCCCTGCTGTCTCAGCCATTCCCCACTGTCTCAGTCATTCCCCACTGTCTCAGTCATTCCCCACTGCCTCAGTCATTCCCCATTGTCTGAGTTATTACCCATTGGCTCAGTCATTCCCCACTGTCTCAGTCATTCCCCACTGTCTCAATCATTCCGCACTCTCTCAGTCATTCCCCACTGTCTCAGTCATTCCCCACTGTCTCAGTCATTCCCCACTGTCTCCGTCATTCCCCACTGTCTCAGTCAATCCCCACTGATTCAGTTATTCCTCAGAGTCACAATCATTCCCCATTGTCTCAGTCATTCCCCATTGTCGGTCATTCTCACTGTCTCAGTCATTTCCCAGAGTCTCAGTCATTCCCCACTGTCTCAGTCATTCCCCACTGTTTCAGTCATTCCCCATTGTCTCAGTCATTCCCCGCTGGCTCAGTCATTCCCCAGAGTTTCGTCATTCCCCACTGTCTCAGTTATTCCCCACTGTCTCACTCATTCCCCACTGTCTCAGTCATTCCCCATGTCTCAGTCATTCCCCTGTGTCTCAGTCATTTCCCACTGTTTCAGTCATTCCCCACTGTCTCAGTCATTCCCCACTGTCTCAGTCATTCCCCACTGTCTCAGTAATTTCCCAATGTCTCAGTCATTCCCCATTGTCTTAGTCATTCCCCACTGTCTCAGTCATTCCGTATTGTCTCAGTCATTCCCCACTGTCGCAGTCTTTCCCCACTGTCTCAGTCATTCCCCACTCTCTCAGTCATTCCCCACTGTCTCAGTCATTCCCCACTGTCTCAGTCATTCCCCACTGTCTCCGTCATTCCCCACTGTCTCAGTCAATCCCCACTGATTCAGTTATTCCTCAGAGTCACAGTCATTCCCCATTGTCTCAGTCATTCCCCATTGTCAGTCATTCTCACTGTCTCAGTCATTCCCCACTGTCTCAATCATTCCGCACTCTCTCAGTCATTCCCCACTGTCTCAGTCATTCCCCACTGTCTCAGTCATTCCCCACTGTCTCCGTCATTCCCCACTGTCTCAGTCAATCCCCACTGATTCAGTTATTCCTCAGAGTCACAGTCATTCCCCACTGCCTCAGTCATTCCCCATTGTCTGAGTTATTACCCATTGGCTCAGTCATTCCCCACTGTCTCAGTCATTCCCCACTGTCTCAATCATTCCGCACTCTCTCAGTCATTCCCCACTGTCTCAGTCATTCCCCACTGTCTCAGTCATTCCCCACTGTCTCCGTCATTCCCCACTGTCTCAGTCAATCCCCACTGATTCAGTTATTCCTCAGAGTCACAATCATTCCCCATTGTCTCAGTCATTCCCCATTGTCGGTCATTCTCACTGTCTCAGTCATTTCCCAGAGTCTCAGTCATTTCCCAGAGTCTCAGTCATTCCCCACTGTCTCAGTCATTTCCCACTGTTTCAGTCATTCCCCACTGTCTCAGTCATTCCCCACTGTCTCAGTCATTCCCCACTGTCTCAGTAATTTCCCAATGTCTCAGTCATTCCCCATTGTCTTAGTCATTCCCCACTGTCTCAGTCATTCCGTATTGTCTCAGTCATTCCCCACTGTCGCAGTCTTTCCCCACTGTCTCAGTCATTCCCCACTCTCTCAGTCATTCCCCACTGTCTCAGTCATTCCCCACTGTCTCAGTCATTCCCCACTGTCTCCGTCATTCCCCACTGTCTCAGTCAATCCCCACTGATTCAGTTATTCCTCAGAGTCACAGTCATTCCCCATTGTCTCAGTCATTCCCCATTGTCAGTCATTCTCACTGTCTCAGTCATTCCCCACTGTCTCAATCATTCCGCACTCTCTCAGTCATTCCCCACTGTCTCAGTCATTCCCCACTGTCTCCGTCATTCCCCACTGTCTCCGTCATTCCCCACTGTCTCAGTCATTCCTCAGAGTCACAGTCATTCCCTATTGTCTCAGTCATTCCCCATTGTCGGTCATTCTCACTGTCTCAGTCATTCCCCAGAGTCTCAGTCATTCCCCACTGTCTCACTCATTCCCCACTGTCTCAGTCATTCCCCACTGTCTCAGTCATTCCACAATTTTTCAGTCATTCTGTATCATCTCAGTCATTCCCCACTGAGGCAGTCATTCCCCACTGTTTCAGTCATTCCCCATTGACTCAGTCATTTCCCACTATCTCAGTCATTCCGTATTGTCTCAGTCATTCCCCAGTGTCTCAGTCATTCCCCACTGTCTCAGTCATTTCCCACTGTCTCAGTCATTCCCCAGTGTCTCAGTCATTCCCCATTGTCGGTCATTCCCCACTGACTCAGTCATTCCCCACTGTCTCAGTCATTCCCCATTGTCTCAGTCATTCCTCACTGTTTCAGTCATTATTTATTGTCTCAGTCATTCCCCACTGTCTCAGTCATGCCACACTGTCTCAGTCATTCCCCACTGTCTCAGTCATTCCCCACTGTTTCAGTCATTCCCCACTGTCTCAGTCATTCCCCATTGTCTCAGTCATTTCCAAGAGTCTCAGTCATTCCCCACTGTCTCAGTCATTCCCCATTGTCTCAGTCATTCCCCACTGTTTCAGTCATTCCCCACTGTCTCAGTCATTCCCCATTGTCTCAGTCATTTCCCAGAGTCTCAGTCATTCCCCACTGTTTCAGTCATTCCCCACTGTCTCAGTCATTCCCCGTTGTCTCAGTCATTCCCCACTTTCTCAGCAATTCCCCACTTTCTCAGTCATTCCCCACTGTCTCAGTCATTCCCCACTCTCTCACCCATTCCCCACTGTCTCAGTCATTCCCCAGAGTCTCAGTCGTTTCCCGAGTCTCAGTCATTCCCCACTGTCTCAGTCATTCCCCACTGTCTCAGTCATTCCCCATTGTCTCAGTCATTCCCCACTTTCTCAGTCATTCCCAACTGTCTCAGTCATTCCACACTGTCTCAGTCATTCCCCAGATTCTCAATCATTTCCCATTGTCTCAGTCCTGCCCCAGATTCTCAGTCAATCCCCATTGTCTCAGTCATTCCCCATTGTCTCAGTCACTCCCCATTGTCTCAGTCATTGCCCACTCTCTCAGTCATTCCCCACTCCTCAGTCATTCCCCTTTGTTTCAGTCATTCCCCACTTTCTCAATCATTCCCCACTGTCTCAGTCATTCCCCATTGTCTCAGTCAATCCCCATTGTCTCAGTCATTCCGCATTGTCTCAGTCACTCCCCATTGTCTGTGTCATTCCCCATTGGCTCAGTCATTCCCCACTGTCTCAGTAATTTCCCAGTGTCTCAGTCATTCCCCACTGTCTCAGTCATTCCCCAGTGTCTCAGTCATTCCCCAATGTCTCAGTCATTCCCTACTGTTTCAGTCTTTCCCCGCTGTCTCAGTCATTCCCCACTGTCTCAGTCATTCCCCACTGTCTCAGTAATTTCCCAATGTCTCAGTCATTCGCCAGTGTCTTAGTCATTCCCCACTGTCTCAGTCATTCCGTATTGTCTCAGTCAATCCCCACTGTCGCAGTCTTTCCCCACTGTCTCAGTCATTCCCCACTGTCTCAGTCATTCCCCACTGTCTCAGACTTTCCCTGCTGTCTCAGCCATTCCCCACTGTCTCAGTCATTCCCCACTGTCTCAGTCATTCCCCACTGCCTCAGTCATTCCCCATTGTCTGAGTTATTCCCCATTGGCTCAGTCATTCCCCACTGTTTCAGTCGTTCCCCACTGTCTCCGTCATTCCCCACTGTCTCAGTCACTCCCCATTGTCTCAGTCATTCCCCACTGTCTCAATCATTCCGCACTGTCTCAGTCATTCCCCACTGTCTCAGTCATTCTGTATTGTCTCAGTCATTCCCCACTGTCTCCGTCATTCCCCACTGTCTCAGTCATTCCCCACTGATTCAGTTATTCCTCAGAGTCTCAGTCATTCCCCATTGTCTCAGTCATTCCCCATTGTCGGTCATTCTCACTGTCTCAGTCATTCCCCAGAGTCTCAGTCATTCCCCACTGTCTCACTCATTCCCCACTGTCTCAGTCATTCCCCACTGTTTCAGTCATTCTCCACTGTCTCAGTCATTCCCCACTGTCTCAATTATTCCGCACTGTTTCAGTCATTCCCCACTCTCTCAGTCATTCCCCACTGTCTCAGTCATTCCCCATTGTCTCAGTCAATCCCCATTGTCTCAGTCATTCCGCATTGTCTCAGTCATTCCCCACTGTCTCAGTAATTTCCCAGTGTCTCAGTCATTCCCCACTGTCTCAGTCATTCCCCAGTGTCTCAGTCATTCCCCAATGTCTCAGTCATTCCCTACTGTTTCAGTCATTCCCCACTGTCTCAGTCATTCCCCACTGTCTCAGTCATTCCCCACTGTCGCAGTAATTTCCCAATGTCTCAGTCATTCCCCATTGTCTTAGTCATTCCCCACTGTCTCAGTCATTCCGTATTGTCTCAGTCATTCCCCACTGTCGCAGTCTTTCCCCACTGTCTCAGTCATTCCCCACTCTCTCAGTCATTCCCCACTGTCTCAGACTTTCCCTGCTGTCTCAGCCATTCCCCACTGTCTCAGTCATTCCCCACTGTCTCAGTCATTCCCCACTGCCTCAGTCATTCCCCATTGTCTGAGTTATTACCCATTGGCTCAGTCATTCCCCACTGTCTCAGTCATTCCCCACTGTCTCAATCATTCCGCACTCTCTCAGTCATTCCCCACTGTCTCAGTCATTCCCCACTGTCTCAGTCATTCCCCACTGTCTCCGTCATTCCCCACTGTCTCAGTCAATCCCCACTGATTCAGTTATTCCTCAGAGTCACAATCATTCCCCATTGTCTCAGTCATTCCCCATTGTCGGTCATTCTCACTGTCTCAGTCATTTCCCAGAGTCTCAGTCATTCCCCACTGTCTCAGTCATTCCCCACTGTTTCAGTCATTCCCCATTGTCTCAGTCATTCCCCGCTGGCTCAGTCATTCCCCAGAGTTTCGTCATTCCCCACTGTCTCAGTTATTCCCCACTGTCTCACTCATTCCCCACTGTCTCAGTCATTCCCCATGTCTCAGTCATTCCCCTGTGTCTCAGTCATTTCCCACTGTTTCAGTCATTCCCCACTGTCTCAGTCATTCCCCACTGTCTCAGTCATTCCCCACTGTCTCAGTAATTTCCCAATGTCTCAGTCATTCCCCATTGTCTTAGTCATTCCCCACTGTCTCAGTCATTCCGTATTGTCTCAGTCATTCCCCACTGTCGCAGTCTTTCCCCACTGTCTCAGTCATTCCCCACTCTCTCAGTCATTCCCCACTGTCTCAGTCATTCCCCACTGTCTCAGTCATTCCCCACTGTCTCCGTCATTCCCCACTGTCTCAGTCAATCCCCACTGATTCAGTTATTCCTCAGAGTCACAGTCATTCCCCATTGTCTCAGTCATTCCCCATTGTCAGTCATTCTCACTGTCTCAGTCATTCCCCACTGTCTCAATCATTCCGCACTCTCTCAGTCATTCCCCACTGTCTCAGTCATTCCCCACTGTCTCAGTCATTCCCCACTGTCTCCGTCATTCCCCACTGTCTCAGTCAATCCCCACTGATTCAGTTATTCCTCAGAGTCACAGTCATTCCCTATTGTCTCAGTCATTCCCCATTGTCGGTCATTCTCACTGTCTCAGTCATTCCCCAGAGTCTCAGTCATTCCCCACTGTCTCACTCATTCCCCACTGTCTCAGTCATTCCCCACTGTCTCAGTCATTCCACAATTTTTCAGTCATTCTGTATCATCTCAGTCATTCCCCACTGAGGCAGTCATTCCCCACTGTTTCAGTCATTCCCCATTGACTCAGTCATTTCCCACTATCTCAGTCATTCCGTATTGTCTCAGTCATTCCCCAGTGTCTCAGTCATTCCCCACTGTCTCAGTCATTTCCCACTGTCTCAGTCATTCCCCAGTGTCTCAGTCATTCCCCATTGTCGGTCATTCCCCACTGACTCAGTCATTCCCCACTGTCTCAGTCATTCCCCATTGTCGGTCATTCCCCACTGTCTCAGTCATTTCCCACTGTCTCAGTCATTCCCCAGTGTCTCAGTCATTCCCCATTGTCGGTCATTCCCCACTGACTCAGTCATTCCCCACTGTCTCAGTCATTCCCCAGTGTCTCAGTCATTCCCCATTGTCGGTCATTCCCCACTGTCTCAGTCATTCCCCACTGTCTCAGTCACTCCCCATTGTCTCAGTCACTCCCCATTGTCTGAGACATTCCCCATTATCTCAGTCATTCTCCACTGTCTCAGTCATTCCCACTGTCTCAGTCATCCCCCAGAGTCTCAGTCATTCCCCAGAGTCTCAGTCATTCCCACTGTCTCAGTCATCCCCCAGAGTCTCAGTCATTCCCCACTGTCTCAGTCATTTCCCTCTGTCTCAGTCATTTCCCTCTGTCTCAGTAATTCCACAATTTTTCAGTCATTCTGTATCGTCTCAGTCATTCCCCACTGTCTCAGTCATTCGGAACTACAGGCCGGTGAGCCTTACTTCAGTGGTAGGGAAATTACTGGAGAGAATTCTTCGAGACAGGATCTGCTCCCATTTGGAAGCAAATGGACGTATTAGTGAGAGGCAGCATGGTTTTGTGAAGGAGAGGTCGTGTCTCACTAACTTGATAGAGTTTTTTGAGGAGGTCACTAAGATGATTGATGAAGGTAGGGCAGCGGATGTTGTCTATATGGACTTCAGTAAGGCCTTTGACAAGGTCCCTCATGGTAGACTAGTACAAAAGGTGAAGTCACACGGGATCAGGGGGGAGCTGGCAAGGTGGATACAGAACTGGCTAGGTCATAGGAGGCAGAGAGTAGCAATGGAAGGATGCTTTTCTTTTCTAATTGGAGGGCTGTGACCAGTGGTGTTCCACAGGGATCAGTGCTTGGACCTTTGCTCTTTGTAGTATATATAAATGATTTGGAGGAAAATGTAACTGGTCTGATTAGTAAGTTTGCAGACGACACAAAGGTTGGTGGAATTGCGGATAGCGATGAGGACTGTCAGAGGATACAGCAGGATTTAGATTGTTTGGAGACTTGGGCGGAGAGATGGCAGATGGAGTTTAATCTGGACAAATGTGAGGTAATGCATTTTGGAAGGTCTAATGCAGATAGGGAATATACAGTGAATGATAGAACCCTCAAGAGTATTGAAAGTCAACGAGAATTAGGAGTACAGGTCCACAGGTCATTGAAAGGGGCAACACAGGTGGAGAAGGTAGTCAAGAAGGCATACGGCATGCTTGCCTTCATTGGCCGGGGCATTGAGTATAAGAATTGGCAAGTCATGTTGCAGCTGTATAGAACCTTAGTTAGGCCACACTTGGAGTATAGTGTTCAATTCTGGTCGCTACACTACCAGAAGGATGTGGAGGCTTTAGAGAGGGTGCAGAAGAGATTTACCAGAATGTTGCCTGGGATGGAGGGCATTAGCTATGAGGAGCGGTTGAATAAACTCGGTTTGTTCTCACTGGAACGAAGGAGGTTGAGGGGAGACCTGATAGAGGTCTACAAAATTATGAGGGGCATAGACAGAGTGGATAGTCAGAGGCTTTTCCCCAGGGTAGAGGGGTCAATTACTAGGGGGCATAGTTTTAAGGTGAGTGGGGCAAGGTTTAGAGTAGCTGTACGAGGCAAGTTTTTTACGCAGAGGGTAGTGGGTGCCTGGAACTCGCTACCGGAGGAGGTGGTGGAAGCAGGGACGATAGTGACATTTAAGGGGCATCTTGACAAATACATGAATAGGATGGGAATAGAGGGATACGGACCCAGGAAGTGTAGAAGATTGTAGTTTAGTCGGGCAGCATGGTCGGCACGAGATTGGAGGGCCGAAGGGCATGTTCCTGTGCTGTACATTTCTTTGTTCTTTGTTCTTATTCCACACTGTCTCAGTCATTCCGCATTGTCTCAGTCATTCCCCACCGTCTCAGTCATTCCCCATTATCTCAGTCATACCCCACTGTCTCAGTCATCCCCACTGTCTCAGTCATTCCACAGTATCTCAGTCATTCCCCAGTGTCTCAGTCATTCCCCACTGTCTCAGTTATTCCCCAGTGTCTCAGTCATTCCCCACTATCTCAGTCATTCCCCAGTGTCTCAATCATTCCCCACTGTCTCAGTCATTCCCCAGTGCCTCAGTCATTCCCCAGAGTCTCAGTCATTCCACATTGTCTCAATCATTCCCCACAGTCTAAATCATTCCGTGTTGTCTCAGTCATTCCCCGCTGTCTCAATCATTCCCCACTGTCTCAGTCATTCCCCATTGTCTCAGTCATTCCCCACTGTCTCATTCATTCCGTATTGTCTCAGTCATTCCCCACTGTCTCAGTCATTCTCCATTGTCTCAGTCATTCCCCACTTTCTCAGTCATTCCCCACTTTCTCATTCATTCCCCACTGTCTCTGTCATTCTCCACTGCCTCAGTCATTCCCCATGTCTCAATGATTCCCCACTGTCTCAGTCATTCCCCATAGTCTCAGTCATTCCCCACTGTCTCAGTCATTCCCCACTGTCTCAGTCATTCCGCACTGTCTCAGTCATTCTCCATTGTCTCAGTCATTCCCCACTTTCTCAGTCATTCCCCACTTTCTCATTCATTCCCCACTGTCTCTGTCATTCCCCACTGCCTCAGTCATTCCCCATGTCTCAGTCATTCCCCACTGCGTCAGTCATTCCCCATTGTCCCAGTCATTCCCCACTGTCTCAGTCATTCCCCAGAGTCTCAGTCATTCCCCATTGTCTCAGTCCTTCCCCAGAATCTCAGTCATTCCCCAGATTCTCACTCATTCCCCAGAGTCTCAGTCATTCCCCACTGTCTCAGTCATTCCCCACTCTCTCAGTCATTCCCCACTGTCTGAAACATTCCCCATTGTCTCACTCATTCTCCACTTTCTCAGTTATTCCCCACTGTCTCAGTCATTCCCCACTGTGTCAGTCATTCCCCACTGTTTCAGTCATTCCCCATTGTCTCAGTCATTCCCCACTGTCTCAGTCATTCCCTGCTGGCTCAGTCATTCCCCAGTGTCTCAGTCATTCCCCACTGTCTCAGTCATTCCACAGTATCTCAGTCATTCTCCAGTGTCTCAGTCATTCCCCACTGTCTCAGTTATTCCCCAGTGTCTCAGTCATTCTCCACTGTCTCATTCATTCCACACTGTCTCAGTCATTCCCCACTCTCTCAGTCATTCTGTATTGTCTCAGTCATTCCCCACTGTCTCAGTCATTTCCCATTCTCTCTGTCATTCCCAACTGCCTCAGTCATTCCGTTTTGTCTCAGTCATTCCCCTTTGTTTCAGTCATTCCCCACTCTCTCAGTCATTTCCCAATCTCTCTGTCATTCCCAACTGCCTCAGTCATTCCGTATTGTCTCAGTCATTCCCCAGAGTCTCAGTCATTTCCGAGATTCTCAGTCATTCCCCACTGTCTCAGTCATTCCCCACTGTCTCAGTCATTCCCCATTGTCTCAGTCATTCCCCACTTTCTCAGTCATTCCCCACTTTCTCAGTCATTCCCCACTGCCACAGTCATTCCCAATGCCTTAATCCTTCCCCATTGTGTCAGTCATTCCCCTTTGTTTCAGTCATTCGCCACTTTCTCAAACATTCCCCACTGTCTCAGTCATTCCCCATTGTCTCAGTCATTCCCCACTGTCTCAGTCATTCCCCGCTGTCTCAGACATTCCCCAGAGTCTCAGTCATTTCCCATTGTCTCAGTCCTGCCCCAGAGTCTCAGTCATTCCCCATTGTCTCAGTCATTCCCCATTGTCTCAGTCATTCCCCACTGTCTCAGACATTCCCCAGAGTCTCAGTCATTTCCCATTGTCTCAGTCCTGCCCCAGAGTCTCAGTCATTCCCCATTGTCTCATTCATTACCCACTGTCTCAGTCAATCTCCAGAGTCTCAGTCATTTCCCATTGTCTCAGTCCTGCCCCAGAGTCTCAGTCATTCCCCATTGTCTCAGTCATTCCCCACTGTCTCAGACATTCCCCAGAGTCTCAGTCATTTCCCATTGTCTCAGTCCTGCCCCAGAGTCTCAGTCATTCCCCATTGTCTCAGTCATTCCCCATTGTCTCAGTCATTCCCCACTGTCTCAGACATTCCCCAGAGTCTCAGTCATTTCCCATTGTCTCAGTCCTGCCCCAGAGTCTCAGTCATTCCCCATTGTCTCAGTCATTCCCCATTGTCTCAGTCATTCCCCATTGTCTCAGTCATTCCCCACTGTCTCAGACATTCCCCAGAGTCTCAGTCATTTCCCATTGTATCAGTCCTTCCCCAGAGTCTCAGTCATTCCCCATTGTCTCATTCATTACCCACTGTCTCAGTCAATCTCCAGAGTCTCAGTCATTTCCCATTGTATCAGTCCTTCCCCAGAGCCTCAGTCATTGCCCATTGTCTCAGTCATTCCCCACTGTCTCAGTCATTCCCCATTGTCTCAGTCATTCCCCACTGTCTCAGTCAATCCCCAGAGTCTCAGTCATTCCCCACTGTCTCAGTCATTCCCCAGATTCTCAGTCATTCCCCAAATTCTCGGTGATTCCCCACTGTCTCAGTCATTCCCCAGATTCTCAGTCATTCCCCAGATTCTCAGTCATTCCCCACTGTCTCAGTCATTCCCCACTGTATCAGTCATTCCCCACTGTCTCAGACAATCCCCACTGTCTCAGTCATTCCCTATTGTCTCAGTCCTTCCCCTGAGTCTCAGTCATTCCTCATCGTCTCAGTCATTCCCCACTGTCTCAGTCATTCCCCACTCTCTCAGTCATTAACCAGAGTCTCAGTCAATCCCCACTGTCTCAGTCATTCCCCATGTCTCAGTCATTCCCCATGTCTCAGTCATTCCCCACTTTCTCAGTCATTCCCCACTGTCTCAGTCATTCTCCACTGTCTCAGACATTCCCCACATTCTCAGTTATTCCCCACTTTCTCAGTCATTCCCCACTGTCTCAGTCATTCCCCTGTGTCTCAGACATTCCCCACTTACTCAGTCATTCCCCACTGTGTCAGTCATTCCCCACTTTCTCAGTCATTCCCCACTGTCTCAGTCATTCCCCATGTCTCAGTTATTCCCCACTTTCTCACTCATTCTCCACTGTCGCAGTCATTCCACAGAGTCTCGTCAGTCCACACTGTCTCAGTCAGTCCCCAGTGTCTCAGTCATTCCCTACTGTCTCAGTCATTCCCCATTGTCTCAGTCATTCCCCACTGTCTCAGTCATTATGTATTGTCTCAGTCATTCCCCACTATCTCAGTCATTCCCCACTTTCTCAGTCATGCCCCATTGTCTCCGTCATTCCCCACTGTCTCAGTCATTCCCCACTGTCTCAGTCATTCCCCATTGTCTCAGTCATTCCCCACTGTCTCAGTCATTATGTATTGTCTCAGTCATTCCCCACTATCTCAGTCATTCCCCACTTTCTCAGTCATGCCCCATTGTCTCCGTCATTCCCCACTGTCTCAGTCATTCCCCATTGGCTCAGTCATTCCCCACTGTCTCAGTCATTCCCCACTGTCTCAGTCATTCCCCAGAGTCTCTGTCATTTCCCATTGTCTCAGTCATTCTCTATTGTCTCAGTCATTCCCCACTGTCTCAGTCATTACCCGCTGTCTCAGCCATTCCCCAATATCTTATACTTTCCCCATTGTCTCAGTCATTCCCCAGAGTCTCAGTCATTCCCCACTGTCTCAGTCATTCCCCAGAGTCTCAATCATTTACCACTGTCTCAGTAATTCCCCAGCGTCTCATTCATTACCCACTGTTTCAGTTATTCCCCAGTGTCTCAGTCATTCCCCATTGTCTCAGTCATTCCCGACTGTCTCAGTCATTCCGAATTGTCTCAGTCATTCTCCACTGTCTCAGTGATGCCCCACTGTCTCAGTCACACCCCATTGTCTCAGTCACACCCCACTCTCTCAGTCATTCCCCAGAGTCCCAGTCATTCCCCACTGTCTCAGTAATTCCACACTGTCTCAGTCATTCCCCACTGTCTCAGTCATTCCCCAGAGTCCCAGTCATTCCCCACTGTCTCAGTAATTCCACACGGTCTCAGTCATTCCCCACTGTCTCAGTCATTCCCCAGAGTCTCAGTCATTCCACACTGTCTCAGTCATTCCCCACTGTTTCAGTCATTCCCCATTGTCTCAGTCATTCCCCGCTGGCTCAGTCATTCCCCAGAGTTTCGTCATTCCCCACTGTCTCAGTTATTCCCCACTGTCTCACTCATTCCCCACTGTCTCAGTCATTCCCCATGTCTCAGTCATTCCCCAGTGTCTCAGTCATTCCCCATGTCTCAGTCATTCCCCATGTCTCAGTCATTCCCCACTTTCTCAGTCATTCCCCACTGTCTCAGTCATTCTCCACTGTCTCAGACATTCCCACTTACTCAATCATTCCCCACTGTCTCAGTCATTCCCCACTGTGTCAGTCATTCCGCACTTTCTCAGTCATTCCCCGCTGTCTCAGTCATTCCCCACTGTCTCAGACATTCCCCATTGTCTCAGCCATTCCCCACATTCTCAGTTATTCCCCACTTTCTCAGTCATTCACCACTGTCACAGTCATTCCCCTGTGTCTCAGACATTCCCCACTTACTCAGTCATTCCCCACTATGTCAGTCATTCCCCACTTTCTCAGTCATTCCCCACTGTCTCAGACATTCCCCATGCCTCAGTCATTCCCCACTTTCTCAGTCATTCCCCACTGTCTCAGTCATTTGCCATTGTCTCAGTCATTCCCCATGTCTCAGTTATTCCCCACTTTCTCACTCATTCTCCACTGGCGCAGTCATTCCACAGAGTCTCGTCAGTCCCCACTGTCTCAGTCAGTCCCCAGAGTCTCAGTCATTCCCCATTGTCTCAGTCATTCCCTACTGTCGGTCATTACCCACTGTCTCAGTCATTCCCCACTGCCTCAGTCATTCCCCACTGTCTCAGTCATTCCCCATTGTCTCAGTCATTCCCCACTGTCTCAGTCATTATGTATTGTCTCAGTCATTCCCCACTGTCTCAGTCATTCCCCACTTTCTCAGTCATGCCCCATTGTCTCCGTCATTCCCCACTGTCTCAGTCATTCCCCATTGGCTCAGTCATTCCCCACTGTCTCAGTCATTCCCCACCGTCTCAGTCATTCCCCAGAGTCTCTGCCATTTCCCATTGTCTCAGTCATTCTCTATTGTCTCAGTCATTCCCCACTGTCTCAGTCATTACCCGCTGTCTCAGCCATTCCCCAATATCTTATACTTTCCCCATTGTCTCAGTCATTCCCCAGAGTCTCAGTCATTCCCCACTGCCTCAGTCATTCCCCAGAGTCTCAATCATTTACCACTGTCTCAGTAATTCCCCAGCGTCTCATTCATTACCCACTGTTTCAGTTATTCCCCAGTGTCTCAGTCATTCCCCATTGTCTCAGTCATTCCCGACTATCTCAGTCATTCCGAATTGTCTCAGTCATTCTCCACTGTCTCAGTGATTCCCCACTGTCTCAGTCATTCCCCACTGTCTCAGTCATTCCCCAGAGTCTCAGTCATTCCCCACTGTCTCAGTAATTCCACACTGTCTCAGTCATTCCCCACTGTCTCAGTCATTCCCCAGAGTCTCAGTCATTCCCCACTGTCTCAGTCATTCCCCACTGTTTCAGTCATTCCCCATTGTCTCAGTCATTCCCCGCTGGCTCAGTCATTCCCCAGAGTTTCGTCATTCCCCACTGTCTCAGTTATTCCCCACTGTCTCACTCATTCCCCACTGTCTCAGTCATTCCCCAGAGACTCACTCATTCCGCACTGTCTCAGTCATTCCCCAGAGTCTTAGTCATTCTCCACTGTCTCAGTCATTCCTTACTCTCTCGGTCATTCTGTATTGTCTTAGTCATTCCCCAGAGTCTCAGTCATTTCCCAGAGTCTCAGTCATTCCCCACTGTCTAAGTCATTCCCCACTTTGTCAGTCATTCACCACTGTCCCAGTTATTCCCCATGTCTCAGTCATTCCCCACTGTCTCAGTCATTCCCCACTTTCTCAGTCATTCCCCATTGTCTCAGTCGTTCCCCAGAATCTCAGTCATTCCCCATTTCTCAGTCAATCCCCACTGTCTAAGTCATTACCCACTTTGTCAGTCTTTCCCCACTGTCCCAGTCATTCCCCATGTCCCAGTCATTCCCCACTGTCTCAGTCATTCCACACTGTCTCAGTCATTCCCCACTGTCTCAGTCATTCCCCAGAGTCTCAGTCATTCCCCACTGTCTCAGTCATTCCCCACTGTTTCAGTCATTCCCCATTGTCTCAGTCATTCCCCGCTGGCTCAGTCATTCCCCAGAGTTTCGTCATTCCCCACTGTCTCAGTTATTCCCCACTGTCTCACTCATTCCCCACTGTCTCAGTCATTCCCCAGTGCCTCAGTCATTCCCCACTGTCTCAGTCGTTCCCCAGAGCCTCAGTCATTCCCCAGAGTCTCAGTCATTCCCCACTGTTTCAGTCGTTCCCCACTGTCTCAGTCATTCCCCACTTTCTCAGTCATTCCCCACTGTCTAAGTCATTCCCCACTTTGTCAGTCATTCACCACTGTCCCAGTCATTCCCCATGTCTCAGTCATTCCCCACTGTGTCAGTCATTCCCCACTTTCTCAGTCATTCCCCACTGTCTCAGTCGTTCCCCAGAGTCTCAGTCATTCCCCATTTCCCAGTCAATCCCCACTGTCTAAGTCATTACCCACTTTGTCAGTCTTTCCCCACTGTCCCAGTCATTCCCCATATCCCAGTCGTTCCCCACTGTCTCAGTCATTCCCCACTGTCTCAGACGTTCCCCATTGTCTCAGTCATTCCCCACTTTCTCAGTCATTCCCCACTGTCTAAGTCATTCCCCACTTTGTCAGTCATTCACCACTGTCCCAGTCATTCCCCATGTCTCAGTCATTCCCCACTGTGTCAGTCATTCCCCACTTTCTCAGTCATTCCCCACTGTCTCAGTCGTTCCCCAGAGTCTCAGTCATTCCCCATTTCCCAGTCAATCCCCACTGTCTAAGTCATTACCCACTTTGTCAGTCTTTCCCCACTGTCCCAGTCATTCCCCATATCCCAGTCATTCCCCACTGTCTCAGTCATTCCACACTGTCTCAGTCATTCCCCACTGTCTCAGTCATTCCCCAGAGTCTCAGTCATTCCCCACTGTCTCAGTCATTCCCCACTGTTTCAGTCATTCCCCATTGTCTCAGTCATTCCCCGCTGGCTCAGTCATTCCCCAGAGTTTCGTCATTCCCCACTGTCTCAGTTATTCCCCACTGTCTCACTCATTCCCCACTGTCTCAGTCATTCCCCATGTCTCAGTCATTCCCCAGTGTCTCAGTCATTCCCCACTTTCTCAGTCAATCCCCAGTGTCTCAGTCATTCCCCAGTGTCTCAGTCGTTCCCCAGAGTCTCAGTCATTCCCCAGAGTCTCAGTCATTCCCCACTGTTTCAGTCGTTCCCCACTGTCTCAGTCATTCCCCACTGCCTCAGACATTCCCCATTGTCTCAGTCATTCCCCACTTTCTCAGTTATTCCCCACTGTCTAAGTCATTCCCCACTTTGTCAGTCATTCACCACTGTCCCAGTCATTCCCCATGTCTCAGTCATTCCCCACTGTCTCAGTCATTCCCCACTTTCTCAGTCATTCCCCACTGTCTGAGTCATTCCCCACTGTCTCAGTCATTCCCCACTGTCTCAGTCATTCCCCATGTCTCAGTCATTCCCCACTGTGTCAGTCATTCCCCTTTGTTTCAGTCATTACCCACTTTCTCAATCATTCCCCACTGTCTCAGTCATTCCCCATTGTCTCAGTCATTCCCCACTTTCTCAGTCATTCCCCACTTTCTCAGTCATTCCCCACTGTCTCAGTCATTCCCCACTGCCTCATTCATTCCCCATGTCTCAGTCATTCCCCACTGTGTCAGTCATTCTCCATTGTCTCAGTCATTCCCCACTGTCTCAGTCATTCCCCAGAGTCTCAGTCATTCCCCACTGTCTCTGTCAATCCCCAGAGTGTCAGTCATTCCCCACTGTCTCAGTCATTCCCCAGATTCTCAGTCATTCCCCAGTGTCTCAGTCATTCCCCAGAGTCTCAGTCATTCCCCACTGTTTCAGTCGTTCCCCACTGTCTCAGTCATTCCCCACTGTCTCAGATATTCCCCATTGTCTCAGTCATTCCCCACTTTCTCATTCATTCCCCACTGTCTAAGTCATTCCCCACTTTGTCAGTCATTCCCCACTGTCCCAGTCATTCCCCATGTCTCAGTCATTCCCCACTGTCTCAGTCATTCCCCACTTTCTCAGTCATTCCCCACTGTCTCTGTCATTCCCCACTGTCTCAGACATTCCCCACTTACTCAGTCATTCCCCACTTTCTCAGTCATTCCCCACTGACTCAGACATTCCCCATGTCTCAGTCATTCTCCACTTTCTCAGTCCTTCCCCACTGTCTCAGTCATTCCCCACTGTCTCAAACATTCCCCATGCCTCAGTCATTCCCCACTGTCTCAGACATTCGCCATATCTCACTCATTCCCCACTTTCTCAGTCATTCCCCACTGTTTGAGACATTCCCCATGTCTCAGTCATTCCCCATTATCTCCGACATTCCCCACTGTGTCAGTCATCCCCCACTTTCTCAGTCATTCCCCATTATCTCAGACATTCCCCACTGTCTCAGTCATTCCCCAGAGTCCCAGTCATTCCCCACTGTCTCAATCATTTCCCTTTCTCCAAGTCACTCTCCCAGGTCGGGATGCTCCGATTGCCGACACCGAAATCGCGTTCACCGATTTGGGAGCTTCGGAGCGGGGGCGCTGCGGACTTTTTGGTCATAAGACCAGACGCTTCCTCCGGACATAGCCAGAAAATCCATGAGTGAGTGTACAACTGATTGAGTTGTGCTTCTTTGCTGTTTAATTTGTGAATAAATACCCCAATTAATTTAACCTGATCTTTGGCGTTTCTGTCTCTGTGGATAAACTGGCGATGGGTGGGATTTCACAGCAGGATTAACCTGGTTAATGGTTATGCAAACTAGTGAGTAACTAGTCTCCTGTTGAAGATAGATTTGCTCAGATAATTGGTGAGTGGCCTAAGGAGAGAAACCTGCTCAGCTGCTCCCTCACGTTGAGGATCGATTTATTAATTCTCTCGCTCTCCTAAACCCCCTCCTGTCCTGAACACATTAGGCGCAATCGTCCGGCCTCGTTGCGCTCTCTCTCAAACAAAACAAGAAGTCTTACAACACCAGGTTAAGGTCCAACAGGTTTGTTTCGATGTCACTAGCTTTTGGAGCACTGCTCCTTCCTCAGGTGAATGAAGAGGTAGTTTCCAGAAACATATATATAGACAAAGTCAACGATGCAAGATGATACTTTGAATGCGAGCATTTGCAGGTAATTAAGTCTTTACAGATCCAGAGATAGGGGTAATCCCAGGTTAAAGAGTGTGAATTGTCTCAAGCCAATTTCGCAAGGCCAGACCAGATGGTGGGGAGTGAATGTAATGCAACATGACTCCAAGGTCCTGGTTGAGGCCGCACTCATGTGTGCGGAACTTGGCTATAAGTTTCTGCTCGGCGATTTTGTGTTGTCGCGCGTCCTGAAGGCCGCCTTGGTGAACGCTTACCCGAAGATCAGAGGCTGAATGCCATTGACTGCTGAAGTGTTCCCCGACTGGAAGATTGCCTGGTGATTGTCGTGCGATGTCCGTTCATCCATTGTCACAGCATCTGCCTGGTCTCGCCAATGTACCACGCTTCTGTCGCGTCACGACGGACTTCCTACAGAAACTCGGCACCCATGGACCAGGTGAACCAGGAACATTCCTCGTCACAATCGACATTTTGTCACTCTACACCAGCATCCCTCATGACGACGGCATTGCTGCAACAGCCTCAGTACTCAACTGCCAATCTCCAGACGCAATTCTGCAACTCATCTGCTTCATTCTGGATCACAACGTTTTCACCTTCGACAACAAGTTCTTCATCCACATGCACGGAACAGCCATGGGGACCAAATTCACACCTCAATATGCCAACATCTTCATGCACAAGTTTGAACAAGACCTCCTCACCACACAGGACTTTCAACCGACGTTATACACCAGATACATCGATGACATTTTTTTCCCATGGCGAAGAATCACTGATACGACTACACGACGATATCAATAAGTTCCATCCCACGATCAGACTCACCATGGACTACTCTCCAAACTTGGTTGCACTCTTGGACACACTCATCTCCATCAAGGACGGTCACCAGGGGCTGGTTTAGCACAGGGCTAAACCGCTGCCTTTGAAAGCAGACCAAGGCAGGCCAGCAGCATGGTTCAATTCCTGTACCAGCCTCCCCGAACAGGTGCCGGAATGTGGCGACTCGGGGCTTTTCACAGTAACTTCATTTGAAGCCTACTTGTGACAATAAGCGATTTTCATTTTTTAATTTCACTTCGCTTTACCGCAAGCCCACGGATAACCTCACAATGCTCCACTTCTCCAGCTTCCACGCTAAACACATTAAAGAAGCCATCCCCTATGGACAACCCCTCCGTAAACACAGGATCTGCTCAGATGAGGAGGAGCATAACAGACATCAACAGATGCTGAAAGATGCCCTCGTACGAATGGGATATGGCGCTCGACTCATCGATCGACAGTTCCAACGCGCCACAGCAGAAATACGAACCAATCTCCTCAGAAGACAAACATGGGACACAACCACCAGAGTACCCTTCGTCATTCAGTACTTTCCCGGAGCGGAGAAACTACGACATCTTCTTCGCAGTCTTCAACACGTCATCGATGAAGATGAACATCTTGCCAAGGTCATCCCCACACCCCCACTACTTGCCTTCAAACAACTGCGCAACCTCAAACAAACCATTGTTTGCAGCAAACTACCCAGCCTTCAGAACAGTGACCACGACATCACACAACCCTGCCATGGCAATCTCTGCAAGACGTGCCAGATCATCGACATGGATACCACTATTACACGTGAGAACACCACCCACCAGGTACGTGGTATATACTCGTGCGACTCGGCCAACGTTGTCTACCTCATACGCTGCAGGAAAGGATGTCCCGAAGCATGGTACATTGGCGAGACCATGCAGACGCTGCGACAACGAATGAACGGACATCGCGCGACAATCGCCAGGCAAGAATGTTCCCTTCCAGTCGGGGAACACTTCAGCAGTCAAGGGCATTCAGCCTCTGATCTCCGGGTAAGCGTTCTCCAAGGCGGCCTTCAGGACCCGCGACAACGCAAAATCGCCGAGCAGAAACTTATAGCCAAGTTCCGCACACATGAGTACGGCCTCAACCGGGACCTGGGATTCATGTCGCATTACATTCATCCCCCACCATCTGGCCTGGGCTTGCGAAATCCTACCAACTGTCCTGGCTTGACACAATTCACACCTCTTTAACCTGGGGTTACCCCTATCTCTGGATCTGTAAAGACTTAATTACCTGCAAATCCTCGCATTCAAAGCATTGTGTTGCATCTTTGAATTTGTCTATATATATGTTTCTGGAACCTACCTCTTCATTCACCTGAGGAAGGAGCAGTGCTCCGAAAGCTAGTGATTTGAAACAAACCTGTTGGACTTTAACCTGGTGTTGTAGGACTTCTTACTGTGCTCACCCCAGTCCAACGCCGGCATCTCCACATCAAACAAAACAAGGCCTGTGAATAGCGGAAGATACCAACAACGAGATCCGCGGCAGGCGCCAGACCGGGCCGCTGCCTTAGGTGAAATTGGAATCTCGCCGTAGCATGGCGAGAAACCAATTATCACTGCTTAAGCCCCATTTCCATACAATTAACAAGAGTCACCCCACATCTAATGACCTCCCGTCATTCAGCGGCCTCCCCAGCAAGTGCTCACACTGGCGCCGATTAGTACTCCTTTTGAAAAACGTGAACCTGGTGGAAGGGCTTCTGTGGAGAGCTGAGGAGGTGAGTAGCCATCTCTGCTCACAGGCAAAGAGCCCTGGGGTGCTGGGCGTGCTGCCCCTGGGCACATCGGGGGATGGGGGACCCTCGGCTGAGGGTGGGGGATCCTCCAGAGGGGTGGGCAGCCATGGGAGGTTGGGGGCAACCGGGGGCCAACCGCTCACAGCACCACCATGCCAACCCTGGGTCGTGTGTACCCATTCCGGGGGCAACCCTTGTCCTGTCTGCCCCAACGAACACCCATAAACACCACTGACTGCCAAGGTCTCTGGCCGTGCAGCTGAGGCTATCGCTAAAAGGGAATTGGCAATCGTGGTTAAGTAAGCACTTTACACATGCCAATTGGATGCCTGTGGGTGGGCGGGCCATGTCGCATGTGGGAGTCATTGACCAACATCCCAATCAGACCGAGATGCCTGGGCAGTATACCTGAACACTGAGGGAGGCAACATCACACACACAGCAGCCAACATCCAAACACCTGGGGATGGGACACAGCTCCAGCGGCATGTTCATGGCTGAAGGGTGGATGAGTGCCACGGGGAGGGGGCCAGCATCCAGTCCGGTTGAAGTTGTGAGTGGGTGTCTGGGATACAGGGTCTGTGACCCGGTGAGGGGCTGCTGCAGCCAGATGTGCGTGCGCAGAGCGTTCCGGGGGGGTGGGGGGGGATGGAGGGTCCCGGGTTTGGGAGCCACTGCTGTTTGTCGGTCTAACATCCTCTCCCAATGCCTTACAGATATAGAACGGTATGGCAGGATGTTGGACGCAGGCGTTGCCCTCGTGATGTTTGTGCTACGCGATCCAGCCAGACGCCGGAGACTGCGGCAGCAGCAGCATCTGCAGATGTTCGAGGCGGCGGCCAATGTGCCGGATGCTGCCCCACACCCTGAAGACCTGGCCGCCCATCAGGCCAGGGAGAGACCCAGAGGGGGACCCGCGATGGCCCAGGATGTACAGGTGTTACTGGTCCTTCGAACAAATGACGGACAGCATGTGCCACAGGACGTTCTGCCTCAACAAGGAGACGGTGCGGCACCTGTGCCATAGCCTCACGGACTTGGCATCACGTTGAGGAGGAGGACACCCGCTCCCATTAGCAGTCAAGGTTACTGCAGCCCTGAACTTCTACGCCACGGGATCATTCCAGGGCTCGAGGGGGGACCTGTGTAATATCTCACAGGCCACAGCCCACAGGTGCACCCGGCATGTCGGCACTGTCAGTGGGTCACTGTCGAGGGCAGGGGGGAGATAATAACCCGCAGAGAGCGAAGCGCCAGTGCTCCTCAATCCATGCCATAGTCTGACCCCTGCCTGTCTGCTGAGTGCTCACACACACCCATCACCTGCATGTGGTGACGCATTGCGGAAGGAAGTGACAGAGGCATCCTACTGATTGTGCATAAGGATGTTTATTGTTCAATACAGTTCCCCACTCTCCCGATGGTGCCGACCCTCAACTTTCCTTACCCCCCGACCTCCCCCTCACCCACTACCTACCCCGTTTCCCCCCCCCCTGCCCTCAGTGATCCTCAACGTGCCTGACCCTCCTAACTCTACCACTATGTCTAGATGACTCCCCAGGATACATATCTGAAGCAGAGGCAGCCTACTGCTTACCCCGTGGCCTTCGATGCCCCTGGCGGCCGTCCTCTAGGGGCTCTGGGACCGGAGGGCCCCGGCTAACCTGTCAAAGGAACAAAAGAACAATTCAGCAAAGGAACATGTCCTTCGGCCCTCCAAGCCTGCACTAGACCATCGGCCTGTATCCTTCTATACCCCGTCTGTTCATGTGTCTATCCAGATATCTTAAAGGTCGCTAACGTATCTGCCTCAACCACTCACTTGGCAGTGCATTCCAGGCCACCATCACCCTCTGTGTAAAAACCTTCCCCCACACATCTCCACTGAACCTTTCCCCCCTCACCCCCTCACCTTGAACTTGTGCCCCCTTGTAATTTTCAATTCCACCCTGGGATGCCTCCAACTATTCACCCTATCTATACCCCTAATAATTTTATAAACTTGTATCAGGTCGCCCCTCAGCCTTCATCTCTCTCGGGAGAACAATCCCAGTTTATTCAATCTCTCCTCATAGCTAATACCCTCCATACTAGTGATGTGCCATCAATTAACACAAGATGAGTAGTGAACAAAACTGTGGCTTTAATAAGCTGAACAGAAAGCCTCCTGGCCACTGACCCCAAATTGGGGCAGAACCAGAGGTCAGCCACCTTTATACGGTCAGACAGGGAGGAAGGCGTCGAGCGAGGGAACCGTGGTTTACCAGGGAAGTGGAATCTCTTGTTAAGAGGAAGAAGGAGGCCTATGTGAAGATGAAGTGTGAAGTTTCGGTTGGGGCGAGGGATAGTTACAAGGTAGCGAGGAAGGATCTAAAGAGAGAGCTAAGACGAGCAAGGAGGGGACATGAGAAGTATTTGGCAGGAAGGATCAAGGAAAACCCAAAAGCTTTCTATAGGTATGTCAGGAATAAGCGAATGACTAGGGAAAGAGTAGGACCAGTCAAGGACAGGGATGGGAAATTGTGTGTGGAGTCTGAAGAGATAGGCGAGATACTAAATGAATATTTTTCGTCAGTATTCACTCAGGAAAAAGATAATGTTGTGGAGGAGAATGCTGAGTCCCAGGCTAATAGAATAGATGGCATTGAGGTACGTAGGGAAGAGGTGTTGGCAATTCTGGACAGGCTGAAAATAGATAAGTCCCCGGGACCTGATGGGATTTATCCTAGGATTCTATGGGAGGCCAGGGAAGAGATTGCTGGACCTTTGGCTTTGATTTTTATGTCATCATTGGCTACAGGAATAGTGCCAGAGGACTGGAGGACAGCAAATGTGGTCCCTTTGTTCAAAAAGGGGAGCAGAGACAACCCCGGCAACTATAGACCGGTGAGCCTCACGTCTGTAGTGGGTAAAGTCTTGGAGGGGATTATAAGGGACAAGATTTATAATCATCTAGATAGGAATGATATGATCAGGGATAGTCAGCATGGCTTTGTGAAGGGTAGGTCATGCCTCACAAACCTTATTGAGTTCTTTGAGAAGGTGACTGAACAGGTAGACGAGGGTAGAGCAGTTGATGTGGTGTATATGGATTTCAGCAAAGCGTTTGATAAGGTTCCCCACGGTAGGCTATTGCAAAAAATACGGAGGCTGGGGATTGAGGGTGATTTAGAGATGTGGATCAGAAATTGGCTAGCTGAAAGAAGACAGAGGGTGGTGGTTGATGGGAAATGTTCAGAATGGAGTACAGTCACAAGTGGAGTACCACAAGGATCTGTTCTGGGGCCGTTGCTGTTTGTCATTTTTATCAATGACCTAGAGGAAGGCACAGAAGGGTGGGTGAGTAAATTTGCAGATGATACTAAAGTCGGTGGTGTTGTCGATAGTGTGGAAGGATGTAGCAGGTTACAGAGGGATATAGATAAGCTGCAGAGCTGGGCTGAGAGGTGGCAAATGGAGTTTAATGTAGAGAAGTGTGAGGTGATTCACTTTGGAAGGAATAACAGGAATGCGGAATATTTGGCTAATGGTAAAGTTCTTGAAAGTGTGGCTGAGCAGAGGGATCTAGGTGTCCATGTACATAGATCCCTGAAAGTTGCCACCCAGGTTGATAGGGTTGTGAAGAAGGCCTATGGAGTGTTGGCCTTTATTGGTAGAGGGATTGAGTTCCGGAGTCGAGAGGTCATGTTGCAGCTGTACAGAACTCTGGTCCGGCCGCATTTGGAGTATTGCGTACAGTTCTGGTCACCGCATTATAGGAAGGACGTGGAGGCTTTGGAGCGGGTGCAGAGGAGATTTACCAGGATGTTGCCTGGTATGGAGGGAAAATCTTATGAGGAAAGGCTGACGGACTTGAGGTTGTTTTCGTTGGAGAGAAGAAGGCTAAGAGGAGACTTAATAGAGGCATACAAAATGATCAGGGGGTTGGATAGGGTGGACAGTGAGAGCCTTCTCCCGCGGATGGATATGGCTGGCACGAGGGGACATAACTTTAAACTGAGGGGTAATAGATATAGGACAGAGGTCAGAGGTAGGTTCTTTACGCAAAGAGTAGTGAGGCCGTGGAATGCCCTACCTGCTACAGTAGTGAACTCGCCAACATTGAGGGCATTTAAAAGTTTATTGGATAAACATATGGATGATAATGGCATAGTGTAGGTTAGATGGCTTTTGTTTCGGTGCAACATCGTGGGCCGAAGGGCCTGTACTGCGCTGTATTGTTCTATGTTCTATGTTCTATACCGAGCCGGAGGGGAGGCCGAGCTATCAGGCAGTGGTTTACCACAATACATGTAGTACAGTAACAGTTTGCCACAATACATATAATACACTAACAGTGGTTTACCACAACTAGGCAACATCCTGGTAAACCTTTTCTGTACTCAGAGTGTAGCAGGGGCGTGGAATGCCCTGCCAGCAACAGTAGTGGACTCGCCAACAGTAAGGGCATTTAAATGGTCATTGGATAAACATATAGATGATAATGGAATAGTGTAAAAGAACTTGAGATTGGTTTCACAGGTCGGCGCAACATCGAGAGCCGAAGGGCCTGTACTACGCTGTAATGTTCTATTGTTCTATCGTACTCTCTCCAAAACCTCCACGTCCCTCTGGTAGTGTGGTGGCCAGAATTGGTCACAGTATTCCAAATGTGGCCTAACCAACGTTCTATATAGCTGTAACATAGTTTTTGCGCTTTTATACTCGATACCCCGTCCTATGAAGGCAAGCATGCCATATGCTTTCTTTACCACCATTTCCACCTGTTCTGCCACTTTTAAGGATCTGTGGACCTGCACACCTAGATCTCTCTGTGTCTCTATTCTCCTGATGGTTCTGCCATTTATTTTATAGCTCCCACCTGAATTGGATCTACCAAAATGCATCACCTCGCATTTGTCCGGGTTAAACTCCATCTGCCATTTCTCTGCCCAATTTTGCAGCCTATCTATATCCTGTAGTATTCTCTGACAATCTTCATCACTATCCGCAACTCCTGCAATCTTAGTATCATCCACCAACTTGCTAATCAGACTCGCTCCGTTCTCTTCCAAGTCATTTATGTATATTATAAAGTTTACTTGGTTTACTAAAGCATTCGAAACACTTGTCAAGAGGAAGAAGGAGGCTTATGTAAAGATGCGACATGACGGTTCAGTTAGGGCGCTCGAGAGTTACAAGTTAGCTAGGAAGGACCGGAAAAGAGAGCTAAGAAGAGCCAGGAGGGGACATGAGAAGTCTTTGGCAGGTAGGATCAAGGATAACCCTAAAGCTTTCTATATATATGTCAGGAATAAAAGAATGACTAGGGTAAAAGTAGGGCCAGTCAAGGACAGTAGTGGGAAGTTGTGCGTGGAGTCCGAGGAGATAGGAGAGTTGCTAAATGAATATTTTTCGTCAGTATTCACACAGGAAAAAGACAATGTTGTCGAGGAGAACACTAAGATTCAGGCTACTAGACTTAAAAGGGCTTGAGGTTCATAAGGAGGAAGTGTTAGCAATTCTGGAAAGTGTGAAAATAGATAAGTCCCCTGGGCCGGATGGGATTTATCCTAGGATTCTCTGGGAAGCTAGGGAGGAGATTGCTGAGCCTTTGGCTTTGATCTTTAAGTCATCTATGTCTACAGGATTCATGCCAAAAGACTGGAGGATAGCAAATGTTGTCCCCTTGTTCAAGAAGAGGAGTAGAGACAACCCCGGTAACTATAGACCAGTGAGCCTTACTTCTGTTGTGGGCAAAATCTTGGAAAGGTTTAAAAGAGACAGGACCTATAATCATCTGGAAAGGAATAATTTGATTAGAGATAGTCAACACGGTTTTGTGAAGGGTAGGTCATCCCTCACAAACCTTATTGAGTTCTTTGAGAAGGTGACCAAACAGGTGGATGATGGTAAAGCAGTTGATGAGGTGTATATGGATTTCAGTAAAGCGTTTGATAAGGTTCCCCATGGTAGGCTACTGCAGAAAATACGGAGGCATGGGATTCAGGGTGATTTAGCAGTTTGGATCAGAAATTGGCTAGCTGGAAGAAGACAAAGGGTGGTGGTTGATGGGAAATGTTCAGACTGGAGTCCAATTACTAGTGGTGTACCACAAGGATCTGTTTTGGGGCCACTGCTGTTTGTGATTTATATAAATGACCTGGAGGAGGGCGTGGAAGAATGGGTGAGTAAATTTGCAGATGGCACTAAAGTTGGTGGAGTTGTGGACAGTGCGGAAGGATGTTAAAAGTTACAGAGGGACATAGATAAGCTGCAGCGCTGGGCTGAGAGGTGGCAAATGGAGTTTAATGCAGAAAAGTGTGATGTGATTCATTTTGGAAAGAATAACAGGAAAACAGAGTACTGGGCTAATGGTAAGATTCTTGGCAGTGTGGATGAGCAGAGGATGTGGAAGCATTGGAAAGGGTGCAGAGGAGATTTACCAGAATGTTGCCTAATATGGAGGGAAGATCTTATGAGGAAAGGCTGAGGGACTTGAGGCTGTTATTGTTAGAGAGAAGAAGGTTAAGAGGTGACTTAATTGAGGCATACAAGATGATCAGAGGATTGGATAGGGTGGACAGTGAGAGCCTTTTTCCTCGGATGGTGATGTCTAGCACGAGGGGACATACCTTTAAATTGAGGGGAGATAGATATAAGACAGATGTCAGAGGTAGGTTCTTTACTCAGAGAGTAGTAAGGGCATGGAATGCCCTGCCTGCAACAGTAGTGGACTCGCCAACACTAAGGGCATTCAAATGGTCATTGGATAGACATATGGACAATAAGGGAATAGTGTAGATGGGCTTCAGAGTGGTTTCACAGGTCGGCGCAACATCGAGGGCCGAAGGGCCTGTACTGCGCTGTAATGTTCTATGTCTATGTCTAAATAACAATACAGCACAGGAACAGGCCCTTCGGCCCTCCAAGCCTGTACCGGTCATGGTGACAACCTTTGCCAAAACCCTCATCACTTCCTTGTGCCGTATCCCTCTATATCCATCCTATCCATGTGTTTGTCAAGATGCCTTTTGAACGCCATGAATGTATCTGCTGCCACCTCCCGCACCTCACTTCCGATCACCAGCATTACTTGCTAGCGTGGCAGCTCTTGCCTCTAGACTCCTCATACCTACCCCTCCCCCCACCCTTTCTTCCTTGGTCTGTGCAAATGGCTCCCTGTGGACCTCCCCCTCCCCCACACAAACAAAGACACATCCAAAAGAAGTCAGAGCATTCAAAAAAGAGATGAAGACGTTAATGGAAGACCCCTTAGGACTGGCGGAACAATTCGATCAGTTCTTAGGTCCTAATATATACACATGGACCGAATTAATGTCCATTATGAGTATCTTATTCACGGGGGAAGAAAGGGGTATGATTAGCAGAGCAGGCATGCGAAAGTGGGAGAATAGTCACCCGCCAGGGGTAAACGGACTACCAGCAGAAGAAAAGTATCCCAATCAAGACCCACAATGGAACCATCAGGTCGAGGGCCATAGAGATCAAATGAAAGATCTGAGAAATATTATCGTTGAAGGCATAAGGGAAGCGGTGCCCAAGGTGCATAATCTAAATAAAGCATTCAAAATTAGACAGGAAGGGACGGAAACCCCCTCAGCGTTCTTAGAGCGACTTCGGGAATCAGTAAGGAAGTATTCTGGACTAGACCCTAACGACCCAGTAGGACAGGGACTACTGAAGGTCCACTTTGTGACCAAATCCTGGCCTGACATACATAAAAAGTTACAGAAAATAGAGAACTGGAATGAGAAATCTCTAGGTGAATTACCAAGAGAAGCACAGAAGGTATTTGTAAGACGGGAGGATGTGAAGGAAAAACAGAAAACAAAAATGATGGTTGCAACTGTAAATGAGGTAGTGAGCAAACAGGGACAAGCGGGGATAGGAGAACCTAGAAGAGGGTATCAGGATGTAGGATTCAGAGGAAGAGGAAGAGGACGTGGCAGAGGGAGTCGGGGGAGACGGGGAGGATACAACAATAGTCAACAGGCGGGGTGTTTTAACTGCGGGAGAATGGGTCACTTCATACGGGACTGCCCGGACAGGGAACGGGAATACAGAGCTGCTAATGACATGAATTACACAGATACCGAATAGGGAAGTCAGGGGTTCCCCCTCTCGGGGATTCACCGAGACCCCTTGCTAAACATAGAGGTGGGTCCCCATAGAGAAGATACCGTGTTCCTAGTGGACACCCGAGCGGCAAGATCATCTTTGAATTTCAAACCAAAGGGGGCGGAGGTATCGGAAAAAAACCTAAATGTTTCGGGAGTAAAAGGAGAACGTTTTGAAGTCCCCATATTTGAACCCATAATCCTCCGATTACAAAATGAGGAAATCAGGGAACGACTCTTGTATATACCCGGTCTGAGCTACAACCTATTGGGAAGAGACTTAATTATCAAATTAGGACTAGAGATTGGGGTAGAACAAGAACAATTAGTTATCACTATGGCCACTTTAACGGAAGACCAAGAGAAAGAGATAAATCCAGAAGTCTGGGCAACGTTTGAAAACAGAGGTGGACTCAAAATAACTCCTATTGAAATAACTTTGAGACAGAAAGGGGAGACGGTGTGTGTGAGACAATATCCAATTTCAGCGGAAGGTAGGAAAGGATTAGAACCCGTGATAGACAGATTGATATCAACCGGACTAATCGAACCCTGTATGTCTCCATATAACACCCCGATCTTGCCCGTAAAGAAGTCGGATGGGACTTACCGATTAGTGCAGGATTTGAGAGCCATAAATAGAATAGTTCAGGTGCGACATCCAGTCGTCCCTAACCCATACACTATTTTAAGTAAAGTACCCAATGAACACAAGTTCTTCAGCGTCATTGATCTTAAAGACGCATTTTGGGCAAGTCCCTTAGCTCCAAATAGTAGGGATCTATTCACCTTCGAATGGGAAGACCAGAAAACAGGGCGTAAACAACAATACAGATGGACGGTCCTCCCGCAAGGGTATACTGAATCTCCCAACTTATTCGGACAAGCACTGGAAAAGGTTCTGGAACAATTCCGGGTGACAAAAGGAAGTTCTCTACTCCAATATGTAGACGACTTGTTGGTCTCTGGAGAAAACCAGGGAGAGGTAGAACGAACCACAAACAAATTGTTAAATTTTCTGGGAGAACAGGGATTGCGGGTATCAAAGAATAAGCTCCGATACGTAGAAAAGGAAGTAAAATATCTAGGGCACCTGATAAGTGCGGGAAAAAGAAGGATTAGTCCCGAGCGAATAGCAGGAATTCTGGCAATAAAAATCCCCAAAACAAAAAGAGAACTCCGAAAATTCCTGGGACTGATCGGCTATTGCAGACTCTGGATAGACATGTATGCTCAGAAAACAAAGGGACTGTATCTAAAGTTACTAGAGGAGGAGCCAAACATCCTCAAATGGACAGACGAGGAGGTTAAACAGGTGGAAGATCTGAAAAAGGCACTCATGACGGCTCCCGTCTTGGCCTTACCCTCCTTAGAGAAACTGTTCCACCTATTTGCCACCGCAGATAAAGGAACGGCGTTAGGAGTCCTGACACAAAAGTTAGGGGATAAAAGGCAGCCTTCTTGTCCAAAATATTAGACCCAGTGTCCCGGGGATGGCCAGAATGTGTCCAAGCAATAGCGGCTACAGCCATATTGGTTGAAGAAAGTAAGAAACTGACGTTTGGGGGGTCCTTGGTGGTCAGCACCCCGCACCATGTCCGCACCATACTTAACCATCTCCCCGCCCTTTGATTAACGGACTCTAGAATCCTCAAATATGAGGCTGTATTAATGGAAAGAGACGATTTGTGCCTCACAGTGGATTCTTCCCTTAACCCAGCCACTTTCCTGTGGCAAGGGACCGAGAACAATGAACAAACAGAGGTGCAACATGAATGCGCAGACATCATAGAATACCAAACTAGGGTTAGACCTGATCTCAGAGACATCCCGCTGCACGCCGGTAAACGTATATTTATAGACGGGTCGTCCCGGTTCATTCAAGGGAAAAAGCATAATGGGTACGCGGTAGTAGATGGCAGCGAACATAGAGTAATAGAAGCCGACAGGCTACCTAACTCTTGGTCGGCTCAGACCTGTGAATTTTATGCATTAAGCCGGGCTTTGAAAGAACTAGAGGGCAATGATGGAAGCGTCTATACAGATTCAAAATATGCATTTGGAGTAGTACATATATTTGGGACGATATGGCAGGAACGAGGATTGATAAACAGTAGAGGAAAAGAACTGGTCCATGAGGAATTGGTAAAACAAGTCCTAACAAATTTGATGCTCCCCAGGGAAATAGCAGTAGTACATGTGAAGGGACACCAACGAGGAGACTCGTTGGAAATGAGAGGTAATAAATTAGCAGATGAGATGGCAAAAGGAGCAGCCCTGAACCCTGAACCCATCACCATGTGTATTATGACCCCAGTCATAAATACTCCCCAGGAGATACCATATTTCACAGAAAAAGAGAAAGTAGAATTAAAACAGTGGGGTGTGGAGGAGGATTCAACGGGAAGATGGCGGATGCCGGATGACCGCGAAATGCTGAACAAACCAATAATGAGAGAAATAATGACTAATTTACACTCAGGGAGTCATTGGGGAATTCAGGCTATGTGTGACATAATCCTAAGGAAATATGGGTGCAAGGGCATGTACACTGTAGCCAAACAAGTATGCGAGGGATGCATGTCCTGTATCAGAATCAATAAGGGGGCCCTTAGAAAACAGACTATGGGTGGGAGGGAACCAAGCCTGAGACCCTTCCAAAGTATACAGGTAGATTTCATTGAACTACCACCCGTGGGAAGACTGAAGTACGTGCTAGTCCTGGTAGACCACCTTACGGGTTGGGTAGAAGCTTACCCTACAACCACCGCCACCGCAGGCGGAGTCTCTAAAATCATTCTGGAGCAAATAATTCCCCGATACGGGTTGGTAGAAAATATAGACTCGGACAGGGGAAGTCACTTTACCTCTAAGGTCTTGCAAGAAATCATGAGAAGTTTGGAGATAAATTGGGACTTCCACACTCCTTGGCACCCCCCCTCATCAGGATGGGTGGAAAGGATGAATCAAACCCTTAAAAATCATTTGTCAAAAATAATACTAGAAACTAGGCTCCCCTGGACAAAATGCTGACCGATAGCCCTTCTAAGAATCCGAACGGCTCCAAGAAAAGATTTGGGGTTGTCCCCATACGAAATGCTGTTTGGATTGCCATACCTTGGAACAATGGGAGAATTGCCCATTGCAGAATGTAAAGATATCTATGTAAAGAAATATATACTGGCACTGTTTTCCTCATTATCATTCCTCAGGAGACAAGGACTGCTCGCGCAGACACCTCCCCTTGAATTCGCAGTCCACAAATTTAAACCAGGAGATTGGGTACTGGTGAAATCGTGGAAGGAAACCAAGCTTCAACCCACTTGGGACGGACCGTTCCTGGTCTTGTTAACCACAGAGACTGCCATACGAACCGCGGAAAAAGGTTGGACTCATTACAGCAGAACAAAGGGACCCGTGAAATCACCACCTGAACAGGAACAATGGCATGTGGAGGCCACTGAGGAACCATTAAAGATAAGGTTGAAAAGACACTGAATCCTGAACTATTCAATAATATGACGAAACTACAGCTAAAATGGACTATGCAATGTATAATAATATTAATAATGTGGGGGGACGGAAACGGTCGTCTGGTTACATTGACAATCCCAGAAAGTCGGTACCCTCAGGTAATACGGACTGATCTATGCACCCTCATAGACTGCGAGTCAGCGGGGAATGGAAAGGAGTTTAGGGTGGTGTCTCTTGATTATTACCAAGGGGGGGCGATTACCGAGAGGGGGGGGTTGGCTGAAAAGGTTGTGCCATTTGCTCAATCGCAGAGGGGCACCACCGGTCGTATCCATTCACCAGATTAGTGGAAATTCCCCCTCAACGTGCAAGACTGGAACTTGTCGCCCCATATACATCACCGTAAAACACACGGCCTGGACCGAGGCAGGCAATCAGTGTTGTTCACTAAGAAATGAGATGTTCGGGGTAAAAAATGAAAAATAGCGAGACTAAATGCTGCTTCCGTATTTCAATAGACCAGTGGGCAACTCCCACTAATGGAACTGGGAACGACAAGATGGAGGAAGGACAGGGAGTTAAAATAATTCAAGTAAAAGATTTAGAGAAAGCCTTTGAGATAGAGACCGGCTATGAGGAACAGAATGCGTGGATTGAGTGGGTGAGGTACTCGGCCCAGTCGCTGGAGAAAGACAATTGTTATGCTTGTGCATCAGGTAGACCACAGGCCCATATGGAGCCCTTTCCAATGGGGTGGAAAGAAAATAGAGGGAGCATGGAATGCATGATGGCCTTGTACCAAGATGAGAACGCCTGGGGCAACAAGACCTGCACTGCCCCATCTCTGATGTTTCCTCCTGTTAAGCAGAAACAATCAGCAAACCCTCCCTCCTTCTTGGTTACCGTGACGCATCATAAATCGTGTATAAGTCGTTCTGATACGGGACTAAGTAAAGATGTGGGAGACCTCAAGACTTGTCTTGAGACTAAGAACGTGACCACCCAGGGCAATTACTCATCACTAAAAATACCACGTGCAGATATATGGTGGTATTGCGGAGGAAAGATCCTAAGACCCACTCTACCCCCCCAATGGAAAGGGACATGCGCATTAGTTCAGCTAGCCATACCGTTCAGTATAGCCTATGAAAGACAAGAGGAGAAGGGGAGTGTAAAAGGGGAACGATCTAC
The DNA here is from genome assembly GCF_047496885.1 of Scyliorhinus torazame. Taxonomy (NCBI): domain Eukaryota; kingdom Metazoa; phylum Chordata; class Chondrichthyes; order Carcharhiniformes; family Scyliorhinidae; genus Scyliorhinus; species Scyliorhinus torazame. The sequence continues at coordinate 87,005,231 of NC_092724.1, forward strand.
ACGAAGCATACCCACCTCATTTGATGACAGAATTTACCTGGACTCCATTGGCATTCCCAGAGGAGTACCAGACGAGTTCAAAGCCCGAAATCAGATCGCAGCTGGGTTCGAGTCCCTCTTCTGGTGGGTTACGATCAATAAGAATGTAGATTGGATAAACTATATGTACTATAATCAACAGAGGTTCATAAATTATACCAGAGACGCCGTAAAGGGCATAGCGGAACAACTGGACGCAACCAGTAGAATGGCCTGGGAGAATAGATTGGCTCTGGATATGATTTTGGCAGAGTAAGGTGGTGTATGCGTTATGCTCAAAGGACAGTGTTGCACATTTATCCCCAACAACAGGGCACCCGATGGATCGATTACCCGTGCGCTACAAGGATTAACCACTCTGGCTGAGGAAATGGCAGACAACTCGGGGGCAGACACATCCATGACTGGGTGGCTTGAATCAATGTTTGGGAAATGGAAAGGGTTAATTGTATCCATCCTCACCTCCATTATCGTAGTAATAGGAGCATTGGCGGCAATAGGCTGTTGCATCATCCAGTGCGTAAGAGGCTTGGTGCAGAGGCTCATCGAAGCAGCCTTGACCAAGCAGATGTCATTACCCCTGGGTAAAGGAGGCCAGGAAACAATTTGCCTACTAGAAAGAGGGAAGACTGAAGGAGAGGATGACCCCATAGAAAGAGAGGTTGAGAGGATGTTGGACAATTTTGGGGCAGGCTAGAAGGGGCGACAGAGTGTAAAAAACAAGAGTAAAAAGAAAAAAAGGGGGAATTATGAGAAATTAGCATTTTATGTTGTTTTTACATGAATAAATCTGGTTCACAAATAAAATGTCAACAATAGTGCTTGATGGGAAATAAGATGTCAAGTGGAGTTTTGTGTAAGCTGCAGTGCCAAAGTTGTTGTAACTGTGTACGTGACTGACCTTCGGGAATGAACAGAACTTACAATAACAGGATGCAGGTGCAGATGGGGGCCTCATCCTACGTCATTTTTAGCTGACGGTTCAAGGGTGTACCAGGAGCTAACAGAAACCACTGCTAGGCGAAGCAAGGCGGAAGCCAAAATGAACATAACAAGTCCAAATAAGGAATCACTGATAAGGAAACTGCCATCAAGGCAGAGAGTGGGGTGTGTTTCTCAAAGATTGTATATAAAAAACAATGCTGTGCTAATTCTGTGTGTTTGCTAATGTTGACAGGCGGCACCCGTTCTTGCAAGATCGATTGAAAAAAATACTTCTTCAGAATTTGGCTAAGTGTAAATTATTATCAAGTGAGCGGTGTTTCTCACAGGCTGGGCTGCGAACCATCCAACAGAAGCGGGTCAAATCCCGAACTTCAGATTATTCTTCCCGTTTTACCCTGTTAGTTACTCTGACAGAGATGGAGGAAAAAATCTAACTCCAGAGTAACTATTTAAACACCCAGATCAAGCCCCACGGGGGACACCCGGCACACCCCACTACCCCCCAGAGGACCCATCACACCAAGCACCCCACTCCCCAGCCGCAGGGGATTGACATCCTCGACCTGACACCCTCCGCCGACTTGATCGGGCCCGAGCCTACGACAAAACCCAACCAAAACCCTCCTAACTGTGTGCTAATCAGACCAATATTGCACGGGTGGAGGCCTTTTGTGCGCCGGTGTTGACCATGGGTTAGGATGTCCCACGTCTGGGGTACAGGGTGAGGGCAGTGGATGAGGCAAAGGACCGGGCGGCCATGTCACAGGCAGCCAGGTCCATGGGCCGCATGAACTTTGTGGCCCAGTCACAATGGGCTATAGTTGCGGGCATCGAGGGAATCGGCCTGGCTCTGGCTCACCTGAACCAGACACAGAGGGACCTGGCAAAGTCTCTGAGTGACATGGCACAGTCCCTGTGCGCCATGGCTGCGAGAATCGAGACCCTGGTCGAGTCGAGAGTGACCCTCCAGGACTAGCAGCGTCAGGCGATGGTGGAGCCTCCGGGGCTCGCTCTGGCCGCACCCCTGTCCCAAAGAGTAGCCCGTGGGCCATCGGGCACCCCTAGGAAGGAGGTGATGGGGCCTGCCCCACGGGGGCGGTGCCAGAGCACCTCAGCACCTCTGAACCCCCCCCCCCCCCCCACCTGACCTGGCACATCTGATAGACAACGGTAGAGCAGAGTGGCACCACGCCATCTATGTCACCCCGAAGACTGCCAGGCCCCTCCGGGCTCAGTCGCTCAAGAGGATGGCTGCCAAAGGGGGCCCCCGTCACAGGGTAAGATACGCAGCAGGCTGCCTCCATTTCTGATGCACCTGGGGACCCACCCAGATGGACCGTTAGGGCACATAAGGCTAGAAAGTTAGGTAAGGGTGTAATACATAGGTTAGTTATAGGGGCAAGGGCACAATATTTGTATATATCAGAATAAACACTTGTACACCAACGCTGAGATCTGCATCAGTGCTCTGTCTGTAGGGAGTGGTGGATGGGCTGGGCTGGGTCAGGTTCAGAGGGTATACCGAGTGGGTTTGTGGGTGTTCGCTGCTGTGGGGTGTGGCCGTTGATGGTGGGTACGGGCCTGGATCCGAGGGAAGTTGGAGGCCATCCCCAGTGATGCCCCCGGAGACGGCAGAGGATGAGGCTAGATATGTGGGGGTGCCATGTGGTAAGGCCTCACTGGTGCATGTCCCACCACCGCACATTGCCCCAGTACCACATCCTGCCCCCCCCCCCCCCCCCCCCCATCCCGCAACCCAGACCACACCCCCACCCCCGACCGCATCCCCACCTCCATGGCACAGTCAGGAGGGTTTTGGTCGGGCTGTCGTAGGGTCGGGCTCGGGCAAGAATTAGGGAGCATAAGGTGGGAACAGAAACTGTCAGGGAAAGGCACAAATGAAAAGTGGAGCTTGTTCAAGGAACAAATACTGCGTGTCCTTGATAGGCATGTCCCTGTCAGGCAGGGAGGAAATGGCCGTGTGAGGGAACCATGGTTCCCAAAAGAGGTTGAATGTCTTGTCAAAAGGAAGCGTATGTAAGGATGAGAAAACAAGTTTTACCTGGGTCGCTTAAGGGTTACAAGGTAGCAAGGAATTAGCTAAAAAAAGGGCTTAAGAGAGCTAGGAAGGGGCATGAGAAGTCCTTGGTGTGTCGGAGCAAGGAAAACCCCAAGGCCTTTTACTCTTATTTGAGAAATAAAAGAATGAGCAGGGTGAGGTTAGGGCCGGTCAAGGACAGTAGTGGGAACTTTTGCATGGAGTCAGAAGAGATAGGAGAGGCGCTGAATGAATACTTTTCTTCAGTGTTCACCAAGGAGAGGGGCCATATTTTTGCGGATGAGAGTGTGATACAGGCGGGTAGGCTGGAGGAGGTAGATGTTCTGAGGAAGGATGTATTAGCAATTTTGAAAAACCTTAGGTTCAACAAGTCCCCTGGGCCAGATGGGATATATCCTAGGATTCTTTGGGAGGCAATGGATGGGATGCAGAGCCTTTGGCTTTGATCTTTGGGTCCTCACTGTCCATTGGGATAGTGCCAGAAGACTGGAGAGTGGCGAATGTTGTTCCTCTGTTTAAGAAAGGGAATAGGAATGACCTTGGTAATTATAGACCGGTTAGTCTTACTTCGGTGGTCGGTAAGTTATTGGAAAAGGTCCTGAAGGATAGGATTTATGACCATTTGGAAAGATGCAGCTTAATCCGGGATAGTCAACACGGATTCGTGAAGGGTAGGTCTTGCCTCACAAATTTGATTGAATTCTTTGAGGAGGTAACTAAGTGTGTAGATGAAGGTAGAGCAGTTGATGTCGTATACATGGATTTTAGTAAGGCTCTTGATAAGGTTCCCCATGGTCGGCTCATGAAGAAAGTAAGGAGGTGTGGGATAGAGGTAAATTTGGCCAATTGGATAAGTAACTGGCTATCACATAGAAGACAGAGGGTGGTAGTAGAAGGAAAATTTTCAGACTGGAGACCAGTTACCAGCCGTGTACCACAGGGATCAGTGCTGGGTCCTCTGTTATTTGTGATTTTTATCAATGACTTGGAGGAGGGGGCTGAAGGGTGGGTCAGTAAATTTGCTGATGACACCAAGATTGGTGGAGTAGTGGATGAAGTGGAGGGCTGTTGATAGGCTGCAAAGAGACATTGATAGGATGCAGAGCTGGGCCGAAAAATGGCAGATGGAGTTTAACCCTGATAAGTGTGAGGTGATTCATTTTGGTGGAAAAAATTTGAATGCGGATTACAGGATCAACGGCAGGGTTCTGAGGAATGTGGAGGAACAGAGAGATCTTGGGATTCATGTCTACAGATCTCTGAAGGTTGCCACTGAAGTGGATAGAGCAGTGAAGAAGGCCTATAGTGTGTTAGCGTTTATTAACAGGGGGCTTGAGTTTAAGAGCCGCGGGGTTATGCTGCAACTATACATGACCCTGGTGAGACCACATTTGGAGTATTGTGTGCGGTTCTGGTCACCTCACTATAGGAAAGATGTGGAAGCATTGGAAAGGGTGCAAAGGAGATTTACCAGGTTGCTGCCTGGTTTGCAGGATAGGTCTTATGAGGAAAGGTTGAGGGAGCTAGGGCTTTTCTCTTTGGAGTGGAGTAGGATGAGAGGCGACTTAATAGAGGTTTATAAGATGATGAGGGGGACAGATAGAGTGAATGTTCAGAGACTATTTCCTCGGATGGATGTAGCTGTTACAAGGGGGCATAACTATAAGATTCAAGGTGGGAGATATAGGAGGGATGTCCGAGGTAGGGTCTTTACTCAGAGAGTGGTTAGGGTGTGGAATGGACTGCCTGCTGTGATAGTGAAGTCGGACACTTTAGGAACTTTCAAGCGGTTATTGGATAGGCACATGGAGCACACCAGAATGACAGGGAATGGGATAGCTTGACCTTGGTTTCAGTCAATGCTCGGCACATCATCGAAGGCTGAAGAGAGGCCTGTTCTGTGCTGTACTGTTCTATGTCTATGTTAAGTCGGGGGAGGGTGTCAGATCGAGGATGGCAATCCCCTGTGGCTGGGGAGTGGGGTGCTTGGTGTGATGGGTCCCCTGGGGGGTAGTGGGGTGTGCAGGGTGTCCCATGTGGGGCTTGATCTGGGTATTTAAATAGTTACTCTGGAGTTAGATTTGATTTTTTTCCTCTAACTGTCAGAGTAACTATCAGAGGTTGGATGGGACCATGTGATGGAATAGTCAGCCAGCATGCAGGTGGACTGTGGAAGGTGATGCGGAGCATCAGAGCTCGTTGCAGAGCGGGTCATCATCATCCTCCATCCCATGGACCTGACCTGCTGATACTGCAAACCCAGGGCCTGAAATGAGGCAGGTAGGAAGCAGGTAGGGTGAGGGGGTGGGTGCGACTGGCTGGGTGAGGTGTGTGGGGGTGGGACCGGACCAGGCCCTCTAGTCGGTGAACCTGGAGGCGATTAGACTGTTCTGTGCCTGGTGATCCTGGCACACACGTTATGCGGCCTCCTGTGCCTGCCCGGCCTCCATGCCCTGCCCATCCTGGCAGGATCCTCCTCCGCATCCTCCTCGTTGCTGCTTTGGAATTCCTCCTCCTCCATCATGTCGCCCCTCTGCTGCGCAATGTTGTGGAGAACGCAGCAGGCGACCACGATGTGCGAGACTCTCCCTGGGCTATACTGGAGGGCCCTGATGCACTGTTCCAGCACGCCACTGGTTGCAGCATGGGCATCATTGTAGCGGGACTCTGCGTTGTCCTGTGGCCTCCAGATAAGCGTCATCAGCTTCGACTGCAGCGAATAATCCCTGCCGCTCAGGAGCCAACCAATCATCCGGGAGAGTCCCTTGAAGGTGTCGGGTACCATCGAGTTCACCAGGGTTAATGCATCGTGCACGATGCCCGGTTATCGAGCGCAGACGTGCATGATGTGCATTCGTGCACACACACCAATGGCACACTCATGGAGTAGTACCCCTTGCGGTTCCTGAAATGTACCCTGTCATGCGGCGGTGCCCATAGGCTGGGGCATTCCGGCGATGGCGACAAACCCTGCCTCCCAGACAACCTGGTGGCCTCGGTCCATATTCAGGCTGATGTATTGCACTGCCCATGCATGGTCTCCGTGACGACGCGGATGCACCTATGCACCGCGGTCTGGGAGATCTCTGACAGGTCCCCGCTCGCCGCCTGGAAGGACCCTGTTGCATAAAGGTTCAGGGCGACCATCACCTTGATGGCCACTGGGAGCAGGTGTCCTCCATAACCCCACGGTTCCAGGCGTGCCATGATGAGGCAGATATATTGGAAAGCCAGTCCGCCAGGTCCTTCAATGACAGGCGCTGTCGGTACACACAGGGCCTGATGCGGCGCCTCCTTCCCACCTCCTTGGCCTGTTGGGCAGCTCTCCATCCTCTCCGATGGCTCCTGTTCCTCTGGGGCAAGCTCTGCTGCGGCAGGGCCCTCCCTGAGCAGCTCCTGCTCATCCAGCCTGGGTGCAACCCCAAGGGCTGCGGCGGCTAGGCAGATGCCAACCACTCCTGGATAACTAATTCCATTGTCTGCAGGGGATGAAAGGCAGACATGCTAGCATGGCGGTTACCTCCATGCCGAACCAGATTCACCGGGCTGCACGGGGGCCCCTGTCTGCATTTCAACCGCTGCCCCTGCATGTCCATCCTCCCGGCTGTTCCCCCTGACACATTGCCCTCCGCACCACACCCATGATTGGTGCCTGACACGGGGGGACCGTGGGGGGGGGCCACCCCTTCCGGCAGGGATACAACTGGCTGGTGTAACCCATGCGAGGGGTACGCTCTGTGTCCCCTGTCTTGCGCCCTCCTTTGGGAGTCCTCCTTGGGTGGGCCGCATGATGCCCCACCAGCTAGGTGTCACGCAATTTGGTTGGGTGGGGGTGGGGGTGGGGGGTCGTTGACAATCCGTGCAACTATGGGCCTGTGGATGGTCAGTGGGGCACGGCTGCCTTGCAGGTCACGGCAATGGCAGTCTGTGCCTGGACACCCTGAGGGGTGATACCCCACCCCATGGCCCATCCCCCAGTGGTCCCGGCTACACCCCCCCCAGCCAGCGGCAGGACCGGCAACCCAAGATTGCGCCTTTGGGATCATGTCTTACCTCCTCTCTCACCCTCATCAGCCACAGCGCCTGTTTCCCAATTTTAAATACCACAAGTGAACCCTACCATCAGTACTTCCATCTAGGGGAAGGAGGGCATCACGGGACACCCGGGAAATGCTGTTAATGATATGCCAAAGGGCGTTACTGTACAATTTGCATACCCATGTTAGTGAGTGGCATAGAGCGTATTCACGCCGCTGTCAAGGCACCAGTGCATTCCGACATCAATTTTCGGCTCGCGCAATTCTCCAACAAATCGCGGTTCTGGTGTCGCTGAACGGAGTGGCCAGCCCATTGTTTGGGGTCTTGGGGAATTTCTGCCCAGTCTAGTGGGGAGCTGAACTCGCCGGTGAGACAGGTTCCTCAAAGATCAGGGCACCATTTTCAAAGGTGCCCCAATCTTTAAGTGAGCTTGAGGGAACCCCATACTCCCACCCATGGGCAATGTCACCCCCCGCAATCATGAGCATTACTCCACAACCCCCCAAGTGTAGTCGTTGAGATCCCTGCCTTTTCAGGCCTCCCACCTCCCCCTTTTGGGCTCCCCCTTCAGAACCTCCACCCTTCACTCCTCAAAGCTTTATGAGGCCCCTTCATAACCGCCCTTCACCCTCACTGTTCATACCCCCCTCTTTCCTCGTTTCATGGGCATGCGCTTCTCAGGGCTCCGACTCTTTTTAGTGCCACCCTGGCAGTGCCACCCAGGCACTCGGCAGTGCCAGGGGTGGTAGTGTCAAGGTGTCAGACCAATATTGCCAAGATGCTAGGCTGGTAGTGCCAAGGTGCCCAGGTGCCAGAGGGAGAACCATCCATCCAGGGGTCTCCAATGGCCTGGAAAACTCCCGGGTGCCTTTATGCCTGGCCCATGTTTGTGTTGACCAGTATGAAATGGCGCCTGGTTGAGGAGTCGCTGGGGAGGTCTTTAGTTCCCGAGTGCCGGGAAAGTCCAGTGCATGCATATTTAATTGAGCATAATGACTCATTTAAATATGCTGATCTCAACCTCGCCCAGTTAGGTTGAATCTCACAAGATGTCTCGTGTGTTGCGAATCTCGCGAGAGGCTTCTCACAAGATTCAACGGCCTTGCCGCATCATAAAGGCAGGCACAACGAGTCCGGTAAATGTGCCCAATATCTTTCCTCTCTATTACATTAAACTCATTCTTTTAGAAATAATATTTTAATGAATGTTTCATATTTAACAAACAGGAAATAAACTACAACACAACAACTATGAACATTTCACAAACATGGTGCAATTGTGGCATTAACAATACAAGAAATCAGAGATATAGAAAAAAATACAGAACAAAAGCTACATCCAAACCTCCCCCCCTCCCCCCCCCCCTCCCCCCCCCCCCCCCCCCGCCCTGTATCCTGTCTAACCCCACCAATAAAACCTACCTCCCCCCCCCCAACAGCTGATGATAATGAACTCTTTGAAGTATGAGATAAATGGCTGCCAGCTCGGGTAGAATCCCTCCACCAATCCCCTAACGGTGTACTTGACTTTATCCAGGTATAAAAAGTCCATAAGGTTACCCAACCAGGCCAAGGCACTGTTGTCACTCTCAATGCTTCCTCCAAGTAGTATTCAAAATGGAGGAGCACTGATTCATCAGCTGAGGGGACATGGTACGTGGTAATTAGCAGGAGGTTTCCTTGCCCATGTTTGACCTGAAGCCATGAGACTTCATGGGGTCCAGAGTCGAGATTCAGGATTCCCAGGGAAACTCCCTCCTGACTATAAACCACTCTGTGCTGCCACCTCTGCTGCGTCGGGATGAGTAATTCACCCTCTGACTTGCCAAGGAACAAGTATGTTTACCTAGATGTGTGCAACTCCAAAAACACTCAAGAAGCTCAACACCATCCCGGTCAAAGCAGCCCCGCTTTATCTGCAGTATTCCAAACAGTGTAACATTCATTCCCTCCACCACTGACTCATGGTAGCAGCCGTGTGCACCATCTACAAGATGCACTGGAGAAACCCCTTAATGTTCCTCAATAGCAGCATCCAAACCCTTGACCTCTACCACCTAGAAGCAGGGACGGATTTCCAACACAACACACCGTGCTGTGGTACGGGGCCCAAACATGAATGAGTGTGTGCTGAATGAAGTCCCGTCTTTCTGCTTAGCAGTGTTCAACAAATCTCCTGGCAGCTTCCCCATCTCAAGACACTATGGTCGCCTTCCTTAATCCTAATTATGTTTGCTTTAGAGTCGCCAGGTATCTCTCGATACCGCCACAAGCTTCAAACCCGGATTGACCAAAGTCAATACTATTTATTTACACACACAGTAATATCTATTCATGCACAAAGTGCTACAAACTAAACTATCTCTAATGCTAATGCCTATACTTAGCTTCGGGTGCCCACTCAGTCAGAGGAACAATGGCCGTTGTTCGGATCTGGGGTTGTTGGGTTCGAAGTGGTACAGGAGAACAGCTAAGGTTGTCTGTCTGGTAGCGAATGTTGACTTACTTGCTTCTGGTGCAGCTGGTGGACGGGTCTCTCCGCTTTGAGAGCCACATCCAAGAGAGCGATTCTCTCATGGGGGTTTCTTCTTATACCCGGAGGGGCTTCGCACGCTTTTAGGCGGACCTTAACCTTGGCCCCAATTAATTGGACCGCTTCTCGATCACTGGTATTGATCTTGACCAAAGGGGTGGGTGCCCTGATGGCTGGGTGTGTCTTTGGTGGCCGTTGGCTTTGCTTTGTTTGTGCTTTCGGTTGGGCGCCGGGATGTCTGAAACAGTATCAGTTGCTTGAGTGTCTTTCCTTTGTTCCCGGAGATGGGCCATCAATATATTAATTGACCTATAGTTTCAATTCCATCTGGGAGCTATTTCTCCAATATGCATACAGGCTCTGTGCTTGCTTGTTTTCCTAACATTGTCCACAGTTCCCTACAGTCTTTGCAAGCGCCCATTTTGTATTCTGGAAGTGGCCATCCCAAATGGCTACACTCCCTCCTTGTGATCCTCAACGCGAAGCGTGAAGGATCATATTACTGAGTCTTCTTTGTTCTCCTCCTGAGTCAGGCACACTTAAGCAAGGACAGGCTCTATGCTACTCTGTCCTATGAATTAGAACTTTTACCTAAATTGCTTTATGTACACACGTCATTATAAAATTTTACGGGGCGCTATGACATTCAGGCATGCATTACAAAATAAAAACACGGGAACCTCTAATTATTCTTATCTAAGCTAGCCTTAATCAATGATAAGCATGTACAACATTTTAAACTGTACAGTAGCAGCAACTTGTGTTTCTGTGGCTTGGCAGTCAAGCACAGAGTTTTACACTTTTATTAGAGCAAGTAAACAAACAAAAAAACGGCTGATGCACTTTAATTCACTTAAAGAGAGTAGGGGCTTTGTTGAAGTCCGAAAATAGGGGATCTGAATGTGTATACCGGAGTGCGGGAGGCTTTCCTCCGCCGTTTCCTAAGTCTTAGTGTCTGAACAACACTGCAGAGTATTTGCAGTTACTAATATTGCTTCAACAACGTAGGACAGGGAATACCAAGTAATGAACTTGTCACACCAGGTTGGGGTATCGGTTGCTATCTCTGGGTACAGTGTATGGCAGGGATGGGAAACATTCACGGCCTGTGTGGTAGGGGTCAGGGGGGTCACATCCGCGCGCAACTGTAGGGATCCCGCAAATATCCAAATGTAGACCATGATGTTTGCCTTCATGTTCTTTTCTTTCTTCCGTAGTCTTCCTGAGGCTTCTGTGGTTCTGGATTTCTGCGGACACAAGCATAATTTCTGTTATTATCTTGTTTAAGATCTCGTATGTCTGTCTGTCTGTCGTTTTATTGCCAATTACCCATTATAATTGGTCACCATCTGTGACTCCCTCATTTTTTTTTAAACCAAATATTTTTGGACAAGACATCCGAGAAGAAAATACTGACACAGCGCGAGCAGTCTCGCAGCCTGTGCGGTCGATGCGGTGAATGTACCATCCCAGTGTTTGAGGATGTAAATAGCATATGGAAAACAACCTAAGGGTCGCCGTAAAACAAACAAAAGAGTTTTGAACTAAAAGTTCCAAATGGGGTGCATATGGGCCACGGCAGAGCAAGAATAGGTGGAATCCCCGGGTAGGACGGTGACCAGTGCCGTATGTGCTCTACCCGAGCGTAGCTGACCAGATGAGGTCCACAGGCAGGGCGGGGACCAGTGCCGTTACTCCACTGCCTGAGTGACCGGACAAGAACGGTAAGAATTTGTGAACGGTAAGAACTGCCAGTGGGCGTTAAAAGAGTGGTGGCGTGGAGCCATGAAAACTTTAAGTGGACAAACAACATTCAACATTTACAATAACAAACATTTAATGCAACACACAAACATTACAAAAATCGTGCAGGTTCCATCAGAAGGACGCCATAAATCTCCATCGGTTCCTTTTTACCATCATCTGGACAACTCATTGCTCAATAGCAAACAGAGTCGCAAAGGGGTTTGTTTGGTGGGAATCAGACTCTGAGTCATCATCTTCTCCCGGTTGCCGTACTCGTGACTGGAGTAGTTGTGCCAAAGCTGCTTGGGGCCATTGGGGTCCATCTCATCATTCCGGATGAGTCTGAACGAATTATGTCGGTGCCAGTGTTTCGCGTCGAGGTTGGAGCTGCTAGGGGGCAATCCATAATCATCGGGCGGTGGGTCTGGATCAGGGCTTTAATGTACATTATTTTAAAGGGGCCGCTGGAATCGTGTATGGAGTCGCTGGGAGTGGGGCCTGGTGCAGGGGTGTAATCGTGGCATGGTGGCATGGTGCTATCGCTATCGCTATCGCTGCTGGTTGGAGGAAGGGAGAGGCGGAGTCATGCCTCTGGGGGTGGAGTCGAAGTAGTCTCTGAGGATGGGCTGGACTGGTTGGGGGAGGGTAGGAATAGGTTGTTCATGGGTGGGGCATGTTCATCTGCTGCTGCAAGCGAGATGTCGTGTGAATGGTTGTTCTGCGAGCCATAAGCCTTAAGCTGGTTTATGTGGAACCACGCAGACTTGCCATTAGGATAGGTGATTTTGTATACGGAGGGGCTGAGTTTATCAGAGGTGGAGTACGGTCCGGCAAATTTGGGGGAAAGGAATGAACTGGGGTTGTATAGGGATAGCATGACTTGCTGCCCTACTACAAACTCTGTGGTGTGTACTGTCTGATCAAAGCAAACTTTGCTTTGCTTCTTGTGTGTCCCAAGTCTAACAGCTGCTGCAAGCTGGGCTGCTTTTACATTCTGTATAATCTGCTGAACTGCTTTCTCATGGGTGAGGGCGGTGACTGTGGGGCTGGCCAAATCCAGTCCTAACAAATATTCTTTTTTTTAAAAATATATATTTATTAAAGTTTTTTAACACAATTTTTCTCCCTTACAAACAATAACCCCCCCCCACCGTAACAAAAAAAACAAGAAATCACGCAGAGCAAAATATATACATGGCAAAATTATATATTTACACAGCTTTGTACACTGGCCCTCACCCGTACGTGCCAGTTTCCCCAACCCTTCATGTTATCTCTTGCTCATCCACCCTCCCAGGCAGCCCCCCTCTCCCCCCCCCCCTCCCAGGATGCCCCCCCCCAAAGGTTGCTGCTGACCGACCTTCCTCTAACGCTCCGCGAGATAGTCTAGGAACGGTTGCACCGCCTGTAAAACCCCTGCGCAGACCCTCTCAAGGCGAACTTAATCCTCTCCAACTTTATGAACCCAGCCATATCATTTATCCAGGCCTCCAGGCTGGGGGGCTTCGCCTCCTTCCACATTAGCAAGATCCTTCGCCGGGCTACTAGGGACGCAAAGGCCAGAATGCCGGCCTCTTTCGCCTCCTGCACTCCCGGTTCGTCCACTACTCCAAATATTGCTAGCCCCCAGCTTGGCTTGACCCGGACTGTTACCACCTGAGATATTGCTCCCGCCACTCCTCTCCAGAACCCCTCCAGTGCCGGGCATGACCAAAACATATGGACATGGTTCGCCGGGCTCCCTGAGCACCTTCCACATCTGTCCTCTACCCCAAAGAACCTACTCAACCTCGCCCCAGTCACGTGCGCTCTGTGGACCACCTTAAATTGTATCAGGCTGAGCCTGGCACACGAGGAGGAGGAATTAACCCTACCTAGGGCATCAGCCCACAGACCTTCCTCGATCTCCTCCCCCAGCTCCTCCTCCCATTTACCCTTCAACTCTTCTACCAGCGCTTCCCCCTCTTCTTTCAACTCCTGGTGTATTTCCGACACCTTGCCCTCCCCGACCCATACACCCGAGATCACCCTATCTTGAACTTCTTGTGCCGGGAGCAACGGGAATTCCCTCACCTGTCGCCTCACAAAAGCCCTCACCTGCATATATCTAAAGGCATTTCCCGGGGGTAACTCGAACTTCTCCTCCAGTGCCCCTAGGCTCGCAAACGTCCCGTCGATGAACAGGTCCCCCATTCTTCCAATCCCCGCCCGATGCCAGCTCTGGAACCCCCCGTCCATCTTCCCCGGGACAAACCGGTGGTTACCCCTGATCGGGGACCACACCGATGCTCCCATTGCACCCCGGTGCCATCTCCACTGGCCCCAGATCCTTAGCGTTGCGGCCACCACCGGGCTCGTGGTATACTTTGTCGGAGAGAGCGGCAGTGGTGCCGTCACCAACGCCCCCAGGCTCGTTCCTTTACAGGACGCCATCTCCATCCTCTTCCATGCCGCCCCCTCTCCCTCCATAACCCACTTGCGGATCATCGCCACATTTGTTGCCCAGTAGTAGCTCCCCAGGTTTGGCGGTGCCAACCCTCCTCGGTCCCTACTGCGTTCCAGGAACCCTCTCCTTACTCTCGGGGTCTTATTCGCCCACACAAACCCCATAATACTCCTGCCTACTCTCTTAAAAAAGGCCTTAGTGATCACGATGGGAAGGCACTGAAACACAAACAGAAACCTCGGAAGGACCACCATTTTGACCGACTGCACTCTACCCGCCAGCGAGAGCGGTAACATGTCCCATCTTTTGAAATCCTCCTCCATTTGCTCCACCAACCTCGTCAGATTCAGTTTATGTAGGGTCCCCCAACTCCTGGCTATCTGGATCCCCAGATACCGAAAGCTCCCCTCCGCCCTCCTCAGCGGTAGGTCCCCTATCCCTCTTTCTTGGTCCCCTGCCTGTAATACAAAGAGCTCACTCTTCCCTACATTGAGCTTATAGCCCGAAAACTCCCCAAACTCCCTTAGAGTCTGCATGACCTCCACCATCCCCTCCATTGGATCCACCACGTACAGCAACAGGTCATCCGTATATAGCGACACCCGATGCTCTTCTCCCCCTCGGACCACCCCCGTCCATTTATTAGACTCCCTCAATGACATGGCCAATGGTTCGATCGCCAATGCGAACAACAGGGGGGACAGGGGGCACCCCTGCCTCGTCCCTCGGTACAGTCGAAAGTACTCCGACCTCCGCCGGTTCATCACTACACTTGTCATCGGGGCTCTGTAAAGGAGCTTAACCCAATTGATAAACCCTACCCCGAACCAAAACCTGCGCAGCACCTCCCAGAGGTACTCCCACTCTACTCGGTCAAAGGCCTTCTCCACGTCCATAGCTGCCACTATCTCCGCCTCTCCCTCCTCCGATGGCATCATTATCACGTTTAAGAGCCGCCGCACATTGGTGTTTAGTTGCCTGCCCTTTACAAATCCCGTCTGGTCCTCGTGGATTACCCCCGGGACACAGTCCTCGATCCTCGTGGCCAGCACTTTTGCCAGCAACTTTGCATTGAGGAGCGAGATCGGCCTGTACGATCCACATTGCAGTGGGTCCTTGTCCCGCTTTAGGATCAAAGAAATTGTCGATTCCGACATTGTCGGGGGCAGGGTCCCCTCCTCTCTTGCCTCATTAAAGGTCCTCACCAGTAGCGGGGCCAACAGGTCTGCGTACTTCCTGTAGAACTCCACCGGGAATCCGTCTGGTCCCGGGGCCTTCCCCGCCTGCAAGCTCCCCAAACCCTTGCTCAGCTCCTCCAACCCAATTGGTGCCCCCAAACCAGCCACCTCTTGCTCCTCCACCCTCGGGAATCTCAGCTGATCTAGGAATCGTCTCATCCCCTCTTCCCCCGCTGGGGGCTGGGATCTGTACAGCTCTTCATAAAAGGCCTTGAATACCTCGTTTATTTTCGTCGCACTCCGAACCGTGGCTCCCCTTCCATCTTTGACTCCCCCTATTTCCCTCGCTGCCATCCTCTTACGGAGCTGGTGTGCCAGCAGCCGACTAGCCTTTTCCCCATACTCGTAGGTCGCCCCCTGCGCTTTCCTCCACTGTGCCTCCGCCTTCCCTGTGGTCAACAGGTCAAACTCCGTCTGGAGCCGTCGTCTTTCCCCAAGTAATCTTTCCTCCGGGGCCTCTGCGTATCTCCTGTCCACTCTCAAAATCTCCCCCACTAACCTCTCCCTTTCCATACCCTCTGTCTTCTCCCTATGAGCCCTAATGGAAATTAGCTCTCCCCTGATCACCGCCTTCAATACCTCCCATACCACCCCCACCCGCACCTCCCCGTTGTCGTTGGCCTCCAAGTACCTTTCGATACACCCCCTCACCTTCCCACACACCACCTCATCCGCCAGCAGTCCCACATCCAGCCGCCACAACAGGCGTTGGTCCCTCTCCTCTCCCAGCTCCAGTTCCACCCAGTATGGGGCATGGTCCGAAACGGCTATAGCCGAATACTCCGTCCCCTCCACCCTCGGGATGAGCGCCCTACCCAGAACAAAGAAATCTATCCGGGAGTAGGCTTTGTGTACATGGGAGAAGAAAGAAAATTCCCTGGCCTGCGGCCTTGCAAACCGCCATGGGTCCACTCCCCCCATCTGATCCATAAACCCCCTAAGTACCTTGGCCGCCGCCGGCCTCTTTCCAGTCCTTGATTTGGAGCGGTCTAGTGCTGGATCCAACACTGTATTGAAGTCCCCTCCCATTATCAGGCCTCCTATCTCCAGGTTCGGAATGCGCCCCAACATGCGCTTCATGAATCCTGCATCATCCCAGTTCGGGGCGTATACGTTTACCAACACCACCCACGTCCCTTGCAGCCTACCGCTCACCATTACATATCGCCCTCCATTGTCCGCTACAATAGTCTTGGCCTCAAATGACACCCGCTTTCCCACCAATATTGCAACCCCTCTATTCTTCGCGTCCAGTCCTGAGTGGAATACCTGTCCTACCCATCCCTTTCTTAGCCTGACCTGGTCCGCCACCTTCAGGTGTGTCTCTTGGAGCATGGCCACGTCCGCCTGCAGTCCCTTTAAGTGCGCGAACACTCGAGCCCTCTTCACCGGCCCATTCAGGCCCCTCATATTCCACGTTATCAGCCGGATTGGAGGGGCTCTCACCACCCCCCCCCCCACGTCCCGCCGACTAGCCATCTCCTTTTCTGGGCCAGTCCCGTGTCCACGCCTCCCTCACCCTCCAGTCCCCCAGAGGGGGGATCCCCGTCCCGACCACCTCTTCTGTGTCCCATTCCCTTTCGGCCAGTGCAGCAGCAACCCTTTCCCCCCCCCCTTCCCCCCCTCCCCTCCCCCCACTAGACCCCTGTCTAGCTTTTTTGCTCCCCCCATGTCACTCCCGTAAGTCAGCTGACGCCTGCTGACCCCAGCTTCCCCCGCTGTCCCATTGACAGCGTGGGAGTCTCCCAATCCATATGCATTCCTTTGTTCCCCTTCCCGCCTTTCTTCCCGGGAAAACACCCCGCGCTTTCCAAAGCCCGCTCCGCCCCCTCTGGCGCAGCTCCTGTCGCGGCCTCGTCTCTCTCCCCCAGCCCATGTAACATTTCCTGCGCGTGATTGACCCCCTATATACAACAACCATCACACATCAAACCTCAAACATTCCCCCTACCCTCACAAACCCTCAGTTAGAGTCCAACTTTTCGGCTTGTACAAAGGTCCACGCCTCTTCAGGCGTTTTGAAGTAATAGTGTTGGCCCTTGTATGTGACCCACAGTCGCGCTGGCTGCAGCATTCCGAATTTCACTTCTTTCCGGTACAACGTCGCTTTGGCCCGGTTGAAACCTGCTCTCCGCTTTGCAACCTCCGTGCTCCAGTCCGGGTATATTCGGATCTCTGCATTGTCCCACTTACTGCTCCGCTCCTTCTTGGCCCATCTCAGGACCCACTCTCTGTCCGTGAACCGGTGGAACCTCACCACCATCGCCCTTGGCGGCTCATTTGCCTGGGGCTTCTTCGCCAGCACCCGATGTGCCCCATCCAACTCCAGCGGCCTCGAAGGGGCCTTCGTGCCCATCATCGCCTCGAGCATCGTGCTCGCGTATGCCCCGGCATCAGCCCCCTCCACTCCCTCAGGGCGACCCAGGATTCGCAGATTCTTTCTCCTCGACCGGTTCTCCAGGTCTTCGAGTCTTCCCGCCCACCTCTTGTGTAGCGCCTCCACTCTCACCGCCAGGCCCACGAGCACGTCCTCGTTCTGACTGACTCTTTTCTGTACCTCCTGGATCTTAGCTTCGTGGACCTTCTGGGTGATCCCGAGTCCTTCAATTGCCGAAAGCATAGGCGCCAACATCTCCTTGCGCATCTCCTCGCGCTGCTCCTCGAAGCAGCGCTTGATGAACTCCTGCAGCTCCCCTTTGTCCCTGGCTGCCGCCATTTTGTTTTCTTTCCCTCGCTTCTCCCGTTGCTCCAGTGCCGCTCCTTTGGCCGTTACACTTCTGGTCCATTTAAAAAGTCTATGAAAACTCCTGAAAAAGGTCTGAGAGTCAGTTCCAGACGGGAGCTGCCGAATGCGCGACCTACTCCTCCATGGCCGCCACCGGAAGCCTCGTCCCTGCTTCTTCAATGGCCCTGGTAGATCTTTTCACAGTTGTTCCCTCTGCTGCTAGAATTCACCTTTGATAGAGTCAAGTCAGATTGCAGCTTTAAGCGTGCCCTTCCCCCGCCTGCATGCTGGAAGAGGCCCTTGTCTAAACCTGCAGCCAAAGCCAAATCCTTTACTGTTTCTGCCGGGTCTGGCAGCCAAAAGACATAACATTCCTGGGGACACTGTCAGGGGAATGCTGCAGTCTTCTTCCCACACCGGGAAACGTCAAACAAATGCCGTGGGGGCCCTGTAAAAGAGCCCAAAAGTACGTTCCAAGCGGGAGCTACCGAACATGCGACCTAGCTCTGCATAGCCGCACCCGGAAGTCCCTAACAAATATTCTGTCCCTTTCATGGGTCGTCCGGTCATGAGGGTGTGGGGGGTGTATCCTGTCGACGTGGATACCGTGTTCCTTATGAATATCAGTGCAAAGGGGAGAACTGTGTCCCAGGTGCTATTGTGTTGTTGCACCATTTTTCTGAGGGTTGCTTTTAAAGTCCTATTCATTCTTTCTACTATGCCACTTGACTGGGGATGGTATGCAATGTGGAATTTTTGTTTGATTCCGAAAATTGTAAGGACGTTTTTCATCACTCATCCTGTAAAATGGGAGCCTTGGTCGGACTCTATGCTGCGAGGAAGTCCCCATCATGTAAAGATGTGCTGAGTGAGGATCTTGGCTGTTGCTTTAGCCGTGTTCATTCTGGATGGAAAAGCTTCCACCCATTTTGTGAAGGTGTCAATGACCACCAACACATACTTGAAACCATTCCTGCAGGGGGATAGGGGTCCTATATAATCAATTTGCAAGTTCGTCCAAGGGCCATAAACGGGGGGGGGGGTGGTGACTAAGTTGACCTTTCCTTGCATATCTGTCCGGATTGTTCTGGGCACAGATTAAACAGTTCTCAATGTAGTGCGTTACATTGGCTTTTAAATCGGGCCACCAGCAGAGCGGTCTGAGATGGGCTAAGGTGGCCTCTATGCCTTGATGTCCATGGTTGTCATGGAATTGGCAAATAATCTGATTCCTGTCCTGGCTGGGGACTACATAAATTCCTTCTTTTAAAATCACACCGTCATGTGTTGTCAACACGTTCTTGTATTTATCATAGGGGGCTGGGAAGTTGCCTTTTAAAACTTCTCTGAGCTGTGCGTCTTCTTTTTGGACCTTTGCTAAATCCTGAATGTTGGTCTGTGAGACTGGGTCACTCTCGGGGCGGGGGGGGGGGGGGGGGCCAAAAGTAACCGTGTCTGGAACCTGCCTTTGCTAGGGCGTCTGCCTTAACGTTACCAGAGGGGGAAGAACGATGGTGACTACGAACTTTAATAATGCCCTATTTCCGATCTCTTGCTGTCTTTACAAAGAAAATTACAGCACAGGTGACGAATGTGATATAAAATAGTTACTTTAAAGATATTAGTTACTGTAATGTAGATATAGGCCGGTCTAATTCTAGTGAGTTCACAGACAAAGGATTTCAGAACTCATGGCAAAGGAGGAGGGATGGGGTGTCCAGTGGAGGAGGAGAAAAGGATGCTGGGTAGTAGGAGGCCAGGGAAAAGGATGAGAAGTGAGCCAATCAGGATGTATGGCCAGGTCAGGAAGGGGAATCGTGTATGTGAAACTTGATGCCATTTGAATGTATTGGCAGAGATCCCTTTGTCTCCTTCCTCATTCGTTTCCCAGGGGTCCAGGAGACTGGTTCTGTGTTCTGTGTCTGTGTGAAACGAGTCAGACTTGCAAGTCAAATAAAAATAACTAATGCTATGCCTGCAAATCCATCTCGAGTTTTATTGAGGCCAGGCTGACGGGTAAAGAAATTTATATTTTGTCATTTGGTGCCGGAAACCCGGGATTTCTCCAGACGGCCATCAGCCAGCTGCGAAATCAGAATTAGACTGATTTTGGACAAAGGAGAGTGGAAAAGGGGCCCACAATGTATAGCTGGAAAATGACCGCGCATTGATTTTTCCCCTCTTCTTATGGTCTGATTAGTCTGGTCACTCGCGGTTGGTATGGAAAGATCGTCTCGATGAAATCAAAGGTCAGTCTGGGGATTAGAAATTTAACTGATGGGATTTCATAATATGATTCGGTTTTGGGTTAGGTTTTGGGGTTGATGTGACCTAAAAAAGATGGTTTAATCCCATGTGTGAGTTATGATTCGGTTTTGGGTTAGGTTTTGGGGTTGATGTGACATCTAAAAAAGATGGTTTAATCCCATGTGTGAGTTATGATTCGGTTTTGGGTTAGGTTTTGGGACTAATGTGACATCAAAAAAAAGATGGTTTAATTCCATGTGTGAGTGTTTTAAATCTATAGTTGATTAAGCTAAAATTGTATCCTTGGACTGTAGTGGCGTGAAACGATAAATTTTAAAACAAACTGGATGCTGCATGTTAGTTAAAGCAGAAGTCTCTCAAAGGGTTAACAGCAGCTTGAGATAACAGGCAGCTTGTGGTGTAATTGGATACCTTTCCTTCGAGTGAACTCCAGCAAAGTTACGTTTTGAATTAATTAAAGGAAACCAGTGGGTTTCTCCACCTCTTTGATAAAAGTTTATTATTTTCAAAAGCAATTGATTGAAATTGCCAGAATCTTAAGTTTTACTTACTTGAAATAATGTTTATCTCATTTTATTTGTGAATTAATAGAAACTTAAAGAAACTCACTGACACCATTTTAAAAAGTGTAAATCTGGAAATGACAATTGACTTTGCTCTGGTATACATCACCGCAGCTAACTGCTCCCTCATTGATAGCAGCCAGCACTTTTGTGAATGTAAGAAAAACTTGTTAAAAGAAAAATTGTTAAGATAAAGAATTAATTAAGTTGTAAAAGTTATACAAGTTTGTGTTAAGCAAATCGTAAATTTAGTTCTGAGTTGAGATCAGAGCTAAGCTTGCAGGTTGCAGTAATGCAATTTGAATTTTCAAACATTTTAAGTTTTAAAAGAACACTGTTAGAACCTTT
This sequence comes from Scyliorhinus torazame, assembly GCF_047496885.1. Taxonomy (NCBI): domain Eukaryota; kingdom Metazoa; phylum Chordata; class Chondrichthyes; order Carcharhiniformes; family Scyliorhinidae; genus Scyliorhinus; species Scyliorhinus torazame. Next base: position 87,026,179 of record NC_092724.1, read on the forward strand.
TCAATAATTTTGCCAAGTAGCAAAAATTGCCATTCGTTATAAATAGGCAAATAAATAAAAAAATAATAATAATAAAAAAGAAAGAGAGCCAAAGTATGAAAGCTAAAGAGTTAATTAGATTATGGAGACAATATTGTCAACATGAGAGGGATAAGATCATGTTATTAAGTTGGCAAGAAAATGCCCTTAAAATGGGGATTCCAATTAGTGAAGGGAAAAAAAACAATGGGCTACGTAGTTCAATGGCTGGCCTTGCATTGACAGAGACAGAGGATGAAGATTTTGAAAAATTGACAAGGTCGGCTAGGGTTCCGACTGCACCAGTAGCATTGTCTGCACTAATTCTGCAACCACCAGAGTATCATAATTTATATCCAGTCACTGCTCCCCAGATTCAAATCATGCCAGCCCCTCCAGCCCCTTCGGTACCATCTTCACTGTCTGAGAGAGAAGGGGGGCTCTGTTCCACAAACCCAATTAGCTCTAGGACCCGATCTCGGACCGCGACAGAAGGGCCTGATCCTATCCAGAAACAATCACGCATACCACCTAAATCCCTTCAGACATATAAGGAGGGACAGAAAAGTCCGAGAACAAAGGGAGAGGATAGGGATGACTCTGAGGGGCTGGAGCTCCCTCTAGTGACAGGGAGGCACGTCGAAGTCTTGGAAGAGCCTGAGGAAACAGCTAGAGTGCCCCCTGGTGAGACTCTGAGACAGTTGCCGATTAGGAAGATACCAAACCCTGACGCTGTGATGGCAGCGGCCCAGTCCACGATAGACGTTTATTTCCCATGGAGACCCAGTGAGATGATGGCTATTATGGCTGCAATCCCAGACAGAAAAAAATCTCCTGCTGCTTTCATTGATCATCTGAGAACTACCATCTCAGTTTATCAAGCTGATTCTAGGGACCTCTGGGCCCTAGTCCAGCAGGTTTTAACCCCAGCAGAGTACCGCAATCATCTCAATCACTTGAATTATGCTAGCCACACTGCACTTCACCAAGCCCATGCGTTGGACGATGATAGACGGACACAAATCCTGAATGCGTTGAATAACACATTTCAAAAGCCCATCAACATCTCTGCTATCTCAGACCTCAAACCTAAAAAGGCTGAAGAGCCAGAGGAATTTCTGGAACGTTTTAATGAAATCTACCGTGGGCAGTCAGGCGACTTGCCATATCAAAATGGTCAGAATTCCCCTCAATACTGTGCTATGTTAATGCATTGTCTACCACCTTCCGTGGCTACTGCTGTGAAATGTAATAACATGAATTGGACAGAGAACGACCCTTCCCGAATGGCCAGGGCAGTCAGATTTTATTGTAAGGAGGGTGTAGGCCAGGAAGGAGGCTCAGTTACAAAGATTAAGACTGAGTATGTAATAAAAAAGGATAATCTGCGACCCCAACAAGCGGCAGAAATGGTAGCTTACCAGCTGGAACCCCAATATTGTGACATTGGGTGGGTGGATCAACACGGGGGAGGATATCAAACACACCCAAATCGACCCTCAGCTCCTCTTTATGGCCCACCGTATGCACCAACAGCTTTACAACTGCCACCCCCTCTGGGGGGCCAATGGTCTACTGGGAAAAGAGGACGGGGCAGATATAGAGGGAACAATGCATGTTTTAATTGCGGCCGTGCAGATCACTGGCAACAGGAATGCCCCTTTAAAAGACGGGCAGCAGAAGGAGACTACCCGACCCAAAGGAGAGGGTACCCACCAAGGGAAAGACAGACGCGGTACACTGACTTCTCCCAGGCAAACCCTTTCCAAACACAGGATTGACTAGCTAATTTAGTCATAAGGACTCTCCAATTGGATAGGGAACCTATTATCTCTCTGCAGATAGGAGATCAACATCACCCATTTGTAATCGACACTGGAGCAGCCATGTCTTCAGTGCAATCAGAACTTCGACTACCACTATCTGACCACACGCAGCATTTGTCGGGGTTCCAAGAACAGGTGTGTGAGTATCCTATTTCTGAACTTGTGACAGTCACTTACGAGAATAAGTCTGCAGATCATCAGTTTGTAGTGACTATTGGATTGGACTGTAACTTGTTGGCCCGAGATTTACTGTGTATCTTCCAGATACAGCAGAGTGCGGAGACGAAGGGGTAACGGTTCAATCATGGAGGATGAGACAACAGTGCTATATTTCTATCACTCCCCAGTGGTGGACGTTAGACATTGAACATTCACTGCATCACGTTACCCTGGCCTATGACAGAACCGGACAAAACAGGGAGTTGGAGGACAAATACCGGCCATTAATTGGGACCGAATGGCCAGTCAAGGTTACAGCCACAGTCACAGGAAAAGAAGGTACAGCCGATTTTGTTACAATACACCCACATTTATGGCCACAGTCAGCTTTTGTAGGCCCTCATATTACACGTCAGGTCCACGACCAGTACCATGCCAAGGATCTGGGGCCTATGGGAAGGGTAGGCAGTGGCTACCAAACATCGCTGTCTATACAAAGCTGCTGACGCCTTACACTAGGGAAGGGGGGAATTTTACTCTCACCACCGAGGCACTCGAAGCCTTCGTTGCCTGAAGCAGGCCTTGTTACAAGCACCGGCCCTCGATAGGCCCTTGTACGACTGACCGTTCCAGATATACTGTACTGTTCTGGAAGGATGTTCAACAGCGGTACTCACCCGGCAAAATGGGGACAAGCACCGGCCCGTAGCATATCACTCTTCCAAACTTGATCCAGTGGCATTGGGCCACCCTGTTTGCACCCAGATCTTGGCAGCGATATACAATAGTTTGCAGGCTGCTGCCAATATAACTCTCCAACAGGATATTACGCTGTATAGCTCCCACTCGGTCATCGCACTACTGGGGCAATTGCAAACTTAGCATCTTACCAGAGGAAATGGGCGAGGTACTAAATGAATACTTTGCATCAGTATTCACCAAAGAGAAGAAATTGGTAGATGTTGAGTCTGGAGAAGGGTGTGTAGATAGCCTGGGTCACATTGAGATCCAAAAAGACGAGGTGTTGGGTGTCTTAAAAAATATTAAGGTAGATAGGTCCCCAGGGCCTGATGGGATCGACCCCAGAATACTGAAGGAGGCTGGAGAGGAAATTGCTGAGGCCTTGACAGAAGGTGAAGTCACACGGGATCAGGGGTGAGCTGGCAAGGTGGATACAGAACTGGCTAGGTCATAGAAGGCAGAGAGTAGCAATGGAAGGATGCTTTTCTAATTGGAGGGCTGTGACCAGTGGTGTTCCACAGGGCTCAGTGCTGGGACCTTTGCTGTTTGTAGTATATATAAATGATTTGGAGGAAAATGTAACTTGTCTGATTAGTAAGTTTGCAGACGACACAAAGGTTGGTGGAATTGCGGATAGTGATGAGGACTGTCAGAGGATACAGCAGGATTTAGATTGTTTGGAGACTTGGGCGGAGAGATGGCAGATGGAGTTTAATCAGGACAAATGTGAAGTAATGCATTTTGGAAGGTCTAATGCAGGTAGGGAATATACAGTGAATGGTAGAACCCTCGAGAGTATTGAAAGTCAAAGAGATCTAGGAGTACAGATCCACAGGTCACTGAAAGGGGCAACACAGGGGGAGAAGGTAGTCAAGAAGGCATACGGCATGCTTGCCTTCATTGGCCGGGGCATTGAGTATAAGAATTGGCAAGTCATGTTGCAGCTGTATAGAACCTTAGTTAGGCCACACTTGGAGTATAGTGTTCAATTCTGGTCGCCACACTACCAGAAGGATGTGGAGGCTTTAGAGAGGGTGCAGAAGAGATTTACCAGAATGGTGCCTGGTATGGAGGGCATTAGCTATGAGGAGCGGTTGAATAAACTCGGTTTGTTCTCACTGGAACGAAGGAGGTTGAGGGGCGACCTGATAGAGGTCTACAAAATTATGAGGGGCATAGACAGAGTGGATAGTCAGAGGCTTTTCCCCGGGGTAGAGGGATCAATTACTAGGAGGCATAGGTTTAAGGTGAGAAGGGCAAGGTTTAGAGTAGATGTACGAGGCAAGTTTTTTACGCAGAGGGTAGTGGGTGCCTGGAACTCGCTACCGGAGGAGGTGGTGGAAGCAGGGACGATAGTGACATTTAAGGGCATCTTGACAAATACATGAATAGGATGGGAATAGAGGGATACGGACCCAGGAAGTGTAGAAGATTGTAGTTTAGTCGGGCAGCATGGTCGGCACGGGCTTGGAGGGCCGAAGGGCCTGTTCCTGTGCTGTACGTTTCTTTGTTCTTTGTTGTACCGCAGCTCGTCAGACTAGGTATGAGATATACCTTTTGAACAATCCACGTCTGACATTTAAATACTGTACCACTATCAATCCAGCCTGTTTTCTTAGCGGTCCCCCTGTCCATGATGACGCACCTGGCCACGACTGTTTAGCCTTGATTCAGGAAACTACCACAATAAGGGACGATCTGAGTGATATTCCATTAGAACAACCTAACATTATTGTGTGGTCAAATATCCCACCGGGGTTTAGTTAATGACCTACTGCAGGCCCTCCTTATGCCCGCGCAGATATCCGTCATTAAATGCGCTGCCCATACAAACGGTAAGACCCCAGTTGACGTTGGTAATGAACAAGCAGATTGTGCAGCGCGGACAGCCGCACAAATTCAGCAAGTGATGGTGCCTAAAATGTTAGGTCAGACTAAACATTCTGCAATAAATAGGTCTGCCTCTGACAAGCCAATACCAACCATCCAAGACGTCATAAGGTTACAGGAGGACGCTCCTGAGAGTGATAAACAAATGTGGAAACGGTTAGGTTGTACATATGATTCTGTTTCCTCTTTATGGACCACGCCAGCACATCAGACTTGTATGTCTGATGTGCTGGCTTTATAGGTCGTTGAATGTGTACACTTTGCAACTCATTGTGGGGCTCGGGGGACTAGTGATTTGTTGCTGGACACTTGGTGGCACCCTAAAATGCAGGGGTTGGCCCAGAGTATCAGCAATCGGTGTTTGATTTGTCAGCAATATAACACCGGCAAAGGTATCCCTTGCGGTATGGGGCAAACCCCATTGCCCAATGGTCCCTTTGAGATGCTCCAAATGGATTACATTGAGTTAGACAGGTGTCAATGTTATACATATGTTTTGGTCATTGTGGAGGTGTTCAGCAGATGGGTTGAGGCGTATCGACTATCGATAATAAACCCTACTGTGGTTAAAGTTCTGATGCGGGAAATCATTCCCCGGTACGGTATACCAGCTCAATTGAGTTCTGATAACGGGCCTAATTTTTTTGGACAAATTAACCTGCCTCCCTTCCCCAGTGCTATTTTACAGGTGTGGAGCATGATGGGGTGGCTACGCACCGCCTGTGTGATATTCGGCCTCACCTTGCTTGGAGTGACATCGGCGACGGACATGGAAAAGGGAAATATTATCCACATTTGTAACCTCAACCAAACTACAAGGACATTTCGTTTATGCAGAGGTGATGTTCTTCGGTGCCCCCATATACGAGGGCATGGTATCGACTCATGGAAGGTCACCAGGTTAACGGACAATGCAGGACTCATGAAGCAATTGCACCGGTCCCGGCGATGGGACGGGAACATTACATGGACATTGCCTTGTTTTTGGAGTACATGTAAATTTGATTTTGGGATGTGTTAAGATTGGTGCCATAAAGGTAACATCAGACCATCAGGAGAGGGTAGGAAGAGGTTGTGAGAGAGAGAGGGGGACTAAAGAGAGGACGGGGCGTGTAAGGAGGGGAGTACAACTAGAACGTAGGTTATCAGGAGATACACTTAAGTCATTTAGGGCCCAGACTGAGGAAAACCCGGGTAGTATGAATCTCTTCTACCAGATTTACCACCGCTTGTATGGCCAGGGACGGGTTGTCTGGTACCCGAACCCCGCAGCGGTGTCTAGGTTATTTTCTGTTTCACCGCTTTGGGGCACTCCCCAAACGGTGGTTCATTGTCAGCATTCCGAGCCACCGCCCGAGCAAGTCAATCTTCCTTACGATCCGGGTTCAGCACCACCGGCTATTTGCCTTCCCCTTCCTCGGGATAATTCCCACTTACAGTATGATAGGCTGCAACGGTGGAGGGCGTACATACCTAGCCACTTCACTCCCAATAGAGACTCCCGGTCGTACGAGAATTGTTTCGGCAGTGACGGGTACGGCTGTTTGCTGGTAGAGGTGGAAATGAATATAACATGTCTGTTCTCCACCTGTACGGACAGGAGGTGTCATATCTCCCAGGCGTCTGGCAAATGCGTTTGTTACAACAGCACCTGCGTTCCATTGAATGCTGGCCTCCAGCTCCTTTGTGGCTGGGCGAATGACTCTCATATCACTGTTGGGACTAGGGCTTTCCACATTGCTAGGCGGCCCGAATGGGTGTTCCAAAGCTGGATAAACTGGGCTACTGGGGGATCCCTACGCAACCGATATACTGATTGTGATGCTAGCCTGTACACGGAGCAAGGATACTACTTTTTATTCAATGGCACAGCGACCAATGTTTTGTCACCCCCATTTCCCCGTCAAATTGCTATTGGGACTCTAGTCCCTACCACAGTTCCCTGCCCCTCGGCGTGGATGCTGTATAATCAGTTAGCACGCCGGGCAGTCTCAGCTGAATTCTGCGAGAACTGGAAACAACCTCAGGTTCTCGCACCCAACTGGGGCCACTCAGCCGGGTGGGGAATTCTGAGCGTCTTGTAGCTGCGGTTGTTTGCAATGCAGAACCGGTATGCTCTTGACTATCTTCTGGTCCATGAGGGTGGGGTATGCGCCATACTGCAGGGCAAGTGTATCATGGGAGTTCAAGACCGAAACGTTAACATCATTAAATTTATGGATCGCATACGGGATCACCTGGATGGAATGCAGGACCCTGGCTCTTGGGGTAACTGTGGATTTGGAAGTTGGAAGGAATGGTTGATAAATATGGCCATGTATTTAGCAGTGGCACTCGGCTGAATCTTTGTGGGCCAGGCCATCCTTAAATGCGTGATGGGTAGAATGCGGGGTGCACTGGAACAGATAGACGCCCCAAGAATCTTGGCTGTTAGGATCCACGAGAGTGCAGCGGATGAAGGGGGCTACAACAGGAATTGGAAATGCAGCAACGAATCTTTTTAGATGAGGGGCCGTAGCTACGGATGGGATAGATAGGTTATCATGAAATGATAAAAGGAGGGAATGACGAATGTGATATAAAATAGTTACTTTAAAGATATTAGTTACTGTAATGTAGATATGGGCCGGTCTAATTCTAGTGAGTTCACAGACAAAGGATTTCAGAACTCATGGCAAAGGAGGGGGGATGGGGTGTCCAGTGGAGGAGGAGAAAAAGATGCTGGGTAATAGGAGGCCAAGGAAAAGGATGAGAAGTGAGCCAATCAGGATGTATGGCCAGGTCAGGAGGGGTATAGGATGACCTATGGGAATCGTGTATGTGAAACTTGATGCCATTTGAATGTATTGGCAGAGATCTCTTTGTCTCCTTCCCCATTCATTTCCCAGGCGTCCAGGAGACTGGTTCTGTGTTCTGTGTCTGTGTGAAACGAGTCAGACTTGCAAGTCAAATAAAAATAACTAATGCTATGCCTGCAAATCCTTCTCGAGTTTTATTGAGGCCAGGCTGACGGGTAAAGAAATTTATATTTTGTCACAGGAACAGGCCCTTCGGCCCTCCCAGCCAGTGCCCAGAACAATCTGGACAGATATGCAAGGAAAGGTCAGCTTTATCTAAACCTGTTTTCTATTTTCCAAGGATCTACTTCCCTCTGTTCCCCGTCTGTTCATATATCTGTCTAGATGCATCTTAAATGATGCTATCGTGCCCACCTCTACCACCTCCGCTGACAAGGCGTTCCAGGCCCCCACCACCCTCTGCGTAAAAAACTTTCCACGCACATCTCCCTTAAATTTCCCCCCTCTCACCTTGAAATCGTGACCCCTTGTAATTGACACCCCCATTCTTGGAAAAAGCTTGTTGCTATCCACCCTGTCCATACCTCTCATAATTTTGTAGACCTCAATCAGGTCCCCCCTCAACCTCCATCTTTCCAATGAAAACAATCCTAATCTACTCAACCTTTCTTCATAGCTAGCACCCTCCATACCAGGCAAAATCCTGGTGAACCTCCTCTGCACCCTCTCTAAAGCATCCATATCCTTCTGGTTATGTGGCGACCAGAACTGCACGCAGTATTCCAAATGTGGCCTAACCAAAGTCCTATACAACTGTAACATGACCTGCCGACTCTTGTACTCAATACCCCGTCCGATGAAGGCAAGCATGCTGTATGCCTTCTTGACCACTCTATCGACCTGCGTTGCCACCTTCAGGGTACAATGGACCTGAACTCCCAGATCTCTCTGCACATCAATTTTTACCAGGACTCTTCCATTGACTGTATAGTCCGCTCTTGAATTAGATCTTCCAAAATGCATCACCTCGCATTTGCCTGGATAGAACTCCATCTGCCATTTCTCTGCCCAACTCTCCAATCTATCTATATTCTGCTGTATTCTCTGACAGTCCTCCTCGCTATCTGCAACTCCACCAATCTTAGTATCATCTGCAAACTTTCTAATCAGACCACCTATACCTTCGTCCAGATCATTTATGTATATCACAAACAACAGTGGTCCGAGCACGGATCCTTGTGGAACACCACTAGTCACCTTTCTCCATTTTGAGACACTCCCTCTGTCTCTACTCTCTGTCTCCTGGTGCCCAGCCAGTTCTTTATCCATCTAGATAGTACACCCTGAACCCTCTACGACTTCACTTTTTCCATCAACCTGCCATGGGAAACTTTATCAAACGCCTTACTGAAGTCCATGTATATGACATCTACAGCCCTTCCCTCATCAATTAACTTTGTCACTACCTCAAGGAATTCTATTAGGTTTGTAAGACATGACCTTCACTGCACAAAACCATGCTGCCTATCACTGATAAGTCTATTTTCTTCCAAATGTGAATAGATCCTATCCCTCAGTATCTTCTCCAACAGTTTGCCTACCACGTCAAGCTCACAGGTCTATAATTCCCTGGATTTTCCCTGCTACCCTTCTTAAACAAAGGGACAACATTAGCAATTCTCCAGTCCTCCGGGACCTCACCCGTGCTCAAGGATGCTGCAAAGATATCTGTTAAGGCCCCAGCTATTTCGTCCCTCGCTTCCCTCAGTAACCTGGGATAGATCTCATCCGGACCTGGGGACTTGTCCACCTTAATGCCTTTTAGAATACTCAAAACTTCCCCCTTCCTTATGCCGACTTGACCTAGAGTATTTAAACATCAATCCCGAGCCTCAACATCCGTCATGTCCCTCTCCTTGGTGAATACCGATGCAAAGTACTCATTAAGAATCTCACCCGTTTCCTCTGACTCCACGCATAAATTCCCTCTTTTGTCTTTGAGTGGGCCAATCCTTTCTCTAGTTACCCTCTTGCTCTTATATACGAATAAAAGGCTTTGGGATTTTCCTTAATCCTGTTAGCCAAAGATAGTTCATGACCCCTTTTAGCCCTCTTTATTGCGCGTTTGAGATTTGTCCTACTTTCCCGATATTCCTCCAAAGCTTCATCAGTTTTAAGTCGCCTAGATCTTATGTATGCTTCCTTTTTCATCTTAGCTAGTCTCACAATTCCACCCGTCATCCATGGTTCCCTAATCTTGCCATTTCTATCCCTCATTTTCACAGGGACATGTCTGTCCTGCACTCTAATCAACCTTTCCTTAAAAGACTCCCACAGTTCAAATGTGGATTTACCCTTAAACAGCTGCTCCCAATCCATATTCCCTAGCTCCTGCCGAATTTTGTTCTACTTGGCCTTTCCCCAATTTAGCACTCTTCCTTTAGGACCACTCTCGTCTTTGTCCATGAGTATTCTAAAATGCATACAGGCTCTGTGCTTGCTTGTTTTCCTAACATTGTCCACAGTTCCCCACACTCTTTGCGAGCGTCCATTTTGTATTCTGGAAGTGGCCATCCAAGATGACTACACCCTGCACTGGCGGTGCAGGAAGACTTCTCGTGGATTGGTGCGCCATTTATAAAGGCAGCCCTGATCTATCAACCCCCTCAGTACACCCACTGCCGCGTCTGCCCCCCCCCCCCACTTCACCCAACTTATCTCTTCTGTGGTCCTCGAGCCCTCCCTCACCCCACCTCTTATGGGTAAGGCACCCCCGAGTCTGACCCCTGGCATGGACAACCTGGTCCCTGGGCACTGCCAGCCTGACAGTGCTATCTGAGTGATTGGCAGTGCCCGGGGCAGTGCCAAGGTGTCCAGGTGCCAGCAGGAGTACCAGGGTGCCACCCTGCCCTGTCCCCGACTGCCTGGGGGTCTCCAATGGCCTGGGATACCCCCCCAGGTGCCGTTACGACTGGTCCACGTTTGTGTGGATTGGTACTAAATGGTGCTTTGGCGATGTCTCCCAGGCACAGCCCGTGGGTCCCGAGCTCCGGGTGAATCCAGCGAACACATATTTAAATGAGATTAATGGCCCCAGCATGGGCAAGATTCAGATGCAACGTCTTGTGAGCTTCGGTTGAAGTCAGGCGTGACAAGGCATGTCGCTCTTCCTTTCCCGATATGAAATCAGTAGCATTGCGAGGTCTCTTATCTCTGTAGCCTGCTTGACATTTATTGGATCAAAGAACACATTCTGGACAAAGTGTTGTGTATGTAGGAAATAATTTGCCTGAATTTTGAGTATCTGCAGGATATGCAAAAATTGTCCATAGATTGATCAACAGCGCCACCAGAAGGATCAATACAATAATTGCAACCAATATGTGTGACATCATAGAATCCCGACAGTGCAGAAGGAGACAATTCGGCCCTTTGAGTCCACACCGACCCTCTGAAAGAGCACCCTACCTAGGCCACTCCCCCATTCACCCTGCCCTATCCCCATAACCTAACCTGCACATCAAGGGGCAATTTATTTAGCATGGCCAATCCGTGCACATCTTTGGACTATGGGAGGAAACCGGAGCACCCAGAGAAAACCCATGCAGACACAGGGAGAAAGTGCAAACTCCACGCAGACAGTCACCCGAGGCCGGAATTGAATCCGGGTCCCTGGTGCTGTGAGACAATGTTGCTAACCACTGTGCCATGTACCACCCTACATACCAACGCAATTTCTTTGATTGAGATTCAGGGCCCTCAGAATCAACTACGTCACTCTGCACCTTGATGAAGAATTCTATCATATTATTGTCGCTTATCACCAAGGGCTGTAACAGCAACGTTTGTTCCAGTTACTTACACTGCACATTTATTCTTTGTTTAAAGGATCTTAATTAGTTTCTAACCTTAATGTAATTAAAAACACTTCCTTTCAAATCAATCATAGGAAGTGGGCGTTGCTGGCAATTATTATCCAACGCTAAATGCCCTTGAGAAAGTGCATGAGAATGAGCCTCCATTGTAAGCTGATTGGGACATTTCACAGGAGGCTTAAAAGTCATAGAAACATAGAAAATAGGAGCAGGAGGAGCCCATTTGGTCCTTCGAGCCTGCTTGTCATTCATTATGATCATGGCTGATCATCCCGTAAATGAATTTTAATGAAGCATATCCTCCAGGTAGGGTCAGGTGGTCTGTTTACGGTGCTGAGCAAATTCCTGGAGGTTTTCCAGCCAGGTTTGAGTACCATTTAAGGAGCTGTGGCCAAATCTTCTGGTGGGCTTTCATGCCTGCCCAGTTCCCTACGCTATAGTGGAAAAGGTTGAGACCAAACTTCGACATTTACAAAGTTTGGGCATCATTCATTGCTGATTGGGCAGCACCAGTGATCCCTGTAATAAAGCCGGATAAGATCGTTCGCCTTTGCGGAGACTAAAAGTTAACGGTAAACATAGTTTCCCGAGTAGACACCGCGGTATCCTTTACCGCAAATTGAGGAGTTGCATGCAACATTAGCAGGTGGCTGTACGTTCACGAAATTGGACATGAGCAATGTGTATTTACAGCTGGAGTTCAATAAATCCTCCCAGAAGTACTTAACGATTAATACACAAAAAGAACTGTTTGAGCACACTTGGCTTCCGTTCAGAGTATCCTCGAAGTGTGCAGTCTTCCAACACGTCATGGAGAACATCTGCGCGGTTTGCCGCACGTTGCCATTTACTTGGATGGCGTGTTGGTCACAGGAGCCACAGAGCAAGAACATTTGCAAAACCTCGAGGTGGTATTGAAGCGGTTTTCTGAATATGGGGTCTGCCTGCGCCGCACGAAGTGCGTGTTTCACGCGAAGGAAGTGGTCTATTTGGGATATCGGGTGGAACGAGACAGCCTACACCCGGTCACCGAGAAGGTACGGGCAATCAAAATAGCCTCTGCTCCACAAGAGGTCATGGAAGTTTGCTCTTTCCTTGGGCTGGTTAATTACTATGGGCGATTTATTCTGAATTTGGCTACCGTCCACTTGCTCTTGAAGAAACGCCTGCCTTGGGCTTGGAGCAAGGCGTAAGATGCGGTGTTTAAAAATGTGAAGCAGCGGTTATCCTCTTCTGGGGTGTTGATGCATTTTGACTCTTCTAAGCCGTTATATGTCACTTGCGATGCTTTACCATATGGCATTAGGGCAGTAATGTCCCATTGGATGAGCGATGGCCCTCACCTTCCGATCACATTTGCCTCCCGGACGTTGGTTGCCGCTGAAAGAAAATATGCCAAATCGAAAAAGGTGTGGGGTCATTTTCGGTTTCAGGCAGTTTCATCAATACATCTATGGCCGCCATTTTTTTTATTGCCACCAATCACAAGCCTTTGCTTGGCCTCTTCCATGAAGGCAAGGCGATCCCGCTTATGGCATCTGCAAGGATTCGGTGCTGGGCTTTGTTATTAGCTGCTTACGAATACTCTTCGAGCAGCTCCAGGGGCCCAGGCTGCGTATGCTGATGTGTTGAGCTGTCTTCCCCTGTGTGGTAGTCACCACTGTTGTATTATATTGTATATATGGGTATTACGGTAAGGCCCCTGTACTACAGGTACGGGGGGTAGATCCCTGCCTGCTGGCTCCGCCATTTCGTAAGCTGCTGTCGGAGGCCACACATCTCTGTGTAATAAAGCCTTGATTACATTCTACTTTTGTCTCGTCGTAATTGATAGTGCATCAATTTATTACAACGAGATTTTTCAGAGATGGACCTCCGCATCAAGCCGGATCGCCTGCTGCTGCATCCTCAAGCAGACAACGGTAGCATTGTGGATAGCACAATTGCTTCACAGCTCCAGGGTCCCAGGTTCAATTCCAGCCTCGGGTCACTGTCTGTGCGGAGTCTGCACATCCTCCCTGTGTGTGCGTGGGTTTCCTCCGGGTGCTCCGGTTTCCTCACACAGTCCAAAGATGTGCAGGTTAGGTGGATTGGCCATGATAAATTGCCCTTAGTGTCCAAAATTGCACTTAGGGTTGGGTGGGGTTACTGGGTTATGGGGATAGGGTGGCGGTGTGGACCTTGGGTAGGGTGCTCTTTCCAAGAGCCGGTGCAGACTCGATGGGCCGAATGGCCTCCTTCTGCACTGTAAATTCTATGATAATCTATGACAACACCAAAAAGGACTTCCAACATTGGCTAGCTTGCTTTGAAGCATACATCGGGTCTGCGCCAGACCAGTCTCAGAAGCACAGAAGTTCCAGATTCTGTACACACGGCTGAGCTCCAACGTTTTTCCCCTCGTCCAGGACTCGCCTAGCTACGCACAGGCCATGGCGCTACTGAAGGAGAATTACGCTCAGCAGACCAACAAGATCTACGCCAGGCACCTCCTATCCACGCGGCACCAACTTCCCGGTGAGTCTGTGGAAGATTTCTGGCGTGCCCTGCTTACCCTAGTGAGAGACTGTGACTGCCAGGCCGTTTTGGCCACTGAACATTCGAACCTGCTAATGAGAGACGCATTCATTACGGGCATAGGGTCTGACTACATCCGCCAGCGCCTCTTAGAAGGGGCCACGCTTGACCTCGCGGCGACCAAGAAACTAGTGCTCTCGCTAACGGTCGCCTCACACAACGTACAGGCTTATGCCCCCGACCGCACGGTCCATCCCACTGTGCATTGTGGCCCCCGCCAGCGGCCACCCCATCGTGGATCCCCTCAGCGACTGCCCTCAGCCAATCCCACGCCTGCACAGCGTGGCAGCCAACCAACCCCAGGGGACCCAAGTACTACTTCTGCGGACAGCCAAAACACCCCCGGCAGCGTTGCCCGGCGCGGAGCGCGCTCTGCAAGGCCTGTGGTAAGAAGGGGCATTTAGCTGCAGTGTACCAGGCCCGCTCAATCGCCGCTATTGTCCCGGCTCCCCCCGCGTGTGGCCAGTGGGCGCCACCATCTTCCTCTCCTCAGACCACGTGCGGCCCGTGGGCTCCGCCATCTTGCTCCACTCACAACATGTGCGGCCTGTGGGCGCCGCCATCTTGCTTGCCTCAGAACCAATGGGCGTCGGGCACCTCATCAGGCCGCTCATCGCCTGCAACCGCCGCCGACCAGCCGCGTCTCGCCTCGGTCACGATCGACCAGTTTCGACCGCACAACCTCGCGACCGCTTCGACAAAGGTGAAGGTCGGCGGGCATGAGATATCCTGCCTTCTGGACTCCGGGAGCACTGAGAGCTTCATCCACCCCGATAAGGTAAGGCGCTGCTCCCTCGCGGTACACCCCGCTAACCAAAGAATCTCCCTGGCCTCCGGATCTCACTCCGTGGCGATCCGGGGGTACTGCATCGCCACCCTCACTGTCCAGGGCGTGGAGTTCAGCGGCTTCCGCCTCTACATCCTCCCCAGCCTCTGCGCTGCCTTGCTACTCGGCCTGGACTTATAGTGAAACCTCCAGAGCCTAACCCTGAAATTTGGCGGGCCCCTACTACCCATTACTGTTTGCGGTCTCACGACCCTTAAGGTCGACCCGCCTTCCCTGTTTGCAAACCTCACCCCGGATTGCAAATCCGTCGCCACCAGGAGCAGACGGTACAGCGCCCAGGACAGGACCTTCATCAGGTCTGAGGTCCAGCGGCTGCTGCGGGAAGGTATCATCGAGGCCAGCAACAGCCCCTGGAGAGCCCAAGTGGTAGTGGTGAAAACTGGGGAGAAAAACAGGATGGTCGTTGACTACAGTCAGACCAATGGGAGATGGACCGAATGGTTGACCGGTACGGACTGCGAGCCACTTTCCCATACCTGGACAGTGTCACCACCTGCAGCCACGACCAGCAGGACCACGACGCTAACCTTTCCAAATTTCTCCACACCGCCACTCCTCAACCTAACTTACAAGGAGACGTGTGCGTTCAGCACAAACCGATTAGCCATCCTTGGCGATGTGGTTCAGAACGGAATTCTAGGGCCCGACCCCGATCGCACGCGCCCCCTCATGGAACTCCCCCTCCCACACTGCCCCAAGGCCCTCAAACAATGCCTGGGGCTCTTTTCGTATTACGCCCAGTGGGTCCCAAACTATGCGGACAATTTCCGCCCACCCATTCAATCCACCGCTTTCCCACTGACGGCCGAGGCTCACCAGGCCTTCAACTGTATCAAGGCCGACACGCCAAGGCCGCGGTGCACGCGATCGATGAGACGCTCCCCTTCCAAGTCGAGAGTGATGCATCAGACGTCGCTCTGGCCGCCACCCTCAACCAGGCAGGCAGGCCCGTGGCATTCTTTTCCCGCACCCTCCATGCCTCCGAAATTTGGCACTCCTCCGTCGAAAAGGAGGCCCAAGCGATCGTTGAAGCTGTGCGGCATTGGAGGCATTACCTGGCCGACAGGAGATTCACTCTCCTCACTGACCAATGGTCGGTTGCCTTCATGTTTAACAACACGTAAGATCAAAAATGATCAAATCTTGAGGTGGAAATCGAGCTCTCCACCTACAATTACGAGATTTTGTATCGCCCCGGTAAGCTCAGCGAGCCCCCCGATGCCCTATCCCGAGGTACATGTGCCAGCGCACAAGTGGACCGACTCCGGACCGTACACGACGATCTCTGTCACCCGGGAGTCACCCGCTTTTACCACTTCATTAAGGCCCGCAATCTGCCCTACTCCATCGAGGAAGTCAGGGCTATCACCAGAGACTGCCAGGTTTGCGCGGAGTGTAAACTGCACTTCTACCGGCCAGACCGTGCACACCTGGTGAAGGCTTCCCGCCCCTTTGAATGCCTCAGCGTGGACTTCAAAGGGCCCCTCCCCTCCACCGACCGCAACACGTACTTTCTTAATGTGGTCGACGAGTATTTCCGATTCCCCTTCGCCGTCCCGTGCCCCGATATGACGTCTGCCACCGTCATCAAAGCCCTCAACACCATCTTCTCTCTATTCGGTTTCCCCGCCTATGTCCACAGCGACCGGGGATCCTCATTCATGAGCGATGAGCTGCGCCAGTACCTGCTCAACAGGGGCATTGCCTCGAGCAGGACGACCAGCTACAACCCCAGGGGAAACTGGCAGGTGGAGCGGGAGAATGGGGCGGTCTGGAGGGCCGTCCAGCTAGCCCTACGGTCCAGAAATCTCCCGGCCTCCCGCTGGCAGGCGGTCCTCCCGGACACACTTCACTCCATTCGGTCGCTCCTGTGCACCGCGACCAATGAAACCCCCCCCATGAACGTCTCTTTGCCTTCCCCAGGAGGTCCACCTCCGGGGTTTCACTCCCAACGTGGCTGGCAGCTCCAGGACCTGTTCTCCTCCGCAAGCACATGCGGCTCCACAAGGCGGACCTGTTGGTTGAGAGGATACAGCTACTTCTTGCGAACCCGCAGTACGCCTACGTAGTGTACCCCAACGGCCGCCAAGACACAGTCTCCCTCAGGGATCTGGCACTAGCTGGGTCCCACCCCCCCCCGTCCCCGTCCCGGCGCCACCCTCCCCTCCCCTGGCACACCCCACCGCAGCCCTCGCTCCAGGACAATCCGTCCTCCCCTTGCTCCCACCCGGAGATGGAGAGGATTTTGACATGCTCCCGGAGTCACTGAAGACCAAGCCGACGCCTGAGTCGCCACCAGCACTGCGGCGTTCTCAACGACAGATCAAGGCACCCGATCATCTAAATTTGTAACCTACTCTGTCATTTTAAAACCAATCTGTATGTATATAGTTATCCACCACCCCCGCTGGACTCATTTTTAACAGGGGGTGAATGTAGTAGTCACCACTGTTGTATTATAGATACATACATAGAATTTACAGTGCAGAAGGAGGCCATTCGGCCCATCGAGTCTGCACTGGCTCTTGGAAAGAGCACCCCACCCAAGGCCAACACCGCCACCCCACCCCCATAACCCAGTAACCCCACCCAACACTAAGGGCAATTTTGGACACTAAGGGCAATTTATCATGGCCAATCCACCTAACCTGCACATCTTTGGACTGTATTGTATATATGTATATATGGGTATTACGGTAAGGCCCCTGTACTACAGGTACGGAGGTAGATCCCTGCCTGCTGGCTCTGCCCAGGAGGCGGAGTATAATTATGTGTGCTCTCTGAACAGCAGCCATTTCGTAAGCTGCTGTAGGAGGCCCCACATCTCTGTGTAATAAAGCCTCGATTACATTCTACTCTTGCCTCGTCGTAATTGATAGTGCATCACCCTGCAGACTGAACCCACAAAATCTCCTAGGGCAGACAAAGTGATTGCTGCCCTGAACTTTATGGATTCCATCAAAGAGAAAATGCTGTTAAACCTCAACAGGTCTGGCAGCATCTGTAGGGAGCGAAAAGAGATAATGTGTCGAGTCCAGATAACCCTTTGTCAGAGCTGCTGCCAGATCTGCTGAAATTTTCCAGCATAGAACAAAGAAAGAACAAAGAAAAATTACAGCACAGGAACAGGCCCTTCGGCCCTCCAAGCCTGCGCCGATCCAGATCCTCTATCTAAAACTGTCGCCTATTTTCTAAGGATCTGTATCCCTCTGCTCCCTGCCAATTCATGTATCTGTCTAGATACATCTTAAATGATGCTATCGTGCCCGCCTCTACCACCTTCGCCGGCAATGTGTTCCAGGCACCCACCAACCTCTGCGTAAAGAACTT
The DNA here is from genome assembly GCF_047496885.1 of Scyliorhinus torazame. Lineage (NCBI taxonomy): Eukaryota > Metazoa > Chordata > Chondrichthyes > Carcharhiniformes > Scyliorhinidae > Scyliorhinus > Scyliorhinus torazame. The sequence goes on from NC_092724.1 coordinate 87,044,240, forward strand.
TCCATGTATATCTCCCTGAAACCTTTCCCCTCTTGCCTTGAACTCATGATCCCTAGTAATTGAGTCCCCCACTTTGGGAAAAAGCTTCTTGCTATCCACCCAGTCTATACCTCTCATGATTTTGTAGCCTCAGGGAGGGCCCCCCTCAACCCCTGTCTTTCTAATGAAAATAATCATAATCTACTCAACCTCTCTTCATAGCTAGCGCCCTCCATACCAGGCAACATCCTGGTGAATACAGGCGGGAGATAGAGAACCTAGTGGGGTGGTGCAGCGACAACAATCTCTCCCTCAATGCCAGCAAAACTAAAGAGCTCGTCATTGACTTCAGGAAGCAAAGTACTGTCCTCACCCCTGTCAGCATCAATGGGGCCAAGGTGGAGATGGTTAGCAGTTTCACATTCCTAGGGGTGCACATCTCCAAAAATCTGTCCTGGTCCACCCACGTCGACGCTACCACCAAGAAAGCACAACAGCGCCTATACTTCCTCGGGAAACTAAGGAAATTCGGCATGTCCACATTAACCCTTACCAACTTTTACAGATGCACCATAGAAAGCATCCTATCGGGCTGCATCACAGCCTGGTATGGCAACTGCTCGGCCCAGGACCGCAAGAAACTTCAGAGTCGTGAACACTGCCCAGTCCATCACACAAACCTGCCTCCCATCCATTGACTCCATCTATACCTCCCGCTGCCTGGGGAAAGCGGGTAGCATAATCAAAGATCCCTCCCACCCGGCTTACTTACTCTTCCAACTTCTTCCATCGGGCAGGAGATACAGAAGTCTGAGAACACGCACGAACAGACTCAAAAGCAGCTTCTTCCCCACAGTCACCAGACTCCTAAATGACCCTCTTATGGACTGACCTCATCAACACGACACCATGTATGCTTCATCCGATGCCAGTGCTTATGTAGTTACATTGTATATGTTGTGTTGCCCTATTATGTATTTTCTTTTATTCCCTTTTCTTCCCATGTACTTAATGATCTGTTGAGCTGCTTTCAGAAAAATACTTTTCACTGTACCTCGGGACACATGACAACAAACAAATCCAATCCAATCCAAAGCATCCACATCCTTTTGGTAATGTGGCGACCAGAACTGTACGCAGTATTCCAACTGTGGCCGAACCAAAGTCTTATACAAGTGTAACATGGCCTGCCAACTCTTGTACTCAATACCTCTTCCGATGAAGGAAAGCATGCCGTAAGCCTTCTTGACCACTCTATCAACCTGCGCAGCCACCTTCAGGGTACAATGGACCTGAACACCCAGATCTCTCTGTACATCAATTTTCCCCAGGGCTTTTTCATTTACCGTATAGTTCGCTCTTGAATTGGATCTTCCAAAATGCATCACTTCGCATTTGCCCGGATTGAACTCCATCTGCCATTTATCCGCCTAACTCTCCAATCTATCTATATTGTTGCTAACTTTCCGGTTGGTTAAATTGCTCTGTTTTATTACCTTTGCTCTCGAGTCGCCAGGTCTCTTTATGATACCGCCACGAGGTTCAAGTCCAAGTAATGATCAATAACTCAATACACCGATTAGTAAGATTCAAATCAAAGCACATTTATTATACACAGTAATCGCTACTCATGCACAAATTCTACGTCTAAGCTACTTCTACAACTAACAGGCCTATACTTAACTTCGGACTGGCCCACCAGGTCAGGGGAACAAATGGCCTTTCGTTCGGGTTCTGAGTCTGCGGGATTCGAAGTTGGCACGGATTGGTAGCTAGGAGCGCCTATCTCGTAGCGAGCGTTGAATTAAGACTTACTTCTGTCGGCGGTCACTGCACCGGCCACGGTCAATGTTGGTTCGTGTTGCTGGGTGACCCGTCCAGGACGAAGAGAGAGAGCTGAAGAGAACAATTTGAACTTGGGGCTTAACTCTTATAGTCCCCAGGGGCTTCCCGCCTTTCGGGGCGGACCCTGTACCTGGTTCCAAGTGATTGGACTTTGTCCAAATCGCTTGGTTCGATTTCTCCAATACTGGAGCGGTTCCCTGATCGATGGGCGGTCTTGAGGTGTTCGTTCACCTCCTTTGCGTTGGCTCCTGCTGGCGCCGGGGAGTATGGCTTTGCTTTGTGTATCCCAAATGTTACTTATTGTTCCCGGGGATTGCTCATCAGTATGTAGATGGCTGCTACATTGTTATGCTGATGGCCGCTGGTATCGATGTTGTCTGGCCTTTTGCAGAGTTAAATATACAACAAACCCACACCTGCTGGTTTCTGTCTGTGTTGGCTGACTTTCCCATCAGCCTTTGCCGTTCGTCATTTTAAATCGGGAGTTGGACAATTTAGGTAGCTACACTCCCTCCTTGTGATCCTAACGCAAAGCGTGAAGGGTCACATAACTACGTTGTTTTCATTCCCTGACCCGATGAGCACTTATTTCATGGCCTCTACACTGACCATAACTATGCAAAAAATATTTTACTGACAATTCTAAGGGGCACTATGTCAAACAGGGACATGCATTACAAAACAAGAAAATGGGAACCTCTAACTATCCTTAATACACTACACTCACTTAAACATTTCATCACTCTAACTTCCTCAACCATACAAACAAAATCATAGCAGTTTATACACATTTTTCCTGGCTTGGCAGTCAAGCTCAGGATCGTACAATTGCTCATGAACATTTCTTTATTTGCAACAAAAACGCAAACAAATGCTCTTTATTATAGATCGCGGGGGTCGGGGGTCTGGTCGTGTCCGAAAATAGGGGATCTGATCCTACAGCCACCATCACCCTCAGCGGTAAGCTCTCCTTCTCCATTTTCTCAGACGCATAGTCTGCACGATGCCGCAGAGTATCGCCAATACCAATAGGGATTCTATCACGTAGGACAGGGAATACCAGGTTATAAACCTGTCACACCAAGATGGTGTGGTGTCGCTGGTGACTGGGCTCTGGGTACTGTGGGGAAGTGAATCATTAACGGCTGGGGGCCTTGAGGTCATGGGATTCGCGTTCGCGTGCAACCAAATGTCCATTGTAACGGTGAACCATGCGAAGGATGTCCTCATGGTTCTTCTTCTTTCACTTCTCTTCTCTTCTCTTCTCTTCTCTGGGCCTGGAGCTTCTGGAGTTCTGTGGGATCAAGCATAGTGTCTGTAACTATCTTGGTTTAACATCTCGTACGATAGTCTGTCTGTCCTTTAGTACCAATTACTCCCTTTATAATTGGTCACGATGTGTGACTCCCTCATTTTTTTTCAAAGACCGAATTTTAGGACAAGACATACTTACAAATACTGAACCAGTGCAAGCCGTCTCGCAGACTGTGCGGTTTACCATCCAAATGTTTCAGGATGGAAGTAGCATATGGTAGGCAACCTAAGGGTTACCTGAAAAACAAAACTTTTTGAACTAAAACTTTCCAAAATGAGGTGCGTATGGGCCGCGACGGGTAAGAGTTGGATGGAGTCCCCGGGTAGGACGGCGACCAATGCCGTGTCTCCCCTACCCGAGCGTAGTTGACCAGAGGGGGGGTTCCCAGGCAGGGCGGGTCCCAAGCCGTTTCTCCACTGCCTGAGCAACCGACAAGAACGGGCAAGAAATGTAGTCATCGTGGGGGGTTGCCGTAGTGGTTCTACCTTCGAACCAGAAGGGCAATTATGAACGGGCGTCTGCCGACAGACGAGTTCCACTAAACTGGCGTCTGGGACCTTAACAAGTCTCTGTGGGCAAGTCCTCATAGGTTTCGTCCAAAAAGTCGTGGGGCCGTGAAAAAAAATTCCGGTCTGACATACAACATTTAACAAACAGTACAAACAACATAAAACATGCTGCAGGTTCCATCAGAAAGGACACCGTTTCTCCCAAGCGGTTCCTTTTAAAACATCATCTGGACACCTCAGTTATCGGTTGCAAACAGGGTCGCAAAGGGGCTCTCGTTTTGGGAGTCAGACTCAAGGTCGTCATCTTCTCCTGGATGCCAAACTCTTGAATGTACCAGGGCTGAAAGGGCTGCATGGTGTGATCGCTCTCGTCATTCTGGACGAGTCTGTACGAGTTATCTCTGTGCCAATAGGTGGTGTCTAGTTGTGTGGGGACGGAATCGGGGTCGTCATTGTAGGTCGGTGGTGGGGTTTGTTCAGGAAAGTGATCATGAAGGGATCACTCGAATCGTGGTCAGATTCGCTGGGTGTGGGTCCTGTTGCATGGGGATAGCAGGGAGACGTGCTGTGGCTATCGTCCGAGTCACAGTCGCTGTCTCTGCTGCTGCAGTCTGTGGGCGTTCTGGGGCAGTCGAGGTTGAGTCCGTGGCTGGGCTGGACGTGTTGGGGGATGGTAGGGCTACGTTGGCTGTGGGCGGGGTGTGGTGTGCTGCGTCGAGCATGACGTGGTGGGCGTGGTTAGACTGTGTTCCATATGCCTTCAGCTGATTGATATGGAACCACGCAGTCTTTCCATTGGGGTACTGTAGCGCACAAAGACTCACGAGAGACGAATAGAGATGAAGTCGATGAGGCTTTATTAAGCGTGACTTGTTCCCCGCAGTTCAGTAGCTGACTGGCCTGCGGGGGAGAACTCCAGGTTCTTATACTCCGCCTTCAGGGCGGAGCTAGAGGTCAACAGCCAACCAGGACCCGGGATCTGTCAGCCAATGACATCACGGCTTCACAGTCCCACATGACCCCTAATGCATACTACCACAGGTACTTTATCTTGTAGACGGAAGGGCTTACTTTGTCCGCAATGGAGTACGGACCCGAGTACTTTGGTGACAGGAATGTGCTGGGGTTGTATACGGAGAGCTTGACTTGCTGTCCTACACTGTACTCAGTCGCATGCACTGTCTTGTCGAAACAAGCCTTGCTCTTGTTTCTTTCTTGTGCCCAATTTCACTGCGGCTGCTAGCTGACCCGTTTTAATATTATCCACTAATTGCTCTGCTGCTTTCTCGTGTGTGAGGGCCGTCACTTCGGGGCTGGTCAAGTCTAAACCTAATGAAAATTCTGTGCCGTTCATGGGGCGTCCGGTCATGAGGGTGTGTGGGGTGTAACCTGTGGAAGTAGAAACTGTGTTACGTAAAAACATTAGCGCAAAAGGGAGGACTGAGTCCCAAGTGGTGTTGTTTTGCTGGACCATTTTTCTGAGGGTGGATTTTAGGGTCCGATTCATGCACTCCACGATACCACTCGACTGTGGGTGGTATGCTATGTGGAATTTTTGGGTGATGCCAAATATCGTGAGGACGTTCTGCATGACACGTCCCGTAAAATGGGAACCTTGGTCGGATTCAATGCTGCGGGGGTGTCCCCATCTTGTAAAGATGTGGTGGGTCATAATTTTGGCTGTGGTCTTTGCAGTGTTTGTCCTGGATGGGAATGCTTCCACCCATTTTGTAAACGTGAGGACGTTCTGCATGACACGTCCAGTAAAATGGGAACCTTGGTCGGATTCAATGCTGCGGGGGAGTCCCCATCTTGTAAAGATGTGGTGGGTCAAAATCTTGGCTGTGGTCTTTGCAGTGTTTGTCCTGGATGGGAATGCTTCCACCCATTTTGTAAACGTGTCTATCACCACGAGTACATATTTATAACCATTCCTGCAATGGGGCAATAAAATCAATCTGGAGGTTAGTCCAGGGGCCATTAACGGGTCGGGTGTGACTGAGTTGAGCCTTTTTGGCATATCTGTCCGGATTATTCTGGGCACAGATACGACAATTCTCGATGTAGTGATTTACATCGTCCTTTAAATTCGGCCACTAACAAAGCTGCTTGAGGTGGGCTGTAGTGGGATCGATTCCCTGATGTCCATGACCGTCATGGAACAAACAAATCAGTTGATTCCTGTCCTGTTCAGGAACCACATAAAGGGTGTCTTTTAACACCACACCGTCAAGTGTGGTCAGAGCATTTTGAAATCTCTCGTAGGATGCTGGATAGTTTCCTTTTAAAATCTCCCTGAGATTGCTGTCCTGCTTCTGGGCCTGCACTAGATCCTCGATCTTAGTCTGTGAGACCTGAACTGCATTTACTGGTGCGCTTTCGGGGGGTGTCCAAAAATATCCATGCCTGGAACCTGCTTTAGCCAGTATGTCGGCTTTTACATTTCCAGGGGGGGAGGAACGATGGTGACTTCGAACTTTGACTATCCCAAAAGTCCTGTTCTGTGCTCTCTCTAAAATGTGTCGGAGCAATGGGGCTGAGGGGAGGGGTTTTCCGTCTGCGGAAACAAATCCTCTTGCTTTCCACAGGGGCAGGAATTCCGTAAGGCTGTTGCAGACATTGAGGCTGTCCGAGTAAATGCCTGCTAGGCTGGGGAAGGAATCTGGGTGTTCCACTATACATGCGATGGCCGCCAGTTCTGCTGCCTGCGCGCCTAAGTGACCTGGAGGTTTTATTGCTATTTCTTCTAGGGCGTGTCCCTGCGCGTCCTCGACATAAATACCGCAACATCCAATACTGTGGAAGATCCATCCACATATATCTTTATGGGCTCGCACATGTCTGTGTGCTGGGGGCTCTGGGTTGAACTACCTATCTTTCTGGGGGGGGGGTTTCGCAATAAAGGGGCCTGTGTTGTGGTGTGGAGAGATAATTTCACATTCATGGGGGGTTCCGGGGTACTGTAGGTTGTCGGCTAAAAAAATGTGAGTCTTTGTCCGTTTCACAGTGATGTCCCGTCCCTGCAAGAGAAGGGTCCATCTGGCTGCTCTTATTTGACTGACTGTACCGTCCTTGAGTCGTCCGTCCAGTAAAAGTTGGGTGGTGGGGTGTTCTGTGAGGATTGTGATGGGGTTCAGTCCGGTAATGTACGAAAAATACTGAACTGCCCAAAATACTGCGAGCAGATGCCTCTCACAGGCTGAAAATCCCTGCTCCACAGCATCTAAAACTCTGGAGGCGTAGGCTACGGGCCTTAACCGTTCGTGCCGTTCCTGAAGGAGCACGGCCGAAAGGGTGCGGTCTGTGGTTGCTACCTCTATAGCGTAAGGGGAAAGCGGGTCTGGAACTTGTAGTGCGGGGGCTGCTATGAGTGCTTGTTTTAAAGAGTCCACAGCATCCGTATGCTGCGGAAGCCATTCCCAGGGGGCTCCTTTCTTTAGGCGGTCTGAGAGGGGTGCTGCCTTGCTGGCGAAACCGTCAATGTGGTTTCGGCAGTCGCCAACCAGTCCTAAAAACGCCCGGGGGCTGAAACGTTCTGGGGAAGGGGCAATTTGGCAATTGAGTCAATCCTTTTATGCTCGATCTCGCGTTTACCACGTGTGATAATTGTACCCAAATATCTTCCAAATTATCTTCCAAAATCTGGGCCTTTTTGGGGTTAACTTTACAACCAATTGAGTGTAAGAGTTCCAGGAGTTCGGACAGAAGCTCAATGTGCTCTTCCTTGGTGTCTGTCTGCAGTAGTAGGTCGTCTACGTACTGGACCAGACATTTGGGGTGAGAGAATTTGGCTAAACCATTTGCCAGCTGTCGGTGGAAAATGGAGGGGAAGTTGTGGAAGCCTTGTGGCAGGCATGTCCACGTGTACTGCTGATTTTTAAAGGTGAAGGCAAATTTGTACTGGCACGCCTTTGCCAATGGAATGGACCAGAATCCATTACTGACGTCCAAAACTGTGAAGAATCGGGAATTGAGTCCCTGCTTGAGCAATGGTCTCAGGACTTGTGGCTACTGCGGGGGTGATTTTGTTGAGTTCCTGGTAATCGATGGTCAGTCGCCATGATCCATCAGGCTTTCTCACTGGCCAAATCGGGGCATTATTAGTGGAGGCTACTGATCTAAGTACGCCCTGCTCTAATAAGCTTTCTATTACCTTTGAGATTTCTCCCTCTGCCTCTTGGGGAAATCCATACTGTTTTTGGGGTCTAGGGTCAGGTCTTGCAATCTGTACGGAACCAGTCATCCGTCCACAGTCGTGTTTGTCGCGCGCCTGGGAGCAGTCTGTACAAAGCAAACCCGCAGTCAAGAATCCAGAGGACAATGCTGTCCTGTTCTTTTGCAGAACTGCCCTAACCTGCTTGTCCGTGCTAAACGTGGTCGGGTTGAACCAAAATTCGCCTACAGCGCTAATTTTGTTCGCGTACTCTCCTATGTTGAGCGTTGCGGGGGCTCTTGCAGACTTTGCCATTTTCCAGACACACTGGTTGACTGGATCAAATGATAGATTGTGGGAATTCATGAAGTCGATTCCCAGAATGTGTTCTGCTGTGTGGGGCAGGTCAACTAAAACCACGGGGTGCTTGGTGGTGATGTTGCCGATTTGAATGGGTACAGGCGCTGTGATGTGTCCCTGCTGTGAGTGGCCTGTAAAGCCGCTGAGGATGATGGGCCACGTGTCTTTTTGGAACATGGTGGAGGAATTTATTGTGGTGCGGGACCCTCCTGTGTCCCAGAGAAACACGATGGGTTGTCCCCGAATTTTCGCTGCAACTACCAGTCGTCCGGACCTATCCCAAAGGGTGTCGCACACCCAACTGGGGGAGGCAGTACACCGTCAGTCCTTTCCGGTCAGGTCCGTCTGATCCGAACGGGCGCTAACACTATGAATCGGCTCTGTCTTCTTCTTACTCAGAGTGCCCGTCTGCTGGGCTCTCTGTGGCTTTCGTGGGGCATTGCACTCTCTTGCAAAGTGTCCCAACTGTCCACAGTTGTAACACTCCTGTGACTTGGGTGGGGGGCTTTTCTTTCCTTCATTCACCCATGCGGGGTTCTGGTGCGATTTAACTGCCTGTATATCTGCGTCGGCCTGCTTTTCCTCGGGATTCTTGACTGCGGGTTTGCTTTGTACAGACTGCTCCCAGGCGCGGGACAATCTTTTTACTACCCACTCGTTATGAGCCTCCTCTGAGGGATCATAATTCGTACAAGCTTTTTGTCCTGTTTCTGTGGCATGGGAGATAAGGGTGCGGGTCCATTTGGCCATGTCGTCTGGGGACAAATGGGCGCGGTCTAAGTCACCAAAGACTGCTGCAAAGTGGATCCACAGGCGTCCAGTGAACGCTGTGGGGTGCTCGGCTTTCTTTTGCCTGCATTTGTTGAGGCCATCTACGGGGTCACCCCGGTTATACCCGATCGCATCCAGGATCGCGGTATGCATTTCTGCAAGGGTGCCTCCTCCTACATTCTGTGGGTCGGGAAGGGCGGCTGCGACTGAAGGATCTAAACTTAAAACTGTGAGCTTTACGTGCTCTCGCTCATCCAGGCCGTACATGGTCGCCTGCTGTTTTACTCTGGCAAAGAAATGGTGGGGGTCTGAGGTGGGGAGGAACGGTGTGATCTTATTGCACGCGTCCCGTAATTGGGTCAGTTAAGGGAGTGGAATATAGAAATTCCGCATCGTCCGATGTGGCTGTGCGGCGGGTGGTTACTGGGTTCATTGGAGCTTGAACTATCTGCTCTGTGGAGGGTTGGGGCGCTATTCTCTTCTGGGGCTTTCCCTGCACACATGTTCCCTGAACATATCTCTGCGCTGTCTCGTTTAACTCTTCCCAATCAGTCTTCCTCATCTAACTTTGCTCCAAAGGTTTCCTGGAATCCTTTTTGGACTGAAAGCAGGGATTGCAGCTCTGCAATCTGCTTCCAGCACTTTGCGTGGTCCAGTGAGCTTTGTCTTTGCTCTGTGGTGGCAGCATGGAGTGCTCTTAACGCTGCCTTCAGGTCACTACACTGCCTCTGCAATGCCTCTACCTGCTTCTCTGTTTCTTCACGTACCAGGACTGCACGTTGCGTGTCCTGATTGGCCTTTTCGTACTGGGATTGGAAGCTGCTTAAGTGCGCCAGACAAGACTGGTGTGCCCCCTTGGCATCATCCACCTCTCCGTCTTTTGCTGCCAACTCCCTCCTTAACTCTACGTTCTCTTTCTCTACCTCGCTGACATCGACCTTGCTCATTCGATGTATGCCTTCTATCTCTTTCCGGAGCGTCCTAACGACCTCCTCTGTGCCTCGCAATTGAGCCACACAGGACACGATTGCCATCGGCTTGCAAGCTTTTCCTAAGCTCTTCTTGTGAATCTCGCTCAAGTTCTCCCACCAAGTATGTCCTATACTCCCGGGACCTCTTTCCTCATTGTTACAGAATTCGCTCCAAAGGGACCATCCTTTCCCTTTGAGGTACTTTCTGATTTCCTCTTCCCAAACAGGACACTGTCCTACTCTACTGCTGGTCGCTGCGACCACAAATTCTTCGGGGTTCATGAGGCGTTGCATTGCCTGCATTGCCATCTTTCTTCTCTGAATGCTTCTTTTAAAATTTGGAACAAGGGGTATTAAGGTAGTGCTGTAATTACGGGTACGGCTTTCGCTATTTTCCGGAATACAAACTCCCGACAGTTTTGTCGCAACAAAAATCTATCAGTATTACTTTATCGCCCTGTTAGTTACGCATGCATTTAACACACTTCCAAATTATGAGGATTGATCAGAACTGCTTGAACACTTGTGGTTTTCTGTTCCCAATTGGATTTCTAATTCAAATTTTGGGTTCTCCCGGAATGGTTAAGCCACTTCTAGATCGGGTCCCGTCAGATGTCGCCAGTAATATGTTGCTAAGTTTTGGTTGGTTCAATTGGCTCTGTTTTATAACGTTTGCTCTAGAGTCGCCAGGTATCTTTATGATACCGCCACGAGGTTCAAGTTCAAGTAATGATCAATAACTCAGTACACCAATTAGTAAGATTCAAATCAAAGCACATTTATTTACACAGTCAAATCTACTCATGCATAAACTCTACTTTCTCAGCTATTTCTATAACTAACAGGCCAATACTTAGCTTCGGACTGGCCCACCAGGTCAGGGGAACAAATGGCCTTTTGTTCGGGTTCTGAGTCTGCGGGATTCAAAAGCTGGTATGGACTGGTATCTAGGAGCGCCTATCTCGTAGCGAGCGTTGACTTGAGACTTACGTTCTTTGGCAGCAGCTGGAGAGGTCACTGTCAAGGGTTGGTTCGCGTTGCTGAGTAACCCTTTCAAGAAGGATGATTTGAACTTGGGGGCTTTACTTTATAGCCCCCAGAGGCTTCCCGCCCTTCGGGGCGGACCTCGTACCTGGTTTCAAGTGATTGGACTTCGTTCCAATCGCTTGGTTCGATTTCTCCAATACTGGAGCTCTTCCCTGATCGATGGGCAGTCTTTAGGTGTCCGTTAACCTCTTTTGTGCTGGCTCCTGCTGGCGCCGAGGAGTCTGGCTTGGGCTTGTTTACCTTAAATGTTTCGATTGTTCCCGGGAATTGCTCATTAGTATGTAGATGGCTGCTACATTAGTATGCCGATGATTGCTGGTATCGATGCTGTCTGGACTTTTGCAGAGTTTAATATGCAGTAATCTTGCACCTGCTAGTTTTTGCCTGTGTTGGCTGAATGTCCCTTCAGCCTTTGCTGTTCTCCATTTTACGTCGGGAATTGGCCAACCCAAGTGGCTACAGGGTGGCACACCACTCGACGTCCGGATCAATGCTCATCACTGGGAGTTGTTTCACCTTCTTCGCTGACAGTATCGTATGTTTGGTGATGATGCCCACCCGGAATGGGGATGTGATGCCCTCGGTGTTGGAATCTGGAACCATGTTGGAGTCTGCAACGGGTTGCTGTACTGACCGGACGTTCCTGCGCTGCGACTGGGATCGCTGTGTATTGGGCAGTTGAGCAGATCTGCACAGGGCTGCGTAGTGGCCAAGCTTGCCACACTGGAGACAGCGTCGAGATTTCGCGGGACATTGCTGCTTTAAATGGGCGGTGCCACGGTTGTTGCACGTCATGTCGCCGTCGTCAGGACGCTCCGTGCGCCACCGCGCATGCACGGTGTGGCCTAACGATGGGGGCACCTACGCAGTTCGGTCGTCGGCCTCGCTGTCCCCTTGGTCGTGGCGTGCATGCGCAGGAGCCCGGGAAAAGCACGCAAAATGCTTTTGGGACTGGAAGCTGCTTAAGCGCGCCAGACAAGACTGGGGTGCCCTTTTGGCATCCTCCACCTCTCTGTCTTTTGCTGCCAACATCCTTCTCAATTCTAAGTTCTCTCTTTCTACCTCGCTTACATCGACTTTACTCATTCGATGTATGCCTTCTACTTCTTTCCGGAGCGTCCTAACAACCTCCTCTGTGCCTTGCAACTGTGCCAAGCAGGACACGATTGCCATTGGCTTGCGAGCTTTCCCTAAGCTCTTTTTGTGGATCTCGCTCAGGTTCTCCCACCCAGTATGTCCTATACTCCCGGGACCTGTTTCCTCGTTGTTACAGAATTCGCTCCAAAGGGGCTTTGAGGTACTTCCTGATTTCTTCCTCCCAAATGGGAAATTGTCCCACTCTACTGCTGCTGGTTGCTGCGACCGCAAATTCCTCTGGGTTCATGAGGCGTTGCATTGCCTGCATTGCCATCTTTCCTATCCGAATGCTGCTCTTCAAATTTGGGACAGGGGTATTAAGGCGGTGCTGTAAATACGGGTATGGCTTTCGCTACTTTCCGAAATACAAACTCCCGACAGTTTTGTCGCAACAAAAAAAATCTATCAGTTTTACCTTATCGCCCTGTTAGTTACGCATGCATACACACACTTCCGAATTATGAGTATTGATCAGAACTGCTTGAACGCTTGTGGTTTTCTGTTCCCAATTGGATCTCTAATTCAAATTCTGGGTTCTGCCAGAGTGGTTATGCCACTTCTAGATCAGGTCCCGTCAGATGTCGCCAAATAATGTTGCTAACTTTCCGGTTGGTTCAGTTGCTCTGTTTTATTACCTTTGCTCTCGAGTCGCCAGGTGTCTTTATGATACCGCCACGAGGTTCAAGTCCAAGTAATGATCAATAACTCAATACACCGATTAGTAAGATTCAAATCAAAGCACATTTATTATACACAGTAATCGCTACTCATGCACAAATTCTACGTCTAAGCTACTTCTACAACTAACAGGCCTATACTTAACTTCGGACTGGCCCACCAGGTCAGGGGAACAAATAGCCTTTTGTTCGGGTTCTGAGTCTGCGGGATTCGAAGTTGGTACGGATTGGTAGCTAGGACCGCCTATCTCGTAGCGAGCATTGAATTAAGACTTACTTCTGTCGGCGGTCACTGCACCGGTCACGGTCAATGTTGGTTCGTGTTAGAACATACAGTGCAGAAGGAGGCCATTCGGCCCATCGAGTCTGCACCGACCCACATTAATCCCTCACTTCCACCTTATCCCCGCAACCCAATAACCCCTCCCAACCCTTATGGACACTACGGGTAATTTAGCATGGCCAATCCACCTAACCTGCACGTCTTTGGACTGGGTGTTGCTGGGTGACCCGTGCAGGACGAAGAGAGAGAGCTGAAGAGAGCGATTTGAACTATTTGAATTATAGTCCCCAGGGGCTTCCCGCCTTTCGGGGCGGACCCTGTACCTGGTCCCAAGTGATTGGACTTTGTCCCAATCGCTTGGTTCGATTTCTCCAATACTGGAACGGTTCCCTGATCGATCGGCGGTCTTGAGGTGTTCGTTCACCTCCTTTAGAACATAGAACATAGAACAATACAGCGCAGTACAGGTCCTTCGGCCCACGATGTTCCACCGAAACAAAAGCCATCTAACCTAAACTATGTCGTTATCATCCATATGTTTATCCAATAAACTTTTAAATGCCCTCAATGTTGGCGAGTTCACTACTGTAGCAGGTAGGGCATTCCACGGCCTCACTACTCTTTGCGTAAAGAACCTACCTCTGACCTCTGTCCTATATCTATTACCCCTCAGTTTAAAGTTATGTCCCCTCGTGCCAGCCATTTCCATCCGCGGGAGAAGGCTCTCACTGTCCACCCTATCCAACCCCCTGATCATTTTGTATGCCTCTATTAAGTCTCCTCTTAACCTTCTTCTCTCCAACGAAAACAACCTCAAGTCCATCAGCCTTTCCTCATAAGATTTTCCCTCCATACCAGGCAACATCCTGGTAAATCTCCTCTGCACCCGCTCCAAAGCCTCCACGTCCTTCCTATAATGCGGTGACCAGAACTGTACGCAATACTCCAAATGCGGCCGTACCAGAGTTTTGTACTGCTGCAACATGACCTCCTGACTCTGGAACTCAATCCCTCTACCAATAAAGGCCAACACTCCATAGGCCTTCTTCACAACCCTATCAACCTGGGTGGCAACTTTCAGGGATCTATGTACATGGACACCGAGATCCCTCTGCTCATCCACACTTTCAAGAACTTTACCATTAGCCAAATATTCCGCATTCCTGTTATTCCTTCCAAAGTGAATCACCTCACACTTCTCTACATTGTGTTGGCTCCTGCTGGCGCCGGGGAGTCTGGCTTTGCTTTGTGTGTCCCAAATGTTACTTATTGTTCCCGGGGATTGCTCATCAGTATGTAGATGGCTGCTACATTGTTATGCTGATGGCCACTGGTATCGATGTTGTCTGGCCTTTTGCAGAGTTACATACACAGCAAATCTGGAGCTGCTGGTTTCTGTTTGTGTTGGCTGACTTTCCCATCAGCCTTTGCCGTTCGCCATTTTAAATCGGGAGTTGGCCAATTTAGGTGGCTACAATATTCTGCTGTATTCTCTGACAGTCCCCTTCACTATCTCCTACTCCACCAATCTTAGTGTCATGTGCAAACTTGCTAATCAGATCACCTATACCTTCCCCCAGGTCAATTTATGTATATCACAAACAACAGTGGTCCCAGCACGGATCCCTGTGGAACGCCACTGGTCACAGTTCTCCATTTTGAGACACTCCCTTCCACCACTACTCTCTGTCTCCTGTTGCCCAGCCAGTTCTTTATCCATCTAGCTAGTACACCCTGGACCCCATGAGACTTCACTTTCTCCATCAGCCTACCATGGGAAACCTTATCAAAAACGCCTTACTGAAGTCCATGTTTATGACATCTACAACGCTTCCCTCATCAATCAACTTTGTCACTTCCTCAAAGAACAAAAGAATAAAGAACAAAGAAATGTACAGCACAGGACCATGCTGCCCGACTAAACTACAATCTTCTACACTTCCTGGGTCTGTATCCCTCTATTCCCATCCTATTCATGTATTTGTCAAGATGCCCCTTAAATGTCACTATCGTCCCTGCTTCCACCACCTCCTCCGGTAGCGAGTTCCAGGCACCCACTACCCTGTGTAAAAAACTTGCCTCGTACATCTAGTCTAAACCTTGCCCCTCTCACCTTAAACCTATGCCCCCTAGTAATTGACCCCTCTACCCTGGGGAAAAGCCTCTGACTATCCACTCTGTCTATGCCCCTCATAATTTTGTAGACCTCTATCAGGTCGCCCCTCAACCTCCGTCGTTCCAGTGAGAACAAACCGAGTTTATTCAACCGCTCCTCATAGCTAATGCCCTCCATACCAGGCACCATTCTGGTAAATCTCTTCTGCACCCTCTCTAAAGCCTCCACATCCTTCTGGTAGTGTGGCGACCAGAATTGAACACTATACTCCAAGTGTGGCCTAACTAAGGTTCTATACAGCTGCAACATGACTTGCCAATTCTTATACTCAATGCCCCGGCCAATGAAGGCAAGCATGCCGTATGACTTCTTGACTACCTTCTCCACCTGTGTTGCCCCTTTCAGTGACCTGTGGACCTGTACTCCTAGATCTCTCTGACTTTCAATACTCTTGAGGGTTCTACCATTCACTGTATATTCCCTACCTGCATTAGACCTTCCAAAATGCATTACCTCACACTTGTCCGGATTAAACTCCATCTGCCATCTCTCCACCCAAGTCTCCAAACAATCTAAATCCTGCTGTATCCTCTGACAGTCCTCATCGCTATCCGCAATTCCACCAACCTTTGTGTCGTCTGCAAACTTACTAATCAGACCAGTTACATTTTCCTCCAAATCATTTATATATACTACAAAGAGCAAAGGTCCCAGCACTGATCCCTGTGGAACATCACCGGTCACAGCCCTCCAATTAGAAAAGCATCCTTTCATTGCTACTCGAAGAATTCTCTCCAGTAATTTCCCTACCACTGAAGTAAGGCTCACCGGCCTGTAGTTCCCTGGATTATCCTTGCTACACTTCTTAAACAGAGGAACAACATTGGCTATTCTCCAGTCCTCCGGGACATCACCTGAAGACAGTGAGGATCCAAAGATTTCTGTCAAGGCCTCAGCAATTTCCTCTTCAGCCACCTTCAGTATTCTGGGGTAGATCCCATCAGACCCTGGGAACTTATCGACCTTAATATTTTTTAAGCCGCCCAACACCTCGTCTTTTTGGATCTCAATGTGACCCAGGCTATCTACACACCCTTCTCCAGACTCAACATCTACCAATTCCTTCTCTTTGGTGAATCCTGATGCAAAGTATTCATTTAGTACTTTGCCCATTTCCTCTGACTCCACACATAGATTCTCTTGCCTATCCTTCAGTGGGCCAACCCTTTCCCTGGCTACCCTCTTGCTTTTTATGTACGTGTAAAAAGCCTTGGGATTTTCCTTAACCTTATTTGCCAATGACTTTTCATGACCCCTTCTAGCCCTCCTGACTCCTTGCTTAAGTTCTTTCCTACTTTCCTTATATTCCACACAGGCTTCGTCTGTTCCCAGCCTTTTAGCCCTGACAAATGCCTTTTTCTTTTTGACGAGGCCTACAATATCTCTCGTTATCCAAGGTTCCCGAAAATTGCCGTATTTATCCTTCTTCCTCACAGGAACATGCCGGTCCTGAATTCCTTTCAACTGACACTTGAAAGCTTTGCCCTCAAACATCCGCCCCCAATCTAGGTTCTTCAGTTCCCGCCTAATATTGTTATAATTAGCCTTCCCCCAATTTAGCACATTCACCCTAGGACCACTCTTATCCTTGTCCACCAGCACTTTAAAACTTACTGAATTGTGGTCACTGTTCCCGAAATGCTCCCCTACTAAAACTTCTACCACCTGGCCGGGCTCATTCCCCAATACCAGGTCCAGTACCGCCCCTTCCCTAGTTGGACTGTCTACATATTGTTTTAAGAAGCCCTCCTGGACGCTCCTTACAAACTCTGCCCCATCTAAGCCCCTGGCACTAAGTGAGTCCCAGTCAATATTGGGGAAGTTGAAGTCTCCCATCACAACCCTGTTGTTTTTACTCTTTTCCAAAATCTGTCTACCTATCTGCTCCTCTATCTCCCGCTGGCTGTTGGGAGGCCTGTAGTAAACCCCCAACATTGTGACTGTACCCTTCTTATTCCTGATCTCTAACTATATAGCCTCACTGCCCTCTGAGGTGTCTTCCCGTAGTACAGCTGATATCCCCCCTAACCAGTAGCGCAACTCCGCCACCCCTTTTACATCCCCCTCAATCCCGCCTGAAACATCTAAATCCTGGAACGTTTAGCTGCCAATCCTGCCCTTCCCTCAACCAGGTCTCATCGTTCCAAGTACTAATCCAAGCTCTAAGTTCATCTGCCTTACCTGTAATACTTCTTGCATTAAAAGATATGCACTTCAGGCCACCAGACCCGCTGCGTTCAGCAACGTCTCCCTGTCTGCTCTGCCTCAGAGCCACACTGTCCTTATTCCCTAGTTCTCCCTCAATGCTCTCACCTTCTGACCAATTGCTCCCGTGCCCACCCCCCTGCCATACTAGTTTAAACCCTCCCGTGTGACACTAGCAAACCTCGCGGCCAGGATATTTATGCCTCTCCAGTTTAGCTGCAACCCATCCTTCTTATATAGGTCACACCTGCCCCGGAAGAGCTCCCAGTGGTCCAGATAACGGAAACACTCCCTCCTACATCAGCTGTTTAGCCACGTGTTTAGCTGCTCTATCTTCCTATTTCTAGCCTCACTGGCACGTGGCACAGGGAGTAATCCCGAGATTACAACCCTAGAGGTCCTGTCTTTTAACTTTCTGCCTAGCTCCCTGAACTCCTGCTGCAGGACCTCATGCCCCTTCCTGCCTATGTCGTTAGTACCAATATGTACAACGACCTCTGCCTGTTTGCCCTCCCCCTTCAGGATGCCCTCTACCCGTTCGGAGACATCCTGGACCCTGGCACCAGGGAGGCAACATACCATCCTGGAATCTCTTTCACGTCCACAGAAGCGTCTTTCTGACGATAGAGTCCCCTATTACTATTACTCTTCTGTGCTTTGACCCTCCCTTCTGAACATCAGAGCCAGCCACGGTGCCACTGCTCTGGCTGCTGCTGTTTTCCCCTGATAGACTATCCCCCCCGACAGTATCCAAAGGGGTATACCTGTTCGAGAGGGGGACAACCACAGGGAATTCCTGCACTGACTGCCTGCCATTTCTGGTGGTCACCCATTTCTCTGCATGCACCTTGAGTGTGACCACATTTATATAACTGCTATCTATGACGCTTTCCGCCAACTGCATGCTCCTAAGTGCATCCAATTGCCGCTCCAACCGAACCATGCGGTCTGTGAGGAGCTCCAGTTGGGTGCACTTTCTGCAGATCCGGGGCGCTGGAAGCCTCCCGGACCTGCCACATCTCACAGTCAGAGCACTGCACCCCTCTAACTGACATTGCATCAATTAATTAGTAAATTAAAGTTAAAAGTTAAAAAATAAAAAATAAAAAAATAAAAAATAAAAAGTTACTGTTAACTATCTGTTTCCTCGCACTAGATTTTTACTATAAATTTGAAAGCTAAATATAGTACTCTCTGATCTCTGGCTTAGATACCCCTCTAAATTATAATTAAGTAATTATGTTTAATTAGTTACCAATGCTTAATTTTTTTAATTTAGTGTAGATTCCCAACCAGCCACTCAGGTCACAGCTTTTCTGTGATGTCACTTCAGTTCCCCCCCCCCCCACACACAATTTGAAACGGTAATAAAAATACGAGTAAAAATGAGTATAAATCACTTACTTACCTTCTGAGGGTCTCAGATGTTCTCAGGTTCTCTCCCTGACACAGAGACTGCTCCTCCTCCTCCGAACGGCTCCCGAAACTAGGCCGCGATCTTTTTAAATCTCCGCTCCGACTCGCAGCTCCCGCTCTTTTCAAATCTCCGTTCCGACTCGCAGCTCCAGCGCTTTTTAAATCTCTGCACCGACTCGCAGCTCCCGCGCTTTTTAAATCTCCGCTCCGACTCGCAGCTCCTGCTCTTTTTAAATCTCCGCTCCGACTCGCAGCTCCTGCTCTTTATAAATCTCCTCTCCGACTCGCAGCTCCTGCGCTTTTTAAATCTAATTAAATCTAAAGAATTCTATTAAGTTGGTAAGACATGACCTTCACTGCACAAAACCATGTTGCCTATCACTGATAAGCCCATTTTCTTCCAAATGGAAATAGATCCTATCCCTCAGCATCTTCTCCAGCAGCTTCCCTACCACTGGCGTCAGGCTCACCGGTCTATAATTACCTGGATTCTCCCTGCTCCCCTTCTTAAACAAGGGGACAACATTAGCAATTCTCCAGTCCTCCGGTACCTCACCTGTGTTCAAGGATGCTGAAAAGATATCTGTTAAGGCCCCAGCTATTTCCTCTCTCACTTCCCTCAGTAACCTGGGATAGATCCCATCCGGACCTGGGGACTTGGCCACCTTAATGCCTTTTAGAATACCCAACACATCCTCCCTCCTTATGCCGACTTGACCTAGAGTAATCAAACATCTATCCCTAGTCTCAACATCCGTCATGTCCCTTTCCTCGGTGCATACCGATGCAAAGTACTCGTTAAGAATCTCACCCATTTTCTCTGACTCCACGCATAATTTTCCTCCTTTGTCCTTGAGTGGGCCAACCCTTTCTCTAGTTACCTTTTGCTGCTTACATATGAATAAAAGGCTTTGGGATTTTCCTTAACCCTGTTTGCTAAAGATATTTCATGACCCCTTTTAGCCCTCTTGATTCCTCGTTTCAGATTGGTCCTACATTCCTGATATTCCTCCAAAGCTTCGTCTGTCTGTGGTCATCTAGACCTTATGTATGCTTCCTTTTTCCTCTTATCTAGTCTCACAATTTCACCTGTCATCCATGGTTCCCTAATTTTGCCATTTCTATCCCGCATGTCTGTCCTGCACTCTAATCAACCTCTCTTTAAAAGCCTCCCACATATCAAATGTGGGTTTACCTTCAAACAGCTGCTCCCAATTCACATTCCCCAGCTCCTGCCGAATTTTGGTATAGTTGGCCTTGCCCCAATTTAGCACTCTTCTTTTAGGACCACTCTCGTCTTTGTCCATGAGTATTCTAAAACGTACGGAATTGTGATCACTATTCCCAAAGTAATCCCCTACTGAAACTTCAACCACCTGGCCGGGCTCATTCCCCAACACCAGGTCCAGTATGGCCCCTTCCCGAGTTGGACTATTTACATACTGCTCTAGAAAACCCTCCTGGATGCTCCTTACAAATTCTGCTCCATCTAGACCTCTGGCACTAAGTGTATCCCAGTCAATGTTGGGAAAATTTAAATTTCCTATCACCACCTACATCTTTCCATAATCTGTTTACATATTTGTACCTCTATCTCACGCTCGCTGTTGGGAGGTCTGTAGTACAGCCCCAACATTGTTACCGCACACTTCCTATTTCTGAGCTCTGCCCATATCGCCTCACTGCTCGAGGCCTCCATAGTGCCCTCCTTCAGCACAGCTGTGATATCCTCTATGACCAGTAATGCAACTCCTCCACCCCTTTTACCTCCCTCTCTATCCCGCCTGAAGCATCGCTATCCTGGGATATTAAATTGCCAATCATGCCCTCCCCTCAACCAAGTCTCAGTAATAGCAATAACATCATACTCCCAGGTACTAATCCAAACCCTAAGTTCATCTGCCTTACCTACTACACTTCTTGCATTAAAACAAATGCACTTCAGGCCACCAGTCCCTTTGCTTTCATCATCTGCTCCCTGCCTACTCTTCCCCTTAGTCACACAGACCTCATGATCTAGTTCCTTACAGGCTTTTTACTACCTCCTTACTGTCCACTAACCTCCTCATTTGGTTCCCACCCCCCTGCCACCATAGTTTAAACCCTCCCCAACAGCGTTAGCAAAAGCAACCCCAAGGACATGGGTTCCAGTCCGGCCCAGGTGTAGACCGTCCAATTTGTAGTAGTCCCACCTCCCCCAGAACCGGTCCCAATCTCCCAAAAATCTGAACCCCTCCCTTCTGCACCATCTCTCAAGCCACGCATTCATCCTGCGTATTCTTTCATTTCTACTCTGACTACCACATGGCATTGGTAGCAATCCTGAGATTACTACCTCTGAGGTCCGACTTTTTAAACTTGGCTCCTAACTCCCTAAATTCTGCTTGTAGGACCTCATCCCATTGTTTACCTATATCATTGGTGCCTATATGCAACACGACAACTGGCTGTTCACCCTCCCCCTTCAGAATGTTCTGCAGCCGATCAGAGTCATCCCTGACCCATGCACCTGGGAGGCAACATATCATTCGGGAGTCTCGTTTTCGACCACAGAACCGCCTATGTCTACATAGATCTGAAAATGGCTGCAGCATTTTCTCTTTGGTTTCAGATTCCAGCATCCAGTGATTTGCTTTTGTGGACTCCATGCCCGTCACTGTCTCGCGTGTTTGCGACTGGATGCAGACCGGTCTCTGAAAAAGCACTCTACCTAGTTCCACTGCCCTGCCTATCCTCGTAACCCTGTAACCTAACTTGCACATCCCTGGACACGAAGGGACAATTTAGCATGGCTAATTCACCTAACCTGCACATCTTTGGACTGTGGGAGGCAACCGGAGCACCCGGAGGAAACCGACGCAGGCACGGGGAGAACGTGCAGAGTCCACACACAGTAACTGTAGGCGCTGTGAGGCAGCAGTGCTAATAATTGTCCCACCAGGTTTTTTTTTCTCCAAATCAGTAAAATGTCCTTTAAAAACAAAGTGCACTGTTAAAGAAATACCCTAAAGCAGAGAATAGCAGAACCACAATTTTATGTGTCTTTATTGACCTTTGGCATGATGGCACAGTGGTTAGCTCCGGGGCCTCATGGCATCAGGGACCCGGGTTCGATTCCGGCCTTGGGTCACTGGCTGTGTGGCGTTTGCACATTCTCCCCTTGTCTGCGTGGGTTTCCTCCAGAGAAGGCTGAGAGGTGACATGATTGAGGTGTACAAAATTGTGATGTGCAGAGATAGAGTAGACAGGAGGAACCTGTTTCCCTTGGCAGAGAGTTCAAAATCGAGGTGTCATAAGATTCAAGCTAAGTGGCAGAAGGATTAGAGGGGACATGAGGAAAGACTTTGTTTACACAGAGTAGTGAGAGCCTGGAATCACTGCCCGAGTTGGCGGTGGAGGCAGAGACCTGAAACTCTTAAAAAGTTCCTGGATCTGCACCATAAGTGCTGTAGCTACAGGGCTATGCACTGGGTGCAGGATGATGGGAATAGAAAGGACACCTGGGTGTCTTTGGGTCAGCATGGACAAGATGGGCCGAATTGCCTGTTTCTGCACTGTAGGGATTCTATGGGATTCCGACTAACAAAGCCAGGGAGCCGGGAGAGGAGTGGATTGGTGTCTTGGTTTAACATCCACCCAGAACATGACACGTGTGACAGTTAAGGACCCCATCAGCACTGCAGTGAAACATCAACCTGGATTATGTGATCAAGACTCTTGTGGGTTTTGAACTCATGACTTTCTGGGTTTTGAGGCAAGAGCATTACCACTTGTTCAAGGCTGACCTTAAAAAAGGGTAAAGTTTGTAAGTTTAATGTCTGGCTGTTGCCATACAGCTTGGTGCACACCTGCAGCGATTACTGTGGCAAAGAAATGCAAGGAAGTGGTATTCGTGTGTGTGATAACAAACACGATTTGTGGTCAGAACACTGCAGAGGCGTTCTCGTGGTTATGCTGGGGTTAAAGTTAGATCACAAACATTGGAAGCAAGCTCAGACTGTTAGACCAGACTTGAGAAGTCGCTGTGCCGAAGGCTCTCCAGACCAAGCTAACGATGCACTGGCGGTATTTCACCAGCACTTCTAGAATCTTAAAGATAAGGTGGACAGCGCTAGGAACCTGGGTTCAATTCCGACCTCGGGTCACTGTCTGTGTGGAGTTTGCACTTTCTCCCCGTGTCTGCGTGGGTTTCCTCCGGGTGCTCCGGTTTCCTCCCGCAGTCCAAAGATATGCAGGTTAGGTGGATTGGCCATGCTAAATTGTCCCTTAGTGCCCAATGATGTGCAGGTTAGGAGGGGTTATGGGGATAGGTGGGGAAATGAGCCTAGGGTGCTCTTTCAGAGGGTTGGTGCAGACTTAATGGGCCAAATGCCTCCTTCTGCACTGTAGTGATTCCATAAGTCTGTTATTGTGAGCTTCATTCTTTTGTGTCCAAAGCCACTGCTAACAGTGGAGTCAATTTGGGGAGGTGGTAGTGCAATGGTATTGCCACTAGACTAGTAATCCAGAGACCCAGTTCTGGGGACCCGGGTTCAAAGCCCACCATAGCAGACGGGGAAATTTGAATTTCAATAAAAATCTGGCATTTAAAACTCCATGATGACCTTGAAACCATTGTTCGGTTGTCGAAAACCCTGTCTGGTTCACTGACGTCCTTCAGGGAAGGAAATCTGCCATCCTTACCCGGTCTGGCCTACGTGACTCCAGACCCATAGCAATGTGGTTGACTCGTAAATGCCATTTAGTGTGTTGGGCAACAAGTGTGGACCTTGCCGGTGGTGCCCACACCCCATGAAAGACTAAAGAAACCATGGGGATCTGCTCTGCTCCACTGGGACAGAAGCCCTCCCAGAGATCCCATCCTAAATCCTGCCGATGAGGTGAGCCATATGGTCAGAGTGAGCCATCCGAACCACCAGAATGCCAGATAGGTAATCAAGCTCCTCGTGGCTTTATCTTTGTCAAGTCTTGGATCGAACAACTGGCCTGACTCCCACACTGGCTTGCAGAATTCCCCACCCCCGAACCACCTCCCCCAGCAGAATTCGGTGTCTGTTCTCCAGCCCCAGGAACGATACCCCCAATTACATCTTACATTCCTCTGCTGATCAACAAGCAGCAAAGGGCGTTCAATAGTTCAGATAGTGGCCTCGATTTCCTGCTGCCTAGGCAGGATTTTCATGTACTTATTCCTCACCAATTGACTCAAGGTCAGCCCAGTTATTAGGTATCAACCATGGCTCATTCGGTAACATTCCTGCTCTGAACCAGAAGATTGTGGATTCAAAGTCCTCTCCTGAGACGTTGGTGCAGTATTCGGAGACACGGTGCAGTATTGAGGGAGTGCTGCAGTCTTTTAGATGAAAATTTACACCGAGGCCCCTTCTGCCCTCTTAAATGAACGTCAAAGATTCGATTATACTCTTACAAGACGAGCAGGAGAGTTAACCCACGTTTCCTGCCCCATATTTATGCCTTAAGCAACATCATTAAAATAGATTATCAGGTTGTTTATGTCATTGCTGTTTGTGGGAGATTGTTGTGTGTAAAGGGGTTGCCTCGTCTCCTACATTAAGAGTGACAACACTTCAAAAATACACCATTGGGACATCTTAGGCTATGAAAGACATTTTAAGATTAAGACTACCTCTGTAAATAGTCAAACAGCAGGGATTCCAGTGAAGACTTTTTGGACTCCCAAGTGCACACGGGTGTTACAAGGGACTTAGAGAGCTCAACAGCTTAAAGAGGATGTGACTGCAGAAGAGATATCTGAGATACAATGGTACCCGGATGTCCTGCGGGTGACAATGTAGTCAAGATCCTTTTGCACACAAGGAGGGCAGGAGGGTTTGGTACGCAGAGCAAGAGGCTATCTCAAGCCGTAGAAAGGGCACAGTGGAGATGGGGCTGCTGAGGTGCCCTATGGCCTATTCACAATGTACTGACAGAAGAATGGGAAAACTAGAATGCCAAGAGCCTTCCAGGCGGCATTCTGAATGTTGACCTTGTCACAATCAATGTCTGTGTTGAAGGTACAGCTGGTACAAACATGGTGGAACTCCAAGATTCTCACAAAATGTCATCTCCCCAAATGACATTGCCTGCCCGATAACACCTAACCATCCCCAGATACTTCCTATTGAAAGCCAGCATCTGGGAATTAGTTTCACAACATTGAGCCCCTCGGATTTGTCCGCCATCCATTTAGCACCTCAATTCTATTTAACTTACTCCATATTTCTCAATACCTAGAGTCTATCGATCTCAATTTTGAAAACTCCCAATTTTTCCCTCAGGATCTGCAGCTGCTTGGGAAGAGAATTCCAGATTCCCATTACCTTCTCAAGCAACTTATGGCTCTTTCTGATTCCCACCCTGATGGATTATATTTACAATTTGATACACTCCCAATTTGATCAGCTCTCAAATCTTCTATACCTAAGGAAACACAAGCCGTTTCTGTGGGCAACCGATCCATTTAAACCTTTTAGCCTCTGGTGGATCTGCGTGGATTCCCTTCAATGTCACTACATTCCTGCAATACATTGCCCAGAATGCGTGGGTTCCCCAAAAGTGATCTGATCCAGGCTCCAGACCCTTCACTTTCTTCAGAGTAGTCCAGCCCCCATGAGTTAATAGCCAATGTTACTTTAGCAATTTTTGTTTTTGTTAGGGGTTTTCCACTTTACACAATCATTAGGGCCCTTTCCAAATTTCTACAAGTTGACATTTAACATCAGTTGCACGGTTGTTGTATGTGGCGTTTCGATGCGCAACTCCAAGAATCCAAGAATACAGTGCTTTACTGAACACATTGTGAATAAAACTTTGTTCCTATTCTTTTTGGTGTGGACTCCCCGTGTCCTTATTAAACTGGCGACGAGGAGTAAACTGGTTTGCTGTCGACATTGCGGCCGACTCAGCTGAGCCACCTCCCTAATTGTCTGGACCCAGGTTTGGATTTCTTTGCTTCATCAGGCCTCTGCCTGGGTGGTTAGATGCATTTAACACCGGTGCTAAAGACTAGAACTAATACGGTATTTCTTCCAGGCCAACAATATCACTGAGAACGAACACCAGACGGTCATACTGTTGATGACCTGTGGACCGCATACATTTGGAGTGATCTGGAGTCTAATGCGCCCAGTGGCACTCAATGCAAGAGCCACTTCCCCTTTAGAAATAGGAGTATTTAGGACCATTCGATCCTCGGAGATCACTAGGAGCTTAAGAGAAGAGAAGCGCTGCATTTGTGCATTCCCAGGCGGGTCTGGTTAATATTAATCAGTATAAACTCCATTAAATGCTTTGCTGAAATCCTCAATTTTCAACAATATAATACCCTTGGAGACAAGCACAGGGGGAATATCCCGAGAGTCAGCCTTCTTCCTAGTCACAAAGGCTAAGTATCTCCTCAGGTTCGTTTCTGTTTTGCAAACTTTAAACTTCTCTGGGTCCGCTGAGTCCGGGTCCGCTGAGTCAGCAATGAGTTCATCATGAACTATTCTCTTTCAACAACAGTTAGGACTCTTGCCATACTCCCTCTCTGCTTCGCCCAAGTTTACTTCCAACCAGAGCTGCCACTCCAGCATTTTCGCCTTGTATGAAATGACTCGTCCCCTAACGTAAACCTACAAGTTTCCCACAGGAAAGAGAAGAGGTCAAATTCCGTCTTAAAATATGTGGTAAAAGAATTATGCCTAAGCAGAGATGTGGCGAATCTCCAAGACCTAGATCAGGGGAGAGGATATCCCACAAGTGAAAACTTTAGAAAAACAGGAGCAAGGTCTGAGATCACAAAACTGGAGCAGGAGACCACCAGATACAGAATTGCTCTTGGTATAAAGAAATAGTCAATTTTAGTGTGACATGAGGAGCAGAAAAAAAAGTGAATTCTTTATCCTCAGGATGTAGTGTTCTCCACCCATCCAAATACCCCCCTCCTCGCAAACCAACGTTAGTGTCCTTGCCTGTTGTGTTGGGGGGGAGAATTTGTCCATTAAGGGGTTAAGGTGACAATTAAAGTTGTCACCTATAAAAGGAGTTAGCCGATACCAGGCCAGCAAAGTCCATGAAGACTTTAGTGACAAGATATGGGGAATAATTTGGAAGACTGCACACATTCATATCGAGACAATTTCCCCATATAAAACACCCTTGACAATCACATTACCCTTTATCCTTCACACAGATCTCTATTTAAACTGCACAATTTGTTGACTAATACTGCTACGCCCCGACTACTGGTCAAGAACCAGGTGAAAAAAACATGCCCCAGCCAGTCCCGCCTCCAAATGGGTTTCCTGAAACTTTTTAAGCAATGACAAAATCTTTTTTCTCTTAATAGGATGATGTATTCTCCCTACACTCCAGAAGCACAATTTTAATGTAACTCCTGCAGTTGCTCAATCAGCCAGAGGAAATGTAGGATAAGATTTTCCTGCCATGTTTGGGCGTGCACCAAAACATCCCTCCCCCATCTTGTCGTGCCAGTAGCACCATAGATACAATATACCTATCTCAGAGAAGAGACCTGGCATGTTGGCAGAGTGATTAGCATTGCTGCCTCACAGCCCCAGGGATCTGGGTTCAATTCCAGCTTTGGGTGACAGGAGTTTGCACATTCTCCCCGTGTCTGCGTGGTTTTCCTCCGGGTGCCCCGGTTTCCTCCCACAGTCCAAAGATGTGCGGGCTTGGTGGATTGGTCATGATAAATTGCCCCTTAGTGTCCAAAAGGTTAGGCGGGGGTGTGGGCCAAGGTAGGGTGCTCCTTCAGAAGGTCGGTGCAGACTCGATGGGCCGAATGGCCCGCTTCTGCACTATATGGATTCTATATCATTGCAGGATCCTGTTCACAATTCTTCAACCCCAAATAAATAACAATTCAAAACGTTTGGTGATACTAATTCTATGGCATTCCTCAGCAGGTGAGGACCTGTGGTGCTATCCCTAAAACCGTTTCGTCATTACACTCAGGAGCCATACTCCTCAGAAGAGAAAATATAAACCAGAATGAGAATGGGCGCCAAATGCCCCTCCTGCATTTTGACCCCACCCATGAAGACTTATACCACTCACCCACTTCCCTGCAGTGGCGCTACTTGTGTTTATCATGATTAAAGTAAGGGGACTATAAAGCAACGATTACCATTCTAAAGTAGATAACAAGAAAATATATTATTACGCAGCCCTGCTACCGTACCACCCACAGAGCACCCCTCAGCTAGGAGCACACGGAAGGGTGTTTTCCATTCAAAATAAATGGAAGTCCCTGAGATTCTGAAGGATAAAACAGCACGCTAGTACAGTGGTTAGCACAGTTGCTTCACAGCTCCAGGGTCCCAGGTTCGATTCCCGGCTCGGGTCACTGTCTGTGCAGAGTCTGCATGTTCTCCCCGTGTCTGCATGGGTTTTCTCCGGGTGCTCCAGTTTCCTCCCAGTCCAAATATGTGCAGGTTAGGTGGATTGGCCATGCTAAATTGCCCCTTAAGTGTCCAAAAAGTTTAGATGGGGTTACTGGGATAGGGTGGAGACGTGGGCTTGGGTGCTCTTTCCAAGAGCCGGTGCCAGACTCGATGGGCCAAATCGCCTCCTTCTGCACTGTAAATTCTATGATTCAATATCGTGCTCAATTGCCAACACCTCCCTGCTAACATGGAGAGCAATTTGGACATCTTTAAATATTAGAACCAGTTTAAAAGCTACTGTTCCATTATTTACTGCAATGTTAAAATCTTCAGTTCTGACTGACAATTGTGACACTACAAGGATGCAATTTGTCTCCAAAGGGAACAGCTTCCAGGCAGGGAAAATGTAGGTGTGAGAACTCAAGGCCTATTGAACTATGCGATTGTGCCATTTGCTGTGGCTCCAGTATATCTGCTGATAGCAGCAGAGAGGACTGATGGATAAGTTATACCTCAAGAGGAGCCATTAAACAAGGAGGAAGGTGACTGATGGTTACGCCCCAGATATTGGACCACCAATATCACTAATTGCAAGACAACATACGTGCCTTTGTAATGATTGGATGGTTTAATTAAGCATGCGGGCCTTTAATGTGATTGGTTAATTATTCTCATACACTAGACACAATGTAACCTTAATAAATAGTCATGATTGGACATCGATAACTAGTAACAAATGATTTGTATATGCTAATTTCTTGTAATCGAATCTCAAAGTATAACTGTCCATCATTCTAGAATCTTGGCTTTTCTGGTGTCCCGATTTGGAATGCCAATAGTCCTGGCCATTGCCTGTATTAAAAGACTAATTGTTCAACTCCAAGAATCTTCGTCTGGTCTCTAATGAGCAGAAGGTGAAGCACTCTACAATTTCTGGTTTAGCACAGGGCTAAATCGCTGGCTTTGAAAGCAGACCCAGGCAGGCTAGCAGCACGGTTCAATTCTTGTACCAGCCTCCCCGAACAGGCGCCGGAATGTGGCGACTAGGGGCTTTTCACAGTAACTTCATTTGAAGCCTACTTGTGACAATAAGTGATTTTCATTTCATTTTCCCCCTCTACAATGTAAAATAACAACATACGATCAGGCAGGAAGTATTATAACAGGGATAGAGTCTGAATTTTACAATGAACCAGATTGTTACTCTCGTCTTCCATGGGGTTCACACAAGCCAAGGCCTTAGCAGGATTATCCAATGTCTGTACGGAGTTATTGGATACCACCCTCGGTGCCACAAGATAAAGCAGGGTATAATTTACCCCGACAGCCTTAGGTCGCTTTCACACTTCATCAGAGCCTCTCTGCTTCTATTGCGTCGCCACCGAGAAATCTTGAAAGGAGACCCTCGCAACCTCGCAGGGCCACATCTCACCACGGCTCGCCACTTCCAAACTCTATGATCGCCGAAGTTATGAAAACGGATAATTATGGACTGGGGACGTCAATTGTCCCTCAGCCTCAGAGAATGGATACAATGTGCCCTTTCCAAATACACCCAGCTTTCACATCCAACTTGCATGTCAGCCAACACTCAAAAAAATTAACGGAGCTCCTTCTGGCAAACCAACGGCCCTGACATTTTTCTTCCGATCTCGGTTCTCCAGGATTCCTGACATACCTCTAAGCTGGTTTTCCAAGAATTGCAAGTGGACTTCAGCTGAGGGAGTTGTATTTTGACAGTCAGGATTCTCTCCTCCGTTTCTGCATCTGAGTCTCATGAGCACTAATATTCTGAGCCAACAAGCAGAGCCTATCGTCAATGACTTCAATGAGGTTCGCAGTCATCATTTGTAATGTTTCTATAACATACGTCTTCATTCACCTGAGGAAGGAGCAGCGCTCCGAAAGCTCGTGACATCGAAACAAACCTGTTGGACTTTAACCTGGTGATGTAAGACTTCTTACTGTGCTCACCCCAGTCCAACGCCAGCATCTCCACATCATCATTTGTAATGTCTTTGAGTGTGCCGGATCAAGAGTGGGCTCAAGGATCAGGTCACCATATTGAGCTCCACCCCTGTTGCATCGGACTGTTGTTCCCTTTCCTCGACAATTTTTAATGACTTTAGCCAGAAATCTTTTAGGGACATATATAGTATTCACTCCCGGATTAGGTCGTATGTAGGCAGGATAAATGAGAGGATTCAAGCTCGAGCAGTGTCAAGAGCCAACGGAAACACTGCTTCTTTTGATACCAATGTTTCCCAGCTCCTCACCATTTAGAAACTATCCTGTTTTTCCATTTCTTACCAAAACAGATAACTTCATAACCACATTAACTTCATATCCACATTATATTGTTTGCTATCATATTGCCCAGTAACTTAACCTGTGTCTATCCCTTTGCAGCCTCCTCACATCAATACCAAAAAATTACATTTCTACAGCAGGTTATCAAAAAGCTTTACAATTGAGTGTAGTCACTGCTGCAATGGAGGAAATACAACATTGAGATACTAATCCAGAATCTGTTCACATGCTGGCAGAACATTGGCGAGAATTCATTGCTTTTCTTCAGGTGGTGTCATGGAATCTTTTATGTCCACCTGAGACAGGCAGGGTTTAATGTCTTATCCAAAAGTCAGCACCTCCCAACAGCACTGCTCAAGTCCCTGGAATGAGTCGCGAACCTACAACTTGACTCAGGATGAGAATGCTACCCGAGCCATTGAAGTGAATATTTCTCTCTAGTGGGCTACTTCTCTCAAACTGCTGTATGTAGTAACTTGCTGCTGCTGTGAATTATTTTACCGGTCAATAAACTTCAGCTTTAGGGTGTGCAAGGTATTTACTGCCTTCCACAGGGAAGCAATCAGAATCTACTGGGTGTCCAAGCGAGAGGAGGAAAATATCTATAGTATCTCGAAAGATGCTATAGAAATGTAATTTTTGTTTTGGTATTGATCTTCCAGAATTCCCTAGATTCTAGAATGTTCTCCATGAATTAGATGCTAGAAAATCAAAGAAAGGGGGGAAAGGGATAAAATGAGGAAAAGTAGAGAAAATGCTGGAATATACTATGAGGGACATGGTAACAAGGAGTTGGAAAATCAATTAGGCAGATGAAAGGAAATGTTTGACAAATGTTTGTTTCTTGCAACAATAAGTGGATGTAGTATATTTAGATTTTCAGAAGGCTGTTGATAAGATGCCCACACAAATGGTTTTACACAAGATTAGGGTTCATGAGCTTGCAGTGGTAATGTATTAGCACGTGTTTCACAGAGGCCATTGACCAGCGCTGTCAATGGACCTTCCGGTTCAATGCACCCCCTTCCGCCGGGAAACCCGAGGCAGGGATTTGCCGTTGACAGGATCGGAATATCCTGCCGCCGAGTGGCCAGAAAATTCTGGTAGGAAAGTGAATTTACGTGAACATCAAATGACAATAGGATTAACTCATGCAATGCACCCCATGGTTAAACTCGCTGTTTAAGACCAGAAGTGGAGCAGGTTGGAAAACAGAGATAGAGGTGGACCCTTAGGACTCAATCCCAACAGAACTCAATTGCCCAGGTCTTGCGTGCAGAGGCAGCAGGGCAATCTCTGCTGACTGCAAAGATCTCTGCACCCTGAACTTTCTGCACCCTTCCAGCCAGGACTTCCAACCTCAGTTGCAGCAGTTATGGGTTTCAAGGGAAACACTGGCGAAGAAAAACAGCAAAGATGAGCAGCACAGAGAATGTCTCTTTTTTACACTAGCTGCAGTATTCAGGCAAGTTTCTCAAGGTCTTAAGCCGGGTGAATCACGGAGTTACTCCAGGGATGAAACAGTGCAACATTTCTGGGGTTGGTGCCAAGTCTCAGTGGAATCAGGGTAAGAGACATTGGTGCAGTGCGTGGGAGAGAACAATCCAGCCCATTAAACGTAAACTTCCCAGGCAATAGACTGCATGTGAGCACGTCAGGACTTCCAATGGGTCCTAAACTCTAATAGCACCTGGAGTTCAGCCCATTATTGCGACTGACCGTGCAACCCAACGTCTTCAAGTGAAGGAGGGAGAGACTCAAGACCGGTTGAGAGATTTGATGCTTCAGTATTTATTGGATTCACAACTGTGATTAGCCAGGACATTGCAATTCAAAGTTTTGCACAATTTAAACAGGTATGATTAACATTTTAAACCCCTTTCACAATTACTTGACTCTCCATGACCAGGACAATGCAACGGTCAGCAAAGGAACATTCACTTACACAGCTTTCTCAGAGTCACACTACTTTACAGTCATGAGTACTGTAACCTTAAAGGCTGAGAGTATATGGTTTACCCTTTGAGGTGCAAGATCAAGGTAATCTGGTTTTAAATGAAGACACTGAGGGACTCGGAAACAGCAGGCACAGAATGCAGCGATCTCTTTACAGACATGCCAGTTGATAGTCTTGGTAAATTATCAGTTAACAGCACGTTTTCGTGCACATTAAGCCCATTTTCCGGCGAGTGTAGATGGACAAACGTCCTACACTCTGGTTTCTGTCACCCATGTTCGGTGATGTGCTGGTGGTACTGTATCTCAACAACTTTGCAAATATCCCATTTCAGGACACATGGGTATGCCAGAGGTGGATCAAGTACCCTCAGCACAAGTGTCCCAATTGTTCTTGGTCACTGACAATAACTGACCGTCTGAGAAATGTTCACCGTCATGATTTTAAGGACGAAATACCCAGCGATCAAAAATAGACCAAGTGACAGTAAGGTGATGGAAGGATGGCACACAGCCTGGTACATAGGCACCGGGAGCCATGCGGGGTCAAGTAATTGAGAGTCAGGTTGTGACAAACAATTCTCAAAATTACTGTTAAATAAAGTGCCAAAAGAAAATTACAAAAAGAAAACAAAAAATACATAACTGAGCCATGTAATGCAGTTTGCAGGCAAGACTTAGATCAAAATCTTCATAATGCCCTTTAAAAACCCACTTTGATATTGCATTTTCAAGTACGAGTGTGTCGCAAAATTGAAGTAATCACAATACACTTTTATTTCATAAACATTTGTTCCAAAGTTTGGCCAAAGGTTTACTTGTATGTTTTTGGTTCCTACTATTCCCTGCTTCAACTGCCCAGGTGCCCGACGAGCAGGATTACCTCCGGCTGTTCAGGAACTTGCTTCTTCGTCCATTCATAGCATCCGGCTTCGCTTGTGACTGGGTGATTCGGTGATGACGTCGCTGCATTGGGCTGGAGCTCTCTTCCTCGAGCTGTCCAGGTGGCGGGCCATCTCTTCAGCTATAAAGCTATTTAAGTCCACGTCCTGCAGGCTACCGCGCCTGCGCACCGAAGCAGAGTTGCTGCCTGCGTGCGTTGGCGACCCAGGCGTTCCTGAGCGCATGCTGACGTTCGCCATGGCGCCACTGAGGCCTGTGGGTTGGGGGGAAATGGGAACAGCAAGACAGAAGAAAAACTATAAATCAAGGCCACATTCTCCCTCTTCCACCCAGAGACCAACATTATGCTGTCCTTCAAGCAGTCAGGGGGATGGGACAAGAGCCCTCCACCACAGCCAGTATGGTGGATCAGTCAAACCAAGTAAAGGGACCAGTCAAATACATAATTCCCTAACATGAGGGGCAATAATGAAGAGCGATACCATACTGGTGTTTATATCCAGGAACAGCATGTGCAAGTGCAAAGAGGGAATGATCTACTTGTACGAGGAATGATCTATTTGTTCAAGAGAATGATCAGGCCAGTTCCAGAACTCTGTGTAATATTAGGTGACCCATTCCAGAAGTCATTAAATCCAGAGAACTTCCAGCATAGATTCACCAGGATGAGAAGCTATAATCATTAGAGACTTGATACCCAGGACAGTCTCCGTGGTAGCAGAGACTTAAGGGAAGATTTAACTGGGCATTTAAAATTATGAAGTGATGGAGGGGAAGATTCTGTGCGAGGAGCTGGAACTGAGAAGACATGAATTATAAATATCTCATTAAGAGCAAAAAGGGTTAGGAACAATCTCTTTTGACACAGGGAAAAGTTGAGGCAGAGATCATTGCATCTTTTTCGTGATAATTAATAAATATTTGAAGCGGGGAAAGACCTATGGGGACAGAAGGGAAGTGGGATTAGATTGGAATTGCTCCAGTCAACAGCCAGCAGTGACACAATGGGTCAATTGGCTAAAAATGTTTGTTCTATAATTAAAGGCATACTCAAAGCCCCTTCACTGAGTCGGGCTTGGGGTGGAAATAATGGATTACTTTCCCTCTCTACCAAGCCCTTGAAAAGTACTCCATTCCTGGATAAAATGGTATTAATCTGACCTCCCAAAAATCACCCAGTAGGCTTCCTTTAAAGGTTTCCTCCCAATATTGCAGAATTTAGGTCATGTTATAAAATATAATCCAGAGTTGTGTATAGGTGGATCGGCCATGCTAAATTGCCCCTTAGCGTCCAAAGATGCAGGTCAGGGCGGGTTACGGCGATAGGGCAGGGTGCGGACCTAGGCAGGGTGCTCTTTCAGAGGGTGGGTGCAGACTTGCTGGGCCGAATGGCCTTCTCCTGCACTGTAGGAATTCCATGGTTCTATATACCACTTGACTCGGTCTGTTGGTTTAGAAGGCAGGTGCATCTTCTGGTCCAACAATTGAGTAGGTTGATTAAAAGTAAACAGCTGGGATTTAAAATCAAATGGTCCGGTAGTCTGATTTTGCAGTCAAGTGTTTAAACTTCCAGTTTAACAGTGTCCAAATGCCAGGTATACAAGACACCACAAAGACAAAGCAAGACAGTGCACCAACAGGCCTTGGAAGGCAGGCAAAGCATTGCAGACTGTCTCGTACACCCAACATACGGACTGTCTTACCGTGGTTTGGCGGGGGAGGGGGGGGGGGGGGGAGAGAGAGAAAGGGATGTTAAAAAAGCTGGGAGACCACAGGATATTTATTTAAACATGTCTCAGATTCAAGCACAGTCATCCAGACTCGAAACGTTAGCTCCCTTCTCTCGCCACAAGATGCTGTCAGACCAGAGATTGTCCAGCATTTTCTGTTTTTGTTTCAGATTCCAGCAGCCGAGTCGTTTGCTTTTATCTCAGATTCTGTTGTTATTAACCCTGAAACATCGGTGTGAGCTTCAGAGGTAGTGGGGAGAAAGAGAAAATTAATTAGTGTTTGGACAGTGGCCAAACATATATTCAGTGGCTTTTTAAAGAGATAATTGGAGGAGGTGGGTGCACAAAGTGGAGGGAGCTCCAGCACGGTAGCATTGTGGATAGCACAATTGCTTCACAGCTCCAGGGTCCCAGGTTCGATTCCGGCTTGGGTCACTATCTGCACATCCTCCCAGTGTGTGCGTGGGTTTCCTCTGGGTGCTCCGGTTTCCTCCCACAGTCCAAAGATGTGCAGGTTAGGTGGATTGGCCGTGATAAATTTCCCTTAGTGTTGGGTGGGGATACTGTGTTATGGGGATAGGGTAGGGTGCTCTTTCCAAGAGCCGGTGCAGACTCGATGGGC